>NC_136408.1:169845288-171047788 GCF_051521515.1 Lactuca serriola | reverse complement strand
TCGCCCGAGGCAAGTGGATATCAGACCATGGGGGAGGCCATGACATACCAGATAAAGACCATGAGGGGAGCCCATGACAACTATATGCATGTGTGTGTGTGATTATCTGTGATTGTACGTAGTATGGTATTCTGGGGAACTCACTAAGCTTTGTGCTTACTATTTTCAGTTTACGTTTCAGGTACTCCAGATTTCAAATAAAATAGCTCGGGGCAATCGTAGCGCATACACTCGTGTTTTCCGCAATTTGTGATCTTTGGGAATGAACTCTGACGATTGTTTTACTTGAAATGCTTTCCAATGTTTCGACAAAGTTTATAATAGTGTTTTGATTATAATAAAAATGAAATATTTTTTATCCTTGATTTTTGGGATGTTACATATAAAATGCATGAATTAATATTATTTTGTATCATTTGAAATAAATTGGCTCCCTGATAGTCCACTACATGTCCTAGATTTGTGAGGATAAGGGTAGGATGAGGAAATACCGAACCGATCCAAAAGAAACTAAAAAACCTGCAACAAACGGAAACCGATACAAAAACCGTCTGTATGATTTTTAATTTGACAAAACTGATCAAAGTCGGTTTGATGCAATTTTACCTTAGCAACCGACTTTTAAAAACCTTACTACACCATTATAATTATATTTATAAAAATATTAAATAACTATATTATATAATAGATTAGTTATAATATAATTAGTTTATTCATATTCATTTGACTTTGACTAAAGTATGAATTTGTTATCATAAATGTTTAATATTATTTTATGTTATTATGAATGTTTAATGTTTTTTACTACATATCAAGTTCAACATCATAATTCACAAGAGTCCAAGAGTACTTATAATTCATAAGAGGGCTATGATTTTGTTTATAGACCTAAACTATTATTTCACCAAACTTTCGATTGTGGGTTAAAAGGTTACAAAAAAAAAAAAAAAAAAAAAAAAAAAAAAAAAAAAAACAAACAAAATTGTTTTATGATTTTTGACTAAGGTGTGTTGGTTAGAGGGCTAAAGGCTTAAAATTTAATTGTAAAAATATTTCACTTTTGGCCTATTGTGGTTCTAAAATCACATCATGCTCACCCCTAGATATGGTTAAGGGAGTTCACCATAAGTGATGTGCTAATCGTCCATATTCATAATTATGTCAAAACCCAAACTCCTAGTTATACATGTTTGAATCCACCATCATTAGAATTTAGGTTAATTATGAAGAGGTGTTTTTCAAATATTATCTTATGCATAACTAGAAATTCCCCCTCCCCGCTCCGTGAAGACGAAAGCAAGGTTTTGTTTATAATGTTCTAGTCATACAAAAGAAAAGTACTAATGCTAAGCGGTTTATCGTTTTATGTGCACTGCTTAGGGGACCAAACCTGTCAACATAGGAAAGTTTAGGGACCAAACCTTTTCTAAAAATTACCGGGACAATTTTTGTAATTTTGTTAAAAACATTGACTATTTCTATAAAAAAAATGATATTTTCTATAAATTACGAGGAAAATTTTTGTAATTTATTTTCTGCACAGGGCCAGACCTGCCAACATACAAAAATCTTAGACATGTGGACTGTTTTTGAAAAAAAAAACTTCATAGGGACCTTTTCTATAAATTAAAAAATTATAGGGACTAATCTGCCTAAATGTAAATATTTGTTGCATGGACAAAATCTGTCAAAATGTAAAACCTTTGTTGTGGGGACTAAATCTTTAAAAATGTAAAATCTTTGTGGCAAAACTCCAAAAATAAAAAACATTAATGTTCATAATCACTTTCTATTTACTACCTTTGTCCCATATTTATTGTCCACTTTTGACTTTTGAAGTATTTATTCTTCAACATTGACTTTAAATATATTTATTTTTTGTTATATATTACTAGATGAAACTTATAACAATGAAAAAACATTTAAACCACAATCCATTCATATATTTTGCATTAATTATTATATATTAAAAATAAAAATATTTAAGGTCAAAGTTGAAGAATAAAGACTTCAAAAGTCAAAAGTCGATAATAAATACGGGACAGATGGAGTAATATATATATATATAGTATAATTTGCTAAAAGTAATAGTAAATTATCACTTCAAACATCATTTAGAGCATGACATATGATACATGCGTTGTTTGTTGTTGACTAGTGCCTCAGTTAGAACCTCTTATTGCATTTGTCTTTGTGTCTCTATGTCTGACCCGAAACCATGTTACCCTTCTATAGTGAAAGTGAGATTGTTCCTGCATAAAAGAATAATAAAGGAAAAACATGTAGATCTACCTATGCAATCCACCTCTCTTACTTGACAAAAGGGGTGCTTTTCTATAAATCCACCTCTCAGCCCTTCAAACTCCCTCAACCTTCAATCTTGACCATAATAACTCCATATTTACGGTTAATCGGAGGTTTACGTCTATAGCTCCTCCCCAATTCCTCCTTCTTCTCCCCCACGTTCAAAGGTTTTTCTCGCTTAATTTTGCAGCTTCGTCTTCAACTTCCCAAGTTGTCTCCTTCCTACGTTCTTCAACCTCCATAAAGATCGAAGCTAGAAACTGCAAATCAGTTTTATTCCATGATTGCTAGAAATCAGGTAGTTTTCGCTAACTATTTCGGCTGTATAAGAGTTTGCTTCAGTCGATTCTCCCTTCTGCGACCTCAAATCCAGGTGCAATTCTCTCCCTTTTGTGAAACTACTTCCATTTTGATAATTGTCTTTCCATATTTTAATTTGTTTCTTAAACCCTATGTTTTGTCATTATTGATTGAATCGCTCAATTGCTTTGTTGTGCTAGGTTTCAATTTTTGTTTATGTATCTCAATACATTTATGAACAAAACATTGTATAAGTGACACACAATCTCCAGAGATAGGAAGTGTATCATTCAGAATATGTATATATCAATCATATAGTTTTACCATATATACCTCTTGTAATCACTCAATTTTCTTGTTGTAAGCTGTATATAAAAAGGTTAGCCTTCTTTGTAATAAAGACACAATTCAATTACACATTCTCTAGTATTTTACATGGTATCGGTGTTGGATTAGTGTCTAACTCCATAACTATTTTGGAATGTACTGGACCTGATGGTGCATGGTCCTTTTGGGTTGCCTTCACCAAAGCAACTTGATAGGATGAATTATGGTGAGAGAGGATTAATTATGATTTATTAATATATTATGAGAATAATATATTAAAGGAGAAATCATATTGTTTAATTAATATTAGTCAATAATTAATTAAGAATTAATTTTATGGCTAAAAGATATTAATTAAATAAAAGGGACTGGAACTGTCAATTATGTGATAGTTGAATATTGGTCTAATGAACTCCATATTAGAGGAGTGGATGAATTCTATGGGGAAACCCATTAGAAATCGTCCAAGGCCTCTAAGGAGGGAGTCCATGGGCTGCTTAGGGCCTAACCAGTCAAATTAAGGTTTCCTTGTTAGATAACCCTAATAGTCTCACTATTTAAGGACCTCTAGGGCACCAAAAACATGGCTAACTTATTTCTTTAGGGTTTCTTGACATTTTGGGTGCCTCTCCTCTTCTCCCTCTTCATCCTTATTGCTTATGGTGTTTGTGACTCCATTAGAGGTGCAATACTTGATGCACTAAGCTTTCAGAAGCCAATTGCAAGAAGGAATAGATTGTTATTGCTACATAACAATCAAAGGTAATATCTAAAGCCTAATTTCGTTCATAGTATGATAGATCTAGGGTTTGAGAACTTTGGATTATTATTGCATGTACAATTAGATAAACCTAGATCCAAAGCTTAGGGTGTTGCATGTGCAGTATAGGATTGATGTAGTGCTCATAACCCATCAGTGGTATCAGAGTGTAGGGTATTCTTCTATTGTATTTGATGCAAAATTATGTTTTCAAATCTGAAAAATTGTGAATTTCGAATCTAACCTGATTCACGTCGTGAACATAGTGTGTTCACCTCGTGAATTCAGTCTGCCAGCAGATTTTCGAATTAAACCAGACTCATGTCGTGAACATAGTGTGTTCACCTCGTGAATTCAGTCTGACAGCACAATTTCAAGATTTTTCCCTTAATTTACTTTGGATAATTTCCTTAAATTGTTTTTTTTAAATTAAAACCCGATTTTTATATTATGGTAATTGATATCCTAATCAAATTAATGGATGATTGTCAATTTAAGATAATTACTTGTTTTATAAGATAAAGATTGATTATTTGTAATTTTGATTTGAATTTATCTTGTGAAAAATTAAAAAAGGTCAAATTCAGATAATCCAAATTATTTGATTAATTTAATTATTTGTAATTTGATCTGGATAGTTTTGAAAAGTTTCAAAAATTGCCCTCAAGTTTTGGAATTTAAATTTTGATTAAAAGTTTAATTTTGAAATATTTAAATTCTAAACTCTAATATTTTGAAAAAGTTCAAAGTTTGCCCTAAAGTTTTGGAATTTAAAATTTGATTAAAAGTATGATTTTGAAATATTAAATTCTAAACCCTAGTACTTTAAAAAGTTCAAATTACATCCTTATGGTTTTATCAAATTAATTAAGTGTATAATTAAAAGAGATTTAAGAAATCCATAAAGTTTTGGTTTACATTTAATTAAATTAAAAGTATAATTTATTAAATTAGACCACCTAGTATTTTAAAAGTGTAAAATACACCCTTATACTATATATAACATTAAAAGTCTAATATTATATATGTATAACTTAAACTGCTAGTCTTACTGTTAGTAGGCCTCATTCACGAAGCCGATCTATAAGGGGGGTATAAGGTTATGGCCTATAAAATGGCCATTTAATGGGTGTCCACTCTCACCCACTGCTTCCTTGATTAGTAGAGGGTTGTTAGCCGAACGGGTAGGATAGGGAAAACCCTTTCCATTAAAAGTATAATGAAGTATAAAGTAACTAAATGTTTTTACAAAATTCCCAATCTTAGTTACTTTAGGCAAAAAGTGAATTTGATGCAATTCCATGCAATTACACTTTGTACCCTTGCGAAGATGTTAGTGGAGCGTGTGTGGTTAACTGGCACACTAAATGGTTCTAAGCGAAGGTAGAAAAGGGTGAATCAATGTTTTTTATAGTTCGGTGGAGCGCGTGTGGTTAACCGGCACACCGAATAGGTAAATGTAACAGTGGGGGCACGATGTCAGTTTGCATGGTTATTCACACCCTGTTTTGTGATCCTCGGCATCCCAGTCATTCACTTACCTTAAAATGTTCTACAATTTGGGTTACAGCATCCCTCTCCCAAGTTGTAGAGTATTATGTTGGGTCCTAGCGTTAATATCTCATTTGGGTGATTGAAAAGGCCTTAAGATCAATCAATTTATCAAACAATAACAATAAATAAGAATAAGAGGAATTCACGAAGAAAAGCTTTCACTAAGAAGGATAATCACACAAAGAGATTATCGTGTGCACAAAGCAACGATTAGGGTTTGTGAAAGATATCCTTTCACAAACCTATACAAAAGATTATATACTGCAATTCTAGACAATCCCTACAAATCAGGGATATGCCAGCTAACTAATTAGGCTAACTATGGAAACAAGATAAATACGAAATCTGTTACAATGCACTGACTAAACTATTACAAACTGAGCTGCTGAAACGCTGATGCTGACACTGAGATATGCGCTGATGCTGAGATCTGTTTTAAACATTATCATATTTCAAGGTTTGACCTTACAATCTCCCCCAATATGATGATGTTGAAAACAAGCTAAATTAAAACACCTCTGGACAGGAACTCTTCATACTCAGCTTCACCTTCAATTTTTACTGGCCAGTAAGGACTATCCAACAACTCCTGTCTTCTATTCAGCAGCTCCATAGCAATAAGAATGTGAAACTCTCCCGAGAGATCTTGATGACTCATGCACATTTGCCTTAAGCCAACAAGATGATTGGTTGGAGCCTTTGGGATCTCAGTAGTTCGCTAAAAACACATCCTTCTGTTTTTATCGAAATAGAATATCCCGTGTGCAGGAGCTGAGATAAACTTATGCTGAACCGGGTCAACACTGATAGGAAGAGAATTGTTTATTCCACCAGCACCAAAGTCCAGAACCAATACATCTTCACCATCAACTTGAAACTTGGTTCTTCGAGTTCTAGGAACAGATGACCTTTGGCCTTGATGCTGAGGTCGGTCTTTAGGAACAAGATCCAAACGCTGAACTTTCTTGATCAGCAAATGAAGAGCACAAGTTAGTTCCGAAGAGTGAGTTGAGGTTTGCTTGGATGCTAGTTCGAGTAGTTCCATCCATTCAGAATATCCATACTTGATCAGCTCATCCCTCTAGACAACTTCAGTGTATGAGTGCTGAGGACCTTGACGAGTGATCAGCAACGTAAGAATTTTCTCATTTCGTGGTTTGGAATCTTTAACTTTGATGATCTTATCACCACACACTCGTCGTTTAAGAACGTCTTCAAACCTCTTTCGATCAATCCTGTCAAGAACACTGTCAGTCTTAGGCTTACTACTGCTAGGAGAAGGCTGAGAAGATTGAGATTTGGACTGAAATTCCAGGAATTTCTGCATCTGAGCTTCAAAAGATCCTTTGGCCTGAAGTTTGTGCTGAATAAGAGTTTCATCAGCTTGAGCAATATTCTTTAGAAGCTGAGCTTGATTAGCTTCATCAAGAATATGTTTAACTTGATCAGAAGACATGTTCCATTCAGCCGCCAAATGTGATATACTGACTATGGACTTGGGTTTCTTGGCAGGCAAAGAAGTAGTAGTTTGAGAATGAGCCAAGTCAGTATCTGCTACCTTACGCTTTCGAGATAGCGGATGAGAATCTTCACTGGCAACGTCTGAATCTTCTCCTTGGACCGGAATAATGGGATCAGCAGCAGAATCGACTAATTTCATGTCTGGCCTTTGAGATTCATTATCAAGATCGTCTGAACTTTCTTCTTGAACTGGAATAAGAGGATTAATGAAGTTCATATCCAGTATTTGACACTCATCATCTGGTTCATCATCATGCTCACTATCTTCAACCAGCTTTTCAGTGGCTGCTGGACTATTAGGCCCCGCAGAGTCAGACTCATGCATCGGCTTTGGTGATTCAGGCTGAACAATGGTGTTGTCAACAGGTTCGGTGTCTCTCTCATTTGGTTCATCATCAGCATTACCATCAGCATCAGCATCATCATCAGTATCTCCCCCTTTTTGAGCATCATCAGATTGGGGACTGGAGGGAGGAGTATGCAGGAGAACTTCCTTTAGCTGATGACCATCAGCCTCAATGCGTAGAAGACGCTGACTCATGTCCCGAGTCAGTGTCAGAAGTTCAGTAAATGCTGAGGCCGGAATTTGGATTAATGAAGTAGCTGGAGCTACTGGTGAGCTAGGTGGTATTCCCGAAGAGTATTGGTGAGCTGCTGGTGAGCTAGGTGGTATTCTCGAAGAGTATTGGTGAGCTGTTGGTGAGCTAGGTGGATGCTCCCCCTGCGAGGGTTGCTCCCCTTGAAATTGTTGCTCCCCCTGACTCAATGAATCCTTTAGAGCTGAGGGAACTTTCTCAGTATTAGAGATGATATGATGAGAAAGTTGAGGAAATAATTGACCACCATCATGTGGTTCATCTTCTTGACCGGCAGGATCTTCATGGATACCATCAGCGCCTCCTTCATCAGTATCAGCAGTAAGAGAAGGAACAGTGTATGGATTTGCAATCCATTCTCTCATTCTATCAGAGATTCCGATGTCAGTATCCAGGGGATCATCTTGATACATTCGAATAGACATGTGAGGGCATTGGATGGGATTTCCAGAATGCGAGAAGTAGTCTACAGCGAAAAATTTATCGAGCACAAGAGCTATCCAGCGTGGAAAAGGAACGTGATCAGCGCGTACATTTGCATGAAGAAGCTGAACAAGTTGATCAAAGAATAGGGCCCCATAATCAAGTCTTTTGTTGAGAAGAAGTGAGCAGACGACTTGTTGCTCATAATTACTCAATTGATCACCACTTCGAGACTTGTGACCCACACACTTGCACAGAGCACCGGTGAAGAACTTCCATCCTGGGTTCATACATTGGCGCAAAATAAGAGCCGATCGAGCACCAGCCTTTGAGTGATCATATCCCAGTTGATGGTCATCAGCTAAAGGAAGTTCTCCTGAGTGCAGCATTGAGAAGTTCTGCGGTGATAAAAACAGAGTGTCTTCCACGGCCAATGGTCCCAGTAATGGCATTGTTGTCGTCATTGACAGTTGCAGTGTAGTAGAACTCACAGACTTGTTCAGGGAAGAACTCTGATGGAATGTCACTGATTGTGTATCGTAGGCGGCAGGAGGCTAAGAAATTAATAAAATCGTCAAGTCCAAGACCTCGATGAACCTCGGGGATATCAGGGTTGAAAACAACGTTTGTGGCTTTGATGTATATTGGAAGAGGAGGAGAGTTTGGGGCAGGAACTACCCTTCGTGAAGTGGAGGAGTAAGTGAACAGAGATGCCGCCATTAGAGAGTTTTTAGGGTGCTAGGGTTTTGAATATAAGTGAAGGAAGTTTAAAATTGTGAAAGGAAAGTTTAAAACAAGGGCGAAAGAGGTTTAAATATGGAATGAAACTGGCCTTTAAAAAGGTAATGATTATCTTCATTAAAAATAATGGCGTATCGTAACAACCTGTCAGATCAAAAAAATAGCCATTGGGTAAAAGATCCGTTGACTGAAGATGAAACGCCAATCAGTGTTCGCGGAAGTGCTGAGATCAGAGTCACAAAAGTTACATGCTGAAAATATTTCTCCGTCAATTCAAGGTACAACTTGCTTAATTGGGGCTAGCAAGGAGATTGGTGCGTGTGATAGATACTAGTTGCATTATCTAACCATCGGCACAGAGTGTTGTGTCTTTATCAGTGAGTGGTTTATCTTACTGAATCACTAGGCACAGAATGAGAAGAAGGTAAAGAAAGGATTGTTGCGTGTGATAAACCTTGGTGTTTTGGTCTAACCATCGGCAAATATTTTTAGATTCTCATCAGTGTGTGTTTTGACACACTGAATCACGGAATCAGTGTAGGATTGGTAAGAAGAGATAGTTGTGTGTGATAGATCTTGGTGTTTTGATCTAACCATCGGCAAAGATTTTTAGATTCTCATCAGCGTGTGTTTTGTCACACTGAATCATTAAATCAGTGAAAGATTGGTAAGAAGAGATAGTTGCGTGTGATAGATCTTGGTGTTTTGATCTAACCATCGGCAAAGAGTTTCAAGTTGTTATCAGTGTATGGTTTAATACAGTGAATCATTCAACTTTAATTGAGAAGAGTTAAAGAAGAGAGAAAGATAGTAGATCAAACCAAGTACTTAGTATGCAAATATCACCAGCATATCATCATCAGCCCGATATACATCAGCTTATAAGCCAACACCAAACATTAGCAAAGTTAATTAGCAAAATTAATTACAAAGTAATCATTCCAAGTTCTCCAATAATGTAAGCAGTTGTTTGAGAATCCAGTGCTTTAGTAAAGATATCAGCAAGTTGCTCTGAAGTCTTGACATGTTCAAGAACAACCTTTCCCTTTTCAACATTATCTTTGATGAAATGATGTCTGATTTCGATATGCTTCATCTTTGAGTGCTGAAAAGGGTTTTGTGTGATTTGAATGGCACTGGTGTTATCACAATATATGGGAGTCTTTGAGAACTTGATCCCATAGTCGAGAAGCTGATTTTGAATCCATAAGAGCTGAGCACAACATCTCCCAGCTACAACATACTCAGCTTCTGCAGTCGAGATGGCTACTGATGTTTGCTTCTTGCTAGACCAGCTAATGAGACGATTTCCAAGGAAGTGACATCCACCAGACGTACTCTTTTTGTCTAAATTGCATCCTGCATAGTCTGAATCAGTGTATTCAAAAAGTTCAAATGCTGAGTCGCGAGGATACCACAGTGCTAGGTTTTGAGTCCCTTTCAAGTATCGAAAGATACGTTTGACGGCCATGAGATGGGATTCCTTGGGATTAGCTTGGAATCGAGCACAGAGAATGGTTCCAAACATGATATCAGGACGACTTGCCGTGAGATATAAAAGAGATCCAATCATTCCTCGATACAGAGAGTGATTTACATCAGTTCCAGTTGGATCAGCGTGTATCTTATCAGTCTTGGACACTGGTGTAGAGGCTGGTTTGTAGTCACTGAGAGAATACTTAACAAGTAAGTCAGAAATATATTTACTTTGGCAAATAGAAATACCTGATTTTTGTTGCTAAACTTCAAGACCTAAGAAAAAGGTCATCTTCCCCATCATGCTCATTTCGAACCTTTGAGACATGATCTATGCAAATTCCTTGCTCAGTTTCTCATTCGGAGAGCCAAAAATGATGTCATCGACATAAATTTGAACATGAACCATATCTGATCCTTTGTTTTTTATGAAGAGAGTATTGTCGATTGCTCCTCGTCTGTATCCATTTTCAAGAAGATACGATGTCAGCGTCTCATACCAAGCCCTGGGTGCTTGCTTCAGTCCATAAACAGCTTTGTCTAACCGGTACACATAATCAGGGTGATCTTTGTCAACAAAGCCTGGGGGCTGATTGAGGAAAACTTCTTCTTCTAACACACCATGAAGAAAGGTTGTTTTCACATCCATCTGATAGACAATGAAATTCATGTAGGATGCGTATGCGAGAAACAGTCTGATTGCTTCAATGCGAGCAACTGGAGCATAGGTTTCCCCGTAGTCGATGGATTCAATTTGAGTAAACCCTTGAGCGACAAGCCTTGCCTTGTTGCGAGTAATGATTCTATCTTTATCAACCTTGTTGCGATAGACCCTGCGAGTTCCGGTGATTGTCTTTCCTGATGGTCTTGTGACAAGAGTCCAAACTTTGTGTCTTTCAAACTCATTCAGTTCTTCTTGCATGGCTTTAATCCAATCAACATCTTGAAGAGCTGTGTGTATCTTGTCAGGTAAGATCATTGAAACGAAATTAACATACATGCAAAAGTTATTAGATACACGAGATCTGGTTCGGACACCATCATGAATATTCCCAATAATTTGATCAACAGGATGATATCGATGCTCAGAGACTGATGCTGATTCCGGAGAATTTGACACCGACAAGTTATCAGTTGCAGGATAATCTTCAGTTTCAAGGATTTCATCAGCACCTGATGAATTATTTGACGATCTGGCTGCAGAATCTTGATTCAAGGAACATGGAGCTGGGACAATAGAATCAGAAATATCAGCTTCATCTCCAGCAAGAGGAACGTTGTCAAATGGGCAAAAGAGAAGCTCTTGAAAAGTAGAGGAAGAGTGAATGACTTTTTCATCAGTGTATGATTCCTCATCAAACTTCACATGAATGGATTCTTCAATGCATTGCCTGTTCACATGAAAAACACGAAAAGCCTTTGAAATAGATGAATATCCAACAAAAATACCTTTATCAGCCTTAGGTTCAAATTTAGATCTTGGGTCACGCTGATTTAAGATATAGCAAACACATCCGAACACATGAAAGAAGGATACATCTGGCTTTCGACTTTTCAGCATTTCATATGGTGTCTTCTTATGAGTCCTGTGAATTAAGGATCGATTCTGAGTAAAACACGCTGTATTGACAGCTTCAGCCCAAAACGACATAGGAAGACCAGCATGAATCATTAAGGTCCTTCCAGCCTCAATCAGTGTTCTATTTCTTCGTTCAGCGACTCCATTTTGTTGAGGAGTACGAGGAGATGAGATGTTTTGCCCAATGCCTTTATGATCACAAAATTCTTCAAGAGTTGAATTTCGGAACTCAGTACCATGATCACTTCTTAGTTGCTTAACCTTGAGACCTGTCAGTGTCTCATTTTTACGAATCAGTGAAATAATTTCCTATGCAACATGACTTTTCTTCTTCAGGAAAATCAACCATGTAAATCGAGTGAACTCATCCACAACCACTAGAGTATACTTATTTCCACCTAGAGAACGAACAGGAATAGGTCCAAACAAGTCCATGTGGAGTAAATGAAGAGGGACTGATATACTGGAATATGACTTGGTTTTGAAAGAGGACTTGGTTTGTTTTCCTTGTTCACAAGCTGAGCACATCTTGTCTTTCACAACGCTGAATTTTGGGAGCCCTATAACTAGATCTTGATTGGATATTTTGGATAGGTTCTTGAAGTTCAGATAAGAAAACCTTTTGTGCCAAATCCAGCTAAGATTCGTCTGAGACTTTGTAAAGAAGCATTGCATCAGTGCCTTGTCACTTGAGAACATGTCAAGAACATATATATCATCTTTGCTACTTGCTGAAAGTACGATGTTCTTGTCAGTATTGACAACTCTACCCTCCTTCTTTGTAAAGTGAACTTCATAGTCAGCATCACACAATTGACTGATGGAGATAAGGTTGTGTTTTAGACCCTTTACATAAGAAACATTTTGAAAAGCCACGTTATTGCATTTGATATTTCCATATCCTTTAGTGAACCCCTTTCCATTGTCTCCATAAGTTACTGCAGGACCAGTTTTCTTGACATAATCTTCCAGGAGAGACTTTGATCCTGTTATATGCCTTGAGCAACCACTATCTAAGTACCAAAGATGCTCCTGACCCTGTAGTGCTGAGAAACTAGTTAGAACACACTGACCCATTCGAGGATGGGTAATTCACAAAGTTATTTGATAATAGATTATAACACTCCTTAGGAAGACAGTTTAAAGAATTTGACTTAAGAGTCCATTTTTCATTTCTAACTTTAATATTATCAGCTCTTAACGATGATTTATCAAATAAACATTCACTAATCTTATGAAAGGTATCACCACATCTGTAACAAACTCTAGTACCAAAGTTCCTCTTGGTGAGCAATTTTTTTAAATTAATACATTTTGACTT
This sequence comes from Lactuca serriola, assembly GCF_051521515.1. NCBI lineage: Eukaryota > Viridiplantae > Streptophyta > Magnoliopsida > Asterales > Asteraceae > Lactuca > Lactuca serriola. Next base: position 171,034,886 of record NC_136408.1, on the reverse strand, counting down.
GAAAGATTCACCAAGAGAGCTTTGTGTCCTTTTGTTCATTATTGAATCACAACTGAATTCAGTGTCAGACAGATTATGATCAGTGATAGACGATGAGCTATCATCAGTGTCTGATTTGGACTTGTTCACAATTGCATTGCAATCAGGAAAGTGCTTAAGTTGTTCATGACCAGCATGAAACACTCCATTTGAGATAGGAAAGGCAATAATATTCTCAGTGAGTGGAGTTGGTCTTACAAGATATGCAGGGTAAGAGGTTGGATCAATTCCAGTAATTTCAACATTACACTCAGTAATACCATCAGAGTTAGTAACATAGTATTCATCAATTAAACTCTGATTAATAAAAGAGTTACTGACAAACTTATTTTTGAAATTGTTTTTCATCTCATTCATGGAATAAAACTCAGATTCCTTTTCTTGTGATTTAAAAACTTTTTCAGCTTCTGCAAAATTACCCCCAAGAATTTTCTCACATGAATGTGGAATTTGAGCAGAAATAATATAATTGACATTCTTATGAGATTTTGCCCAAGTATGAAGCACAGTTTGTTCTTTGATCAAAAGATTTTTAACATTGTCAATTTCAGCAGACAAAGATGAATTTGACAAACCAGTGATTCTAAGATTTTCCTGAGTTGAATCAATAAGATTATTTTTCATGGATATTTCAGTTTTAAGAAGATCAAGTTGATTTTGTAAATCCCTTATTTTTTTATTCTTTTTAGAATTAATGAGACCCAAATACTCAAACATTCCGATTTTTTCATTCATTGAATAAGAAACAAAATTTTTAACCTGATACATTGAAGGAGAGTTAGTGTTGTGCTTCTTGGATTTTTCAACTGCACCAGACATATCAGCATCAAATGTACTTGTGCCTTTTTCAGGAAAATCCGTGTCTTCTATCTTTGCCATTAGACACTTGACTTCATCATCTGATGACTCCTCATCAGTCTTCCAATTTTCTTCTTCAGCAAAAAGAACTTTATGTTCCAAGTTTTCCGCTTTCAGTTTCTCAATCAGCTTGTTGTACTTCTGCTTCCAGTATTCATCCGAGCTTTGTTTTTTTTGTTTACATTCCTTTGCAAAATGATCAGTGCTCCCACAGTTAAAACACTGAGCTTTCCCTTTCTTATCAGCGCCATGCTTTTTGTTAGCATCTGATCCTTTTGAAAACTTTCCTCCCATCTTCTTCTGAAACTTTGAGAAGTTTCGACCTAATTTCTCAAAAGTCTTTACAATCAAAGCTGCACTAGCCACAACCTTTTCAAGATCATTAGTGTCAGTTTTAGAGGAATCAGTATCTGAATTGCTTTCAGTGTCTGAATCTGACACTAGCTTTTTGTTTGAGAACAAAGCTACAGATGATTCATGCTGAGAATCTTTCATCAGTTCCTTTCTTTGAAGCTTGGATTCTTCATAGTATCGAAGATTTCCATAGAGACTTTGTAAGTCCATAGTGTTGATCTTCTCACTATTTTTCAGCACATCAACATGGTTCTCCCAACCTGCACCTAGAGAATCCAAAAACTTCTGCACTAGAACAGTTCTATGCTTCAACTGATCTAATCTCCGTAAATCATTAACAAGAGTATTGAATCTGTTAAAGGTTTGAGTCAAGGTTTCACCTTTCTTTGCAAAAAAATGTTCATACCTTCTGTTAAGATCATTTATTTGAGTGGCCTTGACTTCTTCAGTGCCTTCAAACGATACAGTCAAAGTATCCATCATCTCTTTCGCTGAGATGCAGTTCTGAACCAACCCAAAGATATTATATGGAAGAGCGTAGCTGATTGCAGCACGAGCACGAACATCTAGACCATGTTTTCTTTTTTCATCTGCTGTCCAATTTTCTTTAGGTGTTTTCTTCATAGCACCATCAGGAACGTTATTTTTTAGAGGCTGATACATCGGGACATATGGACCATTTTCAACGATGTCTAACATATCTTCATCTACTGACTCTAAAGCATATAGAGCCTTTATTTTCCACATGGCAAAATTTATTTCATCAAACGGAGGAATTTTAGCAGAAGGATGATTTGATGAGTTCGACGAAGAGGAAGATGAAGCCATTTGTTTGATAAAAGAAACCTGCTCTGATACCAATTGAAAAGGCCTTAAGATCAATCAATTTATCAAACAATAACAGTAAATAAGAATAAGAGGAATTCACGAAGAAAAGCTTTCACTAAGAAGGATAATCACACAAAGAGATTATCGTGTGCACAAAGCAACGATTAGGGTTTGTGAAAGATATCCTTTCACAAACCTATACAAAAGATTATATACTGCAATTCTAGACAATCCCTACAAATCAGGGATATGCCAGCTAACTAATTAGGCTACCTATGGAAACAAGATAAATACGAAATCTGTTACAATGCACTGACTAAACTATTACAAACTGAGCTGCTGAAACGCTGATGCTGACACTGAGATATGCGCTGATGCTAAGATCTGTTTTAAACATTATCATATTTCAAGGTTTGACCTTACAGTGATTTATTAAGGACTCAATCAATCAAATAACTTGATTATTCTCCCGTTTTGTAGATGTCTGAATCTAACCATGGTCTTCCTAAATCCTATGGAAAAGGTTTTCCTGCTCAAAGTGATAGTCTGTTACACAATGAAGGTGAAAGATCGATTCCTGCATTGTGGACTTTCTTGGTTTCACTTCCTCCACCTCCTCCTGTTGTTCTCCCATACCCACAAGATCGAAGAATTGAAATGTTCAATATCACTCAAGCCCTGTTGGCAATGAAACATGAGGATGGAAAATCCGTGTGTGCTCACGTCCTAGGGATGAAATCACACATCGATAGATTGACAATGTTGGGTGCATCTTTTCTAAAGAAGTTGGCTATAGACTGGGTTCTTCACTCACTCCCTAAATCATATGATAAGTTCATAAAAAAGTATTATATGATGGATCTTGACGTGACCCTCATTGACCTAACTTACATGCTTATTGCTACTGAATCAGAAATGATTTGGCAAAGTAATGGAGCATATTTGTTTGATAATTCAACCAACCATGCTTCCATGGTCGCTCTAGAAGAAGCTACTTGTTTCCGCTGCCAAGAGAAGGGGCATTGGATACGAAGCTGCCCAGAGGACCTGAAGAATCTAGGAGATGGGAGAGTCAAGAAGTATGGCTCTACTTTAGGTGAAATCCACTATCTAACTCCATTAAGTTCCTATTAATTGATTCTTAATACATAATGTGATAAGATTACATTTGAATGTATTGCAGGATCAGAGAAAAGAGAGGAAGCTTGATGGAAGAGCAAGATGAGTTTGATCACGAAGAAATGAATCACGATCGCATGGATTCAAAGATCAGATTTTGAGCTAGGAAGTTATGATAGATTGGTTAGGAATATTTTATTACATAGTTTTTCATTGATTTTGCATTGTAAGGACGTGTTTTCCGCTGCTTTTATGAATAAAATATATTTTTGATTTGTCTTATATATATATATATATATATATATATATATATATATATATATATATATATATATATATCCTTGCAATGAAATCGTTGTGAAAAAATGATGTTTGTGTATTTCTATAAATGGATGTGATTCTTAGTTATGTTATTCATGGTAATGTCAAAATTTTCTAAGTAAGGAAAGATTCCCATCACCTAAGTTTCAGTTGGACAGAAACTTGGAATCATATGATTTGAATCATGTGATGTATGTAAATCTTGGTACTTAGGAAATTAAGACTAATTCCTTGATCACACAAGTATGTGAGTCAAGGGAAGGACTAAAGGACTAGAACACAATGTTGTACACTAGTGAAGTCAACCACAAATAACGATGAAACTATTCTTCATAATTCACCAAAAGTCTAGTAAATGCGGTTATACTTGCAAGATTAAGTGTAATTTTGTATCATTGAAAAGTTTCAATGAATAGCAGAACGAATAAGAAGAATCAATGAAGGCAGAAAGATAAAAGGTTTCTCAAATCTAAGAAGAAGGGCGACTACTTTTGTATTAGATTTTTTGATCATCTTAATGATTAAGAACCATATCACAATTGATCCTCTAAGGACATCTTAGTGCACTAGTATGGCTAAGAAGAGGAATCGGAAATTGTTAAATGATTAAATCAAAAGGATGAGTCATACTTCATTCCAAAATCAAGTCTTAGAATCGTGCTCCAAGATTGTGAATTGAGTGACACACACTCATCAAATGTGAAGTAGAAAATTGTTTTTCCTACTCTTGCACGTTTGAAATTGGTAAGTTGTGATGTCTTGGAGAAGACAAAGACCAACTAAGACCAAATGTGTGTAATTTTTTTTCTTTATATAGACACACACTAACTCTTGGATATTTGTTTATCAAGAAATGTTTCTTCATAAGAGAATCTAATATGTCAAGAGGTCAGTGGGAGTCTGAAGATCTTGAAAAGATTCAAGAACTAATCAAGAGTAAACACTAGCACACGACTTGAGGTTTGTAACCTATTATGTTGACAAATTTCTATTTATGTGCCAACCCTGTTGAGTGATTATGCATATGAGTTATACGAGTTCTCAATAGACTACATAAGGCAAGCACCTTGTTCGATGAAAGTACATTGACTGGCATAGGTGAGCTGCTAGATAACTTGAAAGAAATGGTGGGACCCTTGATGGTAAGAAATTAAGAATGAACAAGTTCTGCCCATAAGATTTTGAATTTGTCACAAAAATTATATTTCGATTATGGTTATGAAAAATTCACATGGATAGGAACACATACACCATGAAATCTAAGTGTCATAAGGTTTCACTCCTTCATGAAAATTATTATGAGGAAACGCTTTCACTAAGAGAGATTTTAAGAAGATAGCGATTATGTAAATTGCATTCTCAAATTCGATTATGATTACGGCATCCCTTTTCATAGTTCGAATTGTGAGATTTGACAATTAGTCTGAACATTTGGTACTTAGTAATATAAGTTCTGAATTAGTTTAGACACACATGTGACCTGTCTAAGGAAAAGTGTGTGATTCTGAGAAGCTTAGATAAAGGCTTATCAAAGCACATCGTATTGGAAATATGAACTTTGGAAGTCAATAAGTATTGTCTTCTAGAAGTCCAACTGTTTTCTGAATACACGTCAAAGCTAGTGGGAGCAAAAATGTTATGCTGGAATGGATATAATCATCATGTTAGTGGGAGCATGATTATTATTTAAGTATTGCAAGTTGGCAATATTAATTATAGAAAAACAAAAGTTTCACTTTGCAAAGTTACAGGGGTTGAATAGTTGGTTTTACTATAATTAAGGGAGAGAATGTTATACTTTGTTTCCAATCTAAAAGCTTAGATCAAGAAATTTTAATTGAGTCAATGGTATATTTATTATTTGCATTCTCAAAATACGATTATGATTACGGCATCCCTCTTCATAGTTCGAATTTTTAGGACACAGCGAATAGAAATATTATGACAATATTATAGTAAGAAATTGGTAAAGTATCACGTTTTTTATTATGAATTGTATCACATATGCTTCGGGTGTAGGATCGATTACATACGTTGTAATATTCGACCGTTCTAAAATTTTCCAAATGCCTAGGGCATTTAGAGGGAAAAAGGAAATAGAACCGGTTTTGACTAAAATAATTAAACGACTATTAAGGACAATCTACGGTTCGCCAAGGATTGGTTGCTTATGGACAGTTCAAAGTATAGTCATAGATGGACCATACTGACATTATAAATAGATAAGATTCTATTTAATGAGTATTCATATGGCAAATATGGAAATGTTTGGAAATGTTTCCTTATTGGGAGTTGGACATTGAGAATCTATGTCTAGATTAGAAACTTCTATGCAAGAAGGATGTTCAACGGAATGTACATTGAATGTGAGACTTCATGACTATGGAATTGTCTTGTAACAATCTCCAATAGAGCACTTTGTAATTTCATTGGCAAAGTCTTGGTGACTTTGGTGCTGTGATATTACGAAAGGATCGTTGCATAAAATCTTACAATCTAACATATTATAGTAGTGGCGAGAATTTTGTATTATTACACTAATGGATTAGGAATTATGAAATGAACATCAATATAAATGTGTTCATTTGATCTATTTCACAAAGTAAGGAACATAGGTAAACATAGTGTGTGTGATAAGAGTATGGGACAACTGTTGTTATAATACAAGTACGAAGTTGATTACCCGAAACAACAAATAATGAGTAATCAATATGGTAATTAAATAAAATGTTTTATTTATTCTCAAAGGTTTGGGACCATATAGGATTAGTATTATTCTTGTGTTTCACTTTGCACGTTTTGACTTCCCGAATAATGAGATTATTCAAACCCTCCACAATCGCTCATTCTTTGGAAGTAGGAATGAAAGAAGATTGTTATGAATCTAACTGTAGATTGTCTAGAGTGTTTTAGACATAGCAAAAGTTGTTGCAGGGTTCATCAGTGCTGCTATAAGATTAGATTATTGGAATAAACTCACACTCACTTGGATCGCTTCATGAATTTTATCACGAGTGATTGGTGAGACAATAATATCTTATATTCTTGAAACCGAGATGTGTAAGTTGTATCTTGCGTGTCGGTTACACATTGATAATATGTAAACGCACCAGTGTCACACCCCCAAACCAGAACGGCGGAAACGTTCGGGGGCGGAGGACGTCATATTCAGTATCATAACAGTTCATAGAGAGGAAAGTACACACCACCATAATATAAATATATTTGAAAAGTTTACATGATTGTATATGTTACATGTTTGCAAAAGAAATCAAATACAAATGGTGATCCAAAATATGTTACTAACGCCAGCGCGTTAGTCTTCAGAAGTAGTTGCTACCTGGTCTAGCGGTTTCCTAAGAATACAAGTTATTTCAAAGAAAAAGTGTCAACATTTAAGTTGGTGAGTTCATAAGTGGTGTTTTGAGAAAATGTATGCCATTCGAAAGTGTTTGTATGTTTTCCAGAAAATGTAGTATTTCAATTGTAATGAGTTATGATTCGTGTGTTGAAAATGAATGTATTAGATCCAGAAAATCTCATATTTTCCCTAATAGTGGAGATATGATTTGTTGTGTTTTCCAAGAAAAACCCTTATTTTCTTATAAAAGTATGAAATGCATATGAATGTTCGTGATATAAGTTGCAACTAATTGTACCGAGAAAATCCCTTATTTTCCTATTAGTTGTTTGGTTTGTATACAGGAAAAACCCTTATTTTCCTGACATAACTGGCAGTCTCCAAGACCGAAAATCGCAAGCAAACGACGTGCTTGTAAGATGTGTCATAGTTTTACATAGTAAAGCTATACGAAGATCGCACTTGTTAGATGAAGAATAGTTTTAATAGCTACTCGTTCATAAAAGCATAATACCATAATAATTGTATATCCGATGAGTTTTATAACCATACTAAACATAATATGCCTGTAGCGATGTTCTTCAGGCGTCGTAGCGTTATGACAACTGTCACCCCAAAAGACGGACTGTAGCTAACAGTCAGGGCGCGGGATCATGACTTCCCGTATAGATCTATACACTTTTGACACGTTCTCCGAACGGGAGACTCTGGTTATAGACAGGACTTGTAGCGATACCTTTTATCAAAAAGGCAGTGTTTGAAGATGTACACGTCTCATGGATTCTCAATTAAGTCTGTATTAAAGTAGTAGTTTGTATGCAAAGTTTATCCTTTTTCACAATGTTTGACAAAGCATAAATCATAAGTTCCTTGAATGCATAAAATGATTTAGTAAAGAATGTTACCCTTGATATGATGTATTTGTATGCAAACGTATAAATAAAACATATTTTTATTTATAAACATAATGTATCCCAAGAGGGTAAAGTTGTGTTGTGAGGTGTGTTGCATGATAATGACCTCATAAGACAGTTAAGACAACAGTATGAAAAGTATATAAAAAGATCGATGTTTCACACGATTTTAGTCGTGTGTTTACTTGTATTCCCCCCCCCCCTAAAAGAGTATAAAAAGCATTTAAAAACGCATTTAAAGTGTGCTTGCAGGGGTATGAACTCACCTGATAGTTTGAAGATAGCGAGATGGAAAACCGGACAGAGTTTCGTCTCGGGAAACGGATTTTCCTCGGGATTTTCGGGAATCTCGGGAGTAAAATCGACCCTCGGGACTTGAGCAAAAAGACCAGAGCTTCGGGTTGGAACGAGCACGGAAAACGAGGCAAGATTGTGAGAGAGAGGAGAGAAATGAGCATTTTTCTCGGAAGCCCTCGCATCCTATTTATAGGAAGGCTGAACCGCCTCCGAACGCGGGGCGTACGCCCGTACGCAGCGCGTACGCGTACGTCATGCATGACCGAAGCCTCTACTGCCTCGGCTTCGGATGGGACGGGTTGCTGGGTACGCGGGTCGGATGGGACGGCGGGTCGGACGGGATAGCGGGTCGGACGGGTCGGGTACTTCGGACGGGTCGGTCGGGTCGGATAGCTCGGATAGGGCGACGTGGACGATTAGAGGCCAAGTCTCTCGGGTACGCGGGACGTACAGGGGTACGCAGCGCGTACCCGGATGAGGACGCTGACTCCTCTTCGGATAAGGTCCGAAATTTTTATTTAAATAAATATATAATTTATTTAATAAACATCAAAAATTCATATCTTCTTCATACGAACTCCGTTTTCGATGGTCTTTATATCTATGCATAGGTGACACTACGCTCTACAACTTTCGTTTAGACTCCGTTGGCAAATTCCGAAATTATTTTTATTATTTATTTTATAACTCAACGTGTTTAAGGAATTTCTTTGAAAATTCATAACTTCTTTATCTGATGTCGGTTTTTGCCAGACTTTTTACCGCTGAAATACCATTGTCGAGACCTTCGATTCTCGTTTAGGTCATTCCGGCCAAAAGTCGCTCGATCTCCGATTCGAGTTTTTAGCTGTCTACTGCTATATTCGGATCTTGGAAAATTCATAACTTCCTCATACGAAGTCAGATTTGGACGTTCTTTTTGTGTACGCTCACGGTTTAATGTTATCTATAACTTTCATTTAGATACCTAAGGCTAAATGCTATCATATTGAAACTTTGTGTTTTCCGTTTAATCGGTGTTGTCGGTTTTGTCGGAAATCTTAGAATGGTCATAACTTCTTCGTCATAACTCGGATTTTAGTGTTCTATATATATTTGGAAACCTTAAGACGATATCTACTACATAGTGTACTCCAATCAGAGCTTTTGAATAATTCATTTATCGATGATATTCGTATTACATTCCAAAGAGGTTACAAGACTCGATTTATAATGCCCGGAAATAACGGGTTGTTACATCATCCCCCCGTTAGAGGGAATTTCGTCCTGAAATTAAATACAAGCTAAAAGTTTTAGGGGCTGAGGAAGAGATGCGGATACTTCTGTAGCATTTGGTCTTCCTGTTCCGATGTGAATTCGGGTCCTCTCTTAGCATTCCATCGAACTTTTACTATTGGAATGCGACTCTGCTTAGTCTGTTTAACTTCCCTATCCATGATCTCGACGGGTTCTTCCACAAAGTTAAGATTTTCGTTTAACTCGATTTCATCGAGTGGAATTACAAGTGTTTCGTCGGACAAACACTTCTTCAGGTTTAATACGTGGAATACTGGATGCACTTTGTTAAGCTCGATTGGAAGTTGGAGTTTGTAGGCCACTGGACCAACTCTCGAAATGATTTCGAAGGGTCAAATGTACCTGGGATTTAGCTTTCCCCGATTCCCAAAGCGTATCACGCCCTTCCAGGGTGAGACCTTCAGTAGTACACGGTCGCCAATCTGGAATTCCAAGGGTTTACGTCTCCTGTCGGCATAGCTCTTTTGCCTATCCCTTGAGGACTTCAGTCGTTCTCGTATTTGCACGATCTTTTCGGTAGTTTCTCTGATGATCTCCGGACCAGTGAGGGTGCTATTAGGGACTAGACCTTTTGCCAATTGTGTGTCGCCCACTTCTGTCCAGCACAGGGGTGATCTGCACTTACGGCCGTAAAGGGCTTCGAATGGAGCGGTCTTGATACTAGTATGGTAACTATTGTTATAAGAAAACTCGACCAAAGGCAAGTGAATATCCCATGCCTTGCCAAAGTCGATTACACATGCTCGCAACATGTCTTCCAAGGTTTGGATCGTCCTCTCACTCTGTCCGTCAGTTTGAGGGTGGTATGCTGTACTCATGTCCAACCTTGTTCCCATGGATTTTTGCAATGATTGCCAAAATCTGGAAGTGAACCTGTTGTCTCTATCTGAGATGATGGACATCGGTACTCCATGAAGTCGTACGATCTCCCGGATGTAGGTTCTTGATAGTTTTTCCATCCTATCTGTTTCCTTGATCGGTAAGAAATGGGCTGACTTGGTTAATCTGTCGACGATTACCCAAATAGTATCTTGGCCACTCTGAGTTTTGGGCAGTTTGGTTATGAAGTCCATGGAAATCTGCTCCCATTTCCACTCAGGTATTTCAGGTTGTTGGAGTAGACCTGAGGGTTTTTGGTGTTCTATTTTTATTTTGGCGCAAGTTAAACACTTGCTCACATACGTAGCGATCTCCGCTTTCATGTTTGGCCACCAGTAGAGTTGCTTGAGATATAGATACATCTTGTCTGACCCTGGGTGTACGGAGTATGGGGTCCTGTGTGCCTCTCTCATAACTACCTCTCTCAATCCACCAAACTTGGGTGTCCAGATCCGGTTCATGAGGTAGCGTGCTCCATCACTCTTGATTTCTAAGTTCTTGTCCATTCCCCTAAGGGTCTCACCTGCCACGTTTCCGGGTTTCAAGGCCTCAATTTGAGCTTCCTTGACTTGCTTTGACAGGTGCGAATGGATCGACAGAGCTAATGACTTCACTCTCCGGCCTGAGTACTCCTTTCGACTAAGGGCATCGGCTACGACGTTTGCCTTTCCCGGATGATAGCGAATCTCACATTCGTAGTCGTTGAGCAATTCGACCCAACGTCGTTGTCTCATGTTTAATTCCTTCTGGTCGAAGATGTGTTGGAGGATCTTGTGGTCCGTAAAGACTGTGCACTTGGTACCGTAAAGGTAGTGCCTCCAGATTTTAAGAGCGAAGACCACTGCTCCAAGTTCTAAGTCATGAGTGGTGTAATTGACCTCATGCGTTTTCAGTTGTCGTGAGGCATATGCAATCACCTTTCCCCTCTGCATTAGTACACAACCCAGCCCTTGCTTTGAAGCGTCGCAATACACCACAAAATGTTCGGTCCCTTCCGGAAGAGAAAGGATAGGTGCACTGCAAAGGGCTTGTTTCAAGGTTTGAAATGAAACATCTTGCTTTTCTCCCCAGTTGTAGGTCACACCTTTCTGGGTTAAAGCGGTCAGAGGCTTTGCGATGCTGGAGAAATTTTGGATGAACCTTCGGTAATAACCAGCAAGACCTAGAAATTGGCGAATTTCTGTTGGTGTAGTTGGTGCAGACCAGTTTTCGATAGCCTTGATTTTCGAGGGGTCCACGTGGATTCCTTCCTTGCTGACCACGTGACCGAGGAAGTCCACCTTTCTAATCTAAAACTCACATTTTAAGAATTTTGCATACAGTCTCTCAGTCTGTAACGTCTTTAAGACTTGTCTCAGGTGTTGACTATGTTCTTCTTTACTCCTTGAATAAATGAGTATGTCGTCTATGAATACTATCACAAATTTATCCAAGAATGGACGACATACCCGATTCATTAGATCCATGAATACGGCCGGGGCATTGGTTAGTCCGAACGGCATCACTACGAACTCGTAATGTCCGTACCTCGTCCGGAAGGCCGTCTTGGGAACATCACTCTCTAGGACTCGCAGTTGGTGATATCCCGACCTCAGATCGATCTTGGAAAAGTAGCTGGCTCCTTGGAGTTGATCGAATAAGTCGTCGATTCGGGGTAGGGGGTATCGGTTCTTGATGGTAAGTTTGTTGAGTTCTCGGTAGTCGATGCACATCCTGAATGATCCATCTTTCTTTTTCACAAACAACACGGGTTCTCCCCAAGGTGAGAAGCTCGGCCTGATGAATCCTTTTCCAAGTAGTTCATTCAGTTGGCTGGACAGCTCCTGCATCTCTGCCGGGGCTAATCGATAGGGCGCTTTGGCTACTGGGGTAGCTCCGGGAATCAGATCGATTTTGAATTCGACTTGTCTTACGGGTGGTATCCCTGGAAGATCCTCGGGAAACACGTCGGGAAACTCACACACGTCGGGCACATCCTTGATGTCCCGGACTTCGCGTTTCACGTCTACAACATGCGCTAAAAATGCGTGACACTCCTTGCGTAGGTACTTCCGAGCTTGGATAATTGATATGATACTAAGAGAGGTACTAGGTTTGTCGCCCAAAACAAGGAAGTTTTCGCCGGTTGGCAGATTAAGGCGAACGGCCTTATCGTAACATAGGATGTCCGCACGATGTGAACTCAGCCAATCCATGCCAATGATGACATCAAAACTCCTAATCGAGACTGGCATGAGGTTGATTTGAAAGAGGTTATCGTTTAGAGTTAGGGTGCAATTTAAATATATCTCCTTAGTGCCTTCGGTTTTCCCGTTGGCCATTTCTACTATGAATGGTTCACTTAATGATTGTGGTATTGGTTTTAGCATGCTTTTAAAGTCGTGACTCACAAAACTCCTTTCCGCTCCACTATCAAACAAAATGCATGCATACGAGTTATCGAGAAGAAACGTACGCGTAACAACAATAGGGTCCGCAATGGCTTCATCTTGTCCCATTGCGAAAACTCGGCCTTTTCCGCCGGTATTCCTGTTGTTTGCCTTCGGGCAGTCCTTGCGGTAGTGCCCTGCGCTCCCGCACTCAAAGCAAGCGCGGCTTACTCCGGTATTAGCAGTGGGGGCAAATTGTCGGGTTTGCTCCTTGCAATAGCGGGCGGTATGACCCTTCTTATTGCACCTGGTGCATTGAAAGTCACGGCAGGGGCCGTGGTGGTGGAAGTTGCACTGGTTACATTCCGGTAGCTTTCCATTGTATGAGCTTGTGGGGGCAGAATTGGTAGGTACAGTAATAGCGTGGGTCGCTATCACTTGTTGTTTATTGGGGTTCTCCTGGAGGGTTTGTCCCATCCTCTTGTTCCAAGGCTTACTCTGGCCCTGAGCCTCCCTAGGTGGAATTGCGGCTGCTGTGATGGTACTCTGTTTCGCTCCGTGGTCGATGAGTCGTTGTGCCAGGCGTTTAGCGCTGTTGTAGGTGATAGGGTTGGAAGCTAGGACATGCCCTTGAATCTGGGGTGACAACCCCCAAATGTACCTTTCAACCTTCTTTGATTCTGGGTTGACCATGGTAGGGCACAAAGCGGCGAGATCGTTGAACCTAGCTGTGTAGGCGACTAGATCAGACCCAGTCATTTTCAAATTCCAGAGCTCCTGCTCAAGCTTTTGCACCTCACCCCTCGGGCAGTATTCTTCCAGTAGTAGTACCTTCAGTTCTTCCCAGCTCATGGCGTTAGCGACAGTGAGCGTCACTGAGTTCACATGGCTTTTCCACCAAGTGAGGGCTCGATCTATGAAGGTGCAAGAAGCGAACTTAACCTTGCTTGTTTCTTGGCACGAGCAGATCTCGAAGACCGTTTCGGTCTTTTCGAACCATTGCATTAGTGCAATGACTCCGCCACTGCCATTAAAAGTCTTTGGCTTCGAGTTGGAGAACTCCTTGTAAGTACACTCCCTCACATGACCCTGGCCGGGGCCACGATTGGGATGATTCGTGCTGCTTCCCGTACCTCCATTTGCATTGGAGTTTAATTGAGAGAGAGCTGCTGCTACTGCTGCTGTGATAGCGGCCTGGACCATTGCCGGATCATAAGTTAGTGGTGGAGGTGGTGGTGGGGTTGCGTTGGTACGTGCTGATCTACGAGGAGGCATTGCGCTGCCAAAAGAAAAAAATGAGATATTATAAGTTTCGGTGGTTGCGAGTTGAATGTTATTGAGTTAACTATCTAAGATAGATTAAGAATTTGGTTTGACCAACACTGGGTTTTGAGCTTGATTCATTAATAATGTTTGAATGGATTGCACTTATGAATTGAACGGACTACACATGATTAAAACAAGAAAGAGATATGCCCTATATATATTAAACATATAGTTGTGTTACATCCGAGTTTAGACAAAACTTTTTGACCTTTCTAAAGGTCTCCGATTACAGGAAGTTTTAAAGAAAGGAATACTCTTATCCGAAGTCCTAATTTATAACAAAATTTGAAATCCTGGCAGGCACTATTTGCGACGTAGGTTGCGCTTGGAGCTTGACTCCGCATCTGATTGCTTCGATTCCATTAGGCGCCGATCAAAAGCGGCTTGTTGCTCCCTTAATTCGGCTAGGGCTGCAATCATCTGTGCCTGAAATGCCTCAGACTGGAGTTGAGCATAATCTTGTATCTTGTCCAGCCTACGGATGTCAGAAGTGTGAACCTGCACTTCCACGTTGACATCCCGGAGTCGGCTTGCTTGAACTCCGGATTGATAGGACTGATTGGCTAACTTACCCACCATTACTGGGAGTGCTCGATCAGCCGAGCTTCCACCGCGGACATCATAGAAATCCCGACACATGCCGTAGGGAGGGCGTATGCCTTGTTGTTGGCTCCAATGATGGAGGTGACTCCCCTAGACGGGAGTGGGTCCTTGGAAGTTCCTCACATGGACAGGAGGTTGAATGGGTGGTGGATCGATCACTTCCGGCTCTGAGTCAGTACCGGAGTCATCACCCACTTCTATGGGTTCCTCATCCTCTTCGGGATCATCTTCGGTCCATCCCCCGTTGCCTTGGTTGGGAAAGTAGGGGTCATTGGGGTGGTGAAATCCAGCCATTTGACTGTACGAGAAATAGGGTCATAAGAATTGAATAAAGTCGAAACATGCAAAACATGTAAGTTAAATTAGTTTAGATAGCAAATACTCCTATAGTATTTAAATTCTTGTGTTTGATTCTAGTAACGGTTTGGTAAGTTTTAAAATTTGTTGTCCGCTGCAGACACCCCTCGGCACACGTTAGTCGGCTCTTGGACAAATATAGTTGATCAGGCTATATCCTTCCCAGTTCCGATTACATGTCCCAAGGCGTACCTGCACTGCACAACTTATTTATAATACTTCTAAGATAGTCCGATGTGAAACTGATATTAGTACGAAATGAATGCATGCTTACTTTACAAAAACTAAATAAATTTAATTTCGAAAGTATGACTCTTCTCAGAGTGTTTTTGCCTAGTTGAGTTTATAGTTGTGTACCAAAAATGGTTTTGATATACTTAATTCACTATAAACGATGCTCTGATACCAATCTGTCACACCCCCAAACCAGAACGGCGGAAACGTTCGGGGGTGGAGGACGTCATATTCAGTATCATAACAGTTCATAGAGAGGAAAGTACACACCACCATAATATAAATATATTTGAAAAGTTTACATGATTGTATATGTTACATGTTTCCAAAAAGAAATCAAATACAAATGGTGATCCAAAATATGTTACTAACGCCATCGCGTTAGTCTTCAGAAGTAGTTGCTACCTGGTCTAGCGGTTTCTTGAGAATACAAGTTATTTCAAAGAAAAAGTGTCAACATTTAAGTTGGTGAGTTCATAAGTGGTGTTTTGAGAAAATGTATGCCATTCGAAAGTGTTTGTATGTTTTCCAGAAAATGTAGTATTTCAATTGTAATGAGTTATGATTCGTGTGTTGAAAATGAATGTATTAGATCCAGAAAATCCCATATTTTCCCTAATAGTGGAGATATAATTTGTTGTGTTTTCCAAGAAAAACCCTTATTTTCTTATAAAAGTATGAAATGCATATGAATATTCGTGATATAAGTTGCAACTAATTGTACCGAGAAAATCCCTTATTTTCCTATTAGTTGTTTGGTTTGTATACAGGAAAAACCCTTATTTTCCTGACATAACTGGCAGTCTCCAAGACCGAAAATCGCAAGCAAACGACGTGCTTGTAAGATGTGTCATAGTTTTACATAGTAAAGCTATACGAAGATCGCACTTGTTAGATGAAGAATAGTTTTAATAGCTACTCGTTCATAAAAGCATAATACCATAATAATTGTATATCCGATGAGTTTTATAACCATACTAAACATAATATGCCTGTAGCGACGTTCTTCAGGCGTCGTAGCGTTATGACAACTGTCACCCCAAAAGACGGACTGTAGCTAACAGTCAGGGCGCGGGATCATGACTTCCCGTATAGATCTATACACTTTTGACACGTTCTCCGAACGGGAGACTCTGGTTATAGACAGGACTTGTAGCGATACCTTTTATCAAAAAGGCAGTGTTTGAAGATGTACACGTCTCATGGATTCTCAATTAAGTATGTATTAAAGTAGTAGTTTGTATGCAAAGTTTATCCTTTTTCACAATGTTTGACAAAGCATAAATCATAAGTTCCTTGAATGCATAAAATGATTTAGTAAAGAATGTTACCCTTGATATGATGTATTTGTATGCAAACGTATAAATAAAACATATTTTTATTTATAAACATAATGTATCCCAAGAGGGTAAAGTTGTGTTGTGAGGTGTGTTGCATGATAATGACCTCATAAGACAGTTAAGACAACAGTATGAAAAGTATATAAAAAGATCGATGTTTCACACGATTTTAGTCGTGTGTTTACTTGTATTCCCCCCCCCCCCTAAAAGAGTATAAAAAGCATTTAAAAACGCATTTAAAGTGTGCTTGCAGGGGTATGAACTCACCTAATAGTTTGAAGATAGCGAGATGGAAAATCGGACAGAGTTTCGTCTCGGGAAACGGATTTTCCTCAGGATTTTCGGGAATCTCGGGAGTAAAATGGACCCTCGGGACTTGAGCAAAAAGACCAGAGCTTCGGGTTGGAACGAGCACGGAAAACGAGGCAAGATTGTGAGAGAGAGGAGAGAAATGAGCATTTTTCTCGGAAGCCCTCGCATCCTATTTATAGGAAGGCTGAACCGCCTCCGAACGCGGGGCGTACGCCCGTACGCAGCGCGTACGCGTACGTCATGCATGACCGAAGCCTCGACTGCCTCGGCTTCGGATGGGACGGGTTGCTGGGTACGCGGGTCGGACGGGACGGCGGGTCGGACGGGTCGGGTACTTCGGACAGGTCGGTCGGGTCGCATAGCTCGGATAGGGCGACGTGGACGATCAGAGGCCAAGTCTCTCGGGTACGCGGGGCATACAGGGGTACGCAGCGCGTACCCGGATGAGGACGCTGACTCCTCTTCGGATAAGGTCCGAAATTTTGATTTAAATAAATATATAATTTATTTAATAAACTTCAAAAATTCATATCTTCTTCATACGAACTCCGTTTTCGATGGTCTTTATATCCATGCGTAGGTGAGACTACGCTCTACAACTTTCGTTTAGACTCCGTTGGCAAATTCCGAAATTATTTTTAGTATTTATTTTATAACTCAACGTGTTTAAGGAATTTCTTTGAAAATTCATAACTTCTTTATCTGATGTCGGTTTTTGCCAGACTTTTTACCGCTGAAATACCATTGTCGAGACCTTCGATTCTCGTTTAGGTCATTCCGGCCAAAAGTCGCTCGATCTCCGATTCGAGTTTTTAGCTGTCTACTGCTATATTCGGATCTTGGAAAATTCATAACTTCCTCATACGAAGTCAGATTTGGACGTTCTTTTTGTGTATGCTCACGGTTTAATGTTATCTATAACTTTCATTTAGATACCTAAGGCTAAATGCTATCATATTGAAACTTTGTGTTTTCCGTTTAATCGGTGTTGTCGGTTTTGTCGGAAATCTTAGAATGGTCATAACTTCTTCGTCATAACTCGGATTTTAGTGTTCTATATATATTTGGAAACCTTAAGACGATATCTACTACATAGTGTACTCCAATCAGAGCTTTTGAATAATTCATTTATCGATGATATTCCTATTACATTCCAAAGAGGTTACAAGACTCGATTTATAATGCCCGGAAATAACGGGTTGTTACAACCAGTAACTTCGTGATATAAAACATTTTGTTGTGTTTAATTCGGTGAGTGGGTACAAGCGAGCATTGAGTCAAAGTTTATCCGTTCCTTTTACCCAAAGTGGGATAAAAGCGATATCTGTGGCCCCATCGATGATTTAGTTATGACACCCTAGGCACTTGGCCAAGCTGGGACTAAGTTGATGTGTTCAATTGTAGTATGTTGCCAGTCATCATAAATCGGAAGTCGCGAAACAGTATATAGACAGAGAGAATGATTTAAATCCATGTCTCAGTCTATACGATATCTAGAATGGAGGAATATATGATCCATTATCTAAAGGACACGCTTCTGATAAGATCAGAGTTGACAGCGGCTTTTGAAAGCTACGATTGCGGATCAAGATCTGAAGTCATACGCAGAATAGTTATTTAACTTATCCATGTAGGATACTGTTAGATTAGTGTCTAAGTCCATAACTATTTTGGTATGTACTTGACCGGATGGTGCATGGTCCTTTTGGGTTGCCTTCACCAAAGCAACTTGATAGGATGAATTATGGAGAGAGGATTATTTATGATTTATTAATATATTATGAGAATAATATATTAAATGAGAAATCATATTGTTTAAATAATATTTGTCAATAATTAATTAAGAATTAATTTTATGGCTATAATATATTAATTAAATAAAAGGGACTGGAACTGTCAATTGTGTGATAGTTGAATATTGGGCTAATGAACTCCATATTAGAGGAGTGGATGAATTCTATGGGGAAACCCATTAGAAATCGTCCAAGGCCTGTAAGGAGGGAGTCCATGGGCTGCTTAGGGCCTAAGCAATCAAATTAGGGTTTCATTGTTAGATAAACCTAATAGCCTTACTATTTAAGGACCCCTAGGTGGCTAACTGATTTCTTTAGGGTTTCTAGACGTTTTGGGTGCCTCTCCTCTTCTCCCTCTTCATCCTTATTGCTTATGGTGTTTGTGACTCCTTTAGACATGCAACACTTGAGGCACTAAGCTTTCAGAAGCCAACTGCAAGAAGGAATACATTGTTATTGCTACATAACAATCAAAGGTAATATCTAAACCCTAATTTCGTTCATAGTATGCTAGATCTAGGGTTTGAGAGCTTTGGATGATTATTGCATGTATAATTAGATAAACCTAGATCCAAAGTTTAGGCTTTTACATATGCACCATAGGATGGATGTAGTGCGAATAACCCTTCAATCAGAGCCACTCATGCTCCTCTGAGCCTTCACAATCCTAAATTCAGGAAATTATCACCAAATCTCTAACCATGACCACCATTGTCGATATTACCACTCATGCACACTTCCCCATCAAACTTACTTCACCTAATTTCTCTGTTTGGAGAAAAATTGGTCCTCTCCACACTCAGCGACCTTGATCTTGACAAATTTGTCAAAGTTGCAATAGAGACACCACCAGAAAAAATCGACAATAAACCAAATCCTCTGTATCAACAATGGTATCGCCAAGATCAAATCCTACTTGGTGCTCTCCTTGGCAGTTGTTCTAAAACCATTCAACCGTTTGTATGTTCTGTAGAGACATCTAGTGAAACCTTCAAACGTCTCACTGAGAGTTATGCAAGTGTCTCTCGATCTCGTACCATCTCTCTAAAATTGAAACTTGCACAGAACCCTAAAGGTTCTAAATCCATGGTAGAATTCCTTCATGAGATGAAAGCTATTTCGGATGAACTAGCCCTAGCCCATTCACCGGTCATTGAAGAAGACCTAATTATGCATATCCTCACTCAATTAGGTGAAGATTACAAGCACATCACCTCTTCCCTCAAAGTGCGAGACACACCGCTTACCTTCTTGAATCTATTTGCAAAATTAATCGACTATGAAAGATCTCTCCAGGAACAAATCGCGACACCTACAATCGCTATTATAAACTATACCCACAAGACAACCGCACGACTCCCTCGACATGACTCATATAATAATGCACGGCCTAACACCTTTGGCCCACGAAACCCCAGATCATCAAACACTGGGCCCCACTTCAGCAATAACCGTAACTACATGTTTTGTCAATATTGCTCTATTGTAGGTCACGAAACAAAACAATGCAGGAAATTGGCTAGGTTTTTCAAAGAAAACAACATCACTATTGCCCAAACATCCCAACCGTCTCCAACCATAAACCACTCACTAGCTGCTCCGGCTTCCACAACTCCACCTTGGATGTTTGACAGTGGTGCATCCCATCACATAGCATCCGACCGGTCCTCGTTGCACACTCTATCAGACTATGGAGGGCCTGAGGAAATCATCCTTGGTAATGGTACTACTCTACCCATCTCTCATTCTGGTCAATCCTTAATTTAACTTAATCTCGATCCTTACCATTACAAAATGTTCTCTTTGTTCCCCAATTACAAAACAATCTTATCTTTATGGCAAAACACTGAAAATCTAACAATGTTTCGGTTGAATTCTTTTCCCATCATTTTTTTGCCAAGGATCTTCGCACGGGGGCGCCAATCATGCTGGCAACGAATGTAATCTGCCATCACTTCTCTTTGCTGTTTGTCACAAATAAACTCCACTACAACTTCCACCAAGTCACTTCTCTACTGGCATCACACCTTTGGTCATCCATCTATCAAAGTTCTCAAGAATTTACTTAATATATTAGACATGTCTTACAATAAAATGTCCAGTACTTTATTTCATTGTGATGCATGTTCTTTTAATAAAAGTCATAAACAACCTTTTTGGTGCAAACTCCTTTCATGTATCCAAACCTTTAGAACTTATATACTCTGATGTTTGGGGACCGGTTAAAACATCCAACGATGGATACACTTACTATGTTATATTTGTAGATTTATATTCGAAATACACTTGGTTGTATCCCACCAAACACAAGTCAGACATTGCGATCCTCTTCCCTTAGTTTAAAACATTAGTCGAAAAATATTTTCATACCCCTCTTGTGTCACTCTTCTCCTACAATGGTGGAGAATACATAGGTCTTCGCTCATCCCATGCCCTTGGGTAGCAAGGGTATACATCCATGTCCATACGTACCAGTTATATTACTAGTAAACTACCATATGGGTAGTTTAGGAAGATAGTAGAACTATTACTAGAACGCCATATCATACAATGAGTCAGTTCATTCATGAGTCAATACTTTCTAGAACATTACAATACATTACTATACTTGCTAGGTAGAGAGCACGTACATTACAGCTAGAACAGTTCATTACATTACACACACACACACACACACACACACATATATATATATATATATATATATATGAATACGTTAATTATTGTGATCCACTGTATCGGAGCATGCCTTAAATGTCATGGCCCGAGTTGTAGCCAGAATTCTCTTGGAGGGAGAACGTGAGTTTGCATATAGATATATACTGGATTGACTATCCTACACCTTGCTGCTAGCTACAGCCGGACCTGCAGGTCTGCGGGTGCCAAACCTCATTCCGTTTTACGACCATTCATATGTCGTTGTTACCAGTCAATAGTATGGTGCAATTAATCACATGATGCCTTAATATAAATCCGGTTTAAGGTAGTTAGTACAACAGTAATTCCTATTATACAACACTACAGTACTACATTTATTTTCTCTTTACATATATTTAGTGATCTTTTCGCTTAAACATTTAATGTAAAAACTATATTTTGATAATGATAGTTACACTTGGGAAAATTACACACTTTTACAAGACACGAACATTTAGAGCAGTTAAGTCTTGGTAGGAGAGTACATTGAGAACAGTAAAGTCTTGGTAGAAGACACCTTTAAATAAAAGTAGGAATCATAGGGATTTCTAGGGTTTTCAAACGTTACAGTTGTTTTACAAACATTTTTATACTTACAGTTCATTTACATTTTCCATACTTACAGTTCATAAACTTACAAATTCTTACATACAAATTAAGACACTAAAATACTTATGATCTCACCAGCTTCAAAGCTGATACTTGCTTTCCAAATTACTTGTATCCTCAGGTCATCATAGACAGGTACCGATGCAAGGAGAAAGGAAGATGGAGCTTGTCCAAGACTCATCTTTCATTTTGATTTATGCTTTAGTATTTATCAAAATTTGACAAAATACTTGTATAATAATATTATTATTAATGCAATGGATGATGTTGTTGCTTGTTTACTACTTTTCATTGTTGTGATACTGTACATGAAATCCTCCGCCCCAGAACGTTTCCGCCATTCTTGGTTTTGGGGTGTGACAGATTGGTATCAGAGCATTGTTTATAGTGAATTAAGTATATCAACCTATAAAAGATATACTAACTATAAATACATAAGGGATTAAAAATACTCTGACCAAGAGTTTATACTTTAAATAATAAAATATTTAAGTAAGTATACATCCTGCATTCATACTAAAATCAGTGTCACTAGGACAGTACAAAAGAATTACGATTGTTGGGCAACACAAGTGGGCTTAGATACATATGGTCAAAACTAGGAAGATATAGCCTGATCAACTATATTATCCGAGGGTTGACTAGCATGTGCCTAAGTTTAATTGTGTGGTTGCAACAATGCTAAAATCTTACCAACCCTACCACAATGAGAACAATAGAACATAACATTAAAATTAAAATACTATAGGAGTATTTGGTGTTACTATAAGTACTTTATACTTGAGAACTAAAACGGGATCTTCATTACTAAGTTGATAGTTGCTAAGTGGATACACTAATGCTATATGTAGTTAGGACGTTATAGACTGAGAATCTGTGAAAATTTTACTTCACCCCTATTCTGTGTGAATGTTGAGTTAAGGTCACTTATTCGAAGGCCTGTCCTATTTCGATTACATATAACTGGTATGCACTTCACAAATAGCGATGTAAATGATGACGATTTTCTAAATAATTATCTAGATAGTTCGTCTAATAATTATTTTCTTACCCTAACTTCTCGCATAGAAAACATAGCTGGACTCCATCCCCACGGCAACCAGTACCTCTCGAATGAGGTCATTGCTGGATGGTTTGGAGAAGAACCAGAGAATGATCATCCTATCCCTTTGAATGATCACCATGATGAAAACCTTTCGGACGATGCTAATTCCGAACCAGAGGTTGAGAATCTACCCCAAGAATCTCCCTTTCCAATTCCTAACCCTCGTCCGGCTTTTCATGGCCCGACGCCTGAGTGGGTGGAATCCTTGGAAACATGGAGCCAAGGACAAGATCAGCCCATGCCATTTAATAGTGACCAAAGCTTTTATGACCTAAGCAATAGGGGCTCAGCAGATAGAACCTTGCCAATCTTGGTCCGCAGAGTGGCCCGAAATGAGATTCAGGACAGGACAGCCCTACATCAGATTACCGAAGTTGTCGTTGATGCTAGAATGCATACCCTCTGCACCATTCGTCTACAAGATGCTCGCGTGAGATCAGAGAGAAACCATGAAACCCTGCTGCAAGCACTGGCTGAATCACGAGCCGAAGTCTTAGAGCTTTGAGTACGCCAGCAGGTGTACGAAAGACACCTACTTAACTTGGAACGTCAACCGGCTGAGCTGAGAGCTCACCGGAAGGATGACCGTCGCTAGTAGTAGACACTTTACTTTATTTTCCTTATTAAAAGGGATCGTTTTTCTGTCTATGCCCGATGTGGCATTTCCTATGAAATTACCTTGTACTGTAAGTACTTTAGGTTAGGTCTTTATGCTGTCAAGAACTATCTTCTCTGGATATGATGTATGACCTTTACAAGGTCACTTTCCTGAATCTTTATGTCGTGATTATCAATGATATTGACAGTCGGCTAACTTCTGTGTCATTCCTTTATTCAAGTACTCTCATCATACTTTCATTGGAGTCTATCTGAAACTTGCTTTAGTCAAGTCATTGGACTATAGTAATTTAGCTCCGGAGACATTTCCAAGTCTCTTTTAGTGGTTGGATCTTGTATTTTCACCAACCCACGATACCTCGGCTTGAACGACAAACGTCTTGAGACCAGTGTTTAAACTTACTTCCACTCATCACTAGGACTGCATCATAGGTATGTAGGTCAACCCTTCATAAACACACCTCTACTCATCACTAGGACTGCATCATAGGGATGTAGGTCAAACCTTCGCGAACACACCTCCACTCAAAACTAGGACTGCATCATAGAGATGAAGGTCAAACCTTTCGAGAACATACTTCTATTCTTTACATAAATAGTCGAACTACGTCTAGGGTCAACCAGAATCGCTCAAAAAATCCTTATCTTTCGTGTTACAGAATCATGTCGTCATCCGGAACCCCTCGTCAATGTAATTTAGGCGTGTTGTTGTAACAGACTTATAAACTATCCAGAACTTGTGCAACTAGAGTCTTACCTTTTGCGAGATCATGTTTGTATAGGGATGTTTGTGCTGCGTATACTTGTCGTTTGTAGTATACCTTATTCGCAGCAACGGTCTTGTCGTAAGTCTAAAGTACTATAACTCTGTTCATGGTTGCACAGTCGTGTTTTGTCTGTAAACGTCTTATGTTCAAATCTAATGTCTTTAAGTTTCAGTATGATTCCGACATTATCATACGACTCGATTCAGTTTGATCCTCACGAAAAACAGCTTCATACGTACATCTCTTTCTTCTAGATCGCTTTCCAGATAAGCCGTCATATCAGAACACCAAAGTACTCATGCTAGGAGTACCTCTTAGTTATTTTCTTTCCGAAGAAATCACCGGAGTACCACTCGTGCAGTACGTCAAGTTTAATCCAAGGATTCATGCGATTGATCTATCACTGGGGAATGTATACATAAGAGTGATATATAATCAAGCTTCTACAGGTTTAGAATTGATGGTTCCACTTTAATTTCTTTTTCCCCGATGGGATGTGAGCTTAAAGAAGAATCAGTTATTCGACTACCTTTTCAATCTTAATTATATACGACTCGTATACACGAAATTGTGATTGTAAAACCATGTATCATTTCTAATATGAGCTTCAGGACGGAGAACTGCCCAAGACTACGAGTAATCACATCGTCATGTGAACAAACTTAGAATCCAGTATGACTCCCGTAAACGGATCGCCCTATAGCTTAAACACCTATGGAGACACAAGAACAGTAACTTAACGAACTACAAACAAAGAGAATTAGAAGACTAGGCTTCTCACCCTGGAGAACCCCAGTCTTATTCTCCCAGAGATCGACGGATTGCATCGTAGGTGCCTCGGATATCGAGGACTCCGTCAAGATTTTCATTAGAAATCATTATCTCTGCCTCGCGTAGATGAAATGGTTGAGCAAACGCAAGGAAAGAAACTACTTCCAGGAATGAATCTGAGATCCGAATATCGCCAGTTCGAGTGTTGGGGAAGGATGTCCATAAGACTATCTTCCAAACTCGATGCGGACACATCGAGTCCGTAGTGATACCCTTCGGATAGGACCAATACGCCCATAGTTTTCATGAGCTAAATGAATAGGGTACGTCTTTCTTACTTGGATCAGTTCGTCATTTCTCCACATAATGACTTACTTATCTACCCTCGTAGTAAGAAGGAGCCCCTGGAAACATTACCTTCAGAGGTACTTCTCACAAAGTTCTCTAGGCACGAGTTTTGAAATTGAAGAGTCAAATTTCTATGACAATCTGTTAGTGATGTGGGAAATTTTGAGTACTCTTACAATTTGTCAAAACAGTTGAGAAATTTGTCGACACCTGAGACGCCGACAGACATTCGCCAAATTCTAGGTCTTACCGACCTACTGTCATAGTCCATTTAGAACCCTTCACAAATTACAGAAACCCTTTCGACCTTGACCCAGCAAGGAGCGGCCGTTGATTGGGAAGTTAATCAAGAAAAGGAAACCTTTGGAATTCCAAGTGAGTGACCAAGTTCTTTAGGAGAACTCACTCTGGGAATGGCTTAATACGCTTCGTATCGCGTAGAAAGCTAAATCCAATATAGTTAGGACCTCCGAGATTCTTATCATAATTGGTCCTGTGCCTCGCACAAATTAGGCCTACTCCGCGAACTCAGTAACCTACATTCTACTCTTCGCGTCTCGATCGTGAAACCATACCTTTCCGTTAGAACTCTTGTAAGTCTACTCGTCGAGATCCTCGCCTTCGTATTAGAACCGTAGTGACCCTCGACCGAGAGGTCAAGCGGACGATGCAACGCCTTCGCCAGTTAGTGAAGGTTCGTTGGAATGCCAACTGAGAACTCGATTTCACTTAGGTGTGCTAGAACCAATCGATTAGGAAGTTTCCTCCTCACAACTCGATCATTCGTACATATTTCCATGCCCAAATTCTAATTTCGGGACGAAATTCCCTTCAACAGGGGGATGATGTAACAACCCGAAATTTCCATTCTGAACAAACCATATCAAGCCAATAGAAGTAGAACAGTTACAATGAAAATTCAGACTTCGAGTATAAGTTTGGCAGTTTTCAGTATTTACACTTAAGGAGATATTAGGAGAGTGGATGCACTAGGGTTTTGTGCAACACTGTTATTCCAATACTCTAGGATATTAGAGTTCATTCCGGGAATAAAAATATTTTCCGCCAAAAATCCCAGGACTGTATATAGAAAACTGAACCAAATAGTTCATTAGTTACATTTCCAATTAGAGAAAAGCCAAAATTCTCTCTCACGGATCTTCGGGTTTTTATCTCAAATTATGAGTACTTCGATCTAATTATGTTATATAGCTTAGATTGTGTTTAGAAACATCAATTTCATAACAAAACAACCAGATTTGGGAGTTTACTGCCCAAGAACGTTCTTGGAGAGTAAACTCCTATAAGTGGCTTAAATGCTACTAGAAAACATCAAAATCAGATCAAGACCCCAAGATTTGGGAGTTTACCGCCCAAGAACACTTGGGGAGTAAACTCCATTTTAAGTGCCTAAGGTGTCCCAAAGTCCCTCAAAGCTATGGAACTCGAACTAGAACCCACCATTGCATGTTTAGGACACCAAAACAATTAAGATTTAGTGACGAAAGTGAGTTCACGGCCAAGGAGGTTCTTGGGCCGTGAACTCCATGTTTAGGTGTCAAAATGCCTAGAAAATCATCCTTAAGCCAAGAGACAAATTAGGACAAGTACCCTAGTGTGTTTGGAGCAAGCAAACACCATCGAAGCACCAAGGAAAGGGTGTTCACGGCCCAAGATGTTCCAGGGCCGTGAACTCCTTTAAAAGGTGCCAAATGGTGCCATAAATCCCCCTAAAACCTTGGACAATTTCCTTGATGCATTCCTTGATAATATAGGGACTTGAAAGCACCATAAAATTCCCCCAAAGGAGATTACGGCCGTAATCTCCATGGGATATGGTCCCAGGGCCGTAAACTCCTCAAAGGAGTTAATAGGAAGCCCAAACACTTGATTTAGCCTTGAAACAATTCACCAAACTAGTTGTATAAATGATAGGCTTCGTTTAGAGACCTTGCTGAGAGTTTATGGCCAGGAGTTTACTCCTCTGGGCCGTAAACTCCAAAGCATATGATCATTTGACCATAAACTCCCATTAGAGGTCTTGCACTCCTGTGTTGCAACCTATTAGCCTCCTAGCACTTGACCAAAAGTGTTTTCCCCACGTTAAAATGTTTATACTTGTATAATTAGTGTTTTAATCACTAATTATTTATATACATATGTCTTCATATGTAATTAGGATCATTGTGTGTGTCTAAAGTCTTCACATGACACCAAGCGCTTGTCCGATCCTTCCTTACGATAACAGTCCGTTCAAATCCAGTCACTTACTGCAGGTGAATTCATACCCCTTAATCAATGTTTTAACAGTTTTTAAGTGTTTTATGGGGGGGATATAAGTAGAATCATGCTACTTATTATATCAATCACATGTGATTAATAAGCAGCATTTATATGATTTAATACTCATTAGCCGTTTTACCAAACAGTTACCTTCAAATGATTTTCATAAACATTTTATATGTTTTAAAACTCCTTATTACACTGTACATTTTACTCTGTATATTACATTTCAAACTTATTTATAATTGTGTTTCAAACAAATGTTTCTTTATATACTAAACTTTTTTATCAAACCCATGCCTTCAAAACCGTTTTATAGATCGACATCAAGTCGATCTTTACTTAGATAATAATTATGTTCAAAGGTTTTACAAAACTAATTTTATGCTTTTATATTATAAATTGCATGCCTCTATATGTATGGTTATATAAGTAATGTTTAAAAGACTTAGGAAGGCTATCCATCTTGTGTCCTTTTTCTCGATTTGGATGTGGGCTGATAGAATATTGGGTACTCGTCCGAAGGTCATTTAAATATTAGTTATATATCATGTGTACATATATAGTCATAAAAGGCCCTTCCAGTTCATCCCATGCCCTTGGGTAGCAAGGGTATACATCCATGTCCATACGTACCAGTTAGATTACTAGTAAACTACCATATGGGTAGTTTAGGAAGATACTAGAACTATTACTAGAATGCCATATCATACAATGAGTCAGTTCATTCATGAGTCAATACTTTCTAGAACATTACAGTACATTACTATACTTTCTAGGTAGAGAGCACGTACATTTCAGCTATAACATTACAGTACATTACTATACTTGCTAGGTAGAGAGCACGTACATTACTGCTAGAACAGTTCATTACATTACATATATATATATATATATATATATGAATACGTTAATTATTGTGATCCACTGTATCGGAGCATGCCTTAAATGTCATGGCCCGAGTTGTAGCCAGAATTCTCTTGGAGGGAGAGCGTGAGTTTGCATATAGATCTATACTGGATTGACTATCCTACACCTTGCTGCTAGCTACAGCCAGACCTGCAGGTCTGCAGGTGCCAAACGTCATTCCGTTTTACGACCATTCATATGTCGTTGTTACCAGTCAATAGTATGGTGCAATTAGTCACATGATGTCTTAATATAAATCCGGTTTAAGGTAGTTAGTACAGCAGTAGTTCCTATCATACAACACTACAGTACTACATTTATTTTCCCTTTACATTTATTTAGTGATCTTTTCACTTAAACATTTAAAGTAAAAAATATATTTTGATAATGATAGTTACACTTGGGAAAATTACACACTTTTATAAGAAACGCACATTTAGAGCAGTTAAGTCTTGGTAGAAGACTACATTGAGAACAGTAAAGTCTTGGTAAAAGACACCTTTATATAAAAGTAGGAATCATAGGGATTTCTAGGGTTTTCAAACGTTTACAGTTATTTTACAAACATTTTTATACTTACAGTTCATTTACATTTTCCATACTCACAGTTCATAAACTTACAAATTCTTACATACAAATTAAGACACTAAAATAATTATGATCTCACCAGCTTCAAAGCTGATACTCACTTTCAAAATCACTTGTATCCTCAGGTCATCATAGACAGGTACCAATGCAAGGAGAAAGGAAGATGGAGCTTGTCCAAGACACATCTTTCATTTTGATTTATGCTTTATTATTTATCAAAATTTGACAGAACACTTGTATGATAATATTATTATTAATGAAATGGATGATGTTGTTGCTTGTTTACTACTTTTCATTGTTGTGATACTGTACATGACGTCCTCCGCCCTAGAACGTTTCCGCCGTTCTTGGTTTTGGGGTGTGACAAGTTACGACAACTAGATGTCAACAATGCCTTTCTTTATGGGACACTGCATGAGGATGTCTTCATGACTTAACCACCTGGATACATCGAACCCAAATTTCCTCATCATATCTGTAAACTTAAAAAATCTATCTTTAGCCTGAAGCAAGCACCGCGTGCTTGGTACATAGAACTTACCACCTTCCTACTTCAATTTGGATTCCACAAGTCGCTCGTCGATGCATCTCTCTTTTTCTATCAACATAACACTATCACATGCTACTTCCTAGTTTATGTAGATGACATAGTTCTCACAGGAAACGATACAAAATTTCTAAATCACGATATGATGGGTTTGAGCCATAAGAACTTTCCTATGTGCACATGCAAACTCTATTGCTTGGATCTAGGTTTCTGTAATTGAACATGCTTTATATCCAAGACTTTGAGTCATAGATCTAGTGTAAACAAACAATTCATAACATATGAAATCAGATCTAGAAGAATACCTTGAGTTACTTGCTTGAAAACTTCTTTTCCTTGGAGCTTAGAGTCACAATTGTCACTCCTCTAATGGCTTACAAACACCTACTAGCAAGAAGATGATTTGAGAGAGGGAGAGAGGTGAGAAATCGGCTCTAGGGTTTCCTCAAACATTAAGTATCCGATTTCTCCAACCCTAAGGGTCTATTTATACTATGAGCTCCTAGGGTTTCACCTTAAACCCTAATTAGATAACTTAGCCTCAAAGCAATCCAAAGATCCTTCTATATAAGGCCTTGGACGATTTCTAAGATATCCATATCCTTAAAATCGTCCCTTCCCATATGCATAAGGATTCATAGCCCAAAAGACAACTGTCACACATTTGACAGTTTATGCCACTTTATTCAATTAATCTCTTTAAGTCACCAAATTAATTCCTAATTAATTTATGACTTATATCAATCAAATAATATTATTATTCCTTTAACATATTATTCTTATAATACATTAATAATAATAATATCTCTTCTCTCTATATAAATCACCTTGTCAAGTTGCTATGGTGAAGGCAACCCAAAAGGACCATGCTCAACCGGGTCAAGTGCTTACCAAATATAGTTACAACCTTAGACACTAATCCAACAGTCTCACACTTGGATAAGTCTAGTAACTATAAATGTAAACACAATCCGATTAGCAATCGTAGCTCTCAAAGACGTTGTCAACTCTGATCTTATCAGTATCCTGTCCTTTAGATAAGGGATCGTACAGTCCTCTGTTTTGATATCGTGCAGATAATCTCATGAAACATTTTTCATACTTATTGTCTAGCAATTATTTTCTCGATCTCAGATTTATTTGACATAGAACTTCATTGAACACATCAATTCAGTCCTGACCAGGACCGACACATAAGTTAAATCAAATCATCGAGCGGCCGTGATATCGCTTTTACCCTCTTAGCATAAAAGTAACAGATAAACTTCGACTTATATGCATTTACTTATCCACTAATCAACTATACACAACAATGCGTTTTATAACATCAATTTACTGATGCGGTTTCACATTATCAATGCACAACCAATTAGTAAATAATAAACCATATATCTAGGTTTTAAGACCATATGATATTATCGTCTTGCGATCACTTGTGGTACATTCCATAAAGTGATTCCAGCAAGCGCGGGTTTATTCCAATGTTCAAAACTTGTTCATAAGCACTCATGAACGTTGTAGCAAACCTTTACTATGTCTAATACCATTTAGACAATCTACACGCCAATTCATGACAATCTTCATTCATACCTACTTCCAACACATGAACGATTGTGGACTGTTTGAATAATTCGATTATTCTTAATAAACTCAATTATTCTGGAACTCAAAACATGCAAAGTGAAACAATAGTTAAACAATTAAAATAAGACAAAACTTTTAAATAATACTCCTTTATTTAATCATCAAATGTCAATTACATTTATCTATTACAAGTTTCCAAATATCTAATCTAAACTAATATCATCCTTCAGCCCAATACTCCTAGCATGCTGCAAGTGCTTAACCCTGCTTAGTCCCTTCTTAAGCGGATCTGCTGGGTTATCTTATGAAGATATCCTGTTAACCACGAGGTGTCCTTCTTCTACTCGATGTCTAATAAAGTCATATTTTATGTCGATATGCCGAGATCTACCATGATCCCTCGGTTCCTTGGTCAAGGCAACCGCTCCTTCATTATCACAGAAAATTTCCATAGGCTCCTTTATGGAAGGCACAACTCCAAGGTCACCAATGAAATTCTTCAACCATATCGCCTCCTTTGACGCATCGCTCGCTGCAATATACTCTGATTCGCACGTTGAATCAGCTACAGTTTCCTGCTTGGAACTTTTCCAAGTTACTGCTCCTCCATTAAGGGTAAAGACCCAGCCCGACTGCGAACGGTAGTTGTCCCTGTCGGTCTGTAAACTGGCGTCACTATACCCTCTCACCTTTAATTCATCACTCCCTCCAAGGACTAGAAACCATTCCTTGGTCCTCCGAAGGTACTTAAGGATATTCTTAACCACAATCCAATGAGCTCTGCCAGGGTTCCCTTGATATCTAGTGACCATGCTCAAAGCAAAGGCCACATCAGGGCGAGCACAAGTCATTGCGTACACGATCGAGCCAATTGCGGAAGCGTAAGGTACTCAGCTATCTTAGTTTCTGTACTCGGACTTTGAGTCTTACTCAACATGGCATTACTTTGTATCGATAGTTCTCCCTTCTTCGAGTTTTCCATACTAAAATGTTTTAGTACATTATCTAAGTAAGTATTCTGACTAAGTCCTATTAGTCTCTTACTTCGTTCTCTCACTATCCTTATTCCCAAAATATAGGAAGCCTCTCCGAGGTCCTTCATAGCGAAACACTTCCCGAGCCAGGACTTAACTTCCTGCAAAGTCGGGATGTCGTTTCCCATGAGCAGTATGTCATCGATATACAAAATGAGGAAGCTAAAAATAATCCCACTTGCTTTGACATATACATATGATTCATCTTCTCTTCGTACAAATCCAAAATCTTTGACTTTCTCATCAAAGCAAAGATTCCATCTGCGAGATGCTTGCTTAAGTCCATAAATGGACTTTTCAAGCTTGCACACTCTATTGGGATACTTGGCATCGACAAAACCCTCTGGCTGAGCCATGTAAACATCCTCAACCAACTTCCCATTAAGGAAAGCGGTCTTGACATCCATTTGCCATATCTCATAATCATGAAATGCAGCAATAGCTAGCATCACCCTAATAGATTTTATCTTCGCAACTGGTGAGAAGGTCTCATCATAGTCAACTCCGGGAGTTTAAGTAAAGCCAACCATCTTACATCCGGGCACATTGTCAACCAAATTCCCTTGTAGACCTCAAAAACCGTTAAAAGCACAACTAGAACATAAAAGTCAAACTTTAAATTCAAAAAAAAATCCTTTGACTATAAACCTCAAAAGTCAACCTTAAAAGTCAAATTTAAAAAGTTAAACTTGAAAAGTCCAACTTAAAAGTCAAACCAAAAAGCTAAATTTGAAAATTTAAAAGTCAAACGAGAAATTCAAAGTTCAAAGTCAAAGGTCAAACTATAAAGTCAAAGGAAAAATTTTAAGTAAGAAGTCAAAAATATAATTCAAAAAATTAAAATTTAAAATTTTTGGTTGAAAAAGAAATTTAAAAATGAAAGAAATTGATTTTTGGGGTTGAAAGTGTTAAATATGCGAAAGTGGTGCGACATGGAGAGCTTAAGTTTAAAATATTGGAAGGAAATCACAAGTGCTTGGGTAGCCGAGATGGTAAGACGCTTGGTCTGTGAGCAAGAGGTCACGGGTTCGAAACCCAGCACCCTCAAAATCGTGTCTTATTTTTTTAATGAAGCCCTGATGGGAAGCTAGCTGCTGAGCCAAGCCGCCGAGTCGAGCCGCAATCCACCGTCCACCGAGCCGAGGCCGCAAACTCCGGCGACCCGTTTCCGACCGTCAACGAGTCGAGCCGCAATCCACCGTCCACCGAGCCGAGGCCGCAAACTCCGGCGACCCGTTTCCGACCGTCAACTCTGAACTGTAAACTCGTTTCTGGCCGTAAACTCCGGACCGTAAGCCCTTCAAAGACCGTAAACTCTTCAAAAATCGCTATTCCTGACGAAAAACAGCGTTTTTTCACCCTTTTTCGCTCCAAAACTCGATCAAAAGCTCGTTTTTAGGAAAAACACGAAGAACAAACCCCCCTTATTTTTGCGAGATCTATCCAGAAACGCAAAAATCTCTTCAAAATAAGATCAAATAAGCTCCAGATCTGAAAAAAAAAATGATTGATACAACCAAGCTGTGATACCAATTGTAAGTCCCCAATCTATTTGTGTATCAATCAGATCCGTTTGATAGTGTGGAATCTCAATCAAACGGATGATGTCAGATCAAATAAAAGAGAAGGAGAAGAAGAAGATGATGAATCTTATATGTATTGATATGAATGAAGATCCGGATACAAGATTCACACACACTTACACACACTTTCTTTTTTCTCTCTCTAGAACACCTTCAAATGCACACACTTAAGCTCCTTGGTGTTCATCACTCTTTTCCTCACACCCCTCACCCCTATATATATACACTTGGGCCACAAACTGGGTTTACGGTCATAAACGAGTTTACGACCGTAAACTCTACTTACGATCGTAAACACACTTCCTGACCGTAAACTAATAAAATATTATAGAAAATTACAATCAACTAGAAAAGCAAAGTATAAACCATATTTTTGACCCAACAGTATTTGTGTTATAGATCCATAAAGTTTCCATCTTGGTCGTTGATATGAGGTCATGCTCAAGTTATGAGCTCTCTAGAGTTGGGAAATAGAATATTATGGGTGATAGTGACTTGTCCAGCCATGAAAAGGCTTGAAGTCACCAACTTTATGGATTAAGAGGCTTAGAAGTGGTCAGATCTAGAAGTTAGACGTGGGTCTTAACTGTTTAAGACCCCAAAAGCTTAGAGTCTGAAACTGGGAGTTACGTGGGGCGTAATCTCAGTAAGCGCGGTGTAAGGGGTCGCGCACCCAGTTTCTGTGAAGACACCGGGTACGCCCAACGTACATGTTTGGTACGCACAGCATAACCCGGAGAGGTGACTTTTGTTGACTTTTAGGGTTTGGTCAACTTTAGGGTCTTGGAGCCATGAGAGGGGTAAAATGGTCTTTTACCCTTCTGAGAGCACTAAGAGAGGGAATAGACTAGCCTTGAGAGATGTATTGATTTACAGTGTTTATTTCATATGATTAGGCAGAGGCTAGATCAGATTTTACAGAGTTCAAGATTATCGAGTTACCCGAGGTGAGTCTTCTTATTATACTTTACCTAGAGTGGTAATTAGAGTTATATGACAGAGTATCTTGTATGTTGTTTATGTGATTGTGATGCATTGCATTATTTCTATGTGATTTATGTTGTGTATGTTCCAGAGTTTATAGAGTTAGAACCGGAAGGTTCACAAAGTTAGGACCAGAGGGTCCATAGAGTTAGGACCAGAGGGTCCACAGAGTTGTAGAGTCGAGTGGCTAATATGTGTTATATATGGTATTTTGGGGAACTCACTAAGCATTTATGCTTACAGTGTTATGTTAAGTGTTTCAGGTACCAGTGAGGATCGCGGGAAGGCGTCGGCCTGATCAGTACACACTTGAGGAGCTTTTACATATTTGATCTTCGGATGTGATGTTATGAATTGATTATGTGATACATTGATATTTTTATAACAATTATGAATAGAAGTGTGTTTTTAAATGTGAAAAATTATTTGAAACTTTTGGGTGTTACATTTGGCTAAGGAGATGAATCATGAATTGTTGAAATGGTTAAATCAAAAGATAAATCACACTTCGTTCCAAAATCAAGTCTTAGAGTCATAATCTAAGATTGTAACTTGAGTGACATAATTTTAAAAAAAAAGTTTATAACACTTATAAAATGTAGAGTGACATGTTTCTTACTCATGTACATTTGAAATTGGTAAGTTGTGGTGTTTTGGATAAAAAACAGAGACCAACTAAGACCAATTGTGAGAAGTGTTTATCTTGATAAGAATCCACACTAACTCTTGAATATTTGTTTTCTCAAGGAATGGTTCTTGACAAGACAATCTTATATGTCAAGAAGATAGTGGGAGTCTTAAAGATCTTGGAAAGGTTTCAAGAATTAATCAAGAATAAAACCCATTGTTTAATCGCTAGCACACAACTTGAGGTTTGTAACCCATTGTGTTGGCATATTTCTGTGCCCACTCCAGTTTAAGTTGACTATGCTTGTGAGTTCTATAACTTCTCAATTGTTTACATAACAACCTGGAAGCAATGGTAGGCCCTTGTGCTGCCGTGTGGCAAGAAAATGAGATTGGGCAAGTTCAGTCCATATGAGTTTGGATTTGTCACTAACCTTGTCTTGTGATTATGGTTATGACAAATTCACATGGATAGGAACACATACACCATAACATCTAAGTGTCATAAGGTTTCTCTACGATTCATAAAAATGATGGTGAGGAAACACTTTCACTAAGTAGTTTTTTTTGTAGATAGCAATTGTGACATTTGCATTCTCAAAGTCGTTAGTGGAGCGTCTGTAGGTAACCAACACACTAACATAGACTTGTGAGAAATGGCAAAAGGTCTAAACATTATGATTACGGCACTCCTCTTCATAATTGTTTAAACACACATGTGAGCTATCAAAGGAAAGGTGTATTATTTTGATGAAGTCTTATCAAAGCAATCTCGTATTAGAAATCTGAACATTGGTAAGAAAGTCAATAAAGTATTGATTTCTAGAAGTCCAGTTGATTTCTGGGAGCATATCAAAGCTAGTGGGAGAATAAGTGCTATGATGGTAAGATAATAATCATTATGTTAGTGGGAGCATGATTATTATGTTTAGTGTTGCAAGTTAGCAATGTTAATTATAGAAAACAAAAGTTTTAGTTTGCCTTGAAAAGTTCTTTTCCTATACTTAAGGGAGAGAATTTTATACTTCATTCCAATTCTACAAGCTTAGATTGAGATTTTAATCAACATTAATCAAGGATATATATGAATATTATGTTGGAATGGTTCAACATAAGGAAATTCTATATATGTTGCATTCTCAAAATTCGATTATGATTACGACATCCCTCTTCATAGTTCGGATTGTGAGAACATGGTAAATAAAAATTTTATACTTCATTCCAATTCTGGTATAGGATCGATTACATCCATTCTAAATTTTCCAAATTCTTAGGGCATTAAGAGGGAAAAAGGAATTGAACTGGATATGATTAAAATAATTAAGCAATTGTTGAGGACAATCTGCGGTTTACAAAAGATTGGTTCCTCATGGACAATTTGAAGTATAATGTTAACTTTGGAAAGGACCATATTGACATATTCTGAAAAAAGGCAACTCTTGTTCAGAAGTGATAGTCAAAATGGTAATATTGAATTGTTTTCATAGGTGGAAGTTATTCTCTGAATCTGTGTAAGATTACTAAACTTAATGCAAAGAAGGATGTTCAAAGGAATGTACTATGAATATGAGACTTCGTTTCCATGGAATTGATCTCCATTGGAATACTTTGTAATGTCTGTTGTCAAGTCTTTGTGACATTTGTGCATAGTCATTACAAGAGAATCATTGCATATATGTTTAGAATCTAACAGATTACAGTAAATGGCAAGAGTTTGGTATTCTTACATTTACAAAACGGATTGGGATTGTGAAATGAGCATCATTGGAGTCGTGTTCAATTGATCTATTTCACAAAAGAAAGGACCATAGGTAAACATAGTGTGAACGCTTGGAGCATGGCATAACTATTGTTTTAATTCAAGTATTAAGTTGATAAATCGAAACATTATACAATTAATAATCAATAATCAATATGGTGCTTAGATAAAAGGGTTTTTATTTACACTCAAAGTGTTGGGGCCATATCAGATTAGTATTATTCTTGTATTTCACTTTGCATGTTTTGACTTCCTGGATAACTAGGTTATTTAAACCGTCCACAGTCAATAATACTTTGGAAGTAGGTATTGAGGCAAGACTGTCATGAATGGGTTTGCAGTTTGTGTAGGTGGCTAGGCTTATCTACAGTGTTCATGAGTGCTCCTGGAATAAGATTCGAGTATTGGATTAAACCCATGCTCATTTGAATCACTTCATGGATTTTATCACGAGTGAATCAGCAGATGATAATATCTTATATTCTTCAAACCTAGAGATATGAGTTGTTGACTATCAGTTGGTTATATATTGATTGTATGAAAATGCATCAGTAACTTGATGTTATAAAACATGCCTTTGTATATGATTCAACAAGTAGTTAGTACAAGCATATGAGTCGAAGTTTATCCATTCCTTTTACCTCATAAGGATAAAAGCGATATCTGTGGGCCCCTCGATGATTTAGTGATGACACCCCTAAGTGCTTGGCCAAGCCTGGACTGATTTGATTTGTTTAATTAGTCAGTTGTGATAAATCGAAAATCGGGAAACAACAAATGGACAAAGAGAATGACTATAATCCATGTCTCAGTCCATATGATATCTATAATGGAGGAATATATGATCACTTATCTAATGGATGCGTCGTTGATTTGTTCAGAGTTCGACAGTTACTTTAGAAGCTACGATTGATAGTCGGGTTGTGAAGTCGTACTTGCAATAATAGTTTTAGACTTATCCAAGTGGGAGACTGTTGGATTAGATGTCTAAGCCCATAACTATTATTGGTATGTACTTGACCCGAGAGTAACATGGTCCATTTGGGTTGCATATCATCAGGACAATTTGTTAGGATGGACTCTTGAGAGAAGGTTATATATGATTTATTAATATATTATAATTACTAATATATTAATATGAAATCATATGGTTTTAATAAGTATTGATCAAGAATTAATTTAGAATTGATTTAGTGATCAAAAGGAGACTAATTAAATCTATTGGCACTAATTATGTTAATTAGTTATATTCATGTGTGTTGGGTTGATGATCCATGTTGGACCAAGTTTATGTATGGATACATAAAGAGTTGGGCCACATGAACCATGGATCATAAGACCCATGGGTATGGATTTGGGTTATATCCATGACCCTAGAAATCCCACATATAAATACATACTTCATTACCCAAAATCGACACTTGTGTGTATTCTTGGAGTTCATGATGATTTTGGGTGCATGGAGATTCTCTCTCAAGTTCCTCCTTTGTCCATGATGTATTGTGATTCCACTTGAGGCTTCCACACTATTGGGGCTAAGCTGTTAAGGCTAGATACATCAAGGCTTCAATATGCACCATAAGGTATGTTATCCTAACTAGATTCTTGTGTGGTATATGATAATTGTATGCTAGTCATAGGTTTAATACCTTGGAAACACCATTGCATGTATAATTAGTGAAAACATAAATCCAAGGTATTTAGGGTTGCATGAACACCTTAGGAGTGTTCGAATGCTCAAAACCCATCACTTCTCCCATATAAGAGCTCAAAGGGAGGCATACCTATATTGGAATGATGGTTGTTGTTGTATAAAAACTCAACCAAGGGCAAGTAAGTGTGCCAACTTCCACCTAACTCCATAATACATGCCCGTAGCATGTCATCGAGCGTCTGAATCATTCGCTCGCTCTGCCCGTCTGTCTGTGGGTGATATGCAGTACTAAAGTGCAACTGGGTACCCAAATCCTCATGAAATTTATTCTAGAGCCTGAAAGTAAAGCGCATATCTCGATCCGACACTATCGATGTTGGCACTCCATGACGTGCGACCACCTCTTGCACGTAGAGCTCGGACAATTTCTTTGCAAAAAAGTTCTCACTGATAGCCAAGAAGTGAGCACTCTTCGTCAACTGGTCTACAATCACCCATATCATGTCAACACCTCGGGTAGTCTTCGGTAATTTGGTGATAAAATCCATGGAAATATGTTCCCACATCCACTAGGGAATCTCTAGTGGCTGCAATGGGCCATGTGGATGCTGGTGCTCTGCCTTGACCTGACTACAGGTCAAGCTTCTCTCGACTACCCATGCGACATCTCTCTTCATACAGGGCCACCAGTAATCCATCTTCAAATCCAAATACATCTTGGTGGCTCTCGAATGGACCGAGAATCTCGACCTATGGGCCTCCTCCAACAAAATACATCGAGCTCCGCCCGTACATGGCACCCAAATCCATCCACGGAAGTTTTGCTTTCATTGCAACCAGACCGGCCATCGGAAGGCCGAGTGCTCGCAGTTTTCTCAGGGATCAGCGCAGGGATCTGCGCCTCCTGCTAGGGTTACCGAGGTTTGGCCAGTGAAGGCTGAGGCCCCGAGGGTTTGTGGGAGAGCATTTCAGTTGACCGTGGAGGAGGTCCGCGCGACGCCCGATGTTGTGGCTGGTATGTATTTTTCTTTTCATCTTTTATTTGATTGTGATTCTATGCTTATATGATAATATGCGTAGGTACATTTCTTGTGAGTTATGTGCCGGCGTTGGTATTATTTAACTCGGGTGTGAGTCGGTCATTTATTTCCATAGCATTTAGTCCGCATTTGAGTGTCCGTCGAAAGGCATTGGATCGGCCTCTGCGAGTTTCCATAGCTGATGAGCGAGTAGTGTATGCTTCGGATGTGATTCGAGGATGTGTCCTTGAGATCTTCGGGGTGGAGTTTCCGATAGATTTGATTCCGATTGCGATGGGGGATGTGTGTGTCATAGTGGGTATGGATTGGTTGAGTCGATATGGAGCTATGATAAATTGCGAGCGTCAATTGGTGACGATTCGAGACCATAGTAGGGGAGTTCTTTCGGTGTATGGCGAGGGTACACGTACGGGGTCAGCATTTTGTTCGGCCGCCAGAGCGAGACAGAGTCTACAGCAGGGCTGTAATGGTTTTGTGGCATATGTGATGGATACGAGGGTTGATACTAAGAGACCGAAGTCAGTTGATGAGGTCCCGATAGTGCGTGAGTTTTCAGATGTGTTTCCAGAGGACTTGTCGGGTGTGCCTCCGGAGAGGCAGGTAGAGTTCGGTATTGAGTTGGTTCCAGGAGCTGCGCCTATCGCTAAGGCACCGTATCGCCTTGCGCCTCTGAAGATGCAGGATTTATCCACACAACTTCAAGAGGTGCTGGGAAAGGGGTTTATCAGGCCGAGCAGCTCGCCTTGGGGAGCGCCTATCCTTTTTGTCAAGAAGAAGGATGGCTTGCTCCGGATGTGCATCGATTATCATGAGCTGAATAAGCTAACGGTCAAGAACCGTTACCCGTTGCCAAGGATCGATGATTTGTTTGATCAGTTGCAAGTAGCATCTTGGTTCTCCAAGATCTATTTGAGGTCTGGGTATCATCAGTTGAAGGTGCGGGAGGAAGACGTCTAGAAGACAGCCTTCCGAACTCATTATGGGCATTACGAGTTTGTGGTTATGCCCTTCGGACTCACCAACGCACCAGCGGTGTTCATGGATCTCATGAACAGGGTGTGCAGACCAATGTTGGACCGCTCGGTGATCGTGTTCATCGACGACATTCTGGTGTATTCGAGATCCAGAGAGCAACATGATGAGCATTTGAGGGAGATCCTTGGAGTTCTGAGATCGGAGAGGCTTTATGCTAAGTTCTCCAAATGTGAGTTCTGGTTATGAGAGGTCCAGTTTTTGGGGCATCTCGTTAACCAGAAGGGGATATTGGTCGACCCGACCAAGATTGAGGCGGTTATGAGGTGGGAGGTGCCGAGATCACCCACCGAGATCAGGAGTTTTCTGGGATTGGCCGGCTATTATCGGAGATTTACTAAGGATTTCTCCAAGATTGTTGTGCCACTCACCAAGTTGACCCGGAAGGGTGTTGCGTTTTCTTGGGGTCCAGAGCAGCAGACCTCGTTCGAGACACCTCGCAGGAAGCTATACGAAGCCCTAGTGTTAGCCCTTCCGAAAGGGATGGAGGATTTTGTGGTTTTTGTGACGCATCGATATCTGGATTGGGAGCGGTGCTTATGCAAAGGGGGCATGTGATAGCATATGCATCGAGGCAACTTAAGCCTCATGAGTCGAGATATCCCACTCACGATTTAGAGCTGGGAGCGGTAGTGTTCGCTCTCAAGATCTGGCGACACTACCTGTACGGGGTTCGGTATAAGATATACACGGACCACAAGAGCTTGAAGCATTTGATGGATCAGCCCAACCTAAATATGCGTCAAAGGAGGTGGTTGGACGTGGTCAAGGATTATGATTGTGAGATCCTGTACCACCCGGGCAAGGCTAATGTTGTAGTCGATGCACTGAGTCGTAGGGCGGAGAGCGCCCCATTGTGAGATGTATGTTTGAGATTGACGGTGATGACCCCGGTTTTGGATACTATTCATGGGGCCCAGGCTGAGGCTGTGCAGCCTGAGAGCCAGAAGAGGGAACGAGTAGTCAGGCTGGTATTGGAGTTCATTACCGATAGCCAGGGGCTTATGATATTTCAGGGTCGGATTTGGGTACCGTCCATGGGCGGGATGCATACCATTTTGATGGATGAGGCTTATCGATCGAAATTCTCGATCCATCCCAGGGCCACTAAGATGTTTTTGGACCTGAAAAAGGATTATTGGTGACCCTGTATGAAGAGGGACGTCGCATGGTTTGTAGAGAGATGCTTGACCTGTCGCAGGGTTAAGGTCGAGCATCAGCATCCACATGGTAAGTTGCAGCCATTGGAGATTCCTGAGTGGAAATGGGAACAGATTGCCATGGACTTCATCACCAAATTGCCAAGGACCTCGAGGGGTGTTGATGCAATTTGGGTGATTGTGGATAGGTTGACAAAGAGTGCTCACTTCCAGGCCATCAGTAAGAGCTCTTCCGCGGAGAAGTTAGCGGAAATGTACGTGAGAGAGGTGGTATCGCGGCATGGAGTACCGATTTCGATTGTCTCATATCGAGATGTACATTTCACTTCCAGATTCTGGAAGAAGTTTCATGAAGAATTGGGTACGAAACTGCATTTCAGTACTACGTACCACCCACAGACCAACGGGCAGAGTGAGCAGACGATTCAGACGCTCGAGGACATGCTCCGAGCATGTGTGTTGGATTTCGGCGGAAGTTGGGACACATGTTTGCCCTTGGCAGAGTTCTCTTACAACAACTGCCATCATTCGAGCATTGGCATGCCGCCCTTTGAGCTGTTGTATGGGAGGAGGTGTCGGACCCCAATTTTCTTGGGAGAGGTAGGGCATCGTGTGATGGCTAGTACCGAGATTGTGCTTCAGACGACAGAGCAGATCCAGCAGGTCAGACAGAGGTTGTTGACTGCTCAGATTCGTCAGAAGAGTTATGCGGACAGACGCCGGTCCGAGCTTGAGTTTCAGGTCGGCGACTTTGTGCTCCTGAAGGTCTCTCCTTGGAAAGGAGTTATTCGATTCAGGAAGAGGGGCAAGTTGGGGCCTTAATATGTTGGTCCTTTCAGGGTGATCGCGAGGGTAGGAAGGGTAGCCTATCGTTTGGAGTTGCTAGCAGAGTTGGGTTAGATTCACGACACTTTTCATGTGTCACAGTTATGAAGGTGCATAGCCGACGAGTCGGCAGTAGTGCCACTAGAAGATATTCAGGTGGATGCGGGCCTGAATTACGCGGAGAGACCAGTGGCGATCAGAGATCCGGAGTTCAAGGTCCTGAGGAATAAAGAGGTGCCACTGGTGCAGGTCTAGTGGCAGCATCGGAAAGGGTCAGAGTTAACTTGGGAGCCGCAGCGTGAGATGCGTGTGCAGCATCCGGAGTTATTTGCAGAGTGAGACTTAGAGGACGAAGTATGATTCTAGTGGGGGAGAATTGTAACATCCGGATTCCCAGATATAATTTTTATTCTTTTATTTTTGGATGTTGTGAGGAGACTCGGGGAGTTGGAGTCTAAACTCGCCGAGTAGGATCGCGGTTTTTGCACTCGGGTTCGCGTCTAGACTCGGCGAGTCCAAGGGTGGACTCAGCGAGTCCACGCTATTTAATGAAACCCTAATTTCCAGGGTTTGAGACCTTTTTAAAGGGGCTTATGGCCGTCATTTGCGGCCACCAACCCCAAAGAGAAACCCTAAAGAGATTTTGAGCGTTTTGGGAGAGAGAGAAGGCCATTGTTAACCTTTGAAGCATTGTTTGACAAGGAAAAGGAGGTTCTAGCTAAGAGGAGGCAAGGGAGGTGGACATTCTTCGAATTTGGAGCTCAGAGCATCACTTTGGAGGTAATATTTTGGCTCCCTTTTCTGTTGTTATGATGAGCATGGGGGTTTAGGATTTCTTGACCCATTTGTTGGTTAGATTTGATCTCCATTTCATCCCTATTTGTGATGAGGCTTGGAATGGGATCCATAGAGGTCCAGAGAAGCTTTATTCCTCAAACTTTATGAGGATTCATGGGAGTTTTAACCATGGGTTATGATATATGGGGTTAAAACATCATATAGGAGCAAATAGATGTTGTTTGAGCATCAAGGTTTGGACTTTACGTGATTATCATGCTTGGGGAGGCCAGATCTATGATTTAATGGAAAATATCTGACCTCAGAAGTGGTTTTGAGTTTATGCATGGCATGAACTCGCCGAGTCTGAAGAACAAACTCGGCGAGTAGTATGAAGTTTGCCCGTAATCACTCAGTGAGTGGACTTGTCGAGTTGAGGAAGCGACTCAGTGCGTCAGGGTGAGTCAGGGGGACTGAGTTCAAGCCGGAACACGCCGAGTTGTTCTTGAGACTCGACGAGTTGAGTCGTATTGGCCCCACGATT
This sequence comes from Lactuca serriola, assembly GCF_051521515.1. NCBI lineage: Eukaryota > Viridiplantae > Streptophyta > Magnoliopsida > Asterales > Asteraceae > Lactuca > Lactuca serriola. The sequence goes on along the minus strand of NC_136408.1, from coordinate 170,990,441 downwards.
CATGCCAGGTGCAACTCGTCGAGTCAGAGAGGTACTCCGCATGTCAAGAGAGGATCGAAGAGATTCAATGGACACGTGTAGACTCGCCGAGTCGCCATAGTGCACTCGCCGAGTCCGGTCAAAGTTGACCGTTGACCTTGTTGACTTTTAGGGTTGAGTACAGTTGTATTTATGAGTGTATTACTTTGTGTGATTAGGCGGAGGCTAGATCACAATTATTCCGAGTCAGACATTTACCGAGACATCGAGGTGAGTCTTCTCACTATACATTACCTAGAGTGGTATATTGTGTAGACCAGAGGGTCTTATGTGTTATGTATGAGATTATGTGCTTTGTGTTATGTGTATATTGTATGTTGTTATAGACCGGACCGAAGGGTCCAACGATATAGACCGGGCCAGAGGGCCCAACAAGCTATGACCGGACCAGAGCGTCCAACGAGCTACGGGACTGGAGGGTCCCGCTGAGACACATCGACCGGAGGGTCGTATTATACCCTTGAGTGGCTTATGTGGTGTATGCGGTATATTTGGGGAACTCACTAAGCATTTATGCTTACAGTTGTTGTGTGTTGTGTTTCAGGTACCAGTGATGAGTGCGGGATGGCGCCGACATGATCCGTATACACTTGAGGAGTTTATGTATTTGGATTCTGGGGAGATGTTTTTGTGAAAAATACATTTGATACATTATGTTTGATGTTATTTTGTGAGTAAATGAATATTTTTAAAATGAAAAATTGTTTTGAAAATTTACGTTGTTACAAGTTGGTATCAAAGCCTTGGTTTGAGGGATTCGGATGCATCCTCGGGCGCATCTGAACTCAAACTGAGGATTTAAGAAAAAATATTTTTGCTAACAAAGTAAAACTTTTGAGAGGAGTAAAAAGAGTTTTGAAACAAACAGAGCAGAGTCGTGTGTACGATCAGCCAGCGCCCGAACGTCGAATTCCCCAAAAGTACCCTTACTTTATGTGTTTTGAGATATGTTATATTATGCATGCTAGAGTAGGCTAAGTATACATATTAGGACTAGAGTGGCCTGATTTGTGATGCCTTAGCCTAGGAGTTTTCTGCTGCTGAGATGCTTTGAGGGCGAGTGATAGCAGTTAGGAGCTCATGAGAATAGAGTACTTGCAATCCAAGATCCAAGGAGGAGGACTTGAAGTGAATGTTTATGCAGTGTGGTCAGTAGTATTGGGCCCGTACTACTGAAGACACCGGATCAGTGGGCATTCCAAGTAATAATCTTTTGGACAATGAAGGACAAGTAGGGTTGCGTCATCGAGTGTGTGAATGTTCGATCGAATCTCTGATAATTTTTGTTGTATTTCAGAGGCATCATGGTTGGGACTCGACACATACCCGAGAGCAGTGGTGTCAGCGACGAGGAGATCTGTCGATTGATTCATGAGGAGGTGCCTGCTGCCATCCGGGTGGAGATTCCTGAGATGTTTGGGGACATCAAGACCACATTTATTGGGACTTTTGATGAGCGGTATGTGGTGCTGATTGAGGCTGCTGCAGCTGCAGCTACTGCTGCTGTTGTTGGTGCCAGACCTCAGGGGGGTGACTCGTTGTTGTTCCGGGAGTTCAGCAACACGAAACCACCAGAGTTCGATGGGATGCAGGACCCGATTGCCGCTATGAGGTGGATCTACGACATCGATGGATGTTTCTATACATGTTCTTGTCCAGAGCACTTGAGGGTTCGGTTCGCTTTGAACCAGCTCCGTCTGGGAGCGAAGGATTGGTGGAAGTTCGTGATGGCGAACTTCACTTTGGCTGAGATTTCTGAGGTGACCTGGGAGAGGTTCACCATTATGTTCCGAGAGGAGTATGTTCCCCCAGTAGAGAGGGAACGGTTGATCCAGGAGTTCTTGACCCTCAAGCAGGGTACTGATTCGGTGAGAGTCATCACCAGGAAGTTCAATGAGAGGGCGTTGTTTTGCCCTGAGCAGGTGTCGACTGAGCAGGCTCGTATGAGTCGTTATCTGGGTGTTCTTAGGAGAGATATTCGGGAGTTCGTGGCGATCTTGACTTACCGGACATTTGCTGAGCTCCAGGCAAATGCCCGGAAGAGGGAGATCGAGTTGGAGACTCAGGCCAGCGAGGAGGTCGAGTCTCAGAGAATGGATCAGCGGCCGGCTCAGTCTCAGCGGGCAGCCAAGCGGACTAGACCCGCTAATTCGAGATATGGGGGCACGAAGGGCCGCACTTGTGGGAAGTACGGTAAGAGCCATGAGGGGTCGTGCAGGGTGGGGTATGCTACAAGTGTGGGAAGGAGGGGCATATCGCGAGGGATTGCCCCAATGGATTCTCAGTTAGCTTTCATTGCAACCAGACCGGCCATAGGAAGGCCGAGTGCCCGCAGCTTTCTCAGGGATCAGCGTAGGGATCTGCGCCTGCTGCTAGGTTACCGAGGTTCGGCCGGTGAAGGCCGAGGCCCCGAGGGCTCGTAGGAGAGCATTTCAGTTGACCGCGGAGGAGGTCCGCGCGGCGCCCGATGTTGTGGCTGGTATGTATTTTTCTTTTCATCTTTTATTTAATTGAAATTTTATGCTTATATGATAATATGCGTAGGTACTTTTCTTGTGAGTTTTGTGCCTGCGTTGGGATTATTTGACTCGGGTGCGAGTCGGTCATTTGTTTCCGTAGCATTTAGTCGGCATTTGAGTGTCCGTCGAGAGGCATTGGATCGGCCTCTGCGAGTTTCCATAGCTGATGAGCGAGTAGTGTATCCTTTGGGTGCGATTCAAGGATGTGTCTTTGAGATCTTCGGGGTGGAGTGTCCGATAGATTTGATTCCGATTGCGATGGGGGATGTGTGTGTCATAGTGGGTATGGATTGGTTGAGCCGATATGGAGCTGTGATAGATTACGAGCGTCAATTGGTGATGATTTGAGACCCTAGTCGGGGAGTTCTTTCGGTGTACGGCGAGGGTACATGTACGGGGTCAACATTTTGTTCGGCCGCCAGAGCGAGACAGAGTCTATAGCAGGGCTGTAGTGGTTTTGTGGCATATGTGATGGATGCGACGGTTGATACTGAGAGACCGTAGTCAGTTCATGAGGTCCCGATGGTGCATGAGTTTTCAGATGTGTTTCCAGAGGACTTGCCGGGTGTGCCTCTGGAGAGGCAGGTAGAGTTCGGTATTGAGTTGGTTCCAGGAGCTGCGCCTATCGCTACAGCGCCGTATCGCCTTGCGCCTCCGGAGATGCAGGAGTTATCCTCGCAGCTTCAAGAGCTGCTGGGAAAGGGGTTTATCAGGACGAGCAGCTCGCCTTGGGGAGCGCCTATCCTTTTTGTCAAGAAGAAGGATGGCTAGCTCCGGATGTGCATCGATTATCGTGAGCTGAATAAGCTAACGGTCAAGAACCGTTACCCGTTGCCAAGGATCGATGATTTGTTTGATCAGTTGGAAGTAGCATCTTGGTTCTCCAAGATCTATTTGAGGTCTGGGTATCATCAGCTGAGGGTGCGGGAGGAAGACGTCTAGAAGACAGCCTTCCGGACTCGTTATGGGCATTACGAGTTTGTGGTTATGCCCTTCGGACTCACCAACGCACCAGCGGTGTTCATGGATCTCATGAATAGGGTGTGCAGACCAATGTTGGACCGCTCGGTGATCGTGTTCATCGATGACATTCTAGTGTATTCGAGATCCAGAGAGCAGCACGAGGAGCATTTGAGGGAGATCCTCGGAGTTTTGAGATCGGAGAGGCTTTATGCTAAGTTCTCCAAATGTGAGTTCTGATTACGAGAGGTCCAGTTTTTGGGGCATCTCGTTAACTAGAAGGGGATATTGGTCGACCCGACCAAGATTGAGGCAGTTATGAGGTGGGAGGTGCCGAGATCACCCACCGAGATCAGGAGTTTTCTGGGATTGGCCGGCTATTATCATAGATTTATTAAGGATTTCTCCAAGATCGCTGTGCCACTCACCAAGTTGACCCGGAAGGGTATTGCGTTTTCTTGGCGTCCAGAGCAGCAGACCTCGTTCGAGACACTTCGCAGGAAGCTATGCGAAGCCCTAGTGTAAGCCCTTCCGGAAGGGATGGAGGATTTTGTGGTTTTTTGTGACGCATCAATATCCGGATTAGGAGCGGTGCTTATGCAGAGGGGGCATGTGATAACATATGCATCAAGGCAGCTTAAGCCTCATGAGTCGAGATATCCCACTCACGATTTGGAGCTGGGAGCGGTAGTGTTCGCTCTCAAGATCTGGCGACACTACCTGTACGGGGTTCGGTATAAGATATACACGGACCACAAGAGCTTGAAGCATTTGATGGATCAGCCCAACCTAAATATGCGTCAGAGGAGGTGGTTGGACGTGGTCAAGGATTATGATTGTGAGATCCTGTAACACCCGGGCAAGACTAATGTTGTAGCCGATGCACTGAGTCGTAGGGCGGAGAGCGCCCCATTGCAAGATGTATGTTTGAGATTAACGGTGATGACCCCGGTTTTGGATACTATTCGTGGGGCCCAGGCTGAGGTTGTGCAGCCTGAGAGCCAGAAGACGGAACGAGTTGTCAGGCTGGTATCAGAGTTCGTTACCGATAGCCGGGGGCTTATGGCATTTAAGGGTCGGATTTGGGTACCGTCCATGGGTGGGATGCGTACCATTTTGATGGAGGAGGCTCATCGATCGAAATTCTCAATCCGTCCCGGGGCCACTAAGATGTTTTCGGACCTGAAAAAGGATTATTGGTGGCCCTGTATGAAGAGGGACGTCGCATGGTTTGTAGAGAGATGCTTGACCTGTCCCGGGTTAAGGCCGAGCATCAGCGTCCACATGGTAAGTTGCAGCCATTGGAGATTCCCGAGTGGAAATGGGAACAGATTGCCATGGACTTCATCACCAAATTGCCAAGGACCGCAAGGGGTGTTGATGCAATTCGGGTGATTGTGAATAGGTTGACAAAGAGTGCTCACTTCCTGGCCATCAGTGAGAGCTCTTCCGCGGAGAAGTTTGCGGAAATGTACGTCAGAGAGGTGGTATCGCGGCATGGAGTACCGATTTCGATTGTCTCAGATCGAGATGTATGTTTCACTTCCTTATTCTGGAAGATGTTTCATGAAGAATTGGGTATGAAACTACATTTCAGTACTGCATACCACCCACAGACCAACGATCAGAGTGAGCGGACGATTCAGACGCTCGAGGACATGCTCCGAGCATGTGTGTTGGATTTCGGCGGAAGTTGGGACACATATTTTCCCTTGTCAGAGTTCTCTTACAACAACAGCCATCATTCGAGCATTGGCATGCCGCCCTTTGAGCTGTTTTATGGGAGGAGGTGTCGGACCCCTACTTGTTGGGGAGAGGTAGGACATCGTGTGATGGGTAGTATCGAGATTGTGCTTCAGACGACAGAGCAGATCCAGCAGGTCAGACAGAGGTTGTTGACCGCTCAAAGTCATCAGAAGAGTTATGCGGACAGACACCGGTCCGAGCTTGAGTTTCAGGTCGGCGACTTTGTGCTCTTGAAGGTCACTCCTTGGAAAGGAGTGATTCGATTCAAAAAGAGGGGCAAGTTGGGGCCCCGATATATTGGTCCTTTCAGGATGATCGCGAGGGTAGGCAGGGTAGCCTATTGTTTGGAGTTGCCAGCAGAGTTGGGTCAGATTCACGACACTTTTCATGTGTCGCAGTTACGAAAGTGCATAGCCGACGAGTCGGCAGTAGTGCCACTAGAAGATATTCAGGTGGATGCGGGCCTGAATAACTCGGAGAGACCAGTGGCGATCAGAGATCGGAAGGTCAAGGTCTTGAGGAATAAAGAGGTGCCACTGGTGCAGGTCCAGTGGCAGCGTCGGAAAGGGTCAGAATTAACTTGGGAGCCGGAGCGTGACATGCGTGTGCAACATCCGGAGTTATTTGCTGAGTGAGGCTTCGAGGACGAAGTCTGATTCTAGTGGGGGAGAATTGTAACATCCGGATTCCCATGTATAATTTTTACTCATTTATTTTTGGGTGTTGTGAGGAGACTCGGCGAGTTGGAGTCTAAACTCGCCGAGTACGATAGCGGTTGATCCACGCGGGTTCGCTTCTAGACTCGGCGAGTCCACGCTTTTTAATGAAACCCTAATTTCTAGGGTTTGAGACCTATTTAAAGGGGCTTCTGGCCGTCATTTGCGGCCACCAACCCCAGAGAGAAACCCTAAAGAGATTTTGAGCGTTTTGGGAGAGAGAGGAGGCCATTGTTAACCTTTGAAGGATTGTTTGATAAGGCAAAGGAGGTTCTAGCTAAGAGGAGGCAAGGGAGGTGGACATTCTTCGAATTTGGAGCTCAGAGCATCACTTTGGAGGTAATATTTTCGCTCCCTTTTCTGTTGTTATGATGAGCATGGGGGTTTAGGGTTTCTTGACCCCTTTGTTGGTTAGATTTGATGTCCATTTTGTCCCTATTTGTGATGAGGCTTGGAATGGGATCCATAGAGTTCCATGGAAGCTTTATTCCTCAAGCTTTAAGAGGATTCATCGGAGTTATGACCATGGGTTATGATATATGGGGCTAAAACATCATATAGGAGCAAATAGATGTTGTTTGAGCATCAAGGTTTGGACTTTACGTGATTATCATGCTTGGGGAGGCCAGATCTATGATTTAATGGAACAGACCTAACCTCAGAAGTGGTTTTGAGCTTATGCATGGCATGAACTCGCCGAGTGTCACACCCCGAGAACCGAAGGCGGAAACATTTTCGGGGTTGACTCCACGTTGAGTATCAAATCCAATGTACATAGTAAGTAAAGTAGATCAACCATTACATTACATATATGAAAGTTTTACATTTGTTTCAAAAGCTAAAGTTATACATGTGATACATAGTATATATAAACAACACGAAACGAGTCTTCTGAGAACTCCGTCTTCGCACAAAAGTATCTTCGGGTACCTGTCTATCACGGACCTGAGAATACAAGCGTTTTGAAAATCAGCATAAAGCTGGTGAGTTCATAAGCGGTTAGTTTTTCTGAAAATGTACGAGTTTCCTTTGTTTTCCTGAAAAAGTGGTTATCCAAGAAAATCCCATATTTTCTTATGTAAAGTTAGTTCCAAATCCAAAAGTAAAGTAAACGATATATGATGAAAACATGATTGTTCTTGTGAATTGAAGTTCCTTGGTTTAACTTGATACACTTTTCTAGTTACACACTACTGATACTCAAGAAGAACCCCATGTTCTCCTGACTGTGTGTGTGTGTGAGTTGTTACCAAATTCTGATTATGTTCAGTGTCCTTCCCAGGAAAACCCCATGTTTCCCTGACTGTGTGTGTGTGTGTCTTTACTGGTTCTGGTTATGTTTGATGTTCTACCCAGGAAAACCCCATGTTTTCCTAAATGTGTGTCTACTTGATATTCCGAAATATACATTAGCTTTACTACGAATATAAAATCAGTAAAAGAGTCTAAAGTGTTAATAATCTAGATTGCGAGTCATTAACCATACTCAGACTAGATATGACTCGCATCGGGGCCAGTATCCTTTTTATGACTTTCGTCACCCTTGAACCTTTCGGTTCGGCTGTAGCTAGCAGCCAGGTGTGGGATTGTCAGTCCCGTATAGATCTATACACTCAAGCCACGCTCTCCTACGAACGGAGATTCTGGTTACAGGGTTAGTCCTCCACTATCTCGTGCCGAGGGACGTGTTACCAAGGACGTGTCTCCAATCTTTAAGATTACTCATCACATCTCGCCTAGGGAAGTGGTATCTACAACTAACTAGAACATAACGTACCTGTCCTTTACACTCGATCCTAGGTGTATTATTAAGGACATTACACTTGAGCCTATGAGTTATTTAATGATGACTGTCCTTTACACTCGATTCTAGGTGTATTATTAAGGACATTATAATTGATTTGTGTGCTGTGATGGTATTTATCTTTCACACTCGAACCTAGGTGTATTGTTAAGGATATACAGATGTTTTATGCTTTCTAATGGTGTCTAAATTTTACACTCGAACCTTAGTGTTTTATTACAGACATTACGATGGTTATGTGCTTTATCGATTTAAACGAGAACAATCAATCTAAAGAATACAACATATCAATATATATTAAGAATTGAAAATCGGATTAAAACAAACAACTCTGCAAGTTAAAACAGTTTGTTAAAAGGTTTTCAATTCATAAAATGTACAATTACGAAACCATTTGATTGAAAACATAAGTTTAAGTACAAACTATTCTTGTACTTTTGCTTGTATTCCCCCCCTAAAAACATTGAAAAACCATTGAAAAAGGGTAGGGGTATGAACTCACCGGACGAGAAACGTGACGATTTCGGATGCTAAACGTCGAATCGAGGCCTGATAACACGCGAGATTCCTATGTAAAATGAAATGACATACAAATATATCTAGTTAGATTTACAAATTCTAATTAGATATGAAGTTACACTCCAACGAACGAAAACACCTCAAAACGGGTGTTTGGAGTGACCCGGGTGACATCTACGGACAGGAAATGAAGCGAGGGACTTGGGATTTGAGTTTACTCCCCAAAAGTAAACTTTCTAAATGAGTTTATGGCCTAAACACCCATTCCCCATGAGTTTACGGCCGTAAACTCATGGTGGGTGTGGTTTATGGTGTTTAATGGGTAATATAGGGTCAATACCACTTGGAAATGCTTGGATTAATTTTTACCTAAGGCTTGGGATGGATTAAATTCACCAAATAACACCCTTAAGGGAGTTTACGGCCTAGGCATGGGATCTATGGCCGTAAACTCTCATATCTCTAAGAATAGGTGTTGTTAAGGTCTCAAAATCAATCACATGTGATTCTAAAAATTCCTACAAACCTAGAAATGAGTTTTGGGTACCATTGGACATCCTTTTAGGAGTTTACGGCCATGGGGCATGTTCTATGGCCGTAAACTCTCAAATGTGGGGGTTTTGATGTGTTTAAAGTCCATAAACTATTTTTGGTAGACCCTATGATTTATTCCAAGACTTTTGGTGGTGTTGGTTTGCATTCTAACACCTTAGAAGTGAGTTTATACCCTTGATTATGGAGTTTACGGCCCAAGCACAAGCCTTGGCCGTAAACTCACACAAACTCATCAAAAATGTATTTTTAAGGTGTTATAGGATTTACCACAAAGCTATAGGTTAAGTTTCAAGGCATTATGACATGGTTTAAGGTGTTAAATCCCCATTTTGAGGAGTTTACGGCCCAAGAAGGAACCTTGGCCGTAAACTCTCTTTTGACCCACAAAAATTTATGTTAAATGTGTTCTAAGTCCATTGTCCAATTTCTAAAAATCATATCTAAGGCTTGGTTGAGTCATGGAAGGGTTAAATGGCATAAAACCCCTTTAAATATGAGTTTACGGCCTAAGCACCATTCTGGGTCGTAAACTCATATATAAGGCTCTAAATCTTGTTTTGAAGCATTCTAATTTCATTTCTTAAAGTCCTCTAGCCATATACAAGGTCCAATTGAGGTTTGGAAGGGTTTTGTTGCTCCAAAAACCCTCTTTATATGAGTTTACGGCCTAGGATAGTTCTAGGGCCGTAAACTCATGGTAATGGTCCTATTCCATAGTTTGAACTCTAATTTGAAGGCTAAAGAGGTTGCATAACTAATTAGGGAAGGTACCTTGGTGATTTGAAGCCTTAAACTTGAGATTTTGACCCTTAAATCTAGTTTGAGGAGAGAGGTTGGAGTGAAAGTTGTAGAATGGAGCAAAAGCTTCAAAATGGAGACTTGGACCACTTTAAATAGTGTCTAAGTTCGGGACACGTTAGAATTCTACCCGATACCGGCGTTAGACGAGGCTTTTGGTCGCACCCGGCCAATTTGCCGTAATCCGATATGGCTGATTCTAGAAATGTTCTGATCATTAATGCGAGACGTTAGAATGAGTTCTAAGGGTATTAGGACACTTATTAAGTCATAAAATAAAACTCACAATAACGACTTAATAAAACGTCGGAAACGGAAACGAAATCGGAAACGACGATTGGATGATCGGAACGAGTCGCGAAAAGGGTTTCAATTAGGGATATGAATTCCGGGTTGTTACATTATCCCCCCGTTAGAGGGAATTTCGTCCCAAAATTCAAAGATTCGAACAAAGATCACGAAGTGTTTAGGGTTCCACAAGTTAAGCTTTTCGCACTTCCCAAGGCATACTATGTCTTTCCAAGATAAAACCTCCAACAAGTGGGTACATTTTAACATGACAGAGTAACTAAGGGTTCGATGGTTCTAAGGGAAACTTCTACGTGAATCTATGATTATAGTTGATGGAACCTAAGAATCGACAGGTTTCCATGGGCGTTCCCGGTGTCGACTAATTCCTTATTGTCTTAGCTTTTGGAAGGATCCACGAGTATGGCTGCTTTGCTTATCTACATGATCAAGATGATGGTTCAACTGAAGGGCGCCTCTACTACCTCGTAATGATTGTATCATGCCCTGATTGCTGACTTGCACACATTGTGCTCACCGAAGTTTGACTAATAAGAGTTTCTCTGGATTAGGTCAATATGGGACTGGGCTATGCGTTCGAAAAGAATTCTCAAGAATTCTTTGGAAATAGTATCGGGGAAATAATCGTAGACTACTCGTTTTTCGATGATTTCTCGGACGAGAGATACATGGGAAAACTTTTTAAGCTTTGATGTACGAGGATCATGACGAGTCGGAGAAAAGGTTAGAACGAATAGCTTTCTCGAAACTAGGAAAGACAACATAAATGAGGCTCGGTCATTACATGCTAAAGATGACATCAAAGCATTTCATAGAAAGTTTGCCAATAGATCGGATGAAAAAGAGTAATCGCTCAGATTGTGAATACAATCTACGGACACGACACAAGCGTTCTCGTTCTCACGTGATAACCATCTCGAAGTTACACATTTTTAGTTACTCGTAAACGACTGGGTTAGAAAATGTTCAAATGGATGATTAACAAATTTCTTTCGGTACTAGAATCAAAAAGAATCAGAGGCATATAAATTTAACGAGGGGAAATATACATGTGGCAACGGCGGGATCGGTGACTGTCTCCTCTCGTCCTATCGCTAGAACTCTTCCGGTGTTCTCAGGGGTTGTAGCCTTGGGACAGTTTCGCTTGAGATGCCCTACTTCTCCACAACCATAGCAGGCTCGACCAATGCCCGCTCCGGAAGTTTGACTCGTTGATTGAGTTGGTGTCTTACAGCTTTTCGCCATATGACCCTTTATGCCACATTTGTTGCAAATTACCTCTATACATGGACCGGACGGAAGATGATGATAGTTGCACTTGCCACAACTAGGAAGGGTTCCAGCATATCTATTAGCAGATTTTCGGTTTGAGGATCCATCAACAGAAACAGTTGCAGTGGAAGTGACAGCGTGAACTGTCACTGTTTGCTATCTCTTTGAAGATTCGTGCGATGTCTGGCTTTTCTCTTTCTTCCCAAGTTTTCTTTTCTCACCACTCCTCACTGTCGGCTCGGGAGTGGTAGCTGCCTCTTCAAGGTCATCACTATGATCGATTAGGATTTGTGCTAAGCACTTGGCGCTGTCGTACGTATCCGGCCTCGCAGCTATGACGTTTCCTTTCGTTGGCTGAGTAAGTCCCCAGATAAATCTCTCTATCTTCTTACTCTCCGGGGTAACCATTCCCGGGCAAAGTAGTGCCAAATCATCGAACCTGGAAGTATAGGCAGCGATGTCGGAACCTTTAATCTTTAGGTTCCACAGTTCATGTTCTAACTTCTGCATTTCGCCCCGATGGCAGTACTCAGCCAGCAGAAGTTCCTTCATGGCTTCCCAACCCATGGCGTTGGCTACAGGTAAGGTTAGGGATTTTACTCGGCCGTTCCACCAAGTCAGAGATTTTTTGAGAAGGGTACAAGCGGCAAACTTCACCTTGTCTGAATCTGAACAGGCGCAGATTTCAAAGATAGATTCGATCTTCTCGAACCATCGGGTAAGGGAAATGACACCTCCAGTGCCATCGAAGGACGTGGGTTTGGCGTTCATGAAATCCTTATAGGAACCCTCTTTCCGGCGTCCCTGATTGCTATCTTGGTTTTGGGTTTGGGTACCACCTCCCGAACCACCAGAACAGTCGGAGTTCCGTTGAGACATGGCAGCTGTCACCGCGGCTGTAACAGCTGCCTGGAATACTACAAGGTCGATTTGGGGAGGGGGTGGTGGCGGAGGGTTGTTGGTCTTGGAGCTGGGTCTTTTTCTTGGAGGAATCTTGATCTAATAAGATCAAGAAAGAGAGGATGATAAGTCCTCTGAATTGAATCAAGAGATATGACAGATATAGATTGAATAAGCGATAAAGCAGGAAAGAGTTATCAAGAGGAAAAATTATCGTTAAGAGAATGATTAAGGAACAACGTGTATACGAGAATTTCTACAAAGGATTGGCTCGAGAAATACTCCCATAGTATTTCATGATTTGCTACGACACTAGCTCGACGTTTGTGGTATTAGGGTAAGTTTTAGGTATGCCGCTTACCACAGTCACTCCCAAGCACATGTTGGCCGTGTCTCGAATGAATATAGTTGGCCAGACTATATTGATCCTAGACACGACTACATTACTGCTCAGTTTTAACCGCAGCGTACAACACCAATTTACTTATGTTCTGTTCTTCTTGTAGTTACGGATCTCGACGAGTCGGTATACTTATATACTTTCGAAAATACTTATACTTTGAAGGATACTTTTATTTCAGAGCACTTAGGCCCCTTAATGTTTATAGTTTTATACCATGTAAGGTTTGGTATACTTCATTCACTATAAACAAGGGCTCTGATACCAATCTGTCACACCCCGAAAACCGAAGGCGGAAACATTTTCGGGGTTGACTCCACGTTGAGTATCAAATCCAATGTACATAGTAAGTAAAGTAGATCAACCATTACATTACATATATGAAAGTTTTACATTTGTTTCAAAAGCTAAAGTTATACATGTGATACATAGTATATATAAACAACACGAAACGAGTCTTCTGAGAACTCCGTCTTCGCACAAAAGTATCTTCGGGTACCTGTCTATCATGGACCTGAGAATACAAGCATTTTGAAAATCAGCATAAAGCTGGTGAGTTCATAAGCGGTTAGTTTTTCTGAAAATGTACGAGTTTCCTTTGTTTTCCTGAAAAAATGGTTATCCAAGAAAATCCCATATTTTCTTATGTAAAGTTATTTCCAAATCCAAAAGTAAAGTAAACGATATATGATGAAAACATGATTGTTCTTGTGAATTGAAGTTCATTGGTTTAACTTGATACACTTTTCTAGTTACACACTACTGATACTCAAGAAGAACCCCATGTTCTCCTGACTGTGTGTGTGTGTGAGTTGTTACCAAATTCTGATTATGTTCAGTGTCCTTCCCAGGAAAACCCCATGTTTCCCTGACTGTGTGTGTGTGTGTCTTTACTGGTTCTGGTTATGTTTGATGTTCTACCCAGGAAAACCCCATGTTTTCCTAAATGTGTGTCTACTTGATATTCCGAAATATACATTAGCTTTACTACGAATATAAAATCAGTAAAAGAGTCTAAAGTGTTAATAATCTAGATTGCGAGTCATTAACCATACTCAGACTAGATATGACTCGCATCGGGGCCAGTATCCTTTTTATGACTTTCGTCACCCTTGAACCTTTCGGTTCGGCTGTAGCTAGCAGCCAGGTATGGGATTGTCAGTCCTGTATAGATCTATACACTCAAGCCACGCTCTCCTACGAACGGAGATTCTGGTTACAGGGTTAGTCCTCCACTATCTCGTGCCGAGGGACGTGTTACCAAGGACGTGTCTCCAATCTTTAAGATTACTCATCACATCTCGCCTAGGGAAGTGGTATCTACAACTAACTAGAACATAACGTACCTGTCCTTTACACTCGATCCTAGGTGTATTATTAAGGACATTACACTCGAGCCTAGGAGTTATTTAATGATGACTGTCCTTTACACTCGATTCTAGGTGTATTATTAAGGACATTATAATTGATTTGTGCGCTGTGATGGTATTTATCTTTCACACTCGAACCTAGGTGTATTGTTAAGGATATACAGATGTTTTATGCTTTCTAATGGTGTCTGACTTTTACACTCGAACCTTAGTGTTTTATTACAAACATTACGATGGTTATGTGCTTTATCGATTTAAACGAGAACAATCAATCTAAAGAATACAACATATCAATATATTAAGAATTGAAAATCGGATTAAAACAAACAACTCTGCAAGTTAAAACAGTTTGTTAAAAGGTTTTCAATTCATAAAATGTACAATTACGAAACCATTTGATTGAAAACATAAGTTTAAGTACAAACTATTCTTGTACTTTTGCTTGTATTCCCCCCCTAAAAACATTGAAAAACCATTGAAAAAGGGTAGGGGTATGAACTCACCGGACGAGAAACGTGACGATTTCGGATGCTAAACGTCGAATCGAGGCCTGATAACACGCGAGATTCCTATGTAAAATGAAATGACATACAAATATATCTAGTTAGATTTACAAATTCTAATTAGATATGAAGTTACACTCCAACGAACGAAAACACCTCAAAACGGGTGTTTGGAGTGACCCGGGTGACATCTACGGACAGGAAATGAAGCGAGGGACTTGGGATTTGAGTTTACTCCCCAAAAGTAAACTTTCTAAATGAGTTTATGGCCTAAACACCCATTCCCCATGAGTTTACGGCCGTAAACTCATGGTGGGTGTGGTTTATGGTGTTTAATGGGTAATATAGGGTCAATACCACTTGGAAATGCTTGGATTAATTTTTACCTAAGGCTTGGGATGGATTAAATTCACCAAATAACACCCTTAAGGGAGTTTACGGCCTAGGCATGGGATCTATGGCCGTAAACTCTCATATCTCTAAGAATAGGTGTTGTTAAGGTCTCAAAATCAATCACATGTGATTCTAAAAATTCCTACAAACCTAGAAATGAGTTTTGGGTACCATTGGACATCCTTTTAGGAGTTCACGGCCATGGGGCATGTTCTATGGCCGTAAACTCTCAAATGTGGGGGTTTTGATGTGTTTAAAGTCCATAAACTATTTTTGGTAGACCCTATGATTTATTCCAAGACTTTTGGTGGTGTTGGTTTGCATTCTAACACCTTAGAAGTGAGTTTATACCCTTGATTATGGAGTTTACGGCCCAAGCACAAGCCTTGGCCGTAAACTCACACAAACTCATCAAAAATGTATTTTTAAGGTGTTATAGGATTTACCACAAAGCTATAGGTTAAGTTTCAAGGCATTATGACATGGTTTAAGGTGTTAAATCCCCATTTTGAGGAGTTTACGGCCCAAGAAGGAACCTTGGCCGTAAACTCTCTTTTGACCCACAAAAATTTATGTTAAATGTGTTCTAAGTCCATTGTCCAATTTCTAAAAATCATATCTAAGGCTTGGTTGAGTCATGGAAGGGTTAAATGGCATAAAACCCCTTTAAATATGAGTTTACGGCCTAAGCACCATTCTGGGCCGTAAACTCATATATAAGGCTCTAAATCTTGTTTTGAAGCATTCTAATTTCATTTCTTAAAGTCCTCTAGCCATATACAAGGTCCAATTGAGGTTTGGAAGGGTTTTGTTGCTCCAAAAACCCTCTTTATATGAGTTTACGGCCTAGGATAGTTCTAGGGCCGTAAACTCATGGTAATGGTCCTATTCCATAGTTTGAACTCTAATTTGAAGGCTAAATAGGTTGCATAACTAATTAGGGAAGGTACCTTGGTGATTTGAAGCCTTAAACTTGAGATTTTGACCCTTAAATCTAGTTTGAGGAGAGAGGTTGGAGTGAAAGTTGTAGAATGGAGCAAAAGCTTCAAAATGGAGACTTGGACCACTTTAAATAGTGTCTAAGTTCGGGACACGTTAGAATTCTACCCGATACCGGCGTTAGACGAGGCTTTTGGTCGCACCCGGCCAATTTGCCGTAATCCGATATGGCTGATTCTAGAAATGTTCTGATCATTAATGCGATACGTTAGAATGAGTTCTAAGGGTATTAGGACACTTATTAAGTCATAAAATAAAACTCACAATAACGACTTAATAAAACGTCGGAAACGGAAACGAAATCGGAAACGACGATTGGATGATCGGAACGAGTCGCGAAAAGGGTTTCAATTAGGGATATGAATTCCGGGTTGTTACACCGAGTCTGAAGAACAAACTCGACGAGTAGTATGAACTTTGCCTGTAATCACTCAGTGAGTCGACTTGTCGAGTTGAGGGAGCGACTCAGTGAGTCAAGGCGAGTCAGGGCGACTGAGTTCAAGCCGGAACTCGCCGAGTTGTTCTTGAGACTCGGCGAGTTGAGTCGTAGTGGCCCCACGATTCATGCCAGGTGGAACTCGTCGAGTCAGAGAGGTACTCCGCGTGTCAAGAGAGGATCTAAGAGAGTCAGTGGACACGTGTAGACTCGCTGAGTCGCCCTAGTGCACTCGCCGAGTCCGGTCAAAGTTGATCGTTGACCTTGTTGACTTTTTGGGTTGAGTACAGTTGTATTTATGAGTGTATTACTTTGTGTGATTAGGCGGAGGCTAGATCACAATTATTCCGAGTCAGACATTTACCGAGACATCGAGGTGAGTCTTCTCACTATACATTACCTAGAGTGGTATATTGTGTAGACCAGAGGGTTTATGTGTTATGTATGAGATTATGTGCTTTGTGTTATGTGTATGTTGTATGTTGTTATGGACCGGACCGAAGGGTCCAACGATATAGACCGGGCCAGAGGGCCCAACGAGCTATGACCGGACCAGAGGGTCCAACGAGCTACGGGACTGGAGGGTCCCGCTGAGACACATCGACCGGAGGGTCGTATTATAGCCTTGAGTGGCTTATGTGGTGTATGTGGTATATTTGGGGAACTTACTAAGCATTTATGCTTATAGTTGTTGTGTGTTGTGTTTTAGGTACCAGTGATGAGCGCGGGAACGCGCCGGCATGATCCGTACACACTTGAGGAGTTTATGTATTTGGATTCTGGGAGATGTTTTTGTGAAAAATACATTTGATACATTATGTTTGATGTTATTTTGTGAGTAAATAAATATTTTGAAAATGAAAAATTGTTTTGAAAATCTACGTTGTTACAGCGCCAAATCTTGAGGGCGAACACCGTTGCCCCCAACTCCAAATCGTGGGTAGCATACCTCATCTCGTGAGGCTTCAACTGCCTCGATGCATATGCTATCACATGCCCCCTCTTCATCAACACCGCACCCATCCCTGATATGGATGCATCACCATAAACTACGAAGTCCTCCACTCCCTCGGTAAGGGCTAAAACTGGAGCTTCTCACAATCTCTGGTGAAGAGTCTCGAATGAAGCCTACTGCTCGGGCCTCCAGGAAAAAGTAACACCCTTCCTAATCAATATGGTAAGAGGAACAACAATCTTGGAGAAATCTCTGATAAATCTCCAATATTAGCCTGTCAGGCTAGGAAAACTCATGATCTCGGATGGGGACCTCAGCACCTCCCATCGCATAATTGTCTCAATATTGTCCGTGTCGACCAAAATCCCATTATGATTAACGAGGTGCCATAGGAACTGGACCTCTCGTAACCAGAAATCACACTTAGAGAATTTGGCGTAAAGCCTCTCCGTCCTCAATACTCCAAGAATATCCCGAAGATGTTCCTCGTGCTACTCTCTGGACCTCAAGTATACCAGAATATCGTCGATGAACACGATCACCGACTGATCCAACATGGGCCTGTACACCCGGTTCATGAGATCCATGGACGTTGTCGGTGCGTTGGTGAGTCCGAAAGGCATCACCACAAACTTGTAGTGCCCACAATGAGTCCTAAAGGTCGTCTTTTGGATATCTTCCTCGCAAACTCTCATCTGATGATACCCAGATCTCAAATCCATCTTGGAAACCAAGACGCCCCCTACAACTGATCGAATAAATCATCGATCCTCAATAGTGGATAATGGTTCTTAACCATTAGCTTGTTCAACTCCCGATAGTCAATACACATCTGGTGTGAACCATCCTTCTTCTTGACAAAAAAGATCGGCGTTCGCCACGGTGAGCTACTCGGTCTAATAAAACCCTTTCCCAGCAACTCCTAGAGCTGTGAGGATAACTCCTGCATCTCGAGTAGTGCAAGGCGATATGGTGCCTTGGCTATAGGCGCCGCACCCAGAACCAAATCGGTATAGAACTCCACCTGCCTCTTGGGAGGCACGCCCGTTAACTCCTCAAGGAAATATTTGGGAACTCACACACAACTGGAACATCGGAAATAGAACTCGGCCTCTCAGTGGCAACTCTCGTATTTGTCACGTATGCTAAATATCCCATACATCCCTGCTATAAACTCTGCCTCATCCTGGCGGCAGAGCAGAAAGCTGACCTAGATCTGGTCCCCTCGCCATATACGGTAATCACTCCCCCACTAGGGTCTCCTATAATCACCATCTGACGCTCACAGTCGATCAAAACTCCAAACCGGCTTAACCAGTCTATGCCCACTATGACACAAACGTCACCCATTGTTATCGGCACCAGATCTATCGGGAACTCAACACCGAAAATCTCCAATACACATCCCCGGAATACATCGGTGGAAAAAACTGCATGCTCGTCAGCTACAGCAACCCTCAGTGGCCGACTTAACACCTCGCGTCTGACACTAATGTGAAGACTAAAGGATAGAGACATAAAATATCGACTCGCACCCGAGTCGAATAACACCAAAGCAGGCACAAGACTCACAAGAAAGTACCTCTATACAGCACAATATAAGCATTTCAAATCTCAAAATAGTATAAATAAGGAGCTACATACCAGCAATGACATCAGGCGCAGTGCGGACCTCCTCCGCGGTCAGCTAAAATGCTTGCCCACGAGCCCTCAGAGGCTCGGCCTTCCTCGGTCGGCCATCAATAACACGTAAAGCAGCAGGAGCAGCAGCCTAGGCTGATCCCTAAGTGAGCTAGGGACACTCGGCCTTCCAATGTTCTGTCTAGTTGTAGTGAAAGGAAACAGAAAATCCCTTGGAGCAATCCCTCGCCATATGCCCATCATTACCATATTTGTAGCAAATCCCTGCTCGGCAAGACCCCTCGTGGCTCTTTCCGCACTTGCTACAAGTGTGGCCCTTCTGGCCTCCAGCTCTCGAATCAGCGGGCTTAGCTCACTTAGCCGCCGGCTGCGATTGTACCGGTCTCTTATATTTCCCCTACTGCTCTCCCTCCTCCCTGGTTTGAATCCCCAGCTTAGGGATGAGAATTTGGCCCAAGAACAGAACCGAACCGACCCGAATTAGATATGAATAAGCAATTCGATTCAGTTTTCGGGTATCTATATAAGGCTTATTTGGTTTTCGGGTTATTCGGTCCGGGTTACCCGAATAAGGGCTTATTCGGCCCAATGAACCGAACCAAATATGAAGAGTTGTTTTTTTCCCTTGCACAATTTACGTATTCGGTTCTGTGATCATCACAATCGATCCCAAAAAAAACCAAATCAAAGATCGTTACCCAATTAATACACTAAATCGAATATCCTATTACTCCAAATCAAGTCGACTACTTCCATATTGATGATTACGACAATTTTGTTTGATCGACAGTTGCTGATTGCGAATTGCTCCTTCCGACAATTTGTTTTGATCGACAATTGCTCCTTGCGACATTAGTCTTTGATCGACATTAGTTTTTGATCGACTTCCGTACTTCAAACTTCTGTGAATCATCTCCTCATCTTGTTTTCTAGTTTCTACTCCATTCAATTTATAGAAAATTGGGTTCCAAATCAAGAAACACAAGTAAGAATTTGTATCTTAATCTACTACTCAATCTTTCAATGTGTTATTATGTATGTTACTCATTGAAAATTGGATGTGTTAATCTACTACTCAATCTTTAAATGTGTTATTATGTATGTTATCAATTGAAATTTAAATGTGCTATGTTAACAATTAACTTATTTTTCTATAAGTCCAAGCAATGGGGACTTTGACCTTGAATAAGAGAATTTAATGAAAACAACCATATATGTTCTTTTAATTGTTTCATTCCATATTGATGAAGTTATTCGGGTTATATACTTATAGATAGATTTTTGGGTGTTTTGAATGTTTAATTTTTAGTGTTTAATTTGTTTCTTTAAAAGGTTTGTTATGAAATCATAAGCTACAAAAGTAATACAGAATATTCGGGTTACTCGGGTTATTCGGGTTATTCGACTCCTTAATCATCTTGTACATGTTACTTGGATTATTCGGGTTGGAACTGAACCGAACCGAATAATACCTGAACCGAACCGAACCCGTATTGCTTATTTGGTTCAGTTTTTGGTTCATACAATTACCCTTATTCGGTTTTCGGTTTATTGGAGTCCAGCTTAATCTCACTCTTCTTGGAATTGGTCTGCAACTCGGCCAATATCCGATAAGACTAGTTCGCCATGAACTATCGAATGTCTCTCCTCAAGATGCTCAGATACACCGACTCACACGTGCCTGCTCTGTGGATACGTGCTTAGGGCAGAACAACGCCCTCTCATGGAACATCCTCGTAATCTCAGTCACTAACTTTATCTTCTGCTTGAGTGACAGAAACTTATGTGCCAAACATTCACTCTCTACCTGGGGAACATACTCATCTCGAAACAACTTTGTGAACCTCTCCCAAGTCACTGCAGCATGATCTTCAGGGGTTAAATCAGTCATCACAAACTTCCACCAGTCCTTCGCTCCCAAGCGAAACTGGTTCAGCACGAACCGGACTCTCAGATGCTGTGGACATGAACACATATAAAAACATCCCTCAATGCCGGAGATCCATCTCATGGTAGCGATCGGATCCTGCGTCCCGTCAAACTCTGGTGGCTTCATGTTGATAAACTCACGAAACAACAACGAGTCACCTCTCTATGGCCTAGGTGCAGCTATGGCGCGGTGGCTGCAGCAGCAGCAGCCTCTGTACCAGCAGCGTATCACTCGTCGAATGTCTCAATCAACTTGGTCTTAATAGACCCAAACATCTCTGGTATGGCCTCTCGAATAGCTGCGACCACCTCCTCATGAATGATCACGCGGATCTCCTCGTCACTAGCACCACTACCCCTAGGGTTGTTGCGGGTAATCACCATAGTGTCTCTGAAACACATAACACAAAATCATCAGACACTATCTCAATACACAACACACTCGATTACCCACCCCTATATGCTTCTTAGCATCCTAAGATTCTTACCTGGGTCGCATATAGATCCGGTGTTTTAAGTAATATGGGCCCAATACTACCTTCCACACCAACCTGTAGTCGTCTCAAGTCCTCCTCCTAGGATCCTAATTCACAGTACTCTATCACTCACGGATCTCAACTACTCTCTCAGTAGATTCCTCAATGCTCATCTAGGTATCTCTCCTAAGTTACTCAAACTCTCTCTAAAGATTCTTGTTATGTTTCTCCCTACTCAGTACACATACAAAGAAAATAGCAGATAAAATTAATCAATAGCATACCCTAGGCTAAGACATCATGAATCAGGCAACTCTAGCCCTAATTTCTGAAGTACCTAGCCTATTCTCTAGCATGCAGCTCTAATATCTCACAAATATCTCATAATATAAACAAATAATGGTATTTTGGGAAATAACCGTTCGGGCTCTGGTTGATTGTACACACTGCTCTATCTTGTTTTCTCTTTAAAACTCTTACTCATTTTAGAAAATCATTTGCATTTATAAAAATTTTCTCAATTCCTCAGTTTGAGTCCACACATACCCGAGGGTATATCCGAATCCCTCAAACCAAGGCTCTGATATCAACTTGTAACACTCTAAAATTTCAACCAAAATTTTCATTTTTAAATCACATAAAAATCAGTATCACATTTTCTCAAAAACCACAATGTATCAAATGCCAAAACACAATTCAACAAAACAGCTGATAAAATCTCAGAATCCTCGATATAGTCTCAAACATGTGTGTACAATCAAGTCGGCGCCTTCCTACGATCCTGAGAAATACTTGAAACACATAGCACACAACACGGTAATCACGAAGCTTAATAAGTTCCCCAAAATACCACATACATGAATAATAAGCCTCTCATGGCTATAACTTGGCATGGACCCTCCAGTCTCATACGTCTCGGTGAAGACCCTCCAGTCTCACGGCTCGGTGTGGACCCTCCGGTCATGTGTCTCAGTGAGGACCATCTAGTCTCACAGCTCGAGTTAGACCCTCCAGTCCTATATCTCTGTGAAGACCCTCTGGGCTCACAACTCGGTTTGAACCCTTCGGTCCCGACTCGGTAAAGCACAGAATAATATAGCATATATCACAAAGACAAAATGCATAATATCACATAACTTAGTATAAGCACATAAGACCTTCTGGTCGATAACTCAATAAGACCCTCTGGTCACACAGTACTATCGCTTAGGTAAGTATAGTACTATCGCTCAGGTAAGTATACTGAGAAGACTCACCTCGGAAGTAAGCAAGTAGATCTAGCACCCCACGAACAGTCTAGACTCCACCTACATAATATAATTATATCTAATAAGCAAATTGTAATAACCACTTGATATGCTAAGCTAATTCCTCCACTAACTCTCAAAAAGGATGAAAATATCAATTTACCCGTCCATGGTCTCTAAGGTCCACAGTTGACCAGGCCCTAAAAGTCAACGAAAGTCAACGCTTCAGTCAACAGTCTATGTTGACTAAACTCGTCAAGTACACCCATACAACTCGTCGAGTTCCTTCGTTTTCTCTGGAATATCGGGAAAATCCAACTCAACTCGTCCAGTTATCTCATCAACTTGCCGAGTTGTAGCACGTACAGTCCATCAGGGAAAACCCTAGCTGACTCGTCGAGTTGGCTCATGCGGCCATCAACTCCTCTACTCGGCGAGTTGGGACATCCAACTCGTCGAGTTGCCCTGACATTAAGAATGTAAATTAATTAAATATTATACTTGGGAGTCGGGATGTAACAGTTTTATGCATGTTTAAAAGAAGTTTACAATTTAACATAGAGTCAATATATAAGATTATACAAGCTCAATTAAATGATGAAAAAATCACAACTATTTCCATATTGTATATAGCCGAAGCCACCTTATGGAAATTACTTTATAATCTTTGTCTACATGTTTTGTATAATTAAACCTAATACTAATATTATAATTGCACCCAACGAGGTTATACATTCTAGTAAGATATACAATTATCAAGGTTGATGAGACAAAATGAGTAACAAACTTTTTGAAAGTGTTCACATATGACTTATCAAGGTAATTAACTTTTCGGTATGTTCACATCTGGGTAACTATCTTTTTTTTTGTACATATGTAGGTAACAAACTTTTTGAAAGTGTTCACATATGACCATTATGACTTGCTATAGCAGGTTAAATCCTAGATGTGAACGCTTTCAATAAGTTTGTTACCTAGATGTGTACAAAAAAAATAGTTACCCAAATATGAACAAAACGAAAATTAAAAATTAAATTACATGAATGGTCCCTGTGGTTTGGGGGAATTTGTGGTTTTGGTCGCTAACCTATTTTTTTTAACTTAAATGGTCCCTACTATTTATTTTTGTTGCGTGTTTGGTCCCCGTCTTACCTAAAAATACTATTGTGCCCTTATTAATTTATTTATTTTTAATTAATTTTCTTATCTATGTATTTATTTTTACATATTTAAAAAAATTAATAGACCGCACATATTTGTATCTCCTCAGATGATCCCTACTGTTTATTTTTAATTAATTTATTTTTTATAACTCGGATGATGCCTACTATTTATTTTTGTTACGCGTTTGGTCTCTGTCTTATCTAAAAATATTATTTTTCCCTTATTAATTTTTTTAATTAATTTTCTTGTTAATGTACTTATGCTTTATATGTTTAAGAAAAATTAGTAGACCCCATATATTTGTATCTCCTCACCATCCCATCTTTCATCCTTCTCAACTTCTATTTATTTTTTTATCTTTAGTGATATCGACGTCTTCATCATCACTTCTTTTTTCGGTTCTTCAACTCCGTCGAATCAACACCACAACCCACTAAAGATGAAGAGGCAGTAGGTTATGGTGTTGGTTCGCCAGAGTTGAAGTACCAAAAAAAGAAGGACGGTGAAGACGTCGATGTTACTAAAGATGGAAAAGAAATAGAAGATGGGGAGGATCAGAGATGAGATGGTGAATGGTAAGACTCAAATTAAATTTCTCAAATGTGGTTTCAGGTTTACGGTGATGAGATACATATATGTGGGGTATATTAATTTTTTTTATAAAAAATAAATACATAAATAAGAAAATTAATTAAAAAAATTAATAAGGGAAAAATAGTATTTTTAGATAAGACAAAGACCAAACGCATAACAAAAATAAACAGTAGGGATCATCCGAGTTAAAAAAAATAAATTAATTAAAAATAAACAATAGGGATCATCCGAGGAAATACAAATATGTGTGGTTTATTAATATTTTTAAATATGTAAAAAATAAATACATAGATAAGAAAATTAATTAAAAAAAATAAATTAATAAGGGCACAATAGTATTTTTAGGTAAGACGGGGACCAAACGCGCAACAAAAATAAACAATAAGGACCATTTAAGTTAAAAAAAAATAAGTTAGCGACCAAAACCACAAATTCCCCTAAACCACAGGGACCATTCATGTAATTTAATTTTTTATTTTCGTCTTGTTCATATTTAGGTAACTATTTTTTGTACACATATAGGTAACAAACTTGTTGAAAGCGTTCACATCTAGGATTTAACCAGCTATAGCAGGTCATAATGGTCATATGTGAACACTTACAAAAAGTTTGTTACCTAGATATGTACAAAAAAAAAAATAGTTACCCAGATATGAATATACCGAAAAGTTAATTACCTTGATAAGTCATATTCTCTTTTATTAATTACGATGTTGTTTATATTTATTGTTTGGCGGAAGATAAATTAAATTATTAAATGAATACTTTGCAAGTGGTATATATGTTTTATCATAAAAGTGACAACACGAGATTGAATCCAACCTGCTTCATCTTTTGCCTCACCCAACTTCTAAATTTTGCATATTTCATCCCGTGTCTATATTTTGTTTCATATTTGGTGTCATTCAACTTTTTTTTAATTATAATTATGACCCAATTTGTAGTTTCTATTTCAAATTTGATCCGAATATTGTTTTTTTCTTTTAATTTAGACAAAAGAATATTACTATATATTTTGTTAACATCTTTTTTTACGTTTTTTTTTTCCAAAAATTTGGTTTACAAATGATTTTATATTTTGCAACTTTATTTTTTATGAAATCCTTTTCACAAAATTATTGTTTTATGAGATCAAATTCTTATATTTTTTTTGCATTTTCGTTTTTATCATTATTTTCCTATTTTTTACATCTTTGTTTAATGTGTCATTTTTAATGATTTTGCCATTGTTAGTAAATAGTTTTCGTGTTGTTGGTTCATGAAGTTACACTTTCTTAATTCATGAAATTCCTCTAAAGGATCAAATTGCCCTTTTAGTCAAAATCTCTTTCAAAGTCAAACATTTCTAAATTATGGATTCTTACGTTAGGGTTTCTGAGAAATTTACACGGTGCGTGAATTATGGTGTTTAGGCACTACAAGAAAAAAGATGTTTTTGTGACTAAAATATCAGAAACTGATTAATTAGTCTTGGATACCATGCATGCATATGAGACTGATGAATTAGTCTCGGATACTATCTAGGACTGAGTTGAATGTGTGAAACATTAGAGACTAACCAAACTTATTTGAGTGTAAAATTTAGTCCCTTATTTGTTTACACTAGTTTGGGCTTGGTGTGAAACACGTTAGGGATTGAATTTTATTCTTGAATAGAGTAACACATTAGGGACTAAGTTCGGTCGCTAATAGACTTGTGCTAGTTTTGATTATTTATAAAAAAAATTTAGCAACTGAATTTCAGTCATTGATACAACTACACAAATTTATCCTCTGGATCAGAAACTTTTTAAATACTGAATTTTAGTCTTAAATAGAAATGCACTTTTTGACATTCGAATGAACACCTAACTGAATTTTAGTATCTAAAAGTAATTATTTAGTTATGGATGCCATATAAATCATAAACTAATGAATCAATCACAAATAACTTAAAAAAATATAAAAATATAAAATATAAAATAAAATAACTTATTAGGGTCTGAACTTCAGTCTTGAATAGACTAACTATTTTAGCCATATCCCTACACACAAATGACATTTATTGACATATGTTTTTGTGTCGCTGTAGAATATTTTTAGTGATACTTTTTTCGTGTCACTATAAAAATTATTAGATACAAGTTTTCATAGCTATTAAACTGCACATTATGGATTGTGAAATGACATCGACCTTTCTAGTCGGGCATCATTAACGATGAAAAACACCACCATGTGACCGTATTTGTTATCGACGGCAATATGTTGAAGGCATGTTTTTACCGTTGCTTTTGTTGTTGAATTAGAAGACAGAGAATTGTATGTTATGTTTTTTCATTGTTATATGTTTGTTGCTTTTTTATTAAAACAAATTTTATTTTCTTTCATTTTTTTCTCAACTTGTAATAAGAAAATTAAATGATTTATATTCTTATTTCAATAGCCTTATTTAATAATCAAAATAACCAAAATAAATGTAACTTATCAGGGAAATAATAACCATGAGACAAATTTATGTATTTTTAAAGTTTTGATTTTTTCTTCGAAAAATAGTGTTTTTTTATGAAGGTTGTTAATTGGGCTAACATAGCATATCACAACTTCTGCCACGTCATAATTCATACCACATCAAAATCACTTCCAGCTTGACATGCCACATGTGCATATGAGTCGTTGAACATGGGTTTTTTATTAAAAAAAATAATCTATGACTAACACATAACTTTACTCAAATTATTGGGATTTTTCTAAAAATTTCCCTAAAAAATATAATTAGTTGTTATTTTTCTCAAATATGTGTAATTAAATACATGGGTTTTTGTGTTAAAAAAATCTAGTCTTACCTAATAATGATAAAAGGGGATACTTTCTACAACTCAACAAAAGTTCCTTATTTTTCTTATACATTTTTTTCCTATTTTCCGATACAAATTAAACAAAACACTATACTAAAAAAAATTACAAAAATACACCAAAGAAAGAGCTAAGTTTCTATGACGTATCATTCCATCCCAAACAAGAGGGCCTTCAAAGTTTCCTATGATCTGGACAATCAGTAGATCACTCGACGGCTTGCATCCTGATCATTTTCATACTATAAAAGAACTACCCAAAAGTCATAAATCATAAGAATGAACTTTAAAAGAAATTAAGTTGATAAAATAGAAGGAAAAAAACTCACCATTGGCTTGTAAATATCGTTACCCTTCTTTGGGAGAGATTTGATATCTCCTGAATTATTGACGAAAGATATGAGGCTATACAACTTCCTTTTATCATCATATTCACTATTTTCACAACTTTCTTGCTTTCCAGTCAATCTCTCAAACATGAGAAGCTGTTGTTTTAGCAATATCTTTTTTCCTTGAACATTCTTCTCCAACAGAAATTATATCCATGGATGCATCTTTCTTATCTTTAAATTCCTTATCTGAGATTGAAACTTATTCTTAGGCATTACATCAAACACATTGAAGGCATCTTTAAATGACCCTTAGTATTTACCAATTTTTAGCAATAAGACCAAATACTCGGATGAATTAAACCAATTAAGAATTAAGAATCAAGGATGACATCGATTATGAAAAATCGAACAACATTTAAGGAAATCCATTTGGGATCCAAAACAAAATTGAACCATAAAAATTCAAAACTTACAAAATCAGAACTTTGATGTAAAGTGGGTCGAGACACAAACCGGTTATCAACATTACTCATTGATAATGCTCTACTGAACCAATAAAGGGGTACAAAACCATCAATTTCTCTCGGAGGCCTCGTCGATAGTGGAAATCATTCTCGATTCTGCTAAAATTGATTGATAATGATGGTTTGGCAATGAACAAGTACATAAAACATCAAGAAAAGGTAAGCTAGGGTTTTAATCAAATTTTCTCAGAGGCTCCGTCGATGATGAGAGTCGTTCTCCGTTCTCAATTCTCCGCCGAGGATGTGAGTTGTGAGAAAGAAAGGACTCGGAGGCGTGCATTAAAAAAGGGAGTTGAGGTTCTAATTTTTACATTCCATAAAATAGAAAGAAAACGCTTTAAATTTTCTTCCGAACTGACGTAGTTCATTACTTGGGTATATAAACTTATACAGCGTTGTCATGTATATTCATTTTTTCATATACAGTGTATATGCATATAGTAAAGGCATCCAAATTACAAAGCAACTTTCATTTCTTCCTATTAAAACATTTTACAGTTTTCATTGCTATACTTTGAAAAATCTACCCAATTAAGATCCAACAAAACTACAAGCTATACTTGTGTAGATTTTTCTAAGTACAATGCCATTATAAGATTAGAATTGAAAATACAATGATGTGATAGAAAAAAATAAAAGTAGGATGCAATAATACACAAATAAATGAAAGTATGTTGCTATTTCTTGCATTTAGCCTTAACTTTATTGTTAGCTTAATTAATTTACATACCAGCAAGTGAATTGCCCCGCATGCAACCTCTTCTTTTGTTGTTCTTTTTTGTTATGTTTCCCACCTTTTTGCAATACAAGTGGATGTTAAGTTTTTATATATGGTAGAATTTCAAAAGAATTATACAAAACATGCACCTTTTTCCCCATCTTATCTGGTACTTTCAGGAAAAAATAGTGTTAAATGGAAGAGAAAGAGACATACTTTCATCAATTTGTTTATCACAAAATCCTACTCTCATTTCTTCCTATTACACCAATGTTATCAAATACAAAGCAATTCTCAGTGCCATAATAGGGTAGAATCTTCAAAGTATGATGTTGTATGAGAGAGATAAAAATACAATGATAAAAATTGGTATATTTTCAAAGTATAATGTCTTAATAAAAAACATGGCTTTGTAATTGGAAGAAATGAGATCAGAAAATGAGAAACTATAACAAGATAAAGCATAAAATGCCTATTAAATTTGAGCATACAGAGATGTATTGGATTACTTTTGATCATGAATTTTTGAAGATCCAACTCTTTGGGACAATGAAACAAAAAGTACCCCAACTGTCATTAAAAATATATAAAAACAAAACTCACAGGATACATATTGGAAATGAGCTTGTAAGAGTTAGTTTTCTGGATATAAAAGTAGCTTAGGGGCCATCCTCCGGTATGCCAGACTTTCTTTGAGAGAGAGCTCTGAACTGCACTCGCTCATCTACTGTAAAGAAATAGATAAAAGATTTCAGAACGATTGCATAAAATCAAAACTTGAAATATGTATCACTAAAAACACTACCATATACTTATTATCAGCTTTAAGTAAAAAGCAATACATAAGAATGACAATTTACCTTTAAAGTGGGCGTCTTTTCTATGCAAATAATCATATTTGACAAAGTAAGGCAACATAATTAGATTGTTGTTTAGGATGTATTCTCCGGTTGTTAATTGAAATGCAGTGAGATCTCCACCAATGATGTGATTCCATGACTTGTAATAACCCAACACATCTTCTTCTTCTTCTTTTTCTCCATCATCATACACAAAACTCACCCCACACTCCTTTGTATAAGCAAAACCATCTGGTCTCTCCCTCAAGATAATAATAGTAACATGATCACCACATTCCATCTCATTCATCCCAAACATCCAATGGCTTAAAAATGTCAAGCACTTTCCACCGACATCAAGTACACTGTCAATGTAATGGTGGTATATCCAAGTGAGGTTCTTTGTCATATTACTAATTGTGATCAATGGCGAAAAAACGAATGCATTCTCTACACCCAGAGATGGATATGTTAACACATAGCAGAAATTCAATCCTGTGAGGTTGTTAGGAGATGACGGAATGGTAAATGATATTGATGACCCCATGTTTCTATCTGTAATCCAATTCGGCATCTCTTGGCCTCCATAAATTGTGCTGAATATTCCAAATTCATAATACATCTGCCAAAATAAAACCACATTCACTAATTGATACATTAATAATATATATATATATATATATATATATATATATATAGATAATTATCTAAAAAAAACCTGGATTTCAGTTTTTTCCACTTTTCGCAAGAGTGTCCCAGTTAACACACGCCTTTCATTAAGGAAGTCTGGCTTGGTCCAGCCCAAACTATGTAATACCTTTTCCTCAACACCTGCCATTGGTTTGATTTTCACAATGCCTTGAAGCTCAAACGGTGAAGGTGCTAGCATATCCCAGTCTATTGAGAGCAGCTGAAGTGGGGACATTTCAGGATCAAATACAACTTTTTGCAGCATAGGCTTACTAGAATAGAGGCTCAAATGTGTGAGTGTATGTGGAGGATGCTCGACTGACGTCAGCATATTACAGTTATGCATTGTAAGTATTTGAAGCCTAGGAAGGTTTCTCACACAATTGGGAAGGGAAACTATAGGATTCTCATCCAAACATAATAACTTTAACAGTGACATGCAACTAAAGTCCATGGGAAAGGATTCGGTGGACAAATTGTTATTTTGAAGTGACAAGCATCCTAAAGATGTTGGTAAATAGATTGTAAAGAACTTTGAATAACTTGGTATAGCCTCTGGCACGGTTGATGGAACGGAAGATGAACACGTTATTGTGTCTATATCTCTAATCCCTATTTGAGATTCACCAAGATTACAACCTTCTAGCAAAAGTGTTTTAACCTTCTTTAACATGTCTATGATTCTTGGAAGTTTTTGAAGCTTGCTGCAGCAACTCAGATCAACAAAAACAAGTTCCAGACATTGCTCAATTGATTCACAAACATCAAGCAAACCAATACAACCTCTAAGTATTAACTTCCCAAGTATAGGGAGATGGTCAAAGCCACCAAGACTATGAAGTTGTTCACAGAAACTTAAATTAAGAATCTTCAACGATCCAAGCAACCTTTTGTCTTTTAAGCACGATCCAATCCATTGCTGAAATTGAGAAAAGTTAGAATAGTAGTGAATTTATCAACTTGATATAGAAGAATAATAAATGCGGATAAGTCACCTTTATTCTCTTAGGAAGTCGTTGTGGATAGATATAACAAATGCCAAATGATTCAATATTGCTATACGACAGGTCAAGAGCAACTAGATTCTCCGTTTGTAAGTATGAAGGTATAGACTTCAAAGGGAACCCATGCATACACAACCATCTTAATTCTTCTGGAAAATTCTTGTAAGAGCCGGTAATTTGCACAAAACTGAGTTGTAGCATCATTAATCTGTCCATCTTAGTCAATGCATCTGTTTTCAACTCAAGTGATCCATGTAACTTTTCTTTCTCAAGCATTCTCATGTCAAGGGTGAGGCCTAGAACATTTTTTGTACCCTAAAAAGAAAGGGAATGCAAAAATATTTTAGAATGATATATATATATATATATATATATATATATATATATATATATATATATATATAAAATGACTGGAACAAGTATACATGACCTATTACCTTTTTTTGTTTCAACACTTTGAATGTTTCCTCATGACACCATAATCTACTTCGTTCCCCAGGCTCGTCGGGTGATTCTTCACGTATTAAGAATCTTCCCATCTCTTGAACCAACCGATGCATTGTCAATTCGATGATTTTAAATTCATTATTCCATCTATAACCAAGAAGACATCTGTCAATAAGATTCGTGATCCCGGATCTTGTCTCTATGTCACATGCCTTTAATATTGTTTCGGTAACATCTCTATCCATCCCAACAAAGAAACAAGCAATATGCTTAAACAACTCTTTATCATTTTTGAATGGCAAAGAGTCAAAGCTCATTCTCAATACATTAACTACAGGGTGACCATTTTCTTTCTTTAGCATTTCTATGTACCCCTCCCAATATGTTACATCGCGATTATGCAGAGACCTACCCAAAACTTTAAGGGCCATTGGATGTCCGTCATAGTACTTAACGAGATTTTTTGAAACCTCTTCATAACCTGCCTTTGGATCGTTGCACATAAATGCATGAAAACACAAAAGTTTTTGTGAATCGATCTCAGATAAGCCTATAAGCTTGTACCGAGCATGTTTGGGTTTAACATTCTTTTTGAATATAGCACAACTCTCTGTGAAGTATGAGTTTTTCGTTGTTATTATGATTTTCGTTCCTGGATGAAAACCTTTGCTTCCAAGTAATGCATCTA
The DNA here is from genome assembly GCF_051521515.1 of Lactuca serriola. Taxonomy (NCBI): domain Eukaryota; kingdom Viridiplantae; phylum Streptophyta; class Magnoliopsida; order Asterales; family Asteraceae; genus Lactuca; species Lactuca serriola. Next base: position 170,958,124 of record NC_136408.1, on the reverse strand, counting down.
ATTGGTCAAGACTACCAATATCATCTAGAACTAGAAACACTTTTTTAAGAGCAACTGCATTTTCTATCATTGAGGTGTATGTAGAAACATCATGAACTTGAACTGAACTTCGTTTTAAAATGTCATCATACAATTGTTTTTGTACATCAAGCATTCCATTAGATTTTTCATCACATCTCCCAGTGATATTTTCAATGAAACTGCTTGTATTAAATTCATGAAAATATAACGCATAGACATATTTGGCTAAAGATGTCTTCCCAATCCCTCCCATACCCAAAATAGTGAGTATATCTGTTGTATGTGATGATGCATCTTTCAACCATGAAGTGACGAATTTAATGGAATCGTCCATCCCAATAACTTGTGGTAATGGAAATCTTGAAGGTATTTGTAATTTACGGAAGATGCCGTTTACAATTTCATCAATAAGCTCCACCTCTAGCCTGGAATTTGATTTTAGTAAGAACTAAAAGACATAATCCAAAAAAGTAACATAATGCCATATTGGAGATTTAGTTTTTTTATTTATCCAAATCAAAATCATAGCATATTAAGCTATTCTTTTGTTAAGTTTTTAACATTATCATATTTGCACTTCTAACCATATAAGCCTATAATGTGCAAGGTCATAATTATCATCTAAATAAGACCATAGCCACCAATGTAATACAAGATTTCATTAATGGGCTGCCAAAATTTCACTGTGTTTTTACAAAATCACCTAACTTAAATATTGATGTAGTATTGCACGAATCATAACAAAATGTCGGTCAATAGTAATAACTTAACCTTTATTACTTACAAGAAAACTTATTTATCATAATACATATGATATGATTTGAAGATAAAATGATATAAAAATAGTAAATAAAAAATACAAGCATTCAAAATTTGGTTTATCAATTAAAAGCATATAAAAATCATTAAAATGGATTATCTAAATGAAATAAAATAATAAATGCATAGAAAATGTGTTAAAATTAGCAGAATGGATACCCTAACTATATGAATTAATTTACAAAAATCACATAACTGCAAAAATTAGATTCAACTTCAAAAATTTCTAAATGATTTATCCAAATTTAAAATACATAAAAAAAATGTCTATTTGAAGATTGTGAAGAAAGGTATTGATATGCATGAGGAAAAGATGCTATCGAATTTCATGCACTAATTTATCAATATAAAAGGAGTAAGGAAATATGGGTTAGAAAGTGTTACCTTCCATTTGCATCCTTCCCTTTTAAATCAGCAACTTCTATAAGTGCCTTATTCCATCGGTCAATCTTTTGAGCCCATTGACATTTTTTATTTTCATCTCTCTCTGCCTCCATCTTTTGTCTGTACTTATCCATTGCATCTCCAAAGCTACTTTCTTCTTTCCTGACATCGGTGGGCTCCACATGATAAAAGATTGGTACAACAATATGGTTGCATGTCTTACGTTGGTCAAGGATCAACACCAGTTCATCAAGACACCATGTGGAAGCAGCATAGTTCCTAGACAACACTATAACAGATGCCCTAGATGATTTAATTGCACTCCCCAATTCGGGTTTCAGATCCTCCCCTGTTTCAATCTCTTCATCATCCAAGAAGGTAGTGATGTTGGCATGCATAAGGGCATTATAAAGGTGATTAGTGAAACTATTACGAGTATCAACACCTCTAAAACTTAAAAATATGTCATATCTATGACCATGGGTTGATGAAGAAGATGAAGCTCCTTCTGAAATTTCATGGAGAACAACCATTATGGGTTATGGGTTGAGGACCCTTCACCCTTCCCAATAAGATCTGAAGCTTTTTTTACCCGACACTTTCCTCACTTCTGCCTCAACCTTAGGATCCCATACATACTGCCCTGGAACAACAATTTAAGTTAACCAAACCCCTGTTCATCTAGACTGAGTTTTCCTAGATGTTAAATTTACAAAGAAATTCCTTAACAATTTTATAGCTAATAAAGGAAGCATTACTTAATGATTTCGGATCTAGCCTCTGTCCTAGCACAATCCTAATTATGATCATAGGATATAACATCGAAAAGAGCAATATTACAATCATTGTGTTGTCAGTTGGAAGATATATAGGAATTACGGAAGTAAGTTTTGAAGTCTGCCTGAAATAATCGAAATTTCATTCCATAATTAATGTAAAAACAAATGATTATGATGTGATTTTTGATTAATAAGACATAAGTGTCTAACAACATGTGAAACTAACTTGAAAGAATGTTCATTAACAGTTACCTGCCTACAGCCTACAGCGCTACAGGGACACCTGAAGCAGCGAGAATAGCAGACAATTCAACAGCGACGCCATCGAGAAGGACTTCGAGTGAAAATCCAGAGCGAACAGCGCGAAGTTGGCTGGTATGCAGCGAGTCAACGAGGATGGAAGGCAGACAGCGAGGTGAGACAGGATTTTGGGTTTTTTTTCTTCACGATATTTCGTTTTCTAGTTTGATATTAAATATTCTAGAGTAAACTACACGATAGTCCTTGTTGTTGTTAAAATACTACCATTTTTGAGCCCACCCTCTCCCGCAGGTTTTTATGTGTTTTAAATAAGAATTGATTAAACAAGTGTAGCATATTACATATAAGACATAAAAATTATTAAAAAACTAAGTTCAAAAAACTTTTGATTAAATCTTGGAAGAAAACAATAAAAAAAAAGTAAAATTAGGTAAAAAAAAGATGAATATATGAAAAAAAACAAAGAAGAAAAACACATTTCTGTAAATTTGTATTCACTCTAAAACAAATTCAATATAATTGGATGATTTATGTAAAATTGTAAGGGTTATTTATGTAAGTTAAACTTAAAAAGCAATTGAAAGATGTGAAGGCGTAGGGGTGTGCAAAAAAACCACAAAACCGAAAAACTGAACCGATCCGGCTAATCTGAAACCGAAAAAACCAGAACCAAAATAAACCGAACCGAAAAAAAACCGAAACCGAAAAAACCGACTCTATATGGATCGGTTTCGGTTTGTATATTTCGATATCCGCGGATACCCGAACCGAACCGTTATATATATATATATATATATATATATATATATATATATATATATATATATATATATATATATATATATATATATATATATATAGGGTTAGGTTCATGTGAGACGGCCTAATTTTGTGAGACCGTGAGACGCATTTTTTTATTTTATTTATTTATTTTTTATTTTTTTTAGTTAATTCAAGTTCCGAAAATAATATTTAAAAAAAGAATTTTTTTGATTTTTCCATTTATTTTGCATTTTAAAATTATTTTTAGAATATGTACAGTGTAATATTCTATTTAGAATATTTCATGTATTTTTCAAATAAAATAGACATTTTTTTTATTTTTTTTTATATTTTTTTTAGTTAATTCAAGTTCCGAAAATAATATTTAAAAAAAGAATTTTTAGATTTTTTCTATTTATTTTGTATTTTAAAATTATTTTTTAGAATATGTCAGTGTAATATTCTATTTAGAATATTTCATGTATTTTTCAAAAAAAAAAAAAAACGGGATTTTTTTAATTTTTTAATTTATTTTTTTTAGTTAATTCAAGTTCCGAAAATAATATTTAAAAAAAGAATTTTTGGATTTTTCCATTTATTTTGTATTTTAAAATTATTTTTAGATTTGGTCTCACGGTCTCACAAAATTAGAATGGTCTCAAATAAACCTGAACCTCTATATATATATATATATATATATATATATATATATATATATATATATATATATATATATATATATATATAAAGAAGTAAATAGACGTAATAAAATAATAAACTGTATCATCTCAATTCTCATATGCCAGCTTTATTTATATGAATGGTATTTGTCTAGAACTCGAGAATATAATTTTTAACACCTTTATAAACTTTCTACCTATTGTTTTTTATTAAACTGTATCGGATGTCCCCGAAGGGACTCTTTTAAACTGTATGATATATGCTTTTTGTGTGTGTAAATTCTTATGGCTGAAATTGAGAAACTGTTTCTATATTCATCAAATAAATTGTTTTATTATGTGATTAGAAATATTATTAAAAGCAGAATAAATATTTTATATGTATATTACAACAGCATAAATTAAACATATAAAATATTGTTAACGAACATAACATGTACGTGATTTATTTTATAAAATGTTATCAACTTCGGTGATGACTTAATAGTTGTTTGTATTTTTAATTAATGGTTATGTTTTTTTTTTCTATTTAACGGGTACCCGTGAACTGAACCGTGGATACCCGCCTTCATACGGTTCGGTTCGGTTCGGTTTTTGTAAAATTCGGTTCGGTTTCGGTTAGTACATGTCAGATATCCGCCCCGTGGTCACGGTTCACAATTTTATTACTATCCGAACCGAACCGTCCCGTGAACACCCCTAGAAAGCGATCACACAAAACCCAGTTTAACAACTTGTACAATGTGCATCATAAGTTATACTATTAGCTACAGTGGTTTTACACAGAAAAAAAAAAGTTACATTTTGTATATATTTATAATATCGTTTTTGTCAAAAAAAAAAAAAATAATAATAATAATAATAATAATAATTTTTATCACAAGTTATCCATAAATTAATATGGGCATTCGTCAATATGAAATGACTAAAGTACTTTTGTTTTTTTATGCTAGACTCATGTCTTATAAGCCTAGATAAATAGAATTACAAGTAACGACAGCGGAAAGATCTATAGGGAATATTAATAATGTTTTAAAAACCGGTTTTTTAGTTGAACCGGTATGGTGACCGGTTTCCGGTTCAACCGGTTTAACTGGTTCGACCGCCGGATGAACTGATTTCTATATTTTTCATGTTTTTTTTTATTTTCCTACACATACATACATATAAAAATTATGAATTTAATGTTTACAAGTTCAAACATTAAAAATACATATAAAAATAAGTTGTAGATAAATCCAAATACATTAAAATAACACTTAACCATATGTTTTAGTGTTTTATATCAATCCATATAAGTCAAAAAGAAAATAAAGTATAATACTGAAACGAAATATAGTTTTTGATGAATACAAACATATCAAAAGAATCTATAACATTTATCATATGTTTTTATTTAGAGAAAACTAAATAGATTTGAAAAAAAATCACCAAAGTTTATAATGTAAATGTTTTTTTTCGTGTGTTTTTATTCGGTTTAACCAGTTTTTTTCTAAAAACCGGCCGGTTCAATCCGGTTCAGAAATCAATGTAAAACCGGTGGTAGTTGAACCGTTTCCTCTCCCGGTTCCCGGTTCGACCGGCCAGTTCAAACCGGTTTTTAAAACATTGATATTAACGAAGATATATGATAAAAAAGGTAGAGTATCTTTGATATAATTACATTGGGACATGTAGTGTATTATTGTTGAAAATATTATTTCTTCGTGAATTTTTTATACTTGGGATCGGGAAGATGTCACGGAATGGTTTGTGACGCCCGATATGTCAAGTAAATGTTAATTAGTTGAATCCATTCATATGGACTTTCGGACCCTAATACGATGGGCATACATATTGTACATCAGGCGACTCTATCACATGCATGAGGCGGGGTATTCTTCTGGTACGTTGGTTGTACCCATGCGTATGCAGGTCGTGCGTCAGTTAGTTTGCACCATATTTAAACATATTAAGTCCCCTAAGCCCTCACCTTATCAACATACATTGCCTCTATAACACCGGTTGTCATGTAGTTTCCTTTTCAGTCCTTTGTGTTTTAAAAAAGTTTCTGAAAAGGTGTAACAACTCGATATTTCAAGTCAAAGTCACGATCTAAAGTCAAGTATTGTAACCTATTTTTGAAATAATAAAAATAGCGTCAAAAATGAATGTTTAAAAATCTCAATTGGGATGCATAAAATGATAGATACCGTAGCAAGGTTTTCAAAAATATAAAGAACACTAAAATCCGAGTTATAACGAAGAAGTTATGACCAATCGAAGATCCGCGACAAAACTGGTAAAACACTGTTAAGTGTAAAAAGCAAAATTTTAATAAAATACTTTTAAGCCTTAGGTATCTAAATAAAAGTCGTAGAATACGTTAAACCGTAAACATACATAAAAAGATAGTCCAAATCTGACTTCGTATGAGGAAGTTATGATTTTTCTAAGTTTCGGAATAACAGTAGACAGCTAAAAACACAAAATAAAGATTGAGTAATTTTTAGCCGACGCAACCTAAATGAGAATCGAAAATCTCGACAATAGTAGTACAACGGTAAAAAGACAGACAAAAATGGATGTCGGATGAAGAAGTTATGAATTTTTAATAGACTTTTCCTGTCCTGGCCTTTTAAAAATATAACATTAAAAATAAAGTCAAAATTACCCAACGGAGTCTAAACAAAAGTTGTAGAGTATATTCTCATCTACGCATGGATATAAAGAACGTCAAAAACAGAGCTCGTATGCGAAAGTTACGGATTTTTAAAGATCTGGGCACACAAGGCTTATCCGAAGTGAATGCCCTGCGTTCGCAATGGAGGGCCTCGGATTGACCATGTCGCCCCTCTAGTCGCATAGCCAGTCATGTCCGAAGCTCGGTATCCGATGGAGCGTCACGCCTGACCGAACGAACTGCGTACGAAGGGAGCACCCTGCGCTCCGAAACACCCAACGTTCTTCGCAGGAACGCCCTGCATAAGAGGTTCAGTCCCAGCCCTAGATAAAGGATGCGAGGCTTTCGGGTTTAGATTGCAAATTCACAACCTCTCACCTATTTTTACATACTTTTAAGCTCTTCTAACTACCCCGACGCCCCGGTGACATATCCAAGCTCTAACGAAATCCCAAAGCCCCGAAACTCTCGAGAAGCTAACCTCTTTCCAGTCGAAGTGTTGTCCGAGTAAAGCCTCGTTTTTCATCAAATCATCACTCTTACCAAGTAATTTCATACCCCTATTTTACATATCTTTTCTACATTTTTAGGGGGGAATACAAGCAAACACATAGATAAATCATGTTAAAATATCTTATGATACCATCTTACCCTTTCGGAATAAAATATGTTTATATATATAAATATGCTTTATTTTTATGTGTGTATAAACATCGTAAAAAGGTTAACCTTCTCAGATATAACTTTATTTATTTCGACAATACGTAACCTCGTTGGGAATTTGTGAGCCATTCTTCTTCCTAGTACCTATCAAGGTATACAAGAAAGTCCTGTTTTATAACCAGAGTCTCCATCCGGAGAACGTGATAAGCGTGTATAGATCTATACGAGACTGATGATCCCGTACCCTGGTTGTTAGCTACAGCCCGACCGGTAGGTTATGGGTGACAAATTTCATAACATTTCGACGCCTGAAGAACGTCGCTACAGGCATACCCATCTTAGTACGATTATGAAAACTCACATGATAGACGACTTTTTACGGTATCATGTTTTACGTAAACAGTAATAATACAATTATTTTTACGTGAAAATACAAAACTTCAGATAGTTTTATTTACTAATAAAACTATATTTTATCAAATTAAGTATGACATATTTACTTACAATTTACGGTCTTGGAGCATTAAGACTACTTCTCAATTTTAGGAAAATATAGGATTTTTTGGGTTCAATACATCCATTTTATACAACAACAATTCATAACTCATTTTATAGAAAATATCGGATTTTCTGGGAACAAACGTGAACTTACGAATGACATGCATTTATTCAAATAACTACTTATGAACTCACCAACTTAATTGTTGACACTTGTTCTTTTCAAATAACTTGTATTCTCAGGGAATCGTTAAATCAAGTTATCAACCACTTTTGAAGATTAATGCTTAGGCGTTAATAAATTTTTTTGGATATCATAATGTAATTGACTTTTGAAACATGTAATACTTACAATCATGTAAACTTTTCAATTATGTATATGATGGTTCCGTGTACTTTCTTTACTATTCAATTGTTATGATACTGTACATGACGTCCTCCACCCCCGAATGTTTCTGTCGTTCAGGTTTGGGGGTGTGACAGATTGGTATCAGAGCATTGAGTATAGTGAACTAAGTATATCAAACCATTTTTGATATAAAACTATAAATACAACTGGGTAAAAACACTCTGATTAAGAGATATACTTTTTTGTGAAATATAATTTTTATAAAAGTATACATGCATACATCATATAACAGGAACAGTGTCGTAATGAAAACAATATATAAGTATTATAGATAAGCGGTGCACTACAAGTATGCCTTGGAATATGTAATCGGAACTTGGATAAATATAGCCTGATCAACTATATTTATCTGAGAGCCGACTAACATATGTCAGGGAATAGTTGCAATGGACAACAAGTCTAAAACTTACCAAACTTATAAACTTTAGAATCAAACATAAAATTTAAAATACTATAGGAGTAATTTATGATGCTATAAATACAATAGTTCAACTTCGATGTTTAAATTTTATATGCTTTAGATTATCATACAATTCCCACAATGGCCAGATTTCATTTACCAAGGGACCCTTACTTCCCGAACCAAGGAAATGGAGGACGGATAGAAGATGATCCGGAAGAGGATTCAGATGAAATTGTGGATGAGGAGGAGGAAGAAGAGGAACCGATGGAAGAAGAAGAAGATGAAGATTCAGAGGGTACCGACATAGAACCCGAAGTGTACAATCCCCCACCAGACATCCCACCTCCTGCAATCAGGAGAGGTTTTCAAGGACCGACGCTAGTTTGCGCTAATCCCATACATCAATGGAGTTGACAACAAGGCGTGCGCCCTCCATATGGGATGTGCCGATACTTTTACAATGTTAGTAACGGAAGTTCAGCCGATAGGGCTCTCCCTGTCATAGTTCATCGCATTGATCGCCAGACGGATCAGGCAAGGGTTTCGATAAACCGGATCCTGGAAGTCAATGCGATGACACAAATCAACATGGTAGACATTCTTTGCCTGGAGGAAGTTCATGATGAAACCCGAACCTACACCGAGGCACTACCAGGCCAAATGGATGCGGCCCTGACTGAAATAACAGAATTAAGGGAGAATCAAACTATCCTGGAAAGGCAATTAATGAGAACCAAACACTACGAAGCAGAGTCTAGTACTCAGCGCAGTACGCGTCGCAAGTAGTACTTACACTACTTCGAATTTTGTTATAGACTAGGACTTCGGCTAAATGCTTTACTTTCATTAACTTTTTGCACTGTAGACCTTTAGAAATGTCCAATTTTTCCAACATCATGATGTATCCAATATATATATATATATATATATATATATATATATATATATATATATATATATATATATAAGTATTTGCTTTGCATTATACTTCATTTCATATCACTCAAAATTCATAAGTTTATCTTTTATTATATAAACTATTATTATGAATCTAACACAAATCACTTTTTAAGTCGAATCTTAATACATGACGAACCCAAATTAGTTAACTTGTTAACGCTCGATTTTCAATCAAAAAGACTTATTGTCTTTCATTGTTAATTCTTTGGTAGAAAGATGCCTCCTCGTAGATCTGGTAGACGCATCAACAATGCAACACCGACACCACCGCCACCACCTTCACAATATGACCTCGTTATGGTACAAGCTGCTATAACTGCAGCAGTAGCAGCTGCTTTGACAAAGATAAACACTAATGGCGCTGGTGGAGCAGGAAGTAGTACTAACCACTTAAACCAAGGAACTGGTCATGGTCATTCCAAAGAATACATATACAAGGATTTTACAAATGCGAAACCAAAAACTTTAAACGGAATTGGAGGAGTCATTGCACTTATGCAGTGGTTCGAGAAGACCGAAATGGTCTTCGAAATCTGCGTATATCCGGAAGCAAGTAAAGTCAAATCCGCTGCTTGTACGTTCTTCGATCGAGCCCTCATTTGGTGGAAGGTCCATGTGAAAGCCTTATCTCTCCCAGTTGCCAATGCCATGAGCAGGGAGGATCTAAAAATCCTAATGTTGGACGAATATTGCCCAAGGGGTGAAATTCAGAAGTTAGAGCAAGAGTTGTGGAACCTGAAAATGACTGGATTTGATCTAGCCGCTTACACGGCCAGGTTCAGTGATCTAGCTGCTTTGTGCCCAGGGATGGTGAGTCCGGAACTGAAGAAGGTGGAGAGGTATATATGGGGATTGTCACCCCAGATCCAAGGACATGTCCTAGCATCTTACCCGATCACGTTTGATAGCGCGAAGCGCTTGGTTCAACGACTGGTTGACCATGGGGTTCGCCAGGGCATAATCACAATTATTCCTGATCAACCAAAGGAGAATGAGAAACGAAGGAAACCTTGTAAAAAAAGGAAGGGGCAAACAACACAAGAAAACCCAAAGAGACAACAAATAGTAACAACTTACATTATTACTATCCCAACCACCCCTACACAATCGAAGCTGTATTCTGGAAATCTGCCAAAGTGCAGTAAATGCAACTATGATCATTACGGACCCTGCCATGGAATGCAGTGCATGAGGTGCAACAAAAAGGGGCATACTGTCCGTTTTTGAAAGGAACCAACCCAACCGGCCGCTCCAACCACAAATTTTAGAGTGGGCCGTACTTGTTATGAGTGTGGAGAAGTGGGGCACTTCAGAAGGGACTGCTCGAAGACAAATAATAGAAATGCTAGTGGAGTAGGCAGAGTTTTCGCAATGGGACAAGAGGAAACCATTACAGATCCCGCGGTAGTTACAGATACATTTCTCCTTGATAACTCTTATGCATGCATTCTATTTGATAGTGGAGCGGAGAGAAGCTTCGTGAGTCACAAGTTTAAAAATCTACTCAAACAAATACCCCAATCATTAAACAAAACATTCATAGTAGAAATGGCTAACGGAAAAACAGAGGGCACTAAAGAAATATACCTAAACTGTACCCTCGCACTAAACAACAATTGTTTTTCAGTCAACCTCATGCCGGTTTCAATAAAAAGTTTCGACGTTATCATAGGCATTGATTGGTTGAGTTCTCATCGTGCGGACATTTTATGTTACGGAAAGGCGGTTTCCTTAATCTGCCAAATGGCGAAGCCCTTGTTATTTATGGCGATAAACCCAATACAAATCTGTGTATCATCTCTTGTGTCAAAGCTCAAAAATATATACGCAAGGAATGCCATGCATTCTTGGAACACGTCGTGGATGTAAAGCGAGAAGTAGAAGACATCAAGAGCATTCCTGATGTCTATAATTTTCCCGACGTATTTCCCGAAGATCTTCTAGGAGTACCACCTACAAGACAAGTTGAATTCAGAATTGACTTAAGTCCTGTAGCCACCCCCGTAGTCAAAGCACCGTATCATTTAGCCCCAACAGAGATGCAAGAATTATCCAATAACCTAAACAAACTGCTCATCAAAGGATTTATCAGACCAACCTTCTCGCCTTGGGGAGCACAAGTCCTGTTCGTGAAGAAGAAAGATGGATCTTTCAGAATGTGCATCGACTACCGCGAGCTAAACAAACTCACCATTAAGAATCGATATCCTTTGTCGCGTATAGACAATCTGTTCGATCAACTCCAAGGAGCAAATTACTTTTCAAAGATCGATATAAGATCCAAATACCACCGGCTACGAGTCCTGGAAAGTGATATTCCTAAGACGACATTCCGAACTAGATACGTTCACTACAAATTTGTAGTGATGCCTTTCAGACTAACCAATGCACCCGTTGTGTTCATGGAATTAATGAACCAAGTATGTCCTTCTTTCTTGGACAAATTTGTGATCGTGTTCATAGATGATATACTCATTTATTTAAGGAGTAAAGAAGAACATGGTCAGCACCTTAGACAAGTGTTGGAGACACTACGAGCAGAAAAGCTATACGCAAAGTTTTCGAAGTGCAAGTTTTGGATTAGGAAAGTTGATTTCCTAGGTCTCATGGTCAGCGAAGAAGGAATTCACATGGACCGTTCCAAAATCAAAGCAATCAAGAATTGGTCAGCACCAAAAACGCCAACCGAAATTCGCCAATTTTTAGGCCTTGCTAGTTATTACCGCACGTTCAAACAAAACTTCTCCAGTATCGCTAAACCGCTTACTACCCTAAATCAGAAGGGCATAACCTTCAACTGAGGAGAAAAGCAAGATGCTACATTTCAAACTCTGAAGCAAGCCTTGTGCACCGTACCCATTTTGTCTCTTCCAGAAGGGGCAGAAGACTTCGTAGTATACTGCGATGCATCCAATCAAGGGATGGGTTGTGTGCTGATGCAACGAGGGAAGGTTATTGCTTACACCTCACGATAATTAAAAACCAACGTGGTAAACTACACCACCCATGACCTGGAGCTTGGAGCAATAGTGTTTTCTCTAAAAATTTGGAGGCACTACCTATACGGTACAAAGTGCACCATCTTCACGGACCACAAGAGCCTTCAACATATAGTCGACCAGAGGGAGCTAACTATGAGGCAACGATGTTGGGTTGAACTACTCAATGACTACGAATGTGAAATTCGTTATCACCCCGGAAAAGCCAATGTAGTGGTGGATGCCCTAAGTCGAAAAGAGTACTATGGTTGAAGAGTGAAAGCAGTAACCATGAAAATCCATTCACACCTGTCAACACAAATCAAGGAATCTCAACTAGAATCCTTGAAACTAGAAAACGTGATAGGTGAAGCACTTAGAGGAATGTACAAGAGTTTTGAAATCAAAAGTGACCGAGTTCGTTATCTCATGAATCGAATATGTACATCGAAGTTTGGTGGATTCAGAGAAGTAGTTATTAATGAAGCACACAAGACTCGATACTCCGTACATCCAGGTTCAGATAAGATGTATCTGGATCTCAAACAACTCTTTTGGTGGCCAAATATGAAAGCAAAAATTGCAACCTACGTGAGCAAATGCATAACTTGTGCGAAAATCAAGGTAGAACATCAAAAACCCTCAGGTCTACTTCAACAACCCGAAATACCTGAGTGGAAGTGAGAGCAGATTACCATTGATTTCATAACCAAACTACCCAAGACACAAGGTGGTCATGATACCATATGGGTGATCGTTGACAGATTAACCAAGTCTTCCCACTTCCTACCAATCAAGGAGACCGATAAGATGGAGAAACTGACAAGAACTTACATCAGGGAGATCGTACGACTTCACGAAGTGCTGATATCTATTATCTCGGACAGAGATAGCAGATTCACTTCACGGTTCTAGCAATCACTACAGAAATCCTTAGGAACTTCTAGACATGAGTACAACCTATCACCCTCAAACTGACGGACAGAGTGAGAGAACTATTAAAACCCTAGAAGACGTGTTACGGGCTTGTGTAATAGACTTTGGTAATGCATGGGACACCCACTTACCATTATTTGAATTCTCGTATAACAACAGTTATCGGACTAGCATCAAGACTGCTCCATTTGAAGCCCTATACGGCCGCAAGTGCAGATCACCTCTATGCTAGGCGGAAGTGGGTGACACGCACTTGGCAAGACGTCTAGTCCCTGATAGCACTCTCACTGGCCTGGAAATTATTAGGGAAATGACTGAAAATATTGTTCAAATCCGTGAGCGACTAAAAGCCTCCCGAGACAGACAAAAGAGCTATGCAGACAAGGGACGAAAACCCTTGGAATTTCAGGTTGGTGACCATGTCCTACTAAAGGTCTCACCCTGGAAGGGCATGATACACTTTGGAAAGCATGGAAAACTAAATCCAAGGTACATTGGACCCTTTGAAATTATTTCAAGGATTGGTCCAGTAGCTTATAGACTCCATCTACCACTCAAACTTAACAACGTACATCCTGTGTTTCACGTGTGAAATCTGAAAAAGTGTCTATTTGATGAAACTCTTGTAATTCTACTCGAGGAGATCGAATTAAACGAAAATCTTAACTTTGTGGAAGAACCCGTTGAAATCATGGATAGGGAAGTCAAACGTACAAAGCAAAGTCGCATACCAATAGTGAAGGTTCGCTGGAATGCCAAGCGGGGACCTGAATTCACTTGGGAGCGAGAAGATCAGATGCAATAGAAGTACCCTCATCTCTTCCCTAGTCAATAAATATTTATTTTTAGAAATAATTTTAGGACGAAATTCTCTCTAACGGGGGGATAATGTAACAACCCGATATTTCAGGTCAATGTAACGATCTAAAGTCAAGTATTGTAACCTATTTTGAAATAATAAAAATAGCATCAAAAATGAAATGTTCAAAAATCTCAATTGGGATGCATAAAGTGATAGATATCGTAGCAAGGTTTTCAAAAATATAAAGAACACTAAAATCCGAGTTACAATGAAGAAGTTATGACCAATCAAACACCCGCGACAAAACCGGTAAAACATTGTTACGTGTAAAAAGAAAAATTTCAATAAAATACTTTTTAGCCTTAAGTATCTAAATGAAAGGCATAGAATATGTTAAACCATAAATATACATAAAAAGAACATCCATATCTGACTTCGTATGAGGAAGTTATGATTTTTCTAAGTTTCGGAATAGCAGTAGACAGCTAAAAACTCGAAATAAAGATCGAGTGATTTTTAGCCGACCCAACCTAAATGAGAATCGAAGATCTTGACATTAGTAGTACAATGGTAAAAGGACAGACAAAAACGGACGTTGGATGAACAAGTTATGAATTTTTAATGGACTTTTCCTTTCCTGACCTTTTAAAAATATAACATAAAAATAAATTCAAAACTAGCCAACGGAGTCTAAACGAAAGTTGTAGAGTATATTCTCACCTACGCATGGATATAAAGAACATCGAAAACGGAGATCGTATGCGGAAGTTATGGATTTTTAAAGATCTGCGCACACACTTCGAGGCTTATCTGAAGTGAACGGCCTGCGTTCCAAGGGAACACCCAACGTTCGCAATGTAGGGGCTCAGATTGACCACGTCGCCCCTCTAGTTGCATAGCCAGTCACGTCCGAAGCTCGGTATCCGATGGAGCGTCACGTCTGACCGAACGCGCTGAGTACGAAGGGAGCGCCCTGTGCTCCAGAACGCCCAACGTTCTTCGCAGGAATGCCCCACGTATGAGGGTGAGTCCCAACCCTATAAAAATGATGCGAGGCTTTCGGGTTTAGGTTTCAATTTCTCAACCTCTCTCCTATTTTACATACTTTCAAGCTCTTCTAACTACCCCGACGCCCCGGTGACATATCGAAGCTCTGATGAAAGCCTGACGCCCCGAAACTCTCGAGAACCTAACCACTTTCCAGTCGAAGTGCTGCCCGAGTAAAGCCTCGTTTTTCATCAAATCATCACTCTTACCAAGTGAGTTCATACCCCTATTTTACATATCCTTTCTACATTTTTAGGGGGGGGGGGGGGGGAATACAAGTAAACACATAGATAAATCGTGTTAAAATATCAATCTTTTGGTATAATTTTCCTGTTGTTATAACTATTATCTAAAAATATTAGCATGCAAAACATCTTATGATACCATCTTACCCTTTCGGAATAAAATATGTTTTTATATATAAATATGCTTTATTTTTATGTCTGTATAAAAATCGTAAAAAGGTTAACCATTTCAGATATAACTTTATTCATTTAGAAAATACGTAACCTCGTTGGGAATTTGTGAGTCATTCGTCTTCCTAGTACCTATCAAGGTATACAGGAAAGTCCTATTTTATAACCAGAGTCTCCATCCGGAGAACGTGATAAGTGTGTATAGATCTATACGAGACTGATGATCCCGCACCCTGGGTGTTAGCTACAGCCCGACCGGCAGGTTATGGGTGACAAATGTCATAACATTTCGACGCCTGAAGAACGTCGCTACATGCAAACCCATCTTAGTACGGTTATGAAAACTCACATGATAGACGACTTTAATTTTACGCTATTATGTTTTACGTAAATAGTAATAATACAATTATTTTTACGTGAAAATACAAAACTTCAGATAGTTTTATTTACTAATAAAACTATATTTTATCAAATTAAGTATGACATATATACTTATAATTTACGGTCTTGGAGCATTAAGACTACTTCTCAATTTTAGGAAAATATAGGATTTTCCGGGTTCAATACATCGATTTTATACAACAACAAATCATAACTCATTTTATAGAAAATATCGGCTTTTCGTGGAACAAACGTGAACTTACGAATCTCATTCATTTATTCAAATAACTACTTATGAACTCACCAACTTAATTGTTGACACTTGTTCTTTTCAAATAATTTGTATTCTCAGGGAATCGTTAAATCGGGTTATCAACCACTTTTGAAGATTGACACTCAGGCGTTAATAAAATCTTTTGGATATCATAATGTAATTGACTTTTGAAACATGTAATACTTACAATCATGTAAACTTATTAATTATGTATATGATGGTTACGTGTACTTTCTTTACTATTCAATTGTTATGATCTTGTACATGATGTCCTTCGCCCCAGAATGTTTCCGCCGTTCAGGGTTGGGGGTGTGAGAAAAGGGTCCTTAAGTCGGGCGTACAAGTTGTACACATGGCGTAAGTCAACTGGCTTTGGGGGCGGATCAATATTTGAGTATGCTGGCCGTACATATGTGCATGTACATCGGGCGTCCTTGTGTTGTC
This sequence comes from Lactuca serriola, assembly GCF_051521515.1. NCBI lineage: Eukaryota > Viridiplantae > Streptophyta > Magnoliopsida > Asterales > Asteraceae > Lactuca > Lactuca serriola. The sequence goes on along the minus strand of NC_136408.1, from coordinate 170,941,545 downwards.
TCCAAACCCTAATCCTATAGGTGTATCCACTATTTAAGCAACATATACTCTCTTAGACGTCCTCATGAACAGCCTCCATATTCCTCACACCCTAAAATCGAACGCTAGCGTATGAAGGAGAGTTTGAAGCTTGTTAAGTGATTCTTGTGTGTTTGGTGTTTGAAAGAAGATCTTTCAAGTGGAGGTGGTGATTTCAGGCTTGTAGATCCAGAAACTTCACCTTCTTGTGCACCTTTTCAAGGTACATAGTTTGAATCTTGGAGCTTGTCTTAATAGACCTTTCTTAGTCTTGTATTTTGGTCCTTTTGTCCCAAAGCATGGATCTTTGTGAGTATGGAGTACACCAGAGCTATTAAGATGTCACTTTAAACATTCTAAGGTTTCTTGAGTCATAAAAATGCTAGCTTGGTCACTTTTTTTCTTTCATGCATGAGTGGTAGGGGTTTTTATGAAGTAAAAGTTATGGGTTTTGAGTTCTAGCTCTTTCTAGCCATGCAAAGGCTTAAAGTCGAAGTCTTTGTAGATTAAGACATTCTTTAGCGGCCAGATCTGTGTTTGGAATGGATGTCTTTATGGATTAAGGCGCTTGCACAAAGAATGTAAGAACTATGTGCGTATGCTTGTCTACGCCCTGCATAGCGTTATACGAGCCCGTTTTCTGGTGATGCACTCTACGCAGCGTAGATGTGAGTATGCCAAGCGTATTGAACCCAAGATGACTTTTGTTGAATTTTGTGAAATTTGACCAATTGGGTATTAAGTGAATGGGAGGGGTTTATGAAGGGTAAAATGGACTTTTATTCTAAGTGTGGACTAGACTGGACTTGGGCTTAGTAGTGCGTGTGAAAATACCTTAATTATTAATTAAGGTTAATTGGTGTATTTAATTAGGCGGAGTCTAGTTCCGGCAGTTTGGGTGTGAGTTATATCAGTCATCAGTGTCAAGTGAGTCTCCTCACTTATTATTACCTATGTGGTAGAATAGTTGTATATATACATGTGATGACCAGCTAGGTCTAGGTTCTATTACTATGTATGTGTTTTTTATATGTGTTGAGACTTTGGGTAGTCTCTAGGGTTGTTGATAACTCACGGGGCGTGTTGTTTGCCCATTGAGACTTTAGGTATGTCACACCCCGAACCAGACGGCGGAAACGTCTGAGGGCTTGTGCGTGACTTTCAACATGGTAGTATCATTACAGTGAATATAAATGAAACATAACATCATCATCATCACACATGTAATATAACAACATTCATTGTTTTACATCGAGTATTGTATTTGGACATTACATGCCAAAATAGTCAGAGTATGATGAAACAAAATATAACACAATATCCATTAGTTTGTTTTTTTCATCCTGCTTCAACGGTTTCCTGAGAATACAAGTTAATATAAAAAGTTCAACATAAAAATGTTGGTGAGTTCGTAAGTATGTTTGTGAAAATGATTTATATAACTTTGAAACCACCAGAAAATCCTATATTTTCTGCAAACTGTTTAGTATGTTTGTGTCAGATCTTGTATTAACGCATGTATGTTATTGTTTATTTGACTGAAAGGGTAAAGAGAATGAAGAAACAACGTAAAGAGCATGTAAAGAGAATGTTCCCAAACAACCCGATGTTGTCTGTAAAAAAGAAAGCTACCATACCAACCCCCGAGGTTGAGTACCAGTACGAGTATGTTTCCGAGTAATCCAAGAGAAAAGAGAATGGTCTTCCGTAAACTTCATAACGTTAATTCCTCTAAGTAAGCCGTCATAACCATACTAAATAATGACAATTTCGCCTGTCTTGGCGTTGTTGGACGCCGGTTTTGATTATAAGGTTTTCTTCACCCTAGACTGAGTTAGTCTAACTGTAGCGAATAGCTCAGGTGTGGGGTGTCATCCCTGTATAGATCTATACACAAATCCCCGCTCTCCCTCCAAGAGACTCTGGTTATAACTACATGCTACGATTGTACATTTAATAGGTGCCAATCGACAAAAGTCACTAGATCCTTAATCGAATTTACACGAAGAAAATTATAAACTCATTCCAGGGCCAATGAACCATGTAAGTGAACCACTAAGGCATCGCTAAACATGTAAATTATTTCAAGGCCGAATTGGAATGAGATTATATAACGTGGACCCGAAATATATATGAAAGGACAACTAAGGCCCATTTCACATGTAAGGTATTTACAGGCCCAAATAGCACACAAATAGTATCCAAGTTCCGTCACACATGTTAATGGGTCAATGAGGCCTAATAAACATATAAATACTATACAGGACCTATCAAATATATAAATGGGCCACTAAGGCCCAATAACCTAGAAAATGATCAAATTAATCCGTTTGTTAGTTTATCGTTGGTTTTCGTTCAAGTATTCACTAAAATAGCATAAAATCCCACTTTTTTTTTTTTGTAAAAATGACGTTCTTGGCCCAATAAGCCAAAAAATTACAATTAAGGCCCAAATTTTGTAAGAATACCACTTTAGTCTCCATTTTCTTCAAAACTTGTGTTGATGACTAGTTTGTGGTAAAAATAACATTTTAAACCCATTTTTGTCAAGAATATCATTTTTGGCTTGATATTTGTGAAAACACACATTTTTCTGGTTTTTGGGCTTTTCTGACCTAGTTGTTGGAAAATTTGTACAAAAATCATCGTAAGTCGAAATTTGGATCCGTAAATTCCGAAAGTTTGGAAATTTTTTCTACATTGTTAAAAAATTTTCTCATAATTTTTGATGGCCTAAAAACAGTGTGAAATTACTCACCTTTACAGGTTGGTCCGAAATTATTTCAAATATGATAGGCAGTTTTGTAAAATTCGCCAAACATTGTAGAAAAATCGTATGAAAACGTGAGAGTAGTCATTTTAAAGGTATAAACTTGAAATTTGAGCATGTAAAATAGTTTCGAAAAATATTATCAATAAGGTGGTAAAAACAGTTCGATATTGAACCAAAACTTTTCTGTCAAGGGCTGAATTTTGAGTTTAGTTTATAGATCTTTGAACACAACACTCATTTTTGCTATTTTAAGTTTATAAATCCCAGATCTTCTAGTTTACATGTATTATATGTGATAACACATACTTTTATCAAGGTGTTCGTGAAGATCGAAGTGATAAACTTCATGTTCTAAACAAATGTTTAGGTTTATGAAGTAAATAACACATAACCACCATATAAATCATGAAGAACACACATATTCATGCATGTACACATAGATCTACACAACACAACTTGTATTCTCCCCCAAAACAAAGTAAAAACCAAAAACAAGGGGGTATGAACTCACCTTGGGGGTTTTTGAGATGTAGATGAAGAAGAAGAAGCTTGAGTCTAGCTTGTGTTCTTGGTGAAACTTTTGAAATGATGGTTGTTCTAAGGTACATAATCACGAAAATGGGGAAGGAGTTTTTAGCATAAACTTGAATTAAAACAATAGATTTTGTCATAAACTTACCAAGAGATGGAAACTTGAAGAAAAATCCTCTTGAAAACTCGTACAAATCTCGAAAATTTTAGGTGGAGAAAGAGGTGTTCTAGAGAGATTTTGAAAGAGATAGAGATGGTGATGAAGGAGGGTTCAACCAAGGATGATAAGAAGAGAGATAGTTTGAGGTGATGCTTGCATGGATACCCACCATGCAAACATGAGGTGTCAATGTCAAATAATTCATCCATTCTCCTTTTTTTTTACACAAATATGTATAAATATATTTATTGGGCTGAGATTTTTGAGCTAGAGAAGGAAGAGTGAAATGATTATGGCCCAATCTTGGCCTTGCTCGAATTTTTAGAAGTCCAAAAATATTTTTCGGCCCATTGGGCCTTTATGAAGGTCCACGGCCCAGTAGGGAAAATGAAATCGTTTATGGCACAACAAGACCTATTAGAGATAAAAATGAATTATTTTTGGCCCACATGGCTGATAATGCTAAAGTTTTATGAATGAGGTCCATTTAGAACCCAATTAGGGTTCTTAGGCCCAAAGTAGTCAAGTGAAAGGTTTATTGGTCCATTAGGCCCAATAAAGGATTCCTAGTCCATAATAAACTTGAACCAGAATTTCTAGTGTTTTCAACACATAATTAACTATAAGAGGTGTATTGAGTGAGCATAGAGTATGATATTCATTTAGAGTAAAATTTTTAAATTAGATGATGCTTACATGAGAGTAGAATTTCCCTATCAAAAATGCTAGTTGTGACATCATCCCCCCGTTAGAGGGAATTTTGTCCCGAAATTCTTTCAAAAGGTAGGATCACGAATGAGAGAATAGGTTAGGGTACTTCTGTTTCATCTGGTCTTCGTCTTCACATGTGAATTCCGATCCACGCTTGGCGTTCCATCGAACCTTCACAATCGAATTGCGGCTTTGTTTTATATGCTTTATTTCCCTATCCAATACCTCGACTGGTCCTTCGACGGACAGGAGGTTCCCAATCATCTCGATCTCTTCCAAAGGAATGACAAGAGTTTCATCTGATAATCACTTTTTCAAATTCGAGATGTGGAACACGAGGATTACATTGCTGAGCTTCGAAGGTAGCTGCAGCTTATAAGCTACTGGACCAATTCGGGCAAGAATCTCGAACGGTCTGATGTATCGCGGCTTCAATTTTCCCTGTTTCCCAAAGAGAATCATTCCTTTCCAGGGAAAGACTTCCAATAGTACCCGACCTCCGACTTGGGATTCCAGAGGTTTTCTTTATTTGTTAGCATAACTCTTATGCCTGTCTCGTGATGCATGAAGTCGAGTTCTGACTTTGATTATCTTCTCTGGCGTTTCGCGAATGGTTTTCTGGTCCCGTGAGAGTACTAGCTAGTGATCTGCATTTATGACCATAAAGAGTCTCGAAAGGAGAAACCTTGATGCTCGTGCAATAGCTGTTATGGTATGAGAATTTAATCAAGGGCAACTGGGTATCCCATGACTTATTGAATTCAAACACCCAGACTTAGAGCATGACTTCGAGTGGTTGAATGGTCCGTTCGCTTTGGCTATTGCTTTGAGGGTGGTAAGCAATGCTCACAACTAGATGTATTCCTACAGCCTTCCGAAGTGACTGTCAAAATCGTGAAGTAAATCTACTATCCTGTAACGCCCGTGTTTTTAGGCTAGGCATTAATATTAACATAATGGTCTAGGTTAACCTTTGTAACTCATTTAGAAGAAATGAAAAGGAATTATGTGAATTTTATGTGAATTATGTGTTTTATGCTTAATTATTAGGGTTTAATTAATTAAGAATAAAAATAAGCGTCAACATTAAAGTGTGAGATAAGCCCGATATCTTTACATAAAGTTGTAGTGGTCGAAACAAGGATTTCGGGGATATAAAGAATACCAAAATCTGAGTTATAACGAAGAAGTTATGACATGTCGAACTTTCGCAACAAAACCGGCACGGTGCCGAATGTCGTAAAAAGTGAGTTTTTGATAAACTACTTTTTAGCCTTATTAATCTAAACGAAAGTCGTAGTATTTGTTAAACCGATAAGTTCGATAAAAAGAACGGTCTCGTCATTAGTAGCACAACGGTAAAAAGTCTGACGAAAACAGACGTCGGATGAAGAAGTTATGAATTTTTAACGGATTTCCTGTCCCGGTCTGTTAAAAATAATAATATAAAAATTAAAATCAAAATTAGCCAACGAAGTCTAAAAGGAAGTTGTAGAGCATAATTTTAGCTACGTGTGCATATAAAGAACGTAAAAAACGGAGCTCGTATGCGAAAGTTATGAATTTTAGAAGTTTTGACGCGAAAATCGAGAAAATTCGCATAGTCACGAGTTGCCACGTCACCCTCGCTCAAAATGCGCCACGTATCCTGTTGAGTCATCCAAGATGCTGAGTCGCGTTGGATCCTGATTCGACCGGAGGGAGGCCCAATCCGAAGCAGCCAGCTCTCCGGCCGAAGCTTCGCCCTGCTGCCGCGTGTTCCGAACCTTGCATCGCCTAGCTCCGAGCCTCGCACATGGATCACGAGTCCGCGGTCCAATCAGCAACTGCCACCGAGGTCTTCGCACGTGCAGGCACCTGCGCACCCTCGCCTGCGGACCCCACCACCGGAGCCGACTTCGGACCTCCTATAAATAGAAGCCTCATGCGAGCCTTCTCGGGTGGATTTGGATTTTTGCCATTTTTCACCCCTTTCTTCATCTTTTCTTCACCTGAACCTTCCCCGAAGCCCCAATATTGATTATAAGCCCCAGAATACACCACGAAGTGCCCGTGAAGCCCGAAAAATTTATCTTTTCGGTTTCGAAGCCCGAGCTTTTGCAGAGCCCGGTTTCTCAATAAAACTCCCGGTTTTATTAGAAACGACCGTTTTAAGAAATGAATTGCTGCCCGATTTTCATTAAATCAGGTGAGTGTATAGTTACTTTCAATTTACACATAGATATGAAGTATTTACCTTAAAATACGTGTTATGTGTAAATATATTAATTGTTTATTTGAAGTGACTGTTGAATTGATATTTTATACAAGTTTTAAACTGTATATATATTTTTTTATCTACAAATATGTTGGGTAAAACATGGGTAGATGAATTAGATGATGTGTGATGAAATAAAAGTGATGAGAGGTATCAATGTTTAAGATGATCTAGTCATCTAGCAGAGTATAGATAACAGCCACATACTATTTCAGATAGCCTAGTGGAATGTTAGTAGACTTGTAATCGGTACGTATGTTTGAACTATATGTTCATTAGGTATTTTTGAACTATGTGTTCATCCATTAGTTCTTCCTTTTGATACTATTATGTGTCGGGGTACGGGAGCGTACGGGAGTACTTTATCAGTATTTTCCCTATACTTTTATTTGGAAGAACTTTGGAGTCTTTGTTCTTTTATGAAGTGATTGGACAAGCTTCATGAGTTAAATAGTGGGTGTGTGATGAAAAGTGAGTTGGATAGATGAGATGATCAGTGATATAGATCATGAGTTGAAAGTAAGTGGTGAAATATGGGAAAAGCTTTTACCCAGATGTTGGCGTGAGTGGTGCAATATGAGAAAAGCCCTTACCCAACGTTGACCCCCGTCATTCAGCAGAATAGGGATGACAACCATGGACTGTTTTGATGGTCTGCGGAACACTAGCAGGCTCGTAACCTGTAGGTGTTAATGGACTTAAGTGTTCATTCGCTGTACTCTAAAACCCTCGTCATTCAGCAGAGTAGGGATGACAACCATGGACTGTTTTGATGGTCTTTGGAACACTAGTAGGCTCGTAACCAGTAGGTGTTAATGGACTTAAATGTTCATTCGCTGTACTCTATTCCCCTCATGAGTGCCTTTAGGGCATGTAAGACTGGGGAAAACCCCTTAGTATGCTCATCAGCTGTATGGAAAACCCATTGACATGTATTGTGGGCAAAACCTCATGGGAAATACCGTCGATGAATAAAAGCTATGGACTAGCACATGGCGACGATGTGACTTCGTGCCTATTTGACATAAATTGCTGAAGGAAAGCAATGTTGTCACCTTGTTGGTTGTTTTATGTTAGGATGTCTTGTTTGACATAACTTGCTGAGGGAAAGCAATGTTGTCACTCCGATGTTTCTTTTATTTGACATAACTTGCTGAGGAACCCCCAAAGCAATGTTGTCACCCCTTGTGAAAAAAAAATCCTTAGGCTAGGTCTCTTGTGATAGTTGTTTTAGGGACGTAAAGTGAGGATAATGGGAGAGGGTAACTTGGGTTATTTTGGTTGATGAAATTAATAAATTTATTGTTGATTGAGAACTTAATAAGTTTATTATTTATTGTGGGTTGAAAACCCTATATGCTCACCAGGCTCCCAAGCCTGACCCACTCAGTTTATTTGTATCACAGGTATCGATACGAAGTTGCTTTACACTGAGAGATTAACAGAAATGTAGATCACTAGTGTAAATGAATGTAAGTTTTGTTTATGCTTATGTTTTTGTATTGACAATGACATCCCAATGGTTTAAGTGAATAAAATACATTTCTTCGAAAATGATTTGATAACATAGTTATCATGTTTATCTGGGAACAAATTCCACAACACTTTTAATCAAATGATTACTCTGAAATTATTTTAATAGTATAAATTAAATCGGTCTTTTCTGGCCGTGAAATTGAGGATGTCACATATCCCGATCCGAGATTATAGACACTGGCACTCCATGGAGTCTCACGATCTCTTTGATATAGATCCGTGTTAATCTTTCCATCCTGTACGATTCTTTTATTGGTAGTAAATGAGCAGATTTGGTTAACGTATCGACGATCACCCAGATAGTGCCCAATCCAACTCTTGTAATAATAAGCTTCGTCTTGTTGACTTCGAGAGTTTTATCCAATCCACGCAATGCTTCCTTCGCGATATTCTCCGGCTTTGATACTTCCCAAGCCAGTCGTAAGTGTTGACAGTGTTTGTTCTTGTTTCATGAGCAGACGAGTATGTTATCGATGAAAATAATGAAAGGTTTGACTAGGAATGGTTGGGAAAACTAGGTTCGTAGGGTCCATGAATACCGTGGGATCATTCGTTAGACCGAAGGGTATCACGACAAATTTGAAATGGTCATGACGAATTTGGAAAGCAGTTATTGGAATGTCCTCTTCTCGGACTCGGAGCTGATGATAACCGGTTCTTAGATCTATTTTGGAGAAGCAACTAGCTCCTTCGGGCTGGTCAAATAGGTCGTCAGTCCGAGGGAGTGACTATCGATTTTTGATAGTGAGTTTATTCAATTTCCTAAAATCGATGCACCTACTGAAGGATCCGTCTTCTTGAAGAACAAGACCGGAGCTCTCCTGGGTGAGAGGCTTGGTCTGATGAATCCTTTGTGCAACAATTCTACTAAATTGACTGGATAACTTCTGAATTTTTGGCGGGAGCGACCCTGTAGGATGAATTGGCAATGGATGTGGTTCCCGGTATGAGGTCGATTCGAAATTCAACCTATCTCTCTGGGATATTCTCGGATGTTCTTTGGGAAATACATCCGGAAAATCGCATGCTACTGGAATACCTTGTATGCTTACTTCTTCCTTGGTCTTGTCCACAACATGAGCGAGGAAAACGTAGTTCTTCTGGTGCAGGCACTTCTGCCTTGATGCACGAGATAGAATGAGGATTGGCGCCAAGTTTATCACCATGGATTATTATAGTTTCGTTATTGGGAAGGTGAAGGCAAACAACCTTCTCGCGACACATAGTATCAGCATGGTGGGGGCTTAACCCAACTAAGCCGATTATCACATCAAAACTCCTAACATTTACTGGCATTAAATCTATTTGAAATGGATGTTTGTTTAGTGTTAAGGTGTACCCTACATAAATATCTTTAGTTGATTCGGTTTTTCCCATTAGCCATCTCCACCGTGAAGGCTTCGTTTATCTTCAGGGGTTGTTGTTTTAATAAATGCTCAAATTCTTTACTAACGAAGGTTCGCTCAACTCCTCTATCGAATAAGATGTAAGCAAAAGAGTTGTTAAGTGGGAACGTACCAGTAACAACCGTTGGGTCTTGGACTGCTTCGCCTTGACCCAAGTTCAGGACCATTTCTGATCCTTCTGCTCCTTGATTGTTAGCCTTGGGGCAATTGCTCCTGAAGTGACCGATTCCTCCACACCCATAGCAGGTGTGACTAGTCCCATCATTGGTGTTGTTGTTAAGGTTGTTGCGATTGTTGTTTTTTTGTTTGGTTGTTGATTCTGTCGCGTATAAGTTCTACATTATTTGGTGGCGCGACTCTTTCGGTTGCATCTCTTACAATGCGGCTCCCGGCAGGCTCCCTTATGATGGAAATCGCACTGGTTGCATTTTGGAAGGCATCTAGCATATGATCTCGTTGGTGTTGATGTAGTAAGTGTCATGGTCACATGGACAGCAACAACATGTTGCTTCTTCGAAAACCCTTGAGTTAGTTGTCCCTTTATCTTACTTCCAGACTTTCGCTTCCTGTTCTTAAGCTTGGAGTAACATCCTGAGTTCGGGTATGTTAATTTAATTATTTACTTATTGTTTTATTAAGGAACTCGACGAGTTGATGCCTCAAATCGTCGAGTAGAGTCTGATCTATTGGCGCATTTTCGCGAACGGACTCGACAAGTCCGAACCCGACTCGCCGAGTCGGTGCTGATTAGGAAAACCCTAATCCCCAGGTTTGGGAGCCTATTTAAAGACCTTTATGGCCTTCATTGCGGCCACCTTTTTCCAGAGAAACCCTAGAGAGCTGAGATAGTGAGTTTGAGGGCAAGAGGAGGCCATTTCTTCATCTTTTGTGTGGTTTTGTTTAAAGGAAAATAGGAGCACAAATCTAGAGTGTGAAAGGGACTGGATCTGAGCTAATCATCTCGTGATATCATCTTTGGAGGTATAATCCCTTCCATTTCATGTTATATTGATGGAATTCTTAATTTTAGGGCTTTTACCCTCATTTTATGAAAGATCTAGTGAGTATGAGATCCTCTTTGGGATTATGACATCAGATCTGGACCATGAGAGGTCCCTAGAGTCATTACCTTCTAGCTTTTTGCAAGAAAATAAGCAATTGGAGATTAGGTTGCCATTTCTAGTGTTATTTCTCCATTTAAGGCTTGAATTGGGTTGCATGCACGTAAAGGTTGCACCTTTACGTGACTTTTGAGTGTTTAAGGGTTAGATCTATGATTTGGCTAAGCAGATCTGACCTCAAAAGGTTGTATGAGCAAGTCCATGGAGGAAACTCGCCGAGTCCATTTGTAGACTTGACGAGTCGGACCGGGTTGCCCCGGGGTCTGACTCCAGTGGTGACCTGATGAGTTGAGGGGTGACGCAGTGAGTCGAGTGAGGCTTAGAAAGGGAAGAGTCTGTGGGGACGATGGAACTTGCCAAGTCGTCGTATGCACTTGGCAAGTCTGGCCAAAATGGACTATTGACTTTTGGGTTGACTTTTAGGGTTTGTCAACAAATGGGCCTTGGGCCTTTAGAGGGGTAGAATGCTCTTTTACCCTTCTAGGGATTTGCATGAGAGAATATCCAAATTATGAAGAGACATTCATTTAGTGAAATTTATTATTGTGACTAGGTAGAGGCTAGGGCAGTATTCTGATATCGAGATTTTACCGAGATTCCTTAGGTGAGTCTTCTCACTATTCCTTACCTAGAGTGGTAATCAGAGCTATGCGACAGTGTATCTTGTATGCTATTTATGTTTTGTGATTCTATGTGATATGTGATATGCATGACTCATAGTTTATAGAGTTAGGACCAGTGGGTCCACATAGTATTGGGCCAAGAGGGTCCCACATAGATATTCGACCAGAGGGTCATCAGAGTTACAACCTTGAGTGGCTGATATGTGTTTATGTGGTATTTTGGGGAACTCACTAAGCATTTATGCTTACAGAGTTTTGTGTATGTGTTTCAGGTATTAGTGATGATCGCGGGAAGGCGCCGACATGATCTGTACACACTTATGGAGCTTTTGGTTTATATGATTCTGGGATATGTTTTCTATGATGACAGTGGATACATTATGTTTATTATTATGTTATGAATGAAAGTATGTTTTAAAATTGTGAAAATTATTTGAAAATTTGGGTGTTACAAGTTGGTATCAGAGCCTTGGTTTGAGGGATTCGGGTGCACCTTCGGGCGTATCTGAACTCAAACTGAGGATTTGAGGGATTTTCAAAATAAAATTTACAAAATTTTTCTCAAGAGTAAAAAGTTTTTTTTAAAGAGCAGAGCAGTATGTACGATCAACCAACGTCCGAATGGTGATTTCCCAAATTACCCTTACAATATGAGTTATGAGATATGTTATGATATGATATGCATGCTAGAGTAGGATAGGTATTCTTATTAGGACTAGAGTGGCCTGATTTGTGATGCCTTAGCCTAGGGATTTTGCTGCTAGGAGATGCTTGAGAGTGAATAGATAGCAGTGAGGAGCTTCTGAGAGATCTGCTAGAGAGTAGACTATGTATAGAGAGAGTAGTGTATTTGAGACTTGGGATCGTAGGAGGAGGACTTGGGGTGAATATTGATGCGGTGTGGACGGTAATATTAGGCCCATACTACCGAAGACATCGGATCAGTGCATAGCCCAAGTAAGAATCCTTAGGGTACTAGGGATCAAGTAGGAATGGGATATCGAGTGTGTGAACACTCGAGCGAGTCTCTGATATCTTGTGTTGTATTTCAGAGAGACATCATGGTTGGGACACGCCACATGCCAAGGACTAGAGAAGGGGTGTGAGCGATGAGGAGCTCTGCCAGATGATTCATGATGAGGTGGATGCGGCCATACGTGCTGAGATTCCAGAGATGTTCGGGTCTATCAAGACCACACTGATTGAGACTTTATATGAGCGGTATGGTACTCTTACTGATGCTGTTGTTGCTGCAGCCACTACAGCCGTTGCTGCTGCCAGGCCGCAGGGGGGGGACGCGTTACTGTACCGGGAGTTCAGCAACATGAAGCCACCAGAGTTTGATGGGACTCAGGATCCGATAGCTGTGATGAGGTGGATCTCTGACATTGATGGGTGCTTCTACACATGTTCATGTCCGGAGCATCTGAGGGTACGGTTCGCTTTGAACCAGATTCGCTTGGGAGCGAAGCACTGGTGGAAGTTTGTGACAACACACTTCACTTCTGCAGAGCTCGCTGCGGTGACCTGGGAGAGGTTCACCACTATGTTTCGAGATGAGTACGTTCCCCCTGTGGAAAGGGAACGTGTGACATCCCCAAAATCACAGCCAGAAAAGACCGATTTTGTTTATGCTTTATAAAAATCAGAGTACTTCATTTCATAAAATTGTTGCGGAATTTGTTCCCAGAAAAACATGGTAAATACGTTACTAAAACATTTTCGAAGAAACGTATTTATTTTATTTTAAAACGTTTGGGATGTCATCATTAATACAGAAACATAAGCATAAACAGAACTTACAATTATTTACGCTAGTGATCTACATCTCTTTAAATCTCTCAGTGTAATGTCACTTCATATTGTCACCTGTGATTTAAATAAACTGAGTGGGTCAGGTTGGGAAACCTGGTGAGTACATAGGGTTTTCAACCCACAATAATATAATTATTATGTTCAATCATCAAACAATTAACCCAATTACCCATTCCCGTTATCCTCACATTACGTCCCTAAAACATCTAACACAAGGGACCTAGTCAAAGGACTATCATTGGGATGGACACTACTGCTAAGGGGATTCCTTGGCAATGAAAGTCCTAAAGGCAACCATATGGGGAATGGAGTACACCTGGTGAGCACACAGTTCACACAGTTCGAATAAACACACAATTCGAATAAACACACAGTTTGAATAAACACACAGTTCGAATAATCACCTACAGGTTGCGAGCCTGCCAGTGTTCCACTAGACTGTTTAGAATGGTCCGTGGTCGTCATCTATACTCCGCTAGATGACTAGATCATCAAGAACAGCTATAACGAGGCCTCTCATTATTTTATTTTGTCACACATCAACTATTACATCTTCCCATGTTTTACCCAACACATTTTGTAGATATAAAATACATATACAGTTTAAATCATTAAAAACATGTATAAAACGTTCATCCAGCATAGATAGCAAGTATACAGATAATATACACACAACACGTAATTTGTATAAAATACTTCATATCTATGTGTAAGCTGAAAGTAACTATGCACTCACCTGAGTAGGTGGTGACTCGGCGCTTGGACAGCACTTCGTTACTCTTAACACACTTTTCCTTCGGCAAAACCTAGTATCATTGCCACTAGGGTTTAGTCTAATATTCACCGCGACTAATTAGTTGTCTAGCTATTATTACTATTATATAAGCGTTAAACGATACTTATATAACCCATAATAATAGCCCAAGTACTTATTATAAGGTCCTAATAACATTACTATAGTAAAACATAAGCTAAACTAAAGATAGGATAGGTAGAGCTCACTTACAGCGGGTTTTTCTCGAAAACCGGGCTTCGCCGGAGAAGCATTCCCGAGCCGAAAGGCTCTTTTCTCGGGACTCCGGGAGCCTCGGGGCTTCTTTTGGGTGCTAGGGGGTTTACCTAGGCATTTAGGGGGTTAGGGGGCTAGAGAAAGAATAGTTTAGGAAGGTGTGAAGAATGAGGGAACCCGACACCTCTATTTATAGGGGTGCTGACTGACCTACTCGCCGAGTTGGTGCATGTGGCAAACTTCTGGTGGTGCCACGTGTCCAATTCTGGTGGTGCCACGTCACCCCCTATAGCGTATCAGCCTTCAAACTTAGAAAAATCATAACTCTCGCATACGAGCTCCGTTTTTGACGTTCTTTATATCCACGCGTAGGTAAAATCAAGATCTACAACTTTCATTTAGACTCCGTCGGCTATTTCTTGACCGATCGTAAATTTAACAGTAGGAGGCGTTTAGACTGTTAAATGACCGCGAAGATTTCGTAACTCCTTCATACGTACTCCGTTTTAGTCCGTCTTTTTTCCGTTGAGTTCCTATTAATGAGATCTTCAACTCTCATTTAGGTCGCGTAAGCCAAAAACTGCTCGAACTAAAATTCGAGTTGCGGGTCGTGCACTGCTAAGCCGAATCTTAGAAAAATCATAACGTCCTCATACGAAGTCAAATTTGGGCATTCTTTTTATCGACGCTCTTAGTTTAACATATTCTACAACTTTTGTTTAGATTGCTAAGGCTAAATCTCGCTCTATCGTAAATTCACTATTTACGCTTCCCGGTGTCGTGTCCGTTTTGCCGTAAAACTTCGACGGGTCATAACTTCTTCGTTATAACTCGGATTTCGGCGTTCTTTATATGTACGGAAACCTCGTGACATATACTAAAACTTGGTTAAGATTATTTATTCTTAATAATATTTTTTCGAAAAGTCGTTTTCGACCCCTATTGCCTCTAAATTGACTAGCCCGGATTTGCGGGCGTTACAACTATCTCCCCCTTAGGATGATTACGTCCCGGAATCATCAATGAAACAGGGCTCGTATAATGACTCCATACGTCATCTCTTCATCCTAGGTAATTATAACTTCTATATTCCTTCTATCTTTTAGATTCATTGACTGTAAGCAGTACTCGATCGTGCACCTGCTCTCTACCTCAGGCTAGACTCCCAATTATGACCTTCAAGTCACAATCTCGATCCTTACTGGATATGAGCTTGAGATGATTTCTTTTATTACTACTATGGATTGATGTGTCATATTCTAATGACCTATCATCGTACGTTGCAACACTTAGACTTAGGTCTCTTAGAGTTAAACTCTAAAACGGACTATGCCTTCCTTCATGTTCTAATGTGATATAATCACACTTTAACATTAGGCATTTCTAGCTATCTACTTCTTTAACAACGAACACGATATTTCTATTGATCGCTTTGATTTCAATCGTTTGGTTTAAGTCGGACGCTACATCGATCTTGATTTTCTAAACCACATAGCATACTTAGCGTAGTCGGACTCAATTCGATATGACCACTAGGGTCGGAACATCAACACTCTTCTTAGTCATTACCGAAACGATGGTAACGACACACTTGAATAAAACGAAATCAATTACTAGCTTTTTGGTAACCTTGTGGCTTTCCCTGATCCAAGTGTGAGTCCTGTGCTTCCGGTAGTATAGGCAACCTCATCCTCTCATTAAAAGTATAATAAGTAATACAAAGTAACTACACATTTTTTAAAATTTCCCAATCTTAGTTACTTTAGGAAAAGTGAATTGATGCAATCCCATGAAATTACACTTTGCACGCTTGCTAAGAAGTTAGTGGAGCGTGTGTGCTTTACCGGCACACTAATTGGTTCTAAGCAAAGGTGGCGAAGGGTGATTCATTGTTTATCATAGTTCGATGGAGCGTGTGTGGTTTACCGGCACATCGAATAGGTGATCGTTACAATGAAGGCACCATGTGAATTTGCATGGTAATTCACACCCGCTTTGTGATCCTCGGTATCCCAGTCACAAACAAGAGGGGCATATCGAGATTTAAACATGCCATTGAATAGTTTCAATGAATCTCATCCGAACCTAGGAATTCTCAATACATTTAGGACTAATAGTTAAGTTTTTGAAATGGAGAATTAGTGAATCGTCATTCACTTACCTTCAATTTATTTGCATGTTGGATTACGGCATCCCTTTTCTAATATGTAAATGTTATTGTTGGATCCTAGCCCTAATTTTTCTTATTGGGTGATAATTAGGGATTCTTATTCTAATCTATCTTTGTCCTTTTTTTTTTGTAGATGTTGAACGCAAACAACGCTGCTGCTAGTTCTTTCACGTTGATGAGCCTTTGCCAAAAGGTCACCTTCGATGGAACAAACTTTAGCGAATGGATAAGATACATTCGCACCATTGCTCGCTATGAGGATAAGGAGTATGTCCTCGATGAGAAGCTCGAGAAGATAAACCCTGAAATCGCTACTCCAGCTGAAATTACCGCTTTTGAAACTCATGAGCGAGATGCAACGAAGGTACATTGCATCATGATAGCCACCATGAACTCCGAATTCCAAAAGTCCTACGAGGACATGTACCCGTACGAGATGCATCAAGACTTATTGGAGAGATACCACCAGAACGCGAGACAAGAGCGTTATGAGATTTTCAACAACATGATTTCCGCTAAGATGGGTCATGGAGAATCTCTTACCGTGCACTTGCAAAAGATGCAAAGGTATGTCGACCGCCTTCGCAAGTTAAATGTTGACTTTGGAGAAGACTTGGCGGTCGACATGGTGCTTCACTCTTTGCCTCCGATGTACAATCAATTTAGGATGAGCTACCACATGAACAAAGAAGAGGTCACCCTAAGCAAACTCCAAGGTCTCTTGAGGGTTGCTGAGAGCAACTTCAAAGACAAGTCTGTTGCACCATCTCCCAATCCGCCTGCTGCTCCTGTCTTGGCTATTGGTCAAGGAAAGGGAAAGAAGAGGAAGGCTTCATCGAAGAACTATCGCAAGGTCAAAGCCCGAGATGGTGCCTCTTCTATTGGGACCACTGCCACAAGATAGGACATTGGAAGAGAAGCTGCCCAGAGTACTTGCAAGCCATCAAAGAAGGAAAGATCAAGCCATCTTTCGCAGGTATATACACAATTAAATCTAACGATTCTAATCATGCTATTTCTTGGGTTCTTGATACCGGTTGTGGTTACCACATTTGTTCTAATGTGCAGGGACTAAGAAGAAGTAGGGATGTGGAGCAAGGAAGGATCAATCTAATCATGGGGAACAGAAGATCGTCGCCTGTGACCAAGATTGGAGTGTATTCTTTAGTGCTTAGGAATAATTTATGTTTAGATTTGAACAATTGTTGCTATTCGCCAGAAATGGCTAGAAACATCATTTCATTTCATGGTTTATATAGACAAGGTTTTAGATTTTCTTTTAATAATGAGAATGGTTCTATTTTGGCTTATCTAAATGGTGTCTTTTACTTTGAAGTTGTACCATGTAATGGAATATATGAAATTGTTATGATTGTTGATAACTTAGGAAATGATGTTTTGAATATAGATTCTTCCACTAGTATGGATAAATCATCCTTGTGGCATTGTCGTCTTGGACATGTCAACAAGAAACACATAGCCCAACTCCAAAAGGATGGAGTGTTGGAGTCATTCGACCTTAGGGAGGATGAAACATGCGAGTCTTGTTTACTTTGAAAGATGACTAAGTCACCCTTCACGAGTACGTGTGAAAGGGGTGCGGGTCTATTGGACTTAATACATACCGATGTATGTGGACCGTTTAGATCAACTACGAAGGATGGGAACCGCTTCTACGTGAGTTTTATCAATGATTATAGTAGATATGGGTATATCTATTTAATTAAGCAAAAGTCAGAAACCTTTGAAAAGTTCAAAGAGTTCAAGAATAAAGTGGAGAATCAATTGGGCAGGAAAATCAAGATGCTTCGATCCGATCGAGGAGGAGAGTACCTAAGTCTTGAATTCCACGATTATCTCAAGGAGTGTGGAATAGTTTCACAATTGACGCCTCCTAGGACACCGCAGTTGAATGGTGTGGCAGAAAGGCGTAATCAGACCCTATTGGATATGGTTCGCTCGATGATGAGTAGTGCTTCACTACCTATCTCTTTTTGGGGGTATGCCTTAGAGACTGCCGCCCATATCCTTAACCGAGTCC
Organism: Lactuca serriola; assembly: GCF_051521515.1. NCBI lineage: Eukaryota > Viridiplantae > Streptophyta > Magnoliopsida > Asterales > Asteraceae > Lactuca > Lactuca serriola. The sequence continues at coordinate 170,923,374 of NC_136408.1, read as the reverse complement.
CTACTAAGAAGGTTGCCAAAACACCTCACGAGATGTGGACAGGGAAAGCTCCCTCGTTGGCACATATCAAGGTTAGGGGTTGTGAGGCTTTCGTAAGACGAGATACTCACGACAAGCTCGAACCTCGAAGTGAGCGATGTATTTTCATCGGCTACCCGCAGACATCCTTTGGATATCTCTTCTATAGACCGAAGGACAATGTTGCCTTTGTTGCGAGGAGAGGAGTTTTCCGAGAGCGAGAACTCATAAGCCAAGGAGACAGTGGGAGGAAAATCGAACTTGAAGAGATTCAAGAGTCGATAGATGAAGGAACCTCTACTGCTGGCACTCAACCCGAGGAGGAAACTCCGGTTGAACCGATTGACGAGTCCTTACCTCTTAGACGTTCCGATAGAATTAGAGTTCATCCCCAGTTTTATGGTTTTCATATTACTACCGAAGGGGACACGTATATTAGTGATGGTACACTAGTAAATCTTGATGAACCTAATAGCTATAAGGAAGCCATGGTAGGCCCGAAGTCTGCGAAATGGAAAGAGTCAATGGATAGCGAGATCCAATCCATGTATGATAACCAAGTTTGGAATTTGGTTGATTATGTGCCCGGACGTAAGACCGTTGGGTGCAAATGGATCTTCAAGAAGAAGACCGACGTGGATGGAAACATACACACATATAAAGCGCGATTGGTTGCGAAGGGCTTTACTCAAACTCCCGAAGTTGACTATGATGAGACCTTCTCACCAGTTGCGAAGATTAAATCTATTAGAGTGATGCTAGCTATTGCCGCATTTCATGATTATGAGATTTGGCAAATGGATGTCAAGACTGCTTTCCTTAACGGGAAGTTGGCTGAGGATGTTTACATGGCTCAGCCAGAGGGGTTTGTGGATCCGAAGCATCCAAATAGAGTGTGTAAGCTTGAGAAGTCCATTTATGGACTTAAGCAAGCGTCTCACAGATGGAATCTTTGCTTCGATGAGAAAGTCAAAGAGTTTGGATTTGTACGAAGCAAAGACGAATCATGTGTATATGTCAAAGCCAGTGGGAGTATAGTAAGCTTCCTCGTTCTATATGTCGATGACATATTACTCATAGGAAACGACATCCCGACTTTGCAGGAGGTTAAGTCCTGGCTCGGGAAGTGCTTCGCTATGAAGGACCTCGGATAAGTTTCTTACATTTTGGGAATAAGGATAATAAGAGAAAGACGTAAGAGACTAATTGGACTTAGTCAGAATACTTACTTAGAGAAGGTACTAAAACGTTTTAGTATGGAAAACTCGAAGAAGGGAGAATTACCGATACAAAGTAATGCCAAGTTGAGTAAGAGTCAAAGTCCGAGTACCGAAGCTGAGATAGCAGAAATGAGCCGAGTACCATACGCTTCCGCAGTTGGCTCAATCATGTATGCTATGACTTGTACTCGCCCTGATGTAGCCTTTGCTTTGAGCATGGTTAGCAGATATCGAGGGAATCCTGGCAGAGCCCATTGGATTGCGGTGAAGAATATCCTTAGGTACCTTCGGAGGACGAAGGAATGGTTCTTAGTCCTCGGAGGGAGTGATGACTTGAAGGTGCGAGGGTATAGTGACGCCAATTTTCAGACCGATAGGGACAACTACCGTTCGCAGTCGGGCTGGGTCTTTACCCTAAATGGAGGAGCAGTGACATGGAAGAGTTCCAAGCAGGAGACCGTAGCTAATTCAACGTGCGAATCAGAGTACATTGCAGCGAGCGAAGCGTCGAAGGAGGCAATATGGCTAAAGAGCTTCATCGGTGATCTTGGAGTTGTACCTGCCATAAAGGAGCCCATGGAGATTTTCTATGATAACGAAGGAGCGGTTGCCTTGACCAAGGAACCGAGGGATCATGGTAGATCAAGACATATCAACAGAAAATATCACTTCATTAGACATCGTGTAGAAGAAGGACAGGTCGTAGTGAAGAGGATATCATCAGAAGATAACCCAGCAGATCCGCTTACGAAGGGACTGAGTAGGGTTAAGCACTTGCAGCATGCTAGGAGAATTGGGCTGAAGGATGATATTAGCATAGATTAGATAGTATTAGAAATGTGTAATAGATAAATGTAATTAACATTTGATGATTAAATAAAGGAGTTTTATTTATGAGTAATGTTACTATCTTATGTTAATTGTTTAACTATTGTTTCACTTTGCATGTTTTGACTTCCAGAATAATTGAGTTTATTAGGAATAATCGAATTGTTCAAATTGTCCACAATCGTTCATATGTTGGAAGTAGATATGAATGAAGATTGTCATGAATTGGTGTGTAGATTGTCTAAATGGTGTTAGACATAGCAAAGGATTGTTGCAACGTTCATGAGTGCGTATGAACTAGTTTTGAGCATTGGAACAAACCCGCGCTTGCTGGAATCACCTTATGGAATATGACATAAAAGGGTGATCGCAAGACGATAATATCATATAGTCTTAAAACCTAGATATATGGTTTGTTATTTGTTAATTGATTGTACATTGATAATGCGAAAACGCATCAGTAACTCGGTGTTATAAAACGCATTGTTGTGTATAGTTGGTTAATGAATAAGTAAATGCATATAAGTCGAAGTTTATCTGTAACTTTTATCTAAGAAGATAAAAGCGATATCTCGGCCGCTCGATGATTTGATTTGACTTATGTGCCGGGCCTGGTCAGAACTGAATTGATGTGTTCGATTAAGTTCTATGTCAAATAAATCAGAGATCGAGAAACCTAAATGCTTGACTAACCATTCCATAGGATTGTCAGCATGATATCTAACAGAGGACTGTACGATCCCTTATCTAAAGGACAAGATTGATTAGATTAGAGTTTGACATCGTCTTTGAGAGCTACGATTGCAAACCGAATTGTACTTGTGCATATAGTTACTAGACTTATCCAAGTGGGAGACTGTTGGAATAGTGTCTAAGGCTGCAACTATATTAGGCAAGTATTTGTCCCGGTTGTGCATGGTCCTTTTGGGTTGCCTTCACCATAGCAACTTGATAGGATGATTTATTAAGAGAGAGTAAATATTATTAATTTATTATGAGAATAATATAAAGAATAATAATATTGTTATTTGATTAATATAAGTCATAGAATTAATTGGAATTAATTTGGTGACTTAAAGAGATTAATTAAATAAGAGGGTATAAACTGTCAATTGTTTGATAGTTAAGCTTTAGACTGTAAATCCTTATAGATATACAAGGGACGGATTCTAGAAGCTAGGATAGCTTCAAAATCGTCCAAGGGGTTATCTATGGAAAGGATTTGGATAGCCTTAAGAGAAGATTATCCAATTAGGGTTTAGGTTGTAACCCTTAAGGAGTCTACAAGTATAAATAGACCCCATAGCTAAGGCAAACCGACACTTCACCTAAAGTAAGAGAACCCTGGCCGATTTCCTCCCCTCTCCTCTCTCCTAAATCACCTTCCTTGCTATTGGTGTTTGTAAGCCATTAGAGGAGTGACAATTGTGACTCTAGAAGCTCCAAGACAACAAAATCAACAAGGAATTCAAAGGTATGGTTCTAGATTTGTTTCAGTGTTGTTATTGTTCCTAATTTGTCATTAGAAGTCTTGGATTCAAAGCATGTTTACTTAGAAAGCCTAGATCCAAGCATTAGGGTTTTGCATGCGCACATAGGAAAGTTCTTATGGCTAAAACCCATCAGATTATGCCTCTAATAGGCTGCATCATATGACACTATCTATATGGCTTCTTCATAAATCGACCTTCGGATGTCAAGCCCTCACTCCTGAATCCTCGCATTGTCATCTGCTTCGTCAAGGACCATTTGAAATGCTCTTGCCTTTGTCTTTGGTGGCACATTTGGCTTTGTAGCCCCTTCTTTCTTTGGGCAATCTTGCTTGAAGCGCCCTTCCTCGTTACATTCGTAACACACCCTTTTGTTGAATTTACGCTCGTTGGCGTAATGCCCAAGCTTCCCACACTTGAAACAAGTCAGCCCCTCACCGCATTTTCCAGAGTGTTTCTTTTTGCACTTCTCGCACCATCTTTCTTCGCTCCCTCCTCTAAACTTCCTAGTACTGGTCTTGCTTCTCTCATCGGGCTTTGCAGACCCCTCAAACTTCCTCTTTTCGCCAACCTCGGTCTTGTTGGCGGCTCTTCCCTTGATCATCTCCTCAACCGACTTGGCAGCCCAGATAGCTGCTTCCAAAGTAGGTGCCTGACGCAATGGCACCGCGTACTCCCATGGAAGTCCTTTTGCATACTTGTCAATTTTTGTCACCTCATCCGGAACAAGACGTAAGGCGAACTCCATCTTCTCTGTGAAGTTGTTCGTGTATTCATCGATTGACATGCTTCCCTTCTTCAGGGTTAGAAACTGGTTCTCTAGCTCGAGCAGGTTTTGAGTTGAGCAGTACTTTCGTTTGAATTGCACCAGAAATTCTGCCCATGTTAGTTGCAGGGGCTCATTGGGGCTCAGAGTCTTCCCCAAGATATTCCACCAACGTACAGCGCCTCCTCGAAACTGACGCACTGCAAATGTGGTCTGTTGTTTTCCCTTGCAACCGCATGTCATGAAAGCTAATTTCATCTCCGAGATCCAATCCATGACCCCGATCGGATCCTCCTTTCCAGTGAAAGTCGATGGCTTGCAAGTCAGAAAATCCTTGTACTTGCATCCATTTCTCTCGAATCCGTCATCTTGGTTGTTTTATTGAACTATTGGTGTGTTGACTTGACCAACAGTTCTACTGTAGTCTCCTTCCTCAGTCTGCCCTTCGTTCAACTCGGGCTGTTCGATCTGAATAGTGGCTTCCTCTCGATTTTGCTGGAGAAAACATCTAGTTTCCTCCATTTGACGATGCAACATCGCTTGGATCATCGCTTGCACTCCGACCATTGTGACTGGCTCAGCAGCGGGTTCCATCACTGATATTTGCTCAATCCCTGGGGGTTGGTTTCTGTTTCCATTTGCATTCACGTTTCCGCTACGGGTTCATGCCATCTTGATCTATACACCGAATAAGGTGAATCTAGATCTTTACTTAGGATTGACGGTTAAATCATCCTTATCACTCCGAAACGTTTATATGCTAGTTCTAATATCGTAGTCGTACGTTTAGAATCCTAAACACATAAGGTTTCCAGATCTGGTCGGCAACAGACCATAGATCCGAACAACTAACAGCATATCAGGCACAAGTATTTAGTACATAAAAGCATTTTAGGCACAATTTCTAAAATAAGCTAGTGCTCACACCTCACAATCATCGCTTAGTATTCTAAGTTTAAGTCTAGAATTTCCTACAAATTCCTAGTTCGCTTAACTAATGCTCTGATACCAACTGTGACATCCCCAAAATCACGGCCATAAAAGACCGATTTTGTTTATGCTTTATAAAAATCAAAGTACTTCATTTCATAAAAATGTTGCGGAATTTGTTCCCAGAAAAACATGGTAAATACGTTATTAAAACATTTTCGAAGAAACATATTTATTCCATTTTAAAACGTTTGGGATGTCATCGTTAATACAGAAACATAAGCATAAACAGAACTTACAATTATTTACGCTAGTGATCTACATCTCTTTAAATCTCTTAGTGTAATGTCACTTCATATCGTCACCTGTGATATAAATAAACTGAGTGGGTCAGGTTGGGAAACCTGGTGAGTACATAGGGTTTTCAACCCACAATAATATAATTATTATGTTCAATCATCAAACAATTAACCCAATTACCCATTCCCGTTATCCTCACATTACGTCCCTAAAACATCTAACACAAGGGACCTAGTCAAAGGACTATCATTGGGATGGACACTATTGCTAAGGGGATTCCTTGGCAATGAAAGTCCTAAAGGCAACCATATGGGGAATGGAGTACACCTAGTGAGCACACAGTTCACATAGTTCGAATAAACACACAATTCGAATAAACACACAGTTTGAATAAACACACAGTTTGAATAAACACACAGTTCGAATAATCACCTACAGGTTGCGAGCCTGCCAGTGTTCCACTGGACTGTCTAGAATGGTCCGTGGTCGTCATCTATACTCCGCTAGATGACTAGATCATCAAGAACAGCTATAACGAGGCCTCTCATTATTTTATTTTGTCACACATCAACTATTACATCTACCCATGTTTTACCCAACACATTTTGTAGATATAAAATACATATACAGTTTAAATCATTAAAAACATGTATAAAACGTTCATCCAGCATAGATAGCAAGTATACAGATAATATACACACAACACGTAATTTGTATAAAATACTTCATATCTATGTGTAAGCTGAAAGTAACTATGCACTCACCTGAGTAGGTGGTGACTCGGTGCTTGGACAGCACTTCGTTACTCTTAACACACTTTTCCTTTGGCAAAACCTAGTATCATTGCCACTAGGGTTTAGTCTAATATTCACCGCGACTAATTAGTTGTCTAGCTATTATTACTATTATATAAGCGTTAAACGATACTTATATAACCCATAATAATAGCCCAAGTACTTATTATAAGGTCCTAATAATATTACTATATTAAAACATAAGCTAAACTAAAGATAGGATAGGTAGAGCTCACTTACAGCGGGTTTTTCTCGAAAACCAGGCTTCGCTGGAGCAGCGTTCCTAAGCCGAAAGGCTCTTTTCTCGGGACTCCGGGAGCCTCGGGGCTTCCTTCGGGTGCTAGGGGGTTTACATAGCCTTTTAGGGGGGGTTAGGGGCTAGAGAGAGAGTCTAGAGAGAGAAAGAATAGTTTAGGAAGGTGTGAAGAATGAGGGAACCCGACACCTCTATTTATAGGGATGCTGACTGAGCTACTCACCAAGTAGGAGGGCCTACTCACCGAGTTGGTGCATGTGGAAAACTTCTGGTGGTGCCACGTGTCCAATTCTAGTGGTGCCACGCCACCCCTATCGCGTATCAACCTTCAAACTTAGGAAAATCATAACTCTCTCATACGAGCTCCATTTTTGACGTTCTTTATATCCACGCATAGGTAAAATCATGATCTACAATTTTCGTTTAGACTCCGTCGGCTAATTCTCAACCGATCTTATATTTAACAGTAGGAGGCGTTTAGACTGTTAAATGACCGCGAAGACTTCGTAACTCCTTCATACGAACTCCGTTTTCGTCCATCTTTTTACCGTTGAGTCCCTGTTAATGAGATCTTCAACTCTCATTTAGGTCGCATAAGCCAAAAACTGCTTGAACTAAAATTCGAGTTTCAGGCCGTGCATTGCTAAGCCGAATCTTAGAAAAATCATAAATAAATTCCTCATACGAAGTCAGATTTGGGCGTTCTTTTTATCGAAGCTCTTAGTTTAACATATTCTACAACTTTTGTTTAGATTGTTAAGGCTAAATCTCGCTCTATCGTAAATTCACTATTTACGCTTCCCGGTGCCGTGCCGGTTTTGCCGTAAAACTTCGACGGGTCATAACTTCTTCGTTATAACTCGGCATTCGGCGTTATTTATATGTACGGAAACCTCGTGACATATACTATAACTTGGTTAAGATTATTTATTCTAAATAATCTTTTGTCGAAAAGTCGTTTTCGACCCCTATTGCATCTAAATTGACTAGCCCAGATTTGCGGGCATTACAGAACGTTTGGCCTAGGATTTTCTGACCCTCAAGCAGGGTACCGAGTCTATTATAATGATCACCAAGATGTTTCATGAGAGGGCGATGTTCTGCCCTGAGCACGTGTCTTCCGAGCAGATATTTGAGCATTTTGAGGAGAGACATCCGCGAGTTCGTGGTGAACTCGACATACCGGACATTTTCCGAGCTTCAGGAAAATGCCCGGAAGAGGGAGATTGAGCTAGAGACTCAGTCTAGGGAGGAGGCGGAGTCTCAGGGGAGAGATCGGCGACCGACACAGTCCCAGCCGGCTGCCAAGCGGGCTAAGCCCGCCGATTTGAGATCAGGGAACTAGAAGGGCCGCACTTGTGGCAAGTGCGACAAGAGTCATGAGGGGGTGTGTAGAGCGGGGTCTTGCTACAAGTGTGGCAAGGAGGGGCACATGGCTAAGGATTGCCCCAAGGGGTTTGCAGTTTGTTTTCACTGCAACCAGACCGGACACCGGAAGGATGAGTGTCCACAGTTACGAGGTTCAGCTCAGGGAGCTTCTCAGGGATTTGTCCCTGCTGCTGTTCGAGCTACGGAGAGTCGGCCGGTGAAGGCCGAGGCGTCGAAGGCTCGCGTGAGAGCCTTCCAGTTGATAGCGGAGGAGGTCCGCGCAGCACCCGATGTTGTGGCTGGTTTGTATTCTTTCATCTGTTTATTTTGAGTTTGTGGTGTTACGCTTATATTGGGATATGCGTAGGTACATTTCTTGTGTGTTCTGTACCTGCTTTGGTGTTATTTGACTCAGGTGCGAGTCGGTCTTTTGTGTCATTAGCCTTTAGTCATCACATCGGTATTCGTCGAGAGGCGTTGAGTCGACCATTGCAAGTTTCCATAGCTGACGAGAGATTAGTGTATGCCACTGATGTGATTCGAGGATGTATACTCGAGATCTCCAGCATTGAGTTTTCGATTGATTTGGTCCCGATTGCTATGGGATGTCTGTGTCATCATGGGCATCGAATGGTTGAACAGATTTGGAGTGGTTATCGATTGCGTGCGACAGCTGGTGAGCATACGAGACCCTAGTGGGGGAGTTCTTACGGTTTATGGCGAGGGTACCCGTTTTGGGTCAGCATTTTGTTCAGCCGCGAGAGCGAGGTAGAGTCTACAGTAGGGCTACAGTTGGTTTGTGGCTTATGTGGTGGATACGAGGGTAGGTGCAAAGAGACCGAGGTCAGTCGATGAGTTTACGATAGTGCGTGAGTTCCCGGATATTTTCCCCAAGGAGTTGCTGGGTGTGCCTCCCGAGAGGCAGGTAGAGTTCCGTATCGATTTGGTTCCGGGGGCAGCGCCTATCACCAAGGCGTCCTATCGCCTTTCACTTCCAGTGATGTAGGAGTTATCCTCGCAGCTTGAGGAGCTGCTGGGAAAGGGGTTTATACGGCCGAGTAGCTCGCCGTGGGGAGCGCCGATCCTTTTTGTCAAGAAAAAGGATGGTTCACACCGGATGTGCATTGATTATCGGTAGTTGAACAATCTGACGGTCAAGAACCATTACCCCTTACCGAGGATCGACGATTTGTTCGATCAGTTGCAGGGAGCGTCTTGGTTCTCCAAGATTTAGTTGAGGTTTGGATATCATCAGATGAGGGTGCGTGATAAGGATATCCAAATGACAACGTTCAGGACTTGTTACGGGCATTACGAGTTCGTGGTGATGCCTTTCGGGCTCACCAATGCACCGGCGGCGTTCATGGATCTCATGAACAGAGTTTGCAGGCAATTGTTGGATCGTTCAGTGATCGTGTTCGTTGATGATATATTGGTGTATTCAAGATCCAGAGAGCAGCATGAGGAGCATTTGAGGGAGATCCTCGGAGTTCTGAGATGGGAGAGGCTTTACGCCAAATTCTCCAAGTGCGATTTCTGGTTACGAGAGGTCTAGTTTCTAGGACACCTCGTCAACCAGAATGGGATATTGGTCGATCCGGCCAAGATTGAGGCAGTGATGAGTTGGGAGGTGCCGAGATCCCCTTCGAAGATAAGGAGTTTCCTGGGGTTGGCTGGTTATTATCGGAGATTCATCCAGGATATCTCCAGGATTGTTGTTCCTATCACCAGACTAACCCGGAAGGGCGTGACTTTCAGTTGGGGCCTAGAGCAGCATGCCTCATTCGAGATTCTTCGCCAGAGATTATGCGAAGCCCTAGTGTTGGTCCTTCCGAAAGGAATGGAGGACTTTGTGGTACTTTGTGACGCGTCGAGATCGGGACTGGGTGCGGTGCTGATGCAGAGAGGGCATGTGATAGCATATGCATCGAGGCAACTGAAGCCTCATGAGATGAGGTATCCTACTCATGATCTGGAGTTGGGGGCTGTGGTGTTCGCCCTCAAGATCTGGCGTCACTATTTGTATGGGGTTCGGTGTACCATATACACGGACCACAAGAGCTTGAAGTATCTGATGGATCAGCCCAACCTGAACACGCGTCAGAGGAGATGGTTGGACGTGGTAAAGGATTATAAGTGTGAGATCCTGTACCACCCGGGCAAGGCTAACGTGGTATCCGATGCCTTGAGTCGCAGGGCAGAGAGTGCCCCTTTGCGAGATGTTTGTCTGAGGTTGACAGTGATGACTCCGGTGTTGGACACCATTCGGGAGACCCAGGTGGAGGCCATGAGACCGGAGAACTGCAAGCGAGAGCGGGTGATTGGACAAATATCTGAGTTCATTGTCGATAGTTGGGGCTTATGACTTTTTAGGGCCGGATTTCGGTGCCATTTGAGGGCGGAGCACGTGCCATTTTGCTGGAGGAGGCGCACAGGTCGAGGTTTTTGATCCATCCCGGGGCCACTAAGATGTATTTGGACTTGAAAAGAGACTATTGGTGGCCCTGTATGAAGAGGGATGTGGTGTGGTTTGTAGAGAGGTGCTTGACATGTCGTAGGGTTAAGGCCGAGCACCAGTGTCCACATGGCAAGTTACAGCCGCTTGAGGTTCCCCAATGGAAGTGGGAACAAATTTCCATGGATTTTATCACCAAATTGCTGAGGACTGCGAGAGGCGTCGATGCAATTTGGGTGATCGTCGACCGGCTGACAAAGAGCGCTCATTTTCTTGCTATCAGCGAGAGCTCTTCCGCAGAGAGGCTGGCAGAGGTTTATGTGAGGGAGGTGGTATCGCGACATGGTGTACCGGTCTCGATTGTGTCAGATCGAGATGTGCGTTTCACTTCCAGATTCTGGAAGAAGTTCCATGAGGAGTTGGGTACTAGGCTGCATTTCAGTACCGCTTGCCACCCACAGACGGACAGACAGAGTGAGCGGACGATTCAGACGCTTGAGGACATGCTTCGAGCATGTGTTTTGGACTTCGAAGGGAGTTGGGACACGTATTTGCCTTTAACTGAGTTTTCCTATAACAACAGCCACCATTCGAGCATTGGTATGCCTCCCTTCGAGTTGTTGTATGAGAGGAAGCATTGAACTCCCATATGTTGGGGAGAGGTAGCACAACGAGTGATGGGTAGCACGTAGATAGTGCTTTAGACGACTGAGCAGATATAGCAGGTCAGGCAAAGGTTGCTGACGGATCAGAGTCGTCAGAAGAGCTACGCGGATAGGCGTCGCTCAGATATCGAGTTCCAGGTTGGTGGTTTTGTTCTCCTGAAGGTGTCACCTTGGAAAGGTGTGATCCGGTTCTAGAAGAGAGGCAAGTTGGGGCCTCGGTATATTGGTCCATTCCGGGTGATTGCGAGGGTAGGCGGTGTAGCGTATCGTTTGAAGTTACCTGCGGAGTTGAGTCAGATTTATGATACCTTCCACGTGTCTCAGTTGAGGAAGTGTATTGCCGATGAATCGGCGGTGGTACCGTTAGAGGTTATTCAGGTGGATGCGAGCCTGAATTATGTTGAAAGGCCAATTGCGATTCGGGATCAGAGAATCAAGGTTTTGAGAAACAAGGAGGTGTCCTTGGTGTAGGTTCAGTGGCAGCATCGGAAGGGGTCCGAGCTGACACGGGAACCAGAGATTGAGATGCGTGAGCAGTATCCAGAGTTATTTGCAGAGCGAGACTTCGAGGGCGAAGTCTGATTCTAGTGGGGGAGAATTGTAACATCCTGAGTTCGGGTATGTTAATTTAGTTATTTACTTATTGTTTTATTGAGGAACTCGACGAGTTGATGCCTCAACTCGTTGAGTAGAGTCTAATCTATTGGCGCATTTTCGTGAATGGACTTGACGAGTCGGAACCCAACTCACCGAGTCGGTGCTGATTAGGAAAACCCTAATCCATGGGTTTGGGAGCCTATTTAAAGACCTTTATGGCCTTCATTGCGGCCACCTTGTTCTAGAGAAACCCTAGAGAGCTGAGATAGTGAGTTTGAGGGAAAAAGGAGGCCATTTCTTCATCATTTGTGTGGTTTTGTTTGAAGGAAGATAGGAGCACAAATCTAGAGTGTGAAGGGGACTCGATCTGAGCTAATCATCTCGTGATATCATCTTTGGAGGTATAATCCCTTCCATTTCGTGTTATATTGATGGACTTCTTGATTTTATGGTTTTTACCCTCATTTTATGAAAGATCTAGTGAGTATGAGGTCCTCTTTGGGATTATGACATCAGATCTGGACCATGAGAGGTCCCAAGAGTAATTACCTTCTAGCTTTTTTCAAGCAAATAAGCAATTGGAGACTAGGTTATCGTTTCTAGTGTTATTTCTCCATTTAAGGCTTGAATTGGGTTGCATGCATGTAAAGGTTGCACCTTTACGTGACTTTTGAGTGTTTAAGGGTTAGATCTATGATTTGGCTAAACAGATCTGACCTCAGGAGGTTGTATGAGCAAGTCCATGGAGGAAACTCGCCGAGTCCATTTGTACACTCGACGAGTTGGACCGGGTTGCCCCGGGGTCTGACTCCAGTGGTGACCCGATGAGTTGAGGGGTGACTCAGTGAGTCGAGTGAGGCTTAGAAAGGGAAGAGTCTGTGGGGACGATGGAACTTGCCGAGTCGTCATATGCACTTGGCGAGTCTGGCCAAAATGGACTGTTGACTTTTGGGTTGACTTTTAGGGTTTGTCAACAAATGGGCCTTGGGCCTTTAGAGGGGCAGAATGTTCTTTTACCCTTCTAGGGATTTGCATGAGAGAATATCCAAATTGTGAAGAGACATTTATTCAGTGAAATTTATTATTTTGACTAGGCAGAGGCTAGGGCAATATTCTGATATCGAGATTTTACCGAGATTCCCGAGGTGAGTTTTCTCACTATTCCTTACCTAGAGTGGTAATGACAGCTATATGACAGTGTATCTTGTATGCTATTTATTTTTTGTGATTCTATGTGATATGTGATATGCATGACTCATATTTTTACAGAGTTAGGACCAGTGGGTCCACAGAGTATGGGGCCAAGAGGGTCCCATAGAGATATTCGACCACAGCGTCATCAGAGTTACTGCCTTAACTGGTTGATATGTGTTTATGTGGTGTTTTGGGGAACTCACTAAGCATTTATGCTTATAGAGTTTTGTGTATGTGTTTCAGGTTCTAGTGATGATCGTGGGAAGGCGCCGACATGATCTGTACACACCCGTGGAGCTTTTGGTTTATATGATTCTGGGATATGTTTTCTATGATGACAGTTGATACATTATGTTTATTATTATGTTATGAATGAAAGTATGCTTTAAAATTGTGAAAAATTATTTGAAAATTTGGGTGTTACACTTGGGGTTTGGAGTTCCTTGATAAGTTGTACCTTGTTGGTTTCTGTGTTCGTTCCTTTGGCTATAGTTGTCGATGCTATTTCAACCTCTATTGGTGTTGTTTGTGTTGAGTTGTGCCATAGCAGTGGTTACTGCCGCTGTCACAGCAGCTTGGAATGAAGCAGAGTCCATCTGCAGGAGCGGTGTCTTACGGGTGTGCTTGCTATTTCTGTGGGATGGCATCTTCCTGCTGCATGTTGATAAGCTAGATCGTAAGTAATGATCGTCATTCCTGGTTGTACTCTATAAATTTCGCATCTTGTCGTATGATTCTCATTGTTTCCATCTACATCCCTATGATGTATTTAGAGTAGTAGGTAATCACAGATTTGGCACGATCGTTACGTCTATCCTTAGAGTATATAGGTTGTTTTGGTTTCGAGATCCTTAAGTATCTAGCGGTTTCGAGGGTTGGGTTGTGCATATAATTGAATTTATGCAATAACATGGAATAAAGATAGCACATATTGTTTCATTAGTACACAAAAAAGAGTCATATCAGATAGAAGGGGGGGGGGGGAAGTTGACCCTAATCGTGGCGGAAAGTGTCTGGTGGTGGTTCTGATGAAGTGGATGCACCCTGAAGATGAGCTACTTGTCGCTCGGTGTCTCGTAGTCGTGCCTCCCGAACTAACTGCCTCGTTTGGGAGTCCCGATCACTTCCTCAGTTTGTCTCTCAGTTCTCTCAACAGCAGCCCACATTTGGTCCATTTGCTTGTGGGTGTCCTGATTTTGGTTGCCAACGTCTCTGGTGCGACGGACCATGACTGGTAGGGCCCGGTCAGCTGGTCCTCTATGACTAAGATCGAAGAGACCTCGACTCCTACCGTAGTGTAGTCGTATCCCCTGTTGGTGACTCCATCTCTAATTATCGTGTGTCCATGGGGCGTGGGGCCATCGGGGCCCTAACGATAATTCGGTACTCTGGCCATGTATGGAAGATTGATGACCTTGGACCCTGCATCCGAGTCATCATCGTCATTGCCCTTGAGCTCTTTCTCTTCGAGGTTCACTACCTGCTCGGCGGGCTCATCTGTAAGTTCTACTTCACGTTCCTCCTCTGGTTCTTTCTCTGAGTCTTCTTCTGGGTCTTCCTTCGGATCAAGCCACCCTGCACTCCCCCAATTAGGGAGATAGGGTTCTCCTTGCTAATGATACCCGGCCATAGCGTCCACACGAAGTTGTAAAAATGCTAGAAACAAATAGCACACCAAATACTCCTATAGTATTTTTATTTTGTTTAGGTTTGGTTCTATAAGCCATTTTGGATAATTAGGTGGTAAATTTTTGATTCATTGTCCATCACGATTAGTCTCGAACACATGTTGGTCGTATTTTGAATGAATGTAGTTGATCAAGCTACATTCATTCCCAATACAACTACATAACTGCCAGAGTTTAATAACGATATTCAAATCCTCCAAAGACTTTTACTGTTCTTGTTGTGTTATTACTCTAAAATGCACACAAAGGTATGTATTTTAATTATTATGTTCAGAGTTGTTTAGTCCCATTGTATTTATAGTTGCATATCATGTATGATTAGATATGCCAGTTCACCATAAACAATGCTTTAATACCAATCTGTCACACCACCAAACCACACGGCGTAAACGTCTGGGGGCTTGTGCGTAACTTTCAACATTGTAGTATCATTACAGTGAATATAAATGAAAGATAACATAATCATCATCACACATGTAATATAACAACATTCATTGTTTACATCGAGTATTGTATTTGGACATTACATGCCAAAATAGTCATAGTATGATGAAACAAAATATAACACAATATCCATTAGTTTGTTTCGTTCATCCTGCTTCAACAGTTTCCTGAGAATACAAGTTAATTTAAAAAGGTCCACATAAAAATGTTGGTGAATTCATAAGCATGTTTGTGAAAATGATTTGTATGTTTGTGTGAGATCTTGTATTAATGCATGTATGTTATTGTTTATTTGACTGAAAGGGTAAAGAGAATGTAGAGAGAACATAAAGAGCATGTAAAGAGAATGTTCCCAGACAACCCGATGTTGTCTGTAAAAGAGAAAGCTGGCATACCAACCCCCGAGGTTAAGTACCAGTACGAGTATGTTTCTGAGTAATCCAAGAGAAAAGAGAATAGTCTTCCGTAAACTTCATAACGTTAATTCCTCTAAGTGAGCCGTCATAACCATACTAAATAATGACAATTTCTCCTGTCTTGGCGTTGTTGGACGCCAGTTTTGATTATAAGGTTTTCGTCACCCTAGATTGAGTTAGTCTAACTGTAGCGAATAGCTCAGGTGTGGGGTGTCATCCCCATATAGATCTATACACAAATCCCCGCTCTCTCTCCAAGAGACTCTGGTTATAACCACAGGCTAAGATTGTACATTTAATAGGTGCCAATCGACAAAAGTCACTAGATCCTTAATCGAATTTACATGAAGAAAATTATAAACTCATTCCAGGGCCAATGAACCATGTAAGTGAACCACTAAGGCATCGCAAAACATGTAAATTATTTCAAGGCCGAATTGGAATGAGATTATATAACGTGGACCCGAAATATATATGAAAGGACAAGTAAGGCCCAGTTCACATGTAAGGTATTTACAGGCCCAAATAGCACACAAATAGTATCCACGTTCCGTCGCACATGTTAATGGGTCAATGAGGCCCAATAAACATATAAATACTATGCAGGACCTATCAAACATATAAATGGGCCACTAAGGCCCAATAACCTAGAAAATGATCAAATTAATCCGTTTGTTAGTTTATCGTTGGTTTTTGTTCAATTATTCACTAAAATAGCATAAAATCCCACTTTTTTGTAAAAATGACGTTCTTGGCCCAATAAGCCAAAAAATTACAATTAAGGCCCAAATTTTGTAATAATAACACTTTAGTCTCCATTTTATTCAAAACTTGTGTTGATGACTAGTTTGTGGTAAAAATAACATTTTAAACCAACTTTTGTCAAGAATATCATTTTTGGCTTGATGTTTGTGAAAACACACATTTTTCTGGTTTTTGGGCTTTTCTGACCTAGTTGTTGGAAAATTTGTAGAAAAATCATCATAAGTCGAAATTTGGATCTTTAAAATCTGGAAGTTTGGAAATTTTGTCTACTTTGTTCATAATATTTCTCATAATTTTTTATGGCCTCAAACCAGTGTGAAATTACTCACCTTTACAGGTTGGTCCGAAATTATTTCAAATATGATAGGCAGTTTTGTAAAATTCGCCAAAAATTGTAGAAAAATCGTATAAAAACGTGAGAGTATTCATTTTAAAGGTTAAACCTGAACTTGTAGCATGTAAAACTATATTGAAAAATATTATACATAAGGAGGTCCAAATGGTTCGAGATTGGACCAAAGCGTTTCTGTCAAGGGCTGAATTTTGAGTTTAGTTTATAGATCTTTGAACACAACACTCATTTTTGCTATTTTACGTGTACAAATCCCAGATATACTAGTTTACATGTATTAGATGTGATAACACATACTTTTCTCAAGTGTTCATGAAGATCCAAGTGATAAACTTCATGTTCTTAACATATTTTTAGGTTTATGAAGTAAATAACACATAACCACCAAATAAATCATGAAGAACACACATATTAATGCATACACACTGTCACACCCCAAAACCAAGAACGGCGGAAACGTTCTGGGGCGGAGGACGTCATGTATAGTATTACAACACAGTAGATGTAAATAAGCAAACAACATCATCCATTGCATTAAATATATAATTTTAATACAAGCGTGTTCTGTACAGTTATAGACACCAAAATAATGTAAATCAAAATAATAAGATGAGTCTTGAATATGCTCCATCTTCTCAAAAGCTGGCCTCGGTACCTGTCTACTGATGACCTGAGAATACAAGTTATTTTGAAAGAGTTTATCAGCATTAAGCTGGTGAGTTCATAAGTATTTTAGTGTCAATGTTTGTTGTAAAAAACGTTTGAACCTGTCTCAATGTATAAGTTTGTAAAAATGTAAGTAAGTGTTTGAAAGTGTTTGTAAAAGTTTGAATCTCTCAGAAAAACCTATATTTTCTATTAAAGTAACCTTCTACCAAGGCTTAACTGTTTTGTATACTCGTTTGTTGTAAAAGTGTGTAATTTCCCAAGTGTAACTATCATTTAGTAAAATATAGTTTGTACATTAATGCTTAAGTGAGGTTATCACGAAAATATGTAATGGGTAAAATCTTTGTAGTACTGTAGTTTTGTATATTAGGAACTACTGTTGTACTAACTACCTTAAACCGGAATTATATTAAGGTATAATGTGATAAATTGCACCATGCTATCGACTGGTAACAACGACATAATGAATGGTCGTAATAACGGAATGACGTTTGGCACCCGCAGACCTGCAGGTCCGGCTGTAGCTAGCAGCAAGGTGTAGGATAGTCAATCCAGTATAGATCTATATGCAAACTCACACTCTCCCTCCAAGAGAATTCTGGCTACAACTCGGGCCATGACATTTAAGGCATGCTCCGACATAGTGGATCACAATTGTTAACGTGTTCATGTATATATGTAATGTTTCTCGTTCTAGTATAGTTGTATATGTTCTCCTTCTAGTATAGTTGTATATGTTCTGTTTCTACTATAGTTGTATATATTCTCCTTCTAGTATAGTTGTATATGTTCTCCTTCTAGTATAGTTGTATATGTCCTGTTTCTAGTATAGTTGTATATGTTCATGTTTCTAGTATAGCTGTATATGTTCTCCTGTGTTACCCCGATGGTAAGTAACTATTGATGTACTGATAAGTATGAATATGGAAGTACTTTTAAGTCTATACATGTATATATATATGATATATAACTAATATTGAAACGACCCTCGGATGGTCACCCGAAATCCCACCAGACCACATCCAAATCGAGAAAAAGGAAATAGGGCGGATGGCCTTCCTAAGCCCTTTAAACATTACTTATATATCTATACATATATGGGCATGCAATTTTATAAGGAATAAACTAAAGTTTAATAAAAGCATTTGATAAGTAAAAGAGTTTGTAAAACATTTTGAAATGAAACAATTTGATAAACAGTTTGAACAGTGAATAAATCATTGGTTTTCTAGTTATAAATCAGATGTGATTAATGCAATCACATGTGATTGATGCAATAACTATAAGTATTTGACTTGTATTCCCCCCATAAAGTATTTAAAACATTTAAAAGCATTTCAAAGGTTGATTAAAGGGGTATGAACTCACTTGTGGTGAGCTGATTGGATTGTAGTATCGGATACCGTACTAGGTGGCAAACGAAGACTTGTTTACACGCACGAGCCTAGTTATCATATAATAAGCATATATATAACTAATTAGCCAAATAATAACCTAATAAAATAAGTTAGAACACTTAGGAACGTGTAAACACTTTGCATAAGTGTTAAAGGCTCTAATGGTTGCATCTAAGTTTCTACGGGACAAGGCAAAAGGGTTTGAAGCTTCCAAAGGCCTTGTATAAGAGTTCACCACCCAAAAAACCCCACCTTTGGAGTTTACGGCCGTAAACCCATGAGTTTATGGCCATGAACTCCTCACTTGGTGGTTTTGGGTGTTTTAAGGTGCTATTTTTAATCCTAGAATAAGCCTAGCACTTGTGGAATAATTCTTGAAGTAGTTTTAGTCCCTAGAATGCTCCATAGAGGAGTTTACGGCCTAATGACCATATCCCCTAGAGTTTACAGCCATATACTCCTATGGGGTGTTGGTTTTAATTCATTTAAGTCACTTGCACATGTAGGATAGCTTCTATGTTTTTGTTTACGGCCCAAGTGATGTTCCTTGGCCATAAACTCCCTTTAAGGGATGATTTTGATGTCATTTACTCCCCATTCAAGTTACAAGTATAAAAGGGTAATTTTCTTAAAGCCTTAGGGGTGTTTAGGGCACTCTTAGCCCTTGAAAAAGGGGTTTACGGCCCAAGAGATATCCTTGGCCGTAAACTCCTATAACTAGTGGTTCTTGATTGATTTCTAGCCTCTAATGTTTATACATTAAGTCCTTAACTAGTTGTCTAACAAGGAAATGGGACTAGGTAGCTTTTAGGCCTTGTTTTGGAGTTTACTCCCCAAGAACGTTCTTGGGCGGTAAACTCCCGGATCTTGTGTTTTAGACATGTAATCTATGTTATAAAGCATAAAACAAGTAATAAAACACATCTAGGAAAGTAGACTCACAATCTGGATGAAAACCCGAAGATCTGTCAGACAGAAAATGGCTTTTCTCTAGTTGGAATTGTGAATAATGAATTAATTTAATTCAGAAATCTATTTATAGTCGTGAAATATTTTGGCAGAAAATATTTTTATTCTGGAAATTGGACTATGACATTATGAAACTTGGAATGTTCAAGTTTCACAAACCCAGGAGCATCCACTCTCCTGATATCTCCTTAAACGTAAACCCTAATGTACACAAACTTGTTCGGAAAAGTATGAAAATCACTGAAACTGGACTAGTTTCTATTGAATAGATAATGTTCGTACAAATGGAAATTTCGGGTTGTCACATCATCCCCCCGTTAAAAGGAATTTCGTCCCGAAATTAGAATTTAAGCAAATAAGGAGTTACAAATAAATAAGCGAAAAGATGAGGGTATTTCAGTTTCATTTGATCCTCGCGTTCCCAAGTGAATTCCGGTCCTCGCTTGGCGTTCTAGCGAACCTTCACGATAGGGATACGGCTTTGCTTCGTCTGCTTGACCTCACGGTCCATGATCTCTACTGGTTCTTCCACGAAATTGAGGCTCTCGTTGATCTCGATCTCATCGAGTGGGATTACAAGAGTCTCGTCGGACAGACACTTTTTCAAGTTAGATACGTGGAATGTAGAATGTACGTTATGAAGTGTGTCGGGTAGGTCGAGTTTGTAAGCTATGGGGCCGATTCTGGCAAGGATCTCGAAAGGCCCTATGTACCTCGGATTAGGCTTCCCACGCTTGCCGAAGCGTATCAAGCCTTTCCAGGGTGAGACTTTGAGAAGGACTCGGTCTCCCACCTGAAATTCCAAAGGTTTTCTTCGTTTATCAGCGTAGCTCTTCTGTCGGTCTTTAGAGGCTTTCAATCGTTCACGGATCTGAACGATTTTCTTTGTCGTTTCCCGAATGATTTCCGGACCGGTGAGAGTACTGTCGGAAGCTTGCCCCCTGGCTAATTGGGTATCACCCACCTCAGCCCAGCACAGAGGGGATCTGCACTTTGGGCCGTAGAGAGCTTCGAATGGAGCAACCTTGATGCTCGTGTGATAACTGTTATTATAGGAAAATTCGACAAAGGGTAAATGAGTATCCCATGCTTTCCCAAAATCAATCACACAGGCTCGCAACATATCTTCCAGTGTTTGGATGGTCCGCTCACTTTGTCCGTCGGTCTGTGGATGGTAGGTTGTGCTCGTGTCCAGCCTTGTTCCTAAGGAATGTTGTAGCGATTGCCAGAATCTTGAGGTGAACCTACTATCTCTATCGGAGATAATGGACATAGGTACACCATGTAGTCGTACGATTTCCCTAATGTATGTTCTCGTAAGTTTCTCCATCTTGTCGGTTTCTTTGATAGGCAGGAAGTGTGCAGACTTGGTCAATCTATCGACGATGACCCATATGGTATCAAGTCCACCCGTTGTCTTGGGCAACTTGGTTATGAAATCCATAGTGATCCGCTTCCACTTTTATTCTGGAATCTCTGGTTGTTGCAATAAACTAGAGGGCTTCTGGTACTCGACCTTAACCTTTGCGCAAGTAAGGCATTTACTTACGAAGGTAGCAATCTCTGCTTTCATATTAGGCCACCAGTATAGCTTTTTAAGATCCAGATACATCTTATCTGAACCTGGGTGGACGGAATACCGAGTGTTGTGCGCCTCGGTCATGACCAAGTCTCGGAAACCACCGTGTTTCGGTGTCCAGATCCGGTTCATGAAATATAAGGCTCCGTCACCCTTGGCTTCTAAATTCTTGTCCATTCCTCTAAGGGATTCACTCGTCACATTTTCAGGTTTCATGGCTTCAAGTTGAGCCACCTAAACTTGCTTGGACAAATGTGAATGGATGGTTATTGACAATGACTTGACTTTGCGACCAGAATATTCCTTCCGACTTAGGGCGTCTGCTACTACGTTGGCTTTACCCGGATGATAACGGATATCGCATTCGTAATCACTAAGTAGCTCGACCCACCGTCGTTGTCTCATGTTGAGCTCCTTCTGATCGAAAATATGTTGTAAACTCTTGTGGTCAGTAAAGATAGTGCTTTTCGTTCCATACAAGTAATGTCTCCAGATCTTCAGAGCAAACACTACTGCTCCTAGTTCAAGATCGTGGGTCGTGTAGTTAACCTAGTGTGTCTTCAACTATCTCAAGGCGTAGGCGATGACCTTACCTCGCTGCATCAGAACACATCCGAGTCCTTGATTTGATGCATCACAATAGACTACGAAGTCTTCTATCCCTTCGGGAAGGGATAGTATTGGCGCGGTGCACAAGGCTCTCTTGAGCGTTTGGAACGCTCTCTCTTGCTTCTCTTCCCAGTCAAAGGCCACGCCTTTCTGGGTCAGGGTCGTAAGAGGTTTCGCTATTCGGGAGAAGTTCTGAATGAATCTGCGGTAGTAGCCAGCGAGACCTAGAAATTGACGAATTTATGTAGGTGTCTTGGGTGCTGACCAGTTCTCAATGGCTTTAATTTTGGATGGGTCCACATGGATTCCCTCTTCGCTTACCACGTGTCCTAAGAATTCGACTCTTCGGATCCAAAATTCACACTTCGAGAACTTCGCATAAAGTTTCCCTTTTCGTAATGTCTCTAGAACTTGTCGCAGATGATCGCCATGCTCTTTCTTACTTCGGGAGTAGATCAGGATGTCGTCAATGAAAATGATGACGAACTGATCCAAGTAAGGTCGGCATACTCTATTCATCAGATCCATGAAGACCGCGGGCGCATTGGTCAATCCGAATGGCATAACCACGAACTCATAGTTTCCGTAACGTGTTCGGAAGGCTGTCTTCGGCACATCCCCCTCTAGCACTCGTAACTGGTGATATCTGGATCTCAGATCAATCTTAGAAAAATAGTTCGCCCCTTGCAGTTGGTCGAATAGATCATCTATGCGTGGCAGAGGGTAACGATTCTTGACCGTCAGTTTGTTGAGTTCTCTATAGTCGATACACATACGGAATGATCCGTCTTTCTTCTTAACGAACAAGACCGGTGCTCCCCAAGGTGAGAAACTTGGTCTTATAAAGCCCTTACTGAGCAATTCGTTAAGTTGACCAGAGAGTTCTTGCATCTCAGCTGGTGCTAAGCGGTAGGGCGACTTGGCTACTAGGGTAGCTCCTAAGACTAAGTCGATTCTAAACTCGACCTGTCGTTGTGGAGGTAACCCGGGTAGTTCTTCTGGGAAAATGTCGGGGAAGTCGCTCACTACTGGGATGTTCTTTGGTTCTTTCGTTTATAGGTTCGTGTCGACGACGTGAGCAAGGAATGCATGGTATTCTTTGCGTAGATATTTCTGTGCTTGAATACTTGATATAATGCGAAGACTCGCACCAGGTTTGTCGCCGTAGACTATAAGAGTTTCGTTAGACGGGAGGTTTAGACGGACTGCTTTCTCGTAGCACATGATGTCGGCGCGATGAAGACTTAACTAATCCATGCCGATAATAACGTCGAAGCTTTTTATTGAGACCGGCATAAGGTCGATTGGGAATGAATGGTTATCTAGAGTTAGGGTACAACCTAAGTATATGCTATTAGTACTTTTAGTTTTCCCATTGGCCATTTCTACTTTGAATTGTTCATTAAGTGCGTGTGGTTGTTGCTTAAGCATGAGAGCAAATTTGTGGTTTACGAAGCTTCGCTCCGCTCCACTATCGAACAGAATGCATGCATAGGAGTTATCAAGGAGGAACATACCAGTCACCCATGTCGGGTCAGCAACTGCTTCCCCGTGGCCTATAGCTAGTACCCTCCCTGCTCCTCCAGCATTCCTTGCTTTGGGGCAGTCTCTTTTAAAGTGGCCTGCTTCGCCACATCCATAGCAAGTTGGGCTCGCGCCAGAGCCAGGTACTTGGGAGATCGGTTGTGCCGGGAATTTACAGAAATGGACGGTGTGTCCTTTCCTGTTGTAGTTAGAACACTGCATTTCATGGCAGGAGCCCTTGTGGTGGAAGTTGCATTTGTTGCACTTCGGCAAACTTCCGGCATACTGCTTCCCCGGAGCAGTAGCAGCAGTAGGGGTTACCGCGACATGTACTTCCATGATTTGCTGTCTTTTGGCAGCTCGCTGTTTCTTCTTCTCATCCCAGAATTTCCGCTTAGTGTTAGCGGATTTGGAGGGTTCTGGAATGGCTAGGGTGGTTGTGGTTGCAGGGGTTTTGACTCCATGGTCAATGAATCTTTGTGCCAAACGCTTGGCACTATCGAAGGTAGCGGGGTTTGATGCTAGGACATTCCCCTGGTACGGAGGCAATAGCCCCCATATGTACCGTTCGATCTTTTTCCCCTCAGTGGGAACCATATTGGGGCAGAGGGCCACCAGTTCGCTAAATCGGGCAGTGTAAGCGATCACATTGGTGCCCTTCATGCTCAGGTTCCAGAGTTCCTGTTCCAACTTCTGGACTTCGCCCCTCGGGAAGTATTCCTCAGTCATGAGGTCCTTCATCGTTTCCCAGCCCATGTCGTTAGCCACGACGAGTGTTAGGGCTTTAACATGGCCGTTCCACCACGTTAGGGCTTTTCCCTCAAAGGTGCATGCGGCATATTTAACTTTGCACGCAGCAGGTCATGAACAGATTTCGAAGACTGATTCAGTCTTCTCGAACCATTACGAGAGGGCAATGACTCCGCCGGTGCCATAGAAAGGCTTCGGCTTGCAATTTGTGAAATCCTTGTAGGAGCACTCTCTCAAGCGCACAGGGATTTCGACCAGAATAGATTCAACAGGGGTTCCACCTCTGCTGGCATCGGATGAGTGATACTGAGCCATGGCAGTTGCCATCGCTGCAGCTACGGCAGCATTCAGGGCTGCAGTATCGATGACCGGAGGCGGTGGAGGTGCAAGGTTATTCCTGGGAGATTTGCGAGGAGGCATCTTTCAGCTATAAGTTTATAAAGATAAGAAAAATTGGTAAGAATCAATTTGTAAGCAACGTGAGAGTGACACATGGACTAACTAACCATAGCCCAACAGTTAAAATGGGTGTTTGAAATCACAATATGGAATATTAGTAGGAAAGCACAAGTGTACAGATTTTTCCCACAGATTAGATAGATTTCAATAATACTGGTATTACTGATGTAATAAGTTCAAGGAAAATCGACCTAACAGTAGGTCTTACATCATACCAAACAGATAAGTTTGACAGTCCTTAGATTCCTAATTAGAGTACTGAAAGTTAGGAATATTTTACAGACAAGTGCTAATTAGAGCACAGATGTTAAAGGCTGCTCCTTAATCAAAAGACAGAGATGTACTAGACATCATCTAACGGCGATGGGAATTCCCCGGCGAACCCTGAGGTCGGACACTTGAAGAAACACCTCTTGAAGGTGTCGATCCTGAGCCCTCTGACGAGCTCGAGGTTCCATGACCTCAGCTCGGGAGGCAGTCAGCTGTTGCTGCAGGGTTTCGTTGGTTCTCCGGGTCCGTTCCATGTCTTCTTCAAAACGGCAGATGCGGACTGTGTTGACACCTGAGTTGGCATCAATCTCCATGACCCGGTCGATGGCTGCTCGACCTTGCTCGACATTACGAGCTATTCTGTGGATAATGACCGACAGAGCTCGGTCAGCAGAGCCACCATCGCTGACGTTGTAAAAGGTTCGGTCCCCAAAGTATGGTAAGGGTTGACCCTGTTCATCACTCCAGCGATTCAAGTTGGTTGCCCACAAAGGAGTGGGACCTGGAAAAGCTGGTCGAGGGTTGTTGTTCGGGGCTTGACCTACAAGCGGTAGGTTGTTGACTTTAGGCTCGGAGTCGGATCCATCAGAAAAGCCTTCTGCGAGGTGATCATCCAAAGGGATTGGATGCTCATCTTTGGGCTCTTCATCGATCCACCTGGCATTGCCTTCATTTGGAAAGTACGGGTCGCCATGATGGAATCCAGCCATTTAGATCTACGCAAGAAGAGAGGTATAAGAATATAGTATACGTGTAACTAGTAGTACAAAATACACCTATAGTATTTTAAGTTTAAGTTCGACTGATCTTCTTGTGGTATTGTTGGTAAGTTTTTAAACTTGTTAACACATCACAACCATTCTAGGGCATATGCTAATCACTCCTAGGACCACCATAGTTGATCAGGCTATGCCATTCCCAGGACTGACCATACATCCCCGAGCTCACTTGTGATATTTAACAATCGTAATACTTTTGTTCTTGTCATTGTGACACTGATTTTAGTATGAATGCAGACTAGTATACTTAATTAAATATTTTATTATTTAAAGTATAGACTCTTGGTCAGAGTTCTTTAATCCCTATTGGGTTTATAGTTTAGTATATCTTTTATGGGTTGATATACTTGATTCACTATAAACAATGCTCTGATACCAATCTGTCACACCCCAAAACCAAGAACGGCGGAAATGTTCTGGGGCGGAGGACGTCATGTATAGTATCACAACACAGTAAATGTAAATAAGCAAACAACATCATCCATTGCATTAAATATATAATTTTAATACAAGCGTGTTCTGTACAGTTATAGACACCAAAATAATGTAAATCAAAATAATAAGATGAGTCTTGAATACGCTCCATCTTCTCAAAAGCTGGCCTCGGTACATGTCTACTGATGACCTGAGAATACAAGTTATTTTGAAAGAGTTTATCAGCATTAAGCTGGTGAGTTCATAAGTATTTTAGTGTCAATGTTTGTTGTCAAAAACGTTTGAACCTGTCTCAATGTATAAGTTTGTGAAAATGTAAGTAAGTGTTTGAAAGTGTTTGTAAAAGTTTGAATCTCTCAGAAAAACCTATATTTTCTATTAAAGTAACCTTCTACCAAGGCTTAACTGTTTTGTATAATCGTTTGTTGTAAAAGTGTGTAATTTCCCAAGTGTAACTATCATTTCGTAAAATATAGTTTGTACATTAATGCTTAAGTGAGGTTATCACTAAAATATGTAATGGGTAAAATCATTATAGTATTGTAGTTTTGTATAATAGGAACTATTGTTGTACTAACTACCTTAAACCGGATTTATATTAAGGTATAATGCGATAAATTGCACCATGCTATCGACTGGTAACAACGACATAATGAATGGTCGTAATAACGGAATGACGTTTGGCACCTGCAGACCTGCAGGTCCGGCTGTAGCTAGCAGCAAGGTGTAGGATAGTCAATCCAGTATAGATCTATACGCAAACTCACGCTCTCCCTCCAAGAGAATTCTGGCTACAACTCGGGCCATGACATTTAAGGCATGCTCCGACACAGTGGATCACAATTGTTAACGTGTTCATGTATATGTAATGTTTCTCGTTCTAGTATAGTTGTATATGTTTTCTTTCTAGTATAGTTGTATATGTTCTGTTTCTAGTATAGTTGTATATGTTCTCCTTCTAGTATAGTTGTATATGTTCTCCTTCTAGTATAGTTGTATATGTCCTGTTTCTAGTATAGTTGTATATGTTCATGTTTCTAGTATAGTTGTATATGTTCTCCTGTGTTACCCCGATGGTAACTAACTATTGATGTTGTTGGGTTGAAGATTCGTTCAAGGATTGCGTCATTGGGCTCGGCTGTTAGTCCAATTATTTTGTACTCCGGTTTGGGCCTGTCCAACCGAGAGCCTTTTAGGTTTATATATAAGTATATTCTTGCATGCATATTAGGTTATCGATCTAGAGCATTACGATAGCATTACAGTTTTCTCTCTTTATCGTTCTTGTAAACCTACTAATCCTCTACAGTTGATGTTCTTAATCGAGCTCTTCTGAGGGTTTTGTTTTAATCATTCGACACGTTTGATTCATTCTTGACTTGTTCTTTATTTTCGTGTTCTTGCTGTTTATATTTACTTACCTGTTTAAGATCTAATCGATCTTCAAGATTAAGTTTTAATCTCATCAATTGGTATCAGAGCAGGAGGCTGTGTAATCGATACACATCTTTTCTGTGAAAAGGTTTCAATTAGGGTTTTTCCGCAATTACTGATATTTATTGAGCCGTCATCTCATTATTGACGTATCTTGATATTTATTGTTTTGCCCTAATCTGAGTTATTACAAGTCTGATCTTTGAACAGGTTTTTCGATCATAATGGACGAGTCGCAATCAAACCCCATCAATATTTCCAACAGCATCGGTTCAACCACGAAGATTCCAATCCTATATACCCATGATTATGAAGTCTGGGCGCATCACTTCGAAGACTACGTTATAGGATCTGAGGATAATGGATACCTCATATGGGAAGCAATTATCAATGGACCGTTTTCTCACTCTGCAACGTCCAGGATTATCAAAACTCAAAAGGAGTACAATGATCTGCTGAAGGATGTTAAAGATATTGCACAAGATGAAAAGGATAAATTCCAGTGTAATATCAAGGCACTAAGATTGATCAGATTCACCCTTCAGTCCGACACTTTCAGGTTGGTCAGCTCATGCACGACGGCAAAGGAAGTTTGGGATAGACTTCGTGAACTGTACTCTACAGACGAGGATCTTGAACATTCTATCCAAACCTTGCTCTTATCTGAGTTTGGAGAATTCAGGCAAGGAGCCGAAGAAACTGTGACCCAAACGTTCGATCGCTTCAATCATCTTCTCAGCAGGATGATCAAGCATGACATCGAAAGGAAGCTTATAGAGCAGAAGGTTACGTTCTTAAATGGTCTAAGGTCAGAATGGAGAGCTGTGGTGTCAACAGTTAAAGCCCATGAGCAGTTTAAATCATACTCTGTGGCGAAACTGGTGGGTATTCTCAAGTCTCAGGAGAAGATTGTGTTGTAGGAAAAGAACGTTGTCTCAAGCCTAGGTTCACTGGCCCTCCTGTCAAAAAGTAAAGCTGTGATGGAGGATGAAGACCTTAACTTGGAGGAGTATGACCTCACGTCTGAGGATTATGCTATGATGGTGTCTAACCCCAAGAGGTTCATTAAGAAGAGATTCCCCAGCAACAAAAACCGAAACTGGCAGGGGAGTTATAGTTCAGAGAAAGTTAATAATGAACCGAAGGTTGAAGAGCCCAAGAAGGAACCGAAGGCAGATGGTGATTCTGGAGTAAGCTGTTACTACTGTGGTGGGAAAAACCACTATGCTAAGGATTGTGTCCTCAAAAAGATGGCTGAAAAAGATGAGGAAAAGGATGAGGAAGCAGTGCTGCAGAAAAGGCTTGATGAGATGAGAAAGAAGAAATCTACCGCTAACCCTTCCATGAATGCTCTAATTGTGCAGGGTTCGGTTGCTGATGACGAGTTCGGTAGCGTGGAAGTTTGGTCTACCGACTCAGAAGACGATGAAGTGAGGAAGCCTACTCATGGAAAGGCTTATGTGGCAAAGGAGGAGAGCAGTGGAGGAAGATGCTTCATGGTGTCCGATGTATCTCAGATGAGGGGATACAACACTGATTGTGGAAGCAATGAACCGAAGGAGCAGCAGGACATGTGCTTTACGGCCAAACCACTCAGCCAGCAGTTCAATGAGCTCGATGAACTGATCAAGAAGGTACAATCGGTTTTCGTTTCATTTAAAGTGCCACAATCCTCATATGAGAAAGAACTAAAAAATGTTAATAAAAGAATTTCTCATCTAGATAGTAGTTTAACTCAAACTCGAGTCACCAATTCTAACCTAACCGATCAATTAAGCAGGGTGTCTTCGAAGAGTGAGGAGCGGCGCATGTGGATCGAGTTGAAGGAGTCTGAATTAGTTAAAATAAAAGACGAAAACATTTATTTACAAAGAGACAATTTTAAGTTGTTAAAACAGAAGAATGTTTTTTGTTTAATTGCAAAACGTCTTTATTCTAATATATTACTCAGCTTCACTTGGACTGTGAAATAGGCCAAAAGATCCATCGCATGATTTTGCCCTACCTTGAGTTTAAGGAGGATGAAATCGATGCCGAAGCTTATAACTGTGAGAGTGTGATATCATCTGATGACGTCAATCCGACCTACATGTATGGACTGGACAAAATAGAATCTTTCATTAAATCCAAGGACCACATGGACATGCTTAAAAACCTTTTGGATGAAAATGATAAACTCAAACTGAGAACCGAAACCATACAAAAATTTGACTCTTTAAACGCCAACTTGAGCTCAGAAAACAAAATAGATGTTGAAAATGCATCTGAGCTTAATGAGGACGACAACATGAGTGAAATTTCTGTAGAGGACACGGTTGACTGCTCAGAATTTGTAAAAAGCGAACCTGAAAACCACAAAAATCTAATTTCTGAAAATTCTGTGGAGTTCGCTGGATTTTCCCAACAAAAGTCCCCGATCATAGCAGAGAAATCAGTTGTATATCAAAAGGTCAGGACCACTCCAAATCAAGTGTACAAGGTCACTGGAGTAACCGAACATCAGACAGCTGAACTCACAACTATTGTAAACGAAGACAATGCTGATGGCTGTGATGAGTACTTCTGGTCGGCTCCCATAGATAATGCGAACGAAACGGTAGGCTTATCTGAAAGAACCTCATGGATGAGTAAAGGTAGATACATACCAGAACCCCTGAATAAGCCAGATAATTTCGATGAGCCAAGCACAAGTGGTACGAAAGATATTCCTCAAGAGAATGGAAGTTCGGCAAAAGAAGAGATTCCCTCTAGTTCCTCAGTTCAAAGTGAAACTCCTACAGTTCAAAGTGAACCAGCCAAGGAGAAACCGAAAATGAAAGCCAATAAACATCATCAGCCGAAGCAGATGAAGAATAAGAAACGTGAAAGGAACCAGAGATATAGGAAAAATCTCTCCGAAAGAAAACAATTCTGGCAATCTCAGAATGCATATTTCTCACATCAAGACAAGAATCTGAAGTTTGAGAACAATCCTGTGAAAAAGCATGAGAGCCACAACAACCGAAAGCCAAGGTTTGGTTCAGAAGAGAACAACAACCGAAAGCCAAGGTTCGGTTCAGAAGAGAACAACAACCGAAAGCCAAGGTTCGGTTCAGAAGAGAACATCAACCGAAAGCATAGGTTCGGTTCTGAGAATGACTCCAACCGAAAGCAAAGGTTCGGTTCACAGAACGATTCCAACCGAAAGCAAAGGTTCGTTTCTGAAGTCAAAAGAGATCAAAACTCTAAGGTCAGTCCCACCAATGATCAAAAGCAAAAGGGTCACCTAGAGTCTCTAGCCAAAAAGTCATCTCAATCTAAGCCCACTCCTTCTCATTCATCTAATTCTTCTACTTCTACCAATTCATCTCCATCTCACTCAAAAGCTCATTCTGTTCGTTCTCAAAAATCTCATTCGTCAGCTGAACAAAAAGGCAAACAAAAAGTTAATGAATCCAAACCAGAGTCTAAACCGAACGCACCTAATCCTAATAAAATCAAAGTTTTTACCATTAAAAAGAAAGATGAAACAACACTTATAAAACGAACATATCTTGTTGACATCTCTCTTACTGTTCCTGTTCCTATGAAAAGCTCACGTGGGCCCAAGAAACTTTGGGTTCCTAAATCTGCTTAATTTTTGTAGGTTATAAGAGACGAGCAGTTCGACAAAGAATGGTACATAGATAGTGGCTGCTCGCGTCACATGACAGGGAGGAAAGAGGAGCTTAGGGAATACAGGTCTCTTGCAAATGGTGGCAATGTCAAGTTTGGAAACAATTCTTTCGGCACCATAAAGGGATACGGGATGATAATTGATGAGATTAAAACTTAATCTTGAAGATCGATTAGATCTTAAACAGGTAAGTAAATATAAACAGCAAGAACATGAAAATAAAGAACAAGTCAAGAATGAATCAAACGTGTCGAATGATTAAAACAAAACCCTCAGAAGAGCTCGATTAAGAACATCAACTGTAGAGGATTAGTAGGTTTACAAGAACGATAAAGAGAGAAAACTGTAATGCTATCGTAATGCTCTAGATCGATAACCTAATATGCATGCAAGCATATACTTATATATAAACCTAAAAGGCTCTCGGTTGGACAGGCCCAAACCGGAGTACAAAATAATTGGACTAACAGCCGAGCCCAATGACGCAATCCTTGAACGAATCTTCAACCCAACAATCTCCCCCTTTGCGTCAATTGGAGCGAGATCTTCACTTGTTACTTGGGCCAGCAGCGGAGGCAGGTACTTTCTTCTTCACGGTGTTAAACAGACGAGAGATAAGAGCCAGTATCGTCTGTCTAAACCTGATGTATCACTGGATCATATCATTGAAGTACTTAACATCATCCGCTGAATTCTCTTTACACCTTTGGATGATCGATAACACATGCTCTAGACAAGCAGTGGTGTAAAGATGTTTGTCAGCTAAAGCAAAGAGACATTTCTGTCCTTCTGCTCTAGTGAACATGACCGAATTGCGTCTCGGGTCGATCTTGCCCATCTTCATCTGATTGAGATCACTGGCCGATCCCACAGGAGCTATCTTCGGTTTCTTCTTGAAGACAGTGGCTACCTCCTGATCCATAAGGGCTACCTCCATGATGTAACAGACAATCATCCTCTTGATATGGTCTATAATCGGACCATATTCAGCTTTATTCGTCAAGAGGATGTTATGCAAAACGATCCAATCATGAGGATTTAAGTTCGGTAGATCTGCCAGGGATATATGATGTTCAGTTCTTGCAGACCCTCGAATCACCTTGAACCAAACATTGATGAATCTTCCTTCGGTGTAAGGCTTCAGTACACGAACGTTCACTATCTTCTGGGCGCTCCATGTTAAATACTGAGGACGAGCAGCCTTCAGATAGAAATCTATCAGCTCCCTATCAACCTCAGGGTTTGGATGAGGGACTTCATAAATACTGGAGAAGGCATGGAAGATAAATGCCTTTCGAGTCAACGGCATGTCGAACTGCGAATCGACAGAATTATAGCAGTCGAACGAGATCACCGGCTCGAGCCATAGGATGCTGGGAGTATCTATGGCCTCCTTAATCATTCGCTCCCGAGTCCAGGTAGGGAAGAGAGTCTTCTTGCTCTCGAGGAGATCGTGGGCTTCTTTCTGCTTGCGTTCGGATTCTTCAGCCTCTCGCGCCACACGATTAACATCATCATCGACATTGCGACTGTTCTTTCGTTTCAACATGTCCGCAATCGTTTCTTTATCTTCATCTTCATCTTCTTCCTCAGCTATGTTTTTCCCTTTATCCTTCACACCCGAACCCGAAGTTTGACCAGTCGGAGGTGGTTCGGTTGTGTGAGTAGCTTTGGAGGAAGGAGGTGGTTTCGATCCGGACTTCATCCCTTCTCCCCCTTGTTTCGGATTGGACACGAAACTGGGTAAGCCTTCGATTTTGCTGAGAAGGTCCATGGCAGGAGAAAGTTTTTCAGCAAGGGTACGCTCACCGAATGGTTTAGAATCGGATCGTGTGCTTCTAGGATGTTGGATAAGGCAGCGTGTACATCTGAAACACATGTCTTGATAACCTCCTGTTCGGATCGAAGAGCTTCAAGCTGTTGTTGAGAGTTTGAAAGCTGCGTGCTCTTGACCTTGAGGGCGGTGGTTTTGCTTGCCAGAACGTCCATCAATGAGTTTTCAGCTGCGAGATCCTCCTGAAGCTTAGCGAGGCGCTCATCAATGGAGGCACGAAGGGCCGAGTTATCGTTGCTTATGGATTGGCGAAGTGTAGCGAACGATGTCAACTCCGTTGAGACGAACTTTGCCAATTGCTGAACAATCGGTTCCAAAGTTGTCTTGGTAGAATCCGCACTCTCCTGTAAGGACTTCAACAGGGAAGAGGCGTCTGAGAATAGTTTATCGACTTTTGCGGTCGCTGCCTCACAGGCTTTGGTAGAGGCATCTACGGCGGCAGTGGCTGAGGCTACCGAATCATGCTGAGCCCTGGAGAAGGCATCAACAATCTTCTGAAGTGCAGCTTCAGATAGAGAGGACTGAGAATTGGTGGATGACGCAAGAAGTAAGTCAACCTTCTCGTTCAGCTCCTTAAAATGTTTCTTTGTCACTGGAGCATCATCCTCTTCATCGCTTTGAACCTGAAACGGACTAAAGTAGACCGAATCGAAGGTCATGTTGTCATCGCCAAGGAACAGGTTATCTCCATCAGAGGCATGATCTGGAGATGGTGGAGGTGGTGAAGCTGGGGGTGTAGTGGTTTGGGTAGGTTCAGGTTGAGTGTGGGGTGGGGTAGTTTCGGGTGGTGGTTGAGTATGGGTAGGTTCGGTTATATGCTGGGTTTCGGTTTGAGGTGGTTCGGTTACGGGTGGGGTTTCGGTTACAGGTGGTGGTTCGGTTGCACTGGTATGAACCCCCGTATCAGATACGTTGGTTGTAACCTTTGCAGTGGTTGTAGTTGTATCAGTGAAAATGGGTGGTGGTATAGGGAAAGAGGTTGGTGGAATAGTGGTAGTGGGGTTTATGGTGGGAATGGAAGTAGGGATTGTTTGAGTGGGTGAAGGAATGGGTGAATTATGGATTTCCATATCTGGGCTAGGAGATCGGGGTGGGGTGTTGCCTCTTGGAGGGGTTTCGCCTCGTTGAGAGCCGTCTGAGTCCGAACTCTCGCCTTCTGAGTCACTCGAAGAGGAAGGGATGACAAGCTTTCGCTTCGGTTGAGTCTTCCTCCTCTTCGGTTGCGGGGACGGTGCAGCTTTTGTTTGTTTCCTCTTCCTGGGAGAAGGACCTTTAGGAGCTTTGGTCGCTTGCTTCCCTTTGTCCGCCTTTTTACCCCTGGGAACCGGTTTGTCAGCATCATGGATGGACTTTAGCATTTCCGGTGTAAGTTCCCTAGGACCAGACGCCTTGAACTCTTTAATCGTCCGGATGATCCTGCTGTCGGATGGGACGTCGCCATACATTGTCTCCGGAATGGAGCCAATGAAAGAGAATTTTGATGCATCAGAAACGATGATCTTCGTGGTATGAAAAGTACCGACCGAAGACATCGATGCACCAGCAGCAGTGGGTATATCCAACTTATCCATCGCCCATTTGGTGATAAGAATCCAGAACCGGGCAAACGACACCTCAGAATGTCGTGATGAAGAAGAAAGACTCTGGATGAGCTGATGCCAGAGGACCAACCCAAAGTCTAGGTTGACTCCGTTGTAAATTGCATACATAATCGACAAGAACAGTCGACTAGCACCATCGGATCCTGAGCTCCGTTTAGACAAGCCCTTGAAGAGGACTGTGAACATGCCGTTCCACTGCGGCGACAAGCAGGATTTCTTGAACTTTGCGACGGAGACGAGCGCCTCCGTGTACCCCATGTTATAGAACATGTTGTAAAGATGCCCAATCGGAATCGTCTCCGGATTAATTCTCGATGTGTCAGCAGCCAAACCTAGCAATGTACCAAATCTTTGTCGAGAAATGGAGGTCTTGTGATCAGCGACCTCGAAGAACACCCGCTCGACTGCTTTGTCGTAATAGGCAGTCGCATACACCTGCGAGAGAGTCACCATTGGCACAGACTCAATCCTGGAAAGAGCTGGAGCGATTTGGGAGTACTTCAGGCACTCGATGATCGGCGACATATAAGAGTCGTACGCCAGAGGGTTGAGTTCGATCACCAAGCACTGTTGTGGACGAATAGGAAGAATGTGTGAGGTGGCATGGACGGATGATGATTCTGCCATTGTTGAAGGTTGAAGAAGATGATGAACAGGAAAGCTTTTGGGAATTTTTGTTCTCTTGAAATTTCGGAAGCAGTAAAGAGGTAAATGGTAGTGAGGACTGCCTTTTATAGTGGTTGTAAGGAGAGAGAAAAATCTGTTCAAATCTTCTATGGAAATACGAAAAGGTTTTCCCGGAATGACAGATGCGTGACAGTTGAGGCATGCGATGATCACGTAGGAGAGAGAGTGTCAGATTCCTAGGATCACGCCGCCCAACAAGCGTCGTTTCAGAGCAAACCGTTTCAAATCCTCACGCGCCTTTAAGTGCCAGAAAGGAATCGCTTGAAATTCTCACACGCGTCCATTTTGTCAGTAAAAGAGTGGACGTTTCAAATTCACACGCGCCCCTTTTTACCACCGGTTGAAATTCAATCCTTTTATTTCCCGCCTGAGTTAGCAACCTTTCGTCTTATCTTGTAAATGGCATCTTTTGAAATAAATACCCACGTGGACGATTTTTGACCACGTCTTAATAATTAACCACCAATGCAATAAATCAGCCTGAAATTAATTAGTAACGGAATTTTGGAAAATCAAAGATTTTCGTGCAAAGAGTGAAAAAAGAAAAGAAATAAAGCAACTCTTTTTAGGAATGACTGTGATGTCAATAAAGACACAAAACTAATGATCCCGGGCACGAATCTCTTCCTTCAAGGTCAAGAGAGACCTTAAAGTGTTAATGTGGATTCCCGTTGAATTACGATCAAACACTTATTAATAAATGTTGAAAGGCTTCTTTTAATTAGGCTACTTCAGGGTGGCTTTCGCTTTGATGCAACAATTCTAATCTTGAAATAAGAAAGAAAGTGATCAAAGTACCTGTGAGACCGGTGTAGTCTGTTGAACAAGTAGGTAGGAATGAATTTTAAATTGGCTTGGAAAAAGATAAAATCTCAGATAAAAATAAATTAAAAACTGGATCCCAAGGGAAGAAATGTTATGGTGTTTAACAATTTCATAGGAATCACACAAAATAAAATTTGAGATTTCATGAAGGTACAGTCATCAATTCTTTGGTGAAAACTTGAGCAAATTAATTGTTCACTGTCAATTCAGATTTGGTGTTGAATTTTGGGTTTCACTCAGCTCGTAGTGACACGAAACTAAGATCATAAACACAGATGTTGTGTAACCATAAATCTCAGTGGTAATTTCTGAGAGTCTCAAGGGTTACGTTGATGAAACGAATGTAATGGAGAAATGTAATGGAGATGGTATAAGAAGATAAAGTACCTCTGCTGCGAAAATAAGGACCAAGCAGAAAACTCTTAACTCATGTGAGAAGAGAGTGAGGTAGCTCACGATTAGAATAAATGTGGTAGCCTTATTGGGAAGACAAGGTTTGTTTATACCAGGTCATGAAGGCTATTATTCAAAATCTTATGAGGCTTGGGACACATACAGCAGCATGCTTCTAGGGACACTTAAGTAAGCCAACAATTATATCCCCATAAACGAACGAACACACAAACAAAATTAAAAGAGAAAAATATTTTTGGAGTTTTTGAGAAATATTAAAGAAATAAAAAAATAAAACAAAATAAAAAATAATAAAAAAAAATTAGTAAGAAAAATAAGACTTAGAAGAAGAAAAAAAAACTTTGGAAAAATCTGAGAAACCGAACCCGAACGTTCGGTTGGTTTCGGTTGGAAAAAATTTGAAAAACCGAACCCGAGCGTTCGGTTGGTTTCGGTTCCAGAAAATTTTGAAAAAACCGAACCCGAGCGTTCGGTTGGTTTCGGTTGAAGAAAATTTTGAAAAACCGAGCCCGAGCGTTCGGTTGGTTTCGGTTCCAGAAAATTTTGAAAAACCGAACCCGAGCGTTCGGTTGGTTTCGGTTGAAGAAAATTTTGAAAAACCGAGCCCGAGCGTTTGGTTGGTTTCGGTTCCAGAAAATTTTGAAAAACCGAACCCGAGCGTTCGGTTGGTTTCGGTTCAAGAAAATTTTGAAAAACCGAACCCGAGCGTTCGGTTGGTTTCGGTTCCAGAAAATTTTGAAAAACCGAACCCGAGCGTTCGGTTGGTTTCGGTTCAAGAAAATTTTGAAAAACCGAACCCGAGCGTTCGGTTGGTTTCGGTTCAACAAAATTTTGAAAAACCGAACCCGAACCTTCGGTAGGTTTCGGTTTTGGAAAATTTTAGAAAACCAAGGAATTTAGACATGCAATCAGAAAATACTTTCAACACTAAGAAAAACAATTTTGTACAAGAAATATACAACCAAGAAAAACTACCTTTGAGGTGATGAGCGAGTCAGATGGTTTAACCGAACCCGAACGTTCGGTTGGTTTCGCTTCTTACGTTTGAGATTGAGAGGTAGTGTGAGGTACTGACTCTGATTCCATCATACCTAGCCCTTGCAATATTCTGTTGAAGGATGCTTCAGGAAGAGCTTTGGTAAAGACGTCAGCCAGTTGATCAGTGGTTCTTACGAAATGAACTTCGACGTTTCCATCTTCCACGTGATCTTTGATGAAGTGATACCTCAGTGCTATGTGTTTGGTTTTAGAGTGTTGCACTGGGTTATGACGGATCCTAATTTCACTTTCAGAGTCACAATATAGTGGGATCTTCTTCATATTGAGTCCATAGTCTCGAAGTTGACTCTGGATCCAAATCACTTGAGAGGTGCAGGATGTAGTGGCTATATATTCTGCTTCGGCAGTAGACAACGACACGCACGTTTGTTTCTTGGATTGCCAGCTAACCAACTTCCCGTCAAGGAATTGACAGCCACCAGTTGTGCTTTTTCTGTCGAGTCCACATCCTCCAAGGTCAGCATCTGAATAGGCTTGAACGAAAAAGCCTGAATTGGAAGGATACCGTAGACCTAAGGAGGTGGTTCGCTTGAGATAGCGTAAAATGTTCTTCACTGCAAGCATGTGAGGTTCGCATGGGTTTGCCTGAAATCGAGCACAATAACACACAGAAAACATGATGTCAGGCCTGCTAGCAGTAAGATACATTAGTGAGCCTATCATTTGACGATAGAGCGTGATATCAACAGCTGGTTTGTCTAGAGATGGAGTTAGCTTGGTGCCGAATGCCATTGGGACTTTGACTTTGGAGTCTCCCATCATACCAAACTTTGCTAGGAGAGTCTTCATGTAAGCTTCCTGATTGATAAAGATGCCTTCGGGTCCCTGTCTAATATTTAAACCAAGGAAAAAGTTAATAGGACCCATTGAGCTCATTTCAAATTTAGTCTCCATCAGCTTTCTGAATTCAGCTGTTAGGCTAGGATTCGTTGAGCCAAAGATGATGTCATCGACATAAATTTGAACTATCATAAGGCGGTTACCTTCCTTTTTGCGAAATAAGGTTGGGTCAACCGAACCTTGCTTAAATTTAGACATCTTTAAGAATTTAGTTAGCGTTTCATACCAGGGTCTCGGAGCTTGTTTGAGGCCATACACAGCTTTATCCAGAATATAGCAATGATTTGGATACTTTTCGTTCACGAACCCAGGAGGTTGCTCCACATACACGGTTTCTTCGAGTTCTCCATTAAGAAATGCACACTTGACGTCCATTTGGAAAACTTCAAAGTTTTTGTGGGCAGCGTAAGCAAGAAATATTCGGACAGATTCCAGCCTAGCTACGGGAGCGAAAGTCTCTTCATAATCAATCCCTTCCTCCTGACAATATCCCTTTACTACCAGACGAGCTTTGTTCCTTATAACATTCCCTTCCTTGTCCATTTTATTCCTAAAGACCCATTTGAGACCAACAACCGAGGCATCTGGGGGAGTTGGAATGAGGCGCCAGACTTTGTTCCTTTCGAATTCGTTCAGTTCGTCTTGCATTGCTTGAACCCAATCGGAGTGATCGAGAGCAGTGTTAACTGTCTTCGGTTCAACTTTTGATACGAATGAGTTAAACATACAAAACTCAACCTTTGAAAATAAGGATGTCTGTTTTGCCTTCAGTTGTGATCGGACCAGAACCTTTTCGGAGACATCACCAACGACTTGAGAGGATGATCTCTGGTCCATTTGGTAAGAGGAGGATAGTTTGGATCAAAGGTAGGGTCTAGTTCAGCATTGATCATTTCTTCTGGCTCGGATTGGCTTTCGTAGTCGAGCGTCATATCATCATGCTCCCCCTCGATTGCTGAGCTATGAGAAACTTGAGGTTCAGAGGTTTCTTGTGGTGCTGGACTTTCAGGCGTTGATGCACCTTCGGTTGGAGAAGCACTTTCGGTTGGAGTTGGACTTTCGGTAGCAGTTGTAGAACTTGGCTCCCCCTCAACATTTGAGCTTGGCTCCCCCTCGACATGTGAGCTTGGCTTCCCCTCGACTGAAGCATCGTTGGATGGAGGTTCATCAGAATTCGATCCTCCTTCATTCATTCTCCTAGAAGCTTCTTCGAGAATTTGCTTCATGTGGTCTACCTTGTTTTCGGCTGCATTTGCTTCTGAGAGAGTAGCTTTCTCTGGTTCGTCAAAGAGCTCCAGAAACTTTTCATATAGATTCACGATCGAGACTGTGACTTGGCCAGTTTGAGGAAAGATTTCCCCAGCTGTGTCTTCTTTGGCCTGTAGCTTTTTGACATAGCTATCGTCAAAAGTCACGTAATAGGCCTCTTCGATTTTTCTCGAACGCTTTTTTAGGACTCTGTATGCTTTGGATGTGAGAGAGTAGCCCAGAAAGATTCCCTCGTCGGCTTTGACATCGAACTTGTTGCGGTGTTCTTTAGAGTTAAAGATGAAACACCGTGAGCCGAACACGTGGAAAAATTTCACATTGGGCTTTCTGTTGTTGAGAATCTCGTATGGTGTGAGCGTGAATCGTTTGTTGAGATAAGACCTGTTCTGTGTAAAACAAGCAGCATAAATAGCATCAGCCCAAAAATAAAGAGGTAAGGAAGCGAAACTTAGCATAGTTCGGGCAGCTTCACACAAAGATCGGTTTCGTCTTTCGACAATTCCGTTCTGTTGTGGTGTGTAGGGAGCTGAGAAGTTGTGACTTATTCCCTTTTCTGCTAAAAATTCTTCAAATTCCCTGTTCTTGAATTCCAGACCATTGTCGCTCCTGATGTTGCGAACGACCTTCTTGAGTTGTACTTCAATTTGCTTGATGAACACTTTCAGCTTATGAGTCGCTTCAGATTTGAGCTTTAGAAAGAACACCCATGTAAATCGTGAAAAGTCATCAACAATAACAAGAATATACTTGCTACCACCGATGCTTTCGATAGATGATGGACCACACAAATCAATATGAAGTAATTCGAGTGGTTCAACAACTTTTGTGTTAATTACAGATGGATGACTTTGACGACTCTGCTTCCCCATTTCGCATGCAGCACACAAATGATCTCTGTCGAACTTGAGCAATGGAAGGCCTAGAACATGACCTCCAGTGACAAGTTTGTTGATATCTTTAAAGTTGAGATGAGAGAGTCTTCTGTGCCACAACCAGCTGTCGTCAGATTGAGCTTTTGATAACAAGCATATAGCTGGGTTTCCTTTGATGGGTTTAAGGTTTAGAGGAAACATTTCACCATTTCGTTCCGACTTGAGAATTAATTTCTTTCTCTTCTTCTCAATAATTTCTGAACCTTCATCGTCGAATGAGACTTTGAGACCTGTACCTCCAACAAGCTGAGATACACTGATGAGGTTGTGTTGTAGTCCTTCCACATAAGCCACCTTCCTTATTGTAAAGTCACCATTAGTTATTGTTGGGATTAAAACCCTAATTGTGATTTGATGAACAAGATGCGGAAAATAAGAACAAACACAAATAATGAAGATTATGTCGAATGATCACTCGATTTATTGAAATATGAGGAATAAATTACACTTAAAGCATAGACTAAAGAATCTAACACTACATAAGAAACCTCATGTGGCGGCTACATTTTGCCTCACACTCTTAACCCTAATTATGAATAATACATGACTATTTATAGGGAAAAGACATGTCTTGGGCTTTTAACCTAGAATTCATCAAAGGGGCCCATTGCCATCATCCATGGAGTGCTTTGAAACCCTACAATCTCCCCCTCAAAGTATGGAATGGATGACAATGCTTTAACTTCCAAAACAAGCATCTAGCAAATAAAAAGATCTGTAACGAGGAATATATGAAGCAATCCACGAATCTTGATTCTTCAATAGTCTTCAAACACGGGCTCTAGGATATATAAATCAAGCACTGAAGTAATGTCTTTAAACTTCATTTTCGAATGTAATCCCAAAGAATCTTCATGAAAACCAAACCCGCCATAAAAACCCATTTCAGAACAAAGAAACTGAGTCACTTCTTGTCTTTAAAGAGCTCCCCCTCCAAGTCACAACGATCTTCAAATAAGCTAATGATATAAGCCATCAAAAAATATCATGTAACAACCCAAACTTTAAGATTCGTAACGCCACTTGATCGAGAAAATACAAGAAGTCGGAGATATAACAAGTCCTTAGCAGAGCTCGATGAAAAACTTCCGCTGTAAAGGATACTTCTCTGTAAAATCTTTAGTAGAGCTCGATGAAGAACTTCTGCTATAAAAGCTACCTTCATAATTCTACCACAAGCTTTATCAAAAATCTTCAACTTTGAAAAGTCACAAATCTAATTTCGAATGGCCATACCAAATTCTCCCCCGATTTATAATCAAGAACATGATTATAAATCCTTCAAATGGTCATGAGAATGATCTTGAATGGATAAAAATTTACTAAGCTCCCCCGTGACAAAATGATATTAACGATGAAGTATAAAATCCGAAAAAGTCGTGAAAAATTGACGTTATCACGAAAAACGACTTTCCGAACCGCCAAGACTTGATGGAATCCATAATTTTCTGTTCACAAAAAAAAATGTGCGTTAAAGAATTCAAAACTGTTGACCAGCCCTTAAATTTGAAAACTTTTCGAATAATGGGATGAAACTGTCACATTGCTGAAAGACAGGGACTTAAGTAGTAACTCTGCATCATTTTCCCTTTGATTTTGATTTGTAACAAATTCTGGAAATCAAATTAAAATTGCCATGTTGGTGAAGTAACAGGTGCCAAATGTGTAAATCGAAGTCATCTTCCTCATCTAGCGTCTGATTGACGAACACAGCCTCACGACCCGTAAATAGAACACCGATTCCGAGACATCGACTGAAAACCAAAACAGAAAACATCCAAAGTTGGGAATCCAAATAATTTCAAGCAACAGTGAACTCCAAATGCATCGGTTCCTAACATCCAGTTCTGAATGCCAATCGATCCAGAGATCGAACAAAAGTACGAACTCTGATTTAACTCAACGTTTCGAGCACAGGTTCGTTTCTGATGTAGATGTGAGTTACGAATATAAGCCCAGTCACAACTCCGATTCTGAATCAATCGATCCAACATCACACTACCGATTCCGATTCCGAGTGAATTTTCCAATCGATATGCTAATGACGATTCCGAGACCTGCACTTTAATTCCCAAAATCAACCATCAAATGCGAATAAGGTTTCTGTTCTGAACTTCACAGTCATTCCCATACAGCCTTCGTATCCGATTGTATTCGCAGGTGAGACCATTTGTTCCAATTTTGACTTTTAGCATTGACCGCCAAAAACATGTTCTTCCAATCGCTTCTATTCCTGAACACTCCGATTCTTTCA
The DNA here is from genome assembly GCF_051521515.1 of Lactuca serriola. NCBI lineage: Eukaryota > Viridiplantae > Streptophyta > Magnoliopsida > Asterales > Asteraceae > Lactuca > Lactuca serriola. Next base: position 170,880,584 of record NC_136408.1, on the reverse strand, counting down.
TTCTAAGCAACATGATTCAGATTGATTTTGCAATTTCAGTTTAGATTTAAGTTCCAATCGAGTGACATCATTCCGACTACCAAATTGTTCATTACCCCATTGTTCCAAAAACATCCAATCATCGATTTGTCTTCATCTGTTCTTCATCTGTTCTTCATCAGGTCTCAAAATAATAATCCCTAATCAACATCGAATGGCAAATCTAGACCTAGTGTCACACTCGATCATACAAAAACCAACAGATGATTCCAAGAACATTTTATCTAATTGATTTGAAGACCAAAACAAAACTCAAGAGCAAAGTCGATTAAGACAAACATAATCGATTTGAAGACCAAAACGCAAATAGAAATCGAGAACGGCAGAACAAAAGAGTATTCAATTGCCATAAAATTAAACCCAAAAAAAAACTTTTGATCTGTGAGATTTTGAGATTTCAATCGGCAATAAAGGAACAATGAACGATATTTGTGGGTTCAAGAGTGAACAGTGAACGAAACATGTTGGCCTCCAGAACAATATGAATAGTATGGGATCAATTATTTGGGCCAGACTAAAACAATATAACGATTGTTGATTTTACACGGAATTAAGAAACGTATCCATTCATGAATACGAACAGAAACACAGATTGGATCAAGGAAAATACCAGATGAACAGTAAACATAACACATAATTTTTCATGAACAGTTGCTTGAACAGAAAGCTTGATTCCAAGTCGCCAAAACATCAAAAATCTTCAAAATCTTGTGCAGATAATCATCAAATTAAGAACCGATACTTTAAAAATCAATACATTTTCAAAGACCCGCTCTGATACCACTTGTTGGGATTAAAACCCTAATTGTGATTTGATGAACAAGATGCGGAAAATAAGAACAAACACAAATAATGAAGATTATGTCGAATGATCACTCGATTTATTGAAATATGAGGAATAAATTACACTTAAAGCATAGACTAAAGAATCTAACACTACATAAGAAACCTCACGTGGCGGCTACATTTTGCCTCACACTCTTAACCCTAATTATGAATAATACATGACTATTTATAGGGAAAAGACAAGTCTTGGGCTTTTAACCTAGAATTCATCAAAGGGGCCCATTGCCATCATCCATGGAGTGCTTTGAAACCCTACAGATGTACTGATAAGTATGAATATGGAAGTACTTTTATGTCTATACATGTATATATGATATATAACTAATATTGAAACGACCCTCGGATGGTCACCCGAAATCCCACCAGACCACATCCAAATCGAGAAAAAGGAAATAGGGCGGATGGCCTTCCTAAGCCCTTTAAACATTACTTATATATCAATACATATATGGGCATGCAATTTTATAAGGAATAAACTAAAGTTTAATAAAAGCATTTGATAAGTAAAAGAGTTTGTAAAACATTTTGAAATGAAACAATTTCATAAACAGTTTGAACAGTGAATAAATCATTGGTTTTCTAGTTATAAATCACATGTGATTAATGCAATCACATGTGATTGATACATTAACTATAAGTATTTGACTTGTATTCCCCCCATAAAGTATTTAAAACATTTAAAAGCGTTTGAAAGGTTGATTAAAGGGGTATGAACTCACTTGTGGTGAGCTGATTGGATTGTAGTATCGGATACCGTGCTAGGTGGCAAACGGAGACTTGTTTACACGCACGAGCCTAGTTATCATATAATAAGCATATATATAACTAATTAGCCAAATAATAACTTAATAAAATAAGTTAGAACACTTAGGAACATGTAAACACTTTGCATAAGTGTTAAAGGCCGTAATGGTTGCATCTAAGTTTCTACGGGACAAGGCAAAAGGGTTTGAAGCTTCCAAAGGCCTTGTATAAGAGTTCACCACCCAACAAACCCTACCTTTGGAGTTTACGGCCGTAAAACCATGAGTTTATGGCTGTGAACTCCTCACTTGGTGGTTTTGGGTGTTTTAAGGTGCTATTTTTAATCCTAGAATAAGCCTAGCACTTGTGGAATAATTCTTGAAGTAGTTTTAGGCCCTAGAATGTTCCATAGAGGAGTTTACGGCCTAATGACCATATCCCCTAGTGTTTACGGCCGTAAACTCCTATGGGGTGTTGGTTTTAATTCATTTAAGTCACTTGCACATGTAGGATAGCTTCCATGTTTTTGCTTAAGGCTAAAGGGGACAATAGGCACACATTTGTGCCTTCACTTGGAGTTTACGGCCCAAGTGATGTTCCTTGGCCGTAAACTCCCTTTAAGGGATGATTTTTATGTAATATACTCCCCATTCAAGTCCTAAGTATCAAAGGGTAATTGTCTTAAAGCCTTAGGGGTGATTTAGGGCACTTATAGCCCTTAAAAAGGGGTTTACGGCCCAAGAGATATCCTTGGCCGTAAACTCCTATAACTAGTGGTTCTTGATTGATTTCTAGCCTCTAATGTTTATACATTAAGTCCTTAACTAGTTGTCTAACAAGGAAATGGGACTAGGTAGCTTTTAGGCCTTGTTTTGGAGTTTACTCCCCAAGAACGTTCTTGGGCGGTAAACTCCCGGATCTTGTGTTTTAGACATGTAATCTATGTTATAAATCATAAAACAAGTAATAAAACACATCTAGGAAAGTAGACTCACAATCTGGGATGAAAACCCGAAGATCTGTCAGACAGAAAATGGCTTTTCTCTAGTTGGAATTGTGAATAATGAATTAATTTAATTCAGAAATCTATTTATAGTCCTGAAATATTTTGGCAGAAAATATTTTTATTCCAGAAATTGGACTATGACATTATGAAACTTGGAATGTTCAAGTTTCACAAACCCAGGAGCATCCACTCTCCTGATATCTCCTTAAACGTAAACCCTAATGTACACAAACTTGTTCGGAAAAGTATAAAAATCACTGAAACTGGACTAGCTTCTATTGAATAGATAATGTTCGTACAAATGGAAATTTCGGGTTGTCACACACACATAGATCTACACAAAACAACTTGTATTCTCCTCCAAAACAAAGTAAAAACCGAAAACAAGGGGGTATGAACTCACATTGGGGTTTTTGAGATGTAGATGATGAAGAAGAAGAAGCTTGAGTCTAGCTTGTGTTCTTGGTGAAACTTTTGAAATGATGGTTGTTCTAAGGTACATAATCACGAAAATGGGAGAGTAAGGGAAGGTTTTTTTTAGCATAAACTTGAATTAAAACAATAGATTTTTTCATAAACTTACCAAGAGATGGAAACTTGAAGAAAAATCCTCTTGAAAACTCGTACAAATCTCGAAAATTTTAGTGGGAGAAAGAGGTGTTCTTGAGAGGTTTTCTTGAGAGATTTTGAAAGAGATATAGATGGTGATGAAGGAGGGTTCAACCAAGGATGATAAGAAGAAAGAAGAGAGATAGTTTGAGGTGATGTTTGCATGGATACTTACCATGCAAACATGAGGTGTCAATGTCAAATAATTCATCCATTCTCCTTTTTTTACACAAATATGTAAAAATATCTTTATTGGGCCGAGATTTTTGGGCTAAAGAAGGAAGAGTGAAATGTTTTGGGCCCAATCTTGGCCTTGCTCGAATTTTTAGAAGTCCAACAATATTTTTTCGGCCCATTGGGCCTTTATGAAGGTCCACGGCCCAGTAGGGAAAATGAAACCGTTTATGGCACAACAAGACCTATTAGAGATAAAAAGGGATTATTTTAGGCCCACATGGCCCATAATGCTAAAGTTTTATGAATGTGGTCCATTTAGAACCCAATTAGGGTTCTTAGGCCCAAAGTAGTAAAGTGGAAGGTTTATAGGTCCATTAGGCCCAATAAAGGATTCCTAGTCGATAATAAACTTGAACCGGAATTTCTAGTGTTTTCAACACACAATTAACTATAAGAGGTGTATTGAATGAGCATAGAGTATGATATTCATTTAGAGTACCAGTTTTAAAATAGATGATGTTTACATGAGAGTAGAATTTCCCTAGCAAAAATGCTAGTTGTGACAAGTTAGTCTCTAGGGTTGCTGATAACCCATAGTTGTTTATTTGTTGTGATATATGTGATATTTTGGGGAACTCACTAAGCTTTGTGCTTATAGTTGCTGATTAAATGTGTTTCACGTAATTATGTGGATCGTGGGAAAACAAACATTTGATTGTACATATTCGCTTGGAGATTTTGTTACTAGATATCTTGGGACACTATGATATTCTGATGGGGATCTATATTTGATATTATGATTTTCTTGAGATGTGTTTTTATGAAAAGTTTTTGTATATGAAATTAAAAATGAAAAATAAATGGTTGGAAAATTGGATGTTACAATTTGGTATCAGAGCCCTGGTTTTGAGGGACTTGGATGAACTCTAGGGGAATTCCAAACTCAAACTAAGAATTTGAAGATTTTTACAAAAAAAAAAATTCTAGAAATGAAGAAATTTTACAAGAGAAAACCAAGTGCAGTAGTGTGTACAATCAACTAGAGCTCGAGTGGTAGTTTCCTAAAGTATCCCTAATTATCTTATGAATAGTGTAAAGTTGATATTGTATGAGCTGATAGAACTGCATGCTAGTGATAGGCTAAGGATCCTACCGGAACAGTGTGATAGGGATTGCATAAATTGTCATGCCTTTAGCCTAGGAGGTTGCTTATTAAGATTGAATCTATCATTGCTATTTGCTTAGTGTATGTTGCATAATAGTACATAGTTAGGGTTTTATAGCCTTTTAATGTTTGATTTAGCCTTTTCATGTTCCTTATTTGCTTATGGACTTAAAGTAGAATCATTTATTCAACTGTCTATCGAGTCTTGTATTGTGTACGATTAGCATGTGCGAAGCAAATGGGGAGGATAACGGAGATCTTATGAGGCAAAGCGGTGCTGGGGAGTAGTATAGAATAAGTACCTAGATGCTTAGTAGTTGTTCTGAGGAACCAGCTGGATGTGCGTATAGTTGATCTTGAGGAATAGAGTTCTTGTGACTTAGATTCTGGAGAGGAAGACTTGGGACGAGTACGGGATGGTGTGGAAGGTAGTATCGGGCCCGTACTACTGAAAGCACCAGATCTGTAGGCAACTCAAGAAGGAATCTTAAGGAACTTGAAGGAGTTTGTGGGTGTTTTTGTATGCTCTTTAGCCTAATTCTGATGGTTTTCTTATGTGTTTCAGTATGGTGGTTACCCGAGGTTCAGACTCCAGCGACCCCGAGAGACCAAGTGCGAGTGATGATGAGATCTGTAGGATCGCTGCCGCCAAGGTTTCTACGACGATCAGAGGGGCTATACTAGAGATGTTTGCAACTATTAACCACATACTAATTGAGACTTTCGACAAACTCTATGTCGTCGTCACTGAGGCTACTGATGTTGCAACCACTGCAGTCATTGTTGCTGCGAGATTGTAGGGGGGTGATTCGTTATGGTACCCGGAGTTCAACGAGATGAAGCTACCATAGTTTGATGGGACCTAGGACCTAATTTCTTTGATGGGATGGGTTTCTGATGTTGAGGGTTGTTTTTACACTTTCTCCTGCCCGAAGAATCTGAGGGTTCGATTCACACTAAACCTACTACGCTTGGGGGCGAAGGATTGGTGCAAATTTGTGAGAGCTGATTATACTCTTGTAGAGCAATCTGTGATGATGTGGGAGAGATTTACTAAGATATTTACAAATGAGTTCGTGCGAGTGGTTGAGAGAGAGAGGTTCACCCAAGAGTTCTTGTCTCTTAAGCAGAAGGCAGAGATATTAACGAATATCACCAAGATGTTTCATGAGAGGGCTCTATTTTTCCCTGAGCACATGTCGACCGAGCATGCACGTGTGAGTCAGTATCTGAGTATTTTGAGGAGGTACATTTTTGAGTTCGTAGAAAATACTTCATATCGGACATTGGTTGATATGCAAACCAATACCAGGAGGAGAGAGATCGAACTGGAAACCCAGGTGAGAGAGGAGAGGCAGATTTAGGTAAGAGATAGGAGACCGGTGCAGTCGCAACTGACGACTAAGCGCCCAAAGCCCGCTAACTTGAGAGATGTAGGCCAGAAGGGACTCACTTGCAGCAAGTATGCCAAGGGACATGTGGGACCCTTTCGGTCGGGGACTATTTGCTACATGTGTGGCAAGGAAGGGCATATGGCTAAGGATTACCCCTAGGGATTTTGGGTTTGCTTCAATTGCAACCAGATAGGTCAGTTGACGGCTGTGACAACCCGAAATTTCCATTCTGCACAAACCATATCAAGCCAATAGAAGTAGAACAGTTACAGTGAATTCGAGTATAAATATGGCAGTTTTTCAGGATTTACACTTAAGGAGATATTAGGAGAGTGGATGCATTAGGGTTTTGTGCAACACTATTATTCCAATACTCTAGGATATTAGAGTTCATTCCGGGAATAAAAAAATATTTTCTGCCAAAAATATCTCAGGACTATAAATAGAATTCTGAACCAAATTCATTCATTATTCGCATTTCTAACTAGAGAAAAGCCATTTTTTCTCTCACGAATCTTTGGGTTTTTATCCCAAATTGTGAGTACTTCGATCTAGTTATGTTATATAGCTTAGATTGTGTTTAGAAACATCAAATTCGGACCAAAACCCCAAGATTTGGGAGTTTTCCGCCCAAGAACACCTGGGGAGTAAACTCCACTGTAAGGGCCAAAAGTGTCCCAATCCCCCTCAAAGCCTTAGAACTCAACATAGGGACTACCATTGCATGTTTAGAACAGCAAAAACAATTAGAATCAAGGATGAAAGTGAGTTCACGGCCAATGAGGTTCTTGGGCCGTGAACTCCATGTTTAAGTGCCAAAATGCCCTAAATGCCTTCATTTAGCCAAGAGACTAGCATAGCACATTACCTTGATGTGTCTAAGACCCAAAACAATCAAAATACCAACACCTAGGGGTGTTCACGGCCGCAAACACATGGCCAAATGGTTCATGGGACGAAAACTCTAGTTAGGGGTGTTTTGATGCCACAAACACTTCCTAAGGCTTAGGCTTGAATTAGACATGTACGCTAATGAGATTAGGACTAGGTAACACACATAGAACACCAAGAAAAAGGTGTTCACGGCTCAAGATGTTCTAGGGCCGTGAACTCCATTAAACGGTGCCATAAATCCTCCTAAAGCCTTGGACAATTGCCTTAATGCATTCCTTGATAATTTAGGGACTTGAAAACACCATCAACCTCCCCCAAGGGAGATTACGGCCGTAATCTCCATGGGATATGGTCCTAGGGCCGTGAACTACTCAAAAGAGTTAATAGGAAGCCCAAACACTTGTTTAAGCCTTGAAGCAATTCACCACATGAATTGTATAATTGTTAGGCTTCATTTAGGGACTTTATTGAGAGTTTACGGCCAGGAGTTTACTCCCCTGGGCCGTAAACTCCAAAACATATGTTCATTTGACCATAAACTCCCATTAGAGGTCTTGCACTCCTTTGTTGCAACCCATTAGCCTCCTAGCACTTGACCAAAAGTGTTTTCCTCGCGTTAAAATGTTTATACATGTATAATTAGTGTTTTAATCACTAATTATTTATATACATATGTCTTCATATGTAATTAGGATCATTGTGTGTGATTAAAGTCTTCACTTGACACCAAGCACTTATCTGGTCCTTCCTTACGATAACAGTCCGTTCAATTCCAATCATTTACAACAGGTGAGTTCATACCCCTTAATTAATGTTTTAAACTATTTTTAAATGTTTTATGGGGGGGGGATACAAGTAGAATTATGCTAATTATTATATCAATCACATGTGATTAATAAGCAACATTCAAATGATTGGCTACTTATTAGCCGTTTTACCAAATAGTTTCCTTCAAATGTCTTTCATAAACATTTTATATGTTTAAAACTCTTTATTACACTGTACATTTTACTCTGTATGTTTTATTTCAAACATATTTACAATCGTGATTCAATCAAATGTTTCCTTATACTAAATTGTTTTATCAAACTCATGCCTTCAAACTGTTTTATAGATTGACATCAAGTCGATCTTTTCTTAAAATAATAATTATGATCAAAGGTTTTACAAAACTTATTTATGCTTTTATATTATAAATTGCATGCCTCTATATGTATAGTTATATAAGAAATGTTTAAAGGACTTAGGAAGGCTATCCACCCTATTTCCTTTTCGCGCTTGAGATGTGGTCTGGTGGGATATCGGGTACTCGTTCGAAGGTCGTTTAAATATTATTTATATAATATAAGTACGTATATAGTCATAAAGGCCCTTCCAGTTCATCCAATGCCCTTGGGTAGCAAGGGTATACATCCATGTCCATACGTACCAGTTAGATTACTAGTAAACTACCATATGGGTAGTTTAGGAAGATACTAGAACTATTACTAGAACACAATATCATACAATGAGTCAGTTCATTCATGAGTCAATACTTTCTAGAACATTACTGCACATTACTATACTTGCTAGGTAGAGGGCACGTACATTAAAGCTATAACATTACAGTACATTACTATACTTGCTAGGTAGAGAGCACGTACATTACAGCTAGAACAGTTCATTACATTACATATATATATATATATATATATATATATATATATATATATATATATATATATATATGAATACGTTAATTATTCTGATCCACTGTATCGGAGCATGCCATAAATGTCATGGTCCGAGTTGTAGCCAGAATTCTCTTGGAGGGAGAGCGTGAATTTGCGTATAGATATATACTGGATTGACTATCCTACACCTTGCTGCTATCTACAGCCGGACCTGCAGGTCTGCGGGTGCCAAACCTCATTCCGTTTTACGACCATTCATATGTCGTTGTTACCAGTCAATAGTATGGTGCAATTAATCACATGATGCCTTAATATAAATCCGGTTTAAGTTAGTTAGTACAGCAGTAGTTCCTATAATACAACACTACAGTACTACATTTATTTTCCCTTTACATATATTTAGTGATCTTTTCACTTAAACATTTAATGTAAAAACTATATTTTGATAATGATAGTTACACTTGGGAAAATTACACACTGTTACATGAAACGAACATTTAGAACAGTTAAGTCTTGGTAGAAGACTACATTGAGAATAGTTAGGTCTTGGTAGAAGACACCCTTATATAATAGTAGGAATCATAGGGATTTCTAGAGTTTTTCAAACGTTTACAGTTGTTTTACAAAAATTTTTATACTTACAGTTCATAAACTTACAAATTCTTACATACAAATTAAGACACTAAAATACTTATGATCTCACGAGCTTCAAAGCTGATACTCGCTTTCAAAATTACTTGTATCCTCAGGTCATCATAGACAGGTACCAATGCAAGGAGAAAGGAAGATGGAGCTTGTTCAAGACTCATCTTTCATTTTGATTTATGCTTTAGTGTTTATTAAAATTTGACAGAACACTTGTATAATAATTATATTATTAATGCAATGGATGATGTTGCTTGTTGATCACTTTACATTGTTATGATACTGTACACGACGTCCTCCGCCCCAGAACGTTTCCGCCGTTCTTGGTTTTGGGGTGTGACAGACTGGTATCAGAGCATTGTTTATAGTGAATTAAGTATATCAACCCATAAAAGATATACTATCTATAAATACATAAGGGATTAAAAATACTCTGACCAAGAATTTATACTTTAAATATTAAAATATTTAATTAAGTATACGTGTTGCATTCATACTAAAATCAGTGTCACTAGGACAGTACAAAAGAATTACGGTTGTTGGGCAACACAAGTGGGCTTAGAGACATATGGTCAAAACTGGGAAGATATAGCCTGATCACCTATATTATCCGAGGGTTGGCTAGCATGTGCCTAAGTGTAGTTGTGTGGTTGCAACAAGTCTAAAATCTTACCAACCCTACCACAAAGAGAACAATAGAACATAACATTAAAATTAAAATACTATAGGAGTATTTGGTGTTACTAGAAGTACTTTATACTTGAGAACTAAAACGGGATCTTCATTACTAAGTTGATAGTTGCTAAGTGGATACACTAAGGCTATATGTAATTAGGATGTTATAGACTTAGAATCTGTGAAAATTTTACTTCACCCGTATTCTGTGTGAATATGGAGTTAAGGTCACTTATTCGAAGGTCTATCCTGTTTAGATTACACATAACTGGTATGCACTTCACAAATAGCGATGTAACTAATGAAGGTTTTCTAAATAATTATCTAGATAATCCGTCTAATAATTATTCTCTTACCCTAAATTCTCGCATAGAAAACATAGCTAGACTCCATCCCCACGGCAACCAGTATCTTCCGAACGAAGTGATTGCTGGTTGGTTTGGAGAAGAACCAGGGAATGATCATCTGTGACATCCCCAAAATCACGACCAGAAAAGACCGATTTTGTTTATGCTTTATAAAAATCAGAGTACTTCATTTCATAAAAATGTTGCGGTATTTGTTCCCAGAAAAACATGGTAAATACGTTATTAAAACATTTTCGAAGAAACGTATTTATTTCATTTTAAAACATTTGGGATGTCATCGTAATACAGAAACATAAGCATAAACAGAACTTACAGTTATTTACACTAGTGATCTACATCTCTTAAAATCTCTCAGTGTAATGTCACTTCATATCGTCATCTGTGATATAAATAAACTGAGTGGGTCAGGTTGGGAAACCTAGTGAGTACATAAGGTTTTCAACCCACAATAATATAATTATTATGTTCAATCATCAAACAATTAACCCAATTACACATTCCTGTTATCCTCACATTACGTCCCTAAAACATCTAACACAAGGGACCTAGTCAAAGGACTATCATTGGGATGGATACTACTGCTAAGGGGATTCCTTGGCAATGAAACTCCTAAAGGATACCATATGGGGAATGGAGTACACCTGGTGAGCACACAGTTCACACAGTTTGAATAAACACACAGTTCGAATAAACACACAGTTTAAATAAACACACAATTCGAATAATCACCTACAGGTTGCGAGCCTGCCAGTGTTCCACTGGACTGTCTAGAATAGTCCGTGGTCGTCATCTATACTTCGCTAGATGACTAGATCATCAAGAACAGCTATAACGAGGCCTCTCATTATTTTATTTTGTCAAACAACAACAATTACATCTACCCATGTTTTACCTAGGGGTTTACCTAGGCATTTAGGGGGGTTAGGGGGCTAGAGAGAGAATCTAGAGAGAGAAAGAATAGTTTAGGAAGGTGTAAAGAATGAGGGAACCTGGCACCTCTATTTATAGGGGTGCTGACTGACCTACTCACCGAGTAGGAGGGCCTACTCGCCGAGTTGGTGCATGTGGCAAACTTCTGGTGGTGCCACGTGTCCAATTCTGGTGGTGCCACGTCACCCCTATCACATATCAGCCTTCAAACTTAGAAAAATTATAACTCTCGCATACGAGCTCCGTTTTCGACGTTCTTTATATCCACACGTAGGTAAAATCAAGATCTACAACTTTCCTTTAGACTCCGTCGGCTAATTCTCGACCGATCTTAAATTTAATAGTAGGAGGCGTTTAGACTGTTAAATGACCGCGAAGAATTCGTAACTCCTTCATATGAACTCCGTTTTCATCCATCATTTTACTGTTGAGTTCCTATTAATGAGATCTTCAACTCTCATTTAGGTCGCGTAAGCCAGAAACCACTCGAACTAAAATTCGAGTTTCGGGCCGTGCACTGCTAAGCCGAATCTTAGAAAAATTATAACTTCCTCATACGAAGTCAGATTTGGGCGTTCTTTTTATCAACGCTCTTAGTTTAACACATTCTACAACTTTTGTTTAGATTGCTAAGGCTAAATCTTGCTCTATCGTAAATTCACTATTTACGCTTCCCGGTGCCGTGCCGGTTTTGTCGTAAAACTTCGACGGGTCATAACTTCTTCGTTATAACTCGGATTTCGGCGTTCTTTATATTTAGGGAAACCTCGTGACATACACTACAACTTGGTTAATATTATTTATTCTAAATAATATTTTGTCGAAAAGTCATTTTCGACCCCTATTGCCTCTAAATTGACTAGCCCGGATTTGCGAGCGTTACATCATCCTATCCCCGTGAATGATCACCATGATGAAAAACTTTCAGACGGTGCTAACTCCGAACCAGAGGTTGAGAACCTACCCCAAGCAGCTCCCTTCCCAATTCCTAACCCTCATACGACTTTTCATGGCCTGACCCCTGAGTGGGTGGAATGCTTGGAAACGAGGAGCCAAGGACAAGATCAGCCCATGCCATTTAATGGCGACCGAAGCTTTTACGACCTGAGCAATGGGGGCTCATCATATAGAATCTTGCCAATCTTGGTCCGCAGAGTGGCCCGAAATGAGATTCAAGACACGATAGCCCTATATCAGATTATCGAAGTTGCCACCGATGCTAGAATGCATACCCTCCACACCATTCGTCTAGAAGATACTCGCGAGAGATCTGAGATAAACCATGAGACCCTGCTGCAAGCACTGGCTGAATCACGAGCCGAAGTCATAGAGCTCCGAGTACGCCAAAGGGTGTACGAAAGACATCTACTCGACATGGAACGTCAATTGGCTGAACTGAGAGTTCACCAGAGGGATGACTGTCGCTAGTAGTAGACGCTTTACTTTATTTTCCTTGTTAAAAGGAATCGTTTTCTGTCTACGCCCGATGTGGCATTTTCTATGAAATTATCTTGTACCGTAAGTACTATGGTTAGGTCTTTATGCTGTCAAGAACTATCTTCTCTGGATATAATGTAAGACCTTTGCAAGGTCATTTTCCCGAATCTTTACGTCGTGAATATCAAAGATATTGACAGTTGGCTAACTTCTGTGCCATTTCCTTTATTCAAGTACTCTCATCATACTTTCATTGGAGTCTATCTGAAACATGCTTTAGTCAAGTCATTGGACTATAGTAATTTAGCTCCGGAGACATTTCCAAGTCTCTTTTAGTGGTTGGATCCTGTTATTCACCAACCAACGATACCTCGGCTTGAACGACAAACGTCTTGAGACTAGTGTTCGAACTTACTTCCACTCATCACTAGGACTGCATCATAGGGATGTAGGTCAACCCTTCATAAACACACCTCTACTCAGTACTAGGACTGCATCATAGGGATGTAGGTCAAACTTTCGAGAACATAGTCGTACTCTTTAGATGAACAATCTAAGTACATCAAGGGTCAACCAGAATCGCTCACAAAATCCTTATCTTTCGTGTTATAGAATCATGTCGTCATCCGGAAGCAATCAGTCGAACGGCGAAACCTCCGCCTTTCCTATGGACGCCGCTACCTTTCAAATAGCAGTTACAGCTGCCGTGGTGGCTATCGTAACCGCGGTCCTTGCACACTGTAGCGCTATCAGCACAGTCAATGCTGCTGATGGGAATGAGCAGAAAGAACGCAAGAGATCCCAAAGGCTAGCTATACAACAGCAGCAAGTGGAAACCCCTGCCATTCCCGTACCGAGCAGGCCATACGAGGGAAAACTCCCGAAGTGTGATAAGTGTAGTTTCCATCATCATGGGTCTTGCCGTGAGATGCAATGTTGCAATTGCCTAAACATAGGGCACCATGCTCGTGGCTGTGGAGCACCGGCACGACACATCACTCAAGTCCCTTTCATCGGGACTAACCCTACACACAAGAGTACTTATAAAGACGAACGCTTTAGGAAGCAATTTTCAAAGTGGAGTAACGAGGAAGGCACTCGTGTCCACATAACACTGGCTAAACACCGCAATCCCGTCCCCAAAGCTAGTACTAGCCAGTCATGCCACCAATGCGGGGAGATAGGGCAGTTCAAGAAGGATTGCCCTATAGCAAAGAACTCTGGCGTAGATGGGAGGATTCTCAGGATCACAGCTCCGGGAGAACCTGCTCTAGAACCCATGTTAATGTAAATAAGGCGTTTCGTTGTAACAGACTTACAAACTATCCAGTTGTAGTGCAACTAGAGTCTTACCTTTTGTGAGATCCTGTCAGTATAAGGATGCTCGTGCTGCGTATACTTGTCTTTTGTAGTATACGTAATTCGCAGCAATGGTCTTGTTGTAAGTCTAAAGTACTGTAACTCTGTTCATAGTTGCACGGTTGTGTTTTGTCTATAAACGTCTTATGTTCAAATCTAATGCCTTTAAGTTTTAGTATGATTTCGACATTATCATTCGACTCGATTCAGTTTGATCCTCACAAAAAACAGCTTCATATGTACGTCTCCTTTTCAGTAAACGTCTTTTAGAGAAACCGTCATATCAGAACACCGAAGTACTCATCCTAAGAGTACCTCATAGTTCCTTTCTTTCCGAAGAAACCCCTAAAGTACCACTCGTGCAGTACGTCAAGTTTAATCCAGGGATTCATGTGGTTGATCTATCACTGAGGAATGTATGCATAAGAGTGATATATAATCAAGTTTCTACAGGTTTAGAATTAATGATTCCACTTTAACTTTTTTTCCCTCGATGAGATGTGAGCTTAAAGAAGAATCAGTTATTCGACTACCTTTTCATTCTTAATTATATACGACTCGTATACACGAGATTGTGATTTTGAAACCATGTATGAATTCTAATATGAACTTCAGGACGGAGAACTGCCTAAGTCGACGAGTAATCACATCGTCATGTGAACAAACTTAGAACCCAGTAGAACCCTTATAAACAGATCGCCCTATAGCCTAAACACCTACGGAGATACCAGAACAATACAGACAACTTAACGAACTACATAGAAAGAGAATTAGAAGACTAGGCTTCTCACCCTGGAGAACGCCAGTCTTATTCTCCCAGAGATAAATGGATTGCATCGTATGTGCCTCGGATATCGAGGACTCCGTCAAGATTTTTCATTAGAAATCGTTATATCTGCCTCACATAGATGAAATGGTTGAGCAAACACAAGGAAAGAATTACTTCCAGGAATGGATCTGAGATCCGAATATCGCCAGTTCGAGTGTTGGGGAAGGATGTCCGTAAGACTATCTTCCAAACTCGATGCGGACACTTCAAATCCATAGTGATACCCTTTGGATAGGACCAATACGCCCATAGTTTTCATGAGCTAAATGAGTAGGGTACGTCTTTCTTACTTGGACCTGTTCGTCATTTCTCCATGTAATGGCATACTTATCTACCCTCGTAGTATGAAGAAACCCATGGAAACATTTTCCTTCAGAGGAACTTTTCGTGAAGTTCTCTAGGCACGAGTCTTGAAATTGAAGTGTCAAATTTCTATGACACACTATTAGTGATGTGGGAATCCTGAGTACTCTTTCAAGTTGTAAAAACTGTTGAGAAATTGTCGACCCTAGAGACGCCGACAGTCTTTCGCCAAATTCTATGTCTTACAAACCTACTGTCATAGTTCATCCAGAACCCCTCGCAAGTTACAGAAACCTTTACGACCTTGACCCATCAAGAAGTGGCCCTTGACTGGGAAGTTAAACAAGAAAAGGAACCTTTGGAGATTCCAAGTGAGAGACCAAACTCTTTAGGAAGTCTCACTCTGGGAACGGCTTAATACGCTTTGTAAAGCATGGAAAGCTAAATCCAAGATAGATAGGACCTCCGAGATTCTTACCAGAATCGGTCCTGTACCTCGCACACACTAGACCTACTTCGCGAACTCAGTAACGTACATTCTACTCTTCGCGTCTCGATCGTGAAACCATACCTTTCCATTAGGACTCTTATAAGTCCACTCGTCGAGATCCTCGCCTTCGTATTAGAACCGTAGTGACCCTCGACCGAGAGGTCAAGCGGACGAAGCAACGCCATCGCCCGTTAGTGAAGGTTCGTTGGGATATCAACCGAGAACCTGATTTCACTTAGGTGCGCTAGAACCAATCGATTAGGAAGTTCCCTCCTCACGACTCGATCTTTCGTACTTACTTCCTTGCCTAAAATCTAATTTCGAGACGAAATTCCCTTCAACAGGGGGATGATGTGACAAACCCGAAATTTCCATTCTGAACAAACCATATCAAGCCAATAGAAGTAGAACAGTTACAGTGAAAATTCAGACTTCGAGTATAAGTTTGACAGTTTTTCAGGAGTTACACTTAAGGGGATATTAGGAGAGTGGATGCACTAGAGTTTTGTGCAACACTGTTATTCCAATACGCTAGGATATTAGAGTTCATTCTGGGAATAAAAAAATATTTTCTGCCAAAAATATGTCAGGACTATAAATAAAATTATGAACCAAATTCATTCATTATTTGCATTTCCAACAAGAGAAAAGCCATTTTCTCTCTCACAGATCTTCAGGTTTTTATCCCAAATTGTGAGTACTTCGATCTAGTTATGTTATATAGCTTAGATTGTGTGACAACCGTCAATTTTCGGTCAAGTCAAAGTCAACTAAAGTCAACAAGTCAAACCGGTCAACTCAATTTGCCATGAGTACTAGAGTTTACGTTATGTAATTTCTAAACAACTCTCTATTCTAATGAGAGATCATAAATCGAAAAGTGCGTACATCTAGATCTCCTTAACCTAAAACGGTGGTACGTGGCGAGCCAAACCGATAAAACAATGTTGCGTACTCATCGGGAGTATACAAGATCCTTAAACAAGGCTTAACGGGGCTTTCGGACCCTGCATTGCGAAGCCGAACACTCAAAAAGGTCACCAATGAAACCTCTCTCAATCGTTTTCACTTTATCTATCTCTAAGTATGTGAAATCTCTCCCAAATCTCTCTAAGTATGTGAAATCTCTCCCAAATCTCTCTCTGAATGAGAAATCTCTCCAAGAATGTCAAATCTCTCCCAAATCTCTCTAAGTATGTGAAATCTCTCCCAAATCTCTCTAAGTATGTGAAATCTCTCCCAAATCTCTCTCTGAATGAGAAATCTCTCCAAGAATGTCAAATCTCTCCCAAATCTCTCTAAGTATGTGAAATCTCTCCCAAATCTCTCTAAGTTTGTGAAATCTCTCCCAAATCTCTCTCTGAATGAGAAATCTCTCCAAGAATGTCAAATCTCTCCGAAATCTCTCTAAGTATGTGAAATCTCTCCCAAATCTCTCTCTGAATGAGAAATCTCTCCAAGAATGTCAAACCTCTCCCAAATCTCTCTAAGTATGTGAAATTTCTCCCAAATCTCTCTCTGAATGAGAAATCTCCCCAAGTATGTCAAATCTCTCCCAAATCTCTGTAAGTATGTGAAATCTCTCCTAGCTTTCTATAATCACTCGGGGCATCCCGACCCTCGAATTTGGCGAAAACGGCTCAAAAACGGAAGTCTACGCGAAAAACGGACCTTAGGAACCGAAACCCCTCTTAGGAACCGAACCCTCCTGAGGAAGAAGGCTGCTGATCCGAACCGAAGGTACTGTTCACTAACCGAACCGAAGGTACTGTTCACTAACCGAACCGAAGGTACTGTTCACCCTCCTGAGGAAGAAGGCCGCCTTCGCTTCCGAACCATGCACCCTCCTGACCGAACCTCGGCCTAGGACCGAGAGGTCTCGCTGGGAACACATTTTTCTCCCGGTTTTCGCGTAGTTTTGCGTTTAAGGCCCGTTTTTAATTATTTTAACGCGGGGTTTTCACCCAAAATCATATTTTAACATAATAAACCCTAAATATTCACAATTTAATCATAAATTCATAAAAATCTCTATTTAAATAATAAAAGCAAGTGGGTAAAAGTACAAATAGGAGGAGTGTTGACTTTGCTTTACTTTATGACACAAGCAACCACTCCCACACCCACTCTATGACCAGCCATACCTCCTCACCTTACCTAGGTCATATCAATGTCCTTTCCACTCAATCATCACTCCTTCCCACGTTTTTGAGAGCTGGATATTCATCCTCTCTCCTCATTTTCTCTCATTTGCTCTCATTTCACAAGAAGATCAAACTCTTTTCTCTCTCACTTTCTCTCTCTAGAAATTCGAGATTCAAGGGATGATCTTGAGTTTTTCCTCCACATTTGGTAAGCATAATCCATTTCCTTTATGATTATCTCAATTATTTCCACTCAAATCATGGATATCTTACACAAACTCCATTATATTTAGGTTAGAGCTTCGAATCTTCAAGGGATTCTTCAAGTGTTCTTGGGTTGAACACTTCTCTTCTTCGACACTTACCTACTGAAATCACTCAAGGTGAGTTCATACCCCTACATTTTCATGTTTTCTCAAGTTTTTAGGGGGGAATACAAGTTAAAACACCAAGAACATAACTAAATTTTTCTAACAGTTTTCATCAGAAAAGTTGGACTCCATTCACGGACTGTTTTGGACCACTTAAACATTTTAGTTTTCAAAACTGTTTTAGGTGTAAGTAGTTCCAGTTCTTAGCTTTAAAATGACTACTTGCACATCTCCATACGATTTTTCTACAATTTATGGTGATTTTTACAAAACTGCCTATCATTTCAAACACCAATCCGGACCAGTCTGTGATTATGGACTTTTTCACCCAAGTTGGAGGTCATTAAAAATCATGATAAAAATTCTGAGTAAACTAGACACATTTTGGGAACTCTCAGAATTTACGGATTTAGTTTTCGACTTCGTATGATTTTTCTATGGCTTTTCTAAAACAGTGCAGGAAGGTCTAATTTAGTTAACATCATATAATTTTCATAACACTTTGTATTATGTTGAGCAAAGTGTATAATAATAAATTCTAAGTATTGAATGTGTTCCTTTGTAAAATTTTATCATCATAAACTGAAAATAAGTCATTCATGATAAGATTATTCATTCATTTAGAACACGTATATAAGCTATAATAAACATAGTTTAATGGATTTCATAACACTAACGCTTTTTCATAAAAGAGTTCTTATATATTACAAACATTTTGGATAAAACTATAATAGGTATAGTTTATGATACATCACATAATACACACGTACAAAAAGGGTACATTCATACAGAAAGGTTTTACACTCACGCACACAACTTGTAAACTTGTTAACCTAAATTGTGAGACAATCTCTTTCCGTACGTCCGAGTGCGGGATATAAATTCCTGTTAGTTATAATCAGAGTCTCCTGGAGGGAGAACGTGATAGTTGTGTATAGATCTATATTGGGTTTGACACCCCACACCTTGCTGCTAGCTACAGTGGGACCTGCAGGTCTACGGGTGACAAATGTCATTTCAGTTTTACGACGCCTGAGAAACGTCGTGGCAGGTTCATTTAGTCATAGTATGATTATAGCGACTCACATAGGGATATAACAATACATAAAGTTTACGGGATTTTTATAAAACTTAAATGAGTTTTATGTCGATTTTAAAATCACTTTTTATCTCAATAAGTACAGATATTACTGTACACTTTCGGTTTTGGTATTTATGACTACACATCATTTGAAACCACATTTATAACTTTAAGTATGGACAATACTTGTTATTTTCTCGGTCCTGAGATTTAGGACTACATATACATAGAGTATTAACAAACATAAGAATTTACGGGAATTTCATTTAATTCAAGCGCGTTTATGACAATTCAAACACATATCATTTTCTATTAGTAAGAGAGGTTACTTATACATTTTGGTCGTCGGTTGTAAGACTACATTACATAAATTTTATAAAGAAAATATCGGATTTTCTGGATACATATTCTATCACTTTTACAAGGAAAACGGTTTACTTCTCCAATAAAATCTCTTATGAACTCACCAACCTTTGTGTTGACACTTTTCAAAACTACTTGTATTCTCAGGAATTCAGTGAAAACAGGAAATCAACAACGTTTTGAGGATGGGACGATAAATCGTCAAACAGTTCATTTTGTTTCATAATGTAATTGATTCAAATCATGTTAAACATATACTTTGGTGTAACTTTTTCAATTATATTTATGATGGTTGTATTTACTTTGAGCACTATTATACTCGTTGTTGTGATACTCTACATGAAGTCCTCCACCCTCGGACGTTTCCGCCATCCTTGGTTTGGGGGTGTGACAGATTGTGTTTAGAAACATCAAATTCGGACCAAAACCCCAAGATTTGGGAGTTTACCGCCCAAGAACACTTGGGGAGTAAACTCCATTTTAAGGGCCAAAAGTGTCCCAATGCCCCTCAAAGCCTTAGAACTCAACATAGGGACTACCATTGCATGTTTAGAACACCAAAAACAATTAGAATCAAGGATGAAAGTGAGTTCACGGCCAAGGAGGTTCTTGGGCCGTGAACTCCATGTTTAAGTGCCAAAATGCCCTAAATGCCTTCATTTAGCCTAGAGACTAGCACCACACATTACCTTGGTGTGTCTAAGACCCAAAACAATCAAAATACCAACACGTAGGGGTGTTCAGGGCCGCAAACACATGACCAAATGGTTCATGGGCCGAAAACTCTAGTTAGGGGTGTTTTGATGCCACAAACACTTCCTAAGGCTTAGGCTTGAATTAGACATGTACCCTAATGAGATTAGGACTAGCTAACACACAGAAAACACCAAGAAAAAGGTTTTCACAGCCCAAGATGTTTGAGGGCCGTGAACTCCATTAAATGGTGCCAAATGGTGCCATAAAGCCTCCTAAAGCCTTGGACAATTGCCTTAATACATTCGTTGATAATTTAGGGACTTGAAAACACCATAAACCTTCCCCCAAGGGAGATTACGGCCGTAATCTCCATGGGATGTGGTCCCAGGGACGTGAACTCCTCAAAGGAGTTAATGGGAAGCCCAAACACTTGTTTAAGCCTTGAAGCAATTCACCACATGAGTTGTATAATTGTTAGGCTTCATTTAGGGACTTTATTGAGAGTTTACGGCCAGTAGTTTACTCCCCTGGGCCGTAAACTCCAAAACATATGGTCATTTGACCATAAACTCCCATTACAGCTCTTGCACTCCTTTGTTGCAACCCATTAGCCTCCTAGCACTTGACCAAAAGTGTTTTCCTCGCGTTAAAATGTTTATACATGTATAATTAGTGTTTTAATCACTAATTATTTATATACATATGTCTTCATATGTAATTAGGATCATTGTGTGTGTTTAAAGTCTTCACTTGACACCAAGCACTTGTCTGATCCTTCCTTACGATAACAGTCCGTTCAATTCCAATCATTTACAACAGGTGAGTTCATACCCCTTAATTAATGTTTTAAACTATTTTAAATGTTTTATGGGGGGGGGATACAAGTAGAATTATGCTAATTATTATATCAATCACATGTGATTAATAAGCAACATTCAAATGATTGGCTACTCATTAGCCCTTTTACCAAACAGTTTCCTTCAAATGTCTTTCATAAAAATTTTATATGTTTAAAACTCCTTATTACATTGTACATTTTACTCTGTATGTTTTATTTCAAACATATTTACAATCGTGAATCAATCAAATGTTTCCTTATACTAAATTGCTTTATCAAACTCATGCCTTCAAACCGTTTTATAGATTAACATCAAGTCGATCTTTTCTTAAAATAATAATTATGATCAAAGGTTTTACAAAACTTATTTATGCTTTTATATTATAAATTGCATGCCTCTATATGTATTGTTATATAAGAAATGTTTAAAAGACTTAGGAAGACTATCCACCCTATTTCCTTTTCGCGCTTGAGATGTGGTCTGGTGGGATATTGGGTACTCGTCCGAAGGTCGTTTAAATATTAGTTATATAATATAAGTAAATATATAGTCATAAAGGCCCTTCCAGTTCATCCAATGCCCTTGGGTAGCAAGGGTATACATCTATGTCGATACGTACCAGTTAGATTACTAGTAAACTACCATATGGGTAGTTTAGGAAGATACTAGAACTATTACTAGAACACAATATCATACAATGAGTCAATTCATTCATGAGTCAATACTTTCTAGAACATTACTGCATAATACTATACTTGCTAGGTAGAGAGCACGTACATTACAGCTATAACATTACAGTACATTACTATACTTGCTTGGTAGAGAGCACGTACATTACAGCTAGAACATTTCATTACATTACATATATATGAATACGTTAATTATTGTGATCCACTGTATCGGAACATGCCATAAATGTCATGGCCCGAGTTGTAGCCATTATTCTCTTGGAGGGAGAGCGTGAGTTTGCGTATAGATCTATACTGGATTGACTATCCTACACCTTGCTGCTATTTACAACCGGACCTTCATATCTGCGGGTGCCAGACGTTATTCCGTTTTACGACCATTCGTATGTCGTTGTTACCAGTCAATAGTATGGTGCAATTAATCACATGATGCCTTAATATAAATCCGGTTTAAGGTAGTTAGTACAGCAGTAGTTCCTATAATACAACACTACAGCACTACATTTATTTTCCCTTTACTTATATTTAGTGATCTTTTCACTTAAACATTTAATGTAAAAACAATATTTTGATAATGATAGTTACACTTGGGAAAATTACACACTTTTACATGAAACGAACATTTAGAACAGTTAAGTCTTGGTAGAAGACTACATTGAGAACAGTTAGGTCTTGGTAGAAGACACCCATATATATTAGTAGGAATCATAGGGATTTCTAGAGTTTTTCAAACGTTTACAGTTGTTTTACAAACATTTTTATACTTACAGTTCATAAACTTACAAATTCTTACATACAAATTAAGACACTAAAATACATATCATCTCACCAGCTTCAAAGCTGATACTCGCTTTCAAAATTACTTGTATCCTCAGGTCATCATAGATAGGTACCGATGCAAGGAGAAAGGAAGATGGAGCTTGTTCAAGACTCATCTTTCATTTTAATTTATGCTTTAGTGTTTATCAAAATTTGACAGAACACTTGTATAATAATTATATTATTAATGCAATGGATGATGTTGTTGCTTGTTTACTACTTTACAAAGTTGTGATACTGTACATGACGTCCTCCGCCCCAGAACGTTTCCGCCGTTCATGGTTTTGGGGTGTGACAGATTGGTATCAGAGCATTGTTTATAGTGAATTAAGTATATCAACCAATAAAAGATATACTAGCTATAAATACATAAGGGATTAAAAATACTCTGACCAAGAGTTTATACTTTAAATATTAAAATATTTAATTAAGTATACGTGCTGCATTCATACTAAAATCAGTGTCACTGGGACAGTACAAAAGAATTACGGTTGTTGGGCAACACAAGTGGGCTTGAAGACATATGGTCAAAACTGGGAAGATATAGCCTGATCACCTATATTATCCGAGGGTTGGCTAGCATGTGCCTAAGTGTAGTTGTCTGGTTGCAACAAGTCTAAAATCTTACCAACCCTACCACAATGAGAACAATAGAACATAACATTAAAATTAAAATATTATAGGAGTATTTGGTGTTACTATAAGTACTTTATACTTGAGAACTAAAACGGGATCTTCATTACTAAGTTGATAGTTGCTAAGTGGATACACTAAGGCTATATGTAATTAGGATGTTATAGACTTAGAATTTGTGAAAATTTTACTTCACCCGTATTCTGTGTGAATATGGAGTTAAGGTCACTTATTCGAAGGTCTATCCTGTTTAGATTACACATAACTGGTATGCACTTCACAAATAGCGATGTAACTAATGAAGGTTTTCTAAATAATTATCTAGATAATTCGTCTAATAATTATTCTCTTACCCTAAATTCTCGCATAGAAAACATAGCTGGACTCCATCCCCATGGCAACTAGTATCTTCCGAACGAAGTCATTGCTGTTTGGTTTGGAGAAGAACCAGGGAATGAACATTCTATCCCCGTGAATGATCACCATGATGAAAACCTTTCAGACGGTGCTAACTCTGAACCGGAGGTTGAGAACCTACCCCAAGCAGCTCCCTTCCCAATTCCTAACCCTCGTCCGACTTTTCATGGCCCGACCCCTGAGTGGGTGGAATGCTTGGAAACGAGGAGCCAAGGAAAAGATCAGCCCATACCATTTAATGGTGATCGAAGCTTTTACGACCTGAGCAATGGGGGCTCAGCATACAGAATCTTACCAATCTTGGTCCGCAGAGTGGCCCGAAATGAGATTCAAGGTAGGACAGCCCTATATCAGATTACAGAAGTTGCCACCGATGATAGAATGCATACCCTCCGCACCATTCGTCTAGAAGATACTCGCGAGAGATCTGAGAGAAACCATGAGACCCTGCTGCAAGCACTGGCTGAATCACGAGCCGAAGTCATAGAGCTCCGAGTACACCAAAGGGTGTACGAAAGACATCTACTCGACATGGAACGTCAACTGGCTGAACTGAGAGTTCACCAGAGGGATGACTGTCGCCAGTAGTAGACGCTTTACTTTATTTTCCTTGTTAAAAGGAATTGTTTTCTGTCTACGCCCGATGTGGCATTTTCTATGAAATTATCTTGTACCGTAAGTACTATGGTTAGGTCTTTATGCTGTCAAGAACTATCTTCTCTGGATATAATGTAAGACCTTTGCAAGGTCATTTTCCCGAATCTTTACGTCGTGAATATCAAAGATATTGACAGTTGGCTAACTTCTGTGTCATTTCCTTTATTCAAGTACTCTCATCATACTTTCATTGGAGTCTATCTGAAACCTGCTTTAGTCAAGTCATTGGACTATAGTAATTTAGCTCCGGAGACATTTCCAAGTCTCTTTTAGTGGTTGGATCCTGTTATTCACCAACCAACGATACCTCGGCTTGAACGACAAATGTCTTAAGACCAGTGTTCGAACTTACTTCCACTCATCACTAGGACTGCATCATAGGGATGTAGGTCAACCCTTCATAAACACACCTCTACTCAGTACTAGGACTGCATCATAGGGATGTAGGTCAAACTTTCGAGAACATAGTCGTACTCTTTACATGAACAATCTAAGTACATCAAGGGTCAACCAGAATCGCTCACAAAATCCTTATCTTTCGTGTTACAGAATCATGTCATCATCCGGAAGCAATTAGTCGAACGGCGAAACCTCCGCCTTTCCTATGGATGCCGCTACCCTTCAAACAGCAGTTACAGCTGCCGTGATGGCTACCGTAACCGCGGTCCTTGCACACCGTAGCGCTATCAGCACAGTCAATGCTACTGATGGGAATGAAGTTTCCAATCGTGGTATCCATCCAGGAAGCCGCCAAACAGTAACAGTCACAGGCTCGCAAAGCCGAAAAGAAGAGAACAAGAAACGGAAGTGTCAAGCCCGGAAAGAACGCAAGAGATCCCAAAGGCTAGCTATGCAATAGCAGCAAGTGGAAACCCCTGCCATTCCCGTATCGAGCAGGCCATACGAGGGAAAACTCCCGAAGTGTGATAAATGTAGATTCCATCATTATGGGGCTTGCCGTGAGATGCAATGTTTCAATTGCCTAAACATAGTGTACCATGCTCGTGGCTGTGGAACACCGAAACGACCCATCACTCACGTCCCTTTCATCAGGACTAACCCTACACACGAGAGTACTTATAAAGCCGAACGCTTTAGGAAGCAATTTTCAAAGTGGAGTAAAGAGGAAGGCACTCGTGTCCACATAACACTGGCTAAACACCGCAATCCCGTCACCAAAGCTAGTACTAACCAGTCTTGCCACCAATGCAGGGAGATAGGGAACTTCAAGAAGGATTTCCCTATAGCAAAGAACTCTGGCGCAGATGGGAGGATTCTCAGGATCGCAGCCGCAGGAGAACCTGCTCCGGAACCCACGTTAATGTAATTAAGGCGTTTCATTGTAACAGCATTATAAACTATCCAGTTATAGTGCAACTAGAGTCATACCTTTTGTGAGATCCTGTCAGTATAAGGATGCTCGTGCTGCGTATACTTGTCTTTTGTAGGATACCTAATTCGCAGCAATGGTGTTGTTGTAAGTCTAAAGTATTGTAACTCTGTTGATGGTTGCACGGTTGTGTTTTGTCTGTATATGTCTTATGTTCAAATCTAATTTCTTTAAGTTTCAGTATGATTTCGACATTCTCATACGACTCGATTCAGTTTGATCCTCACAAAAATAGATTCATACGTACGTCTCCTTTTTAGTAAACGTCTTTTAGCGAAACCGTCATACCAGAACACCGAAGTACTCATGCCAGGAGTACCTCATAGTTCCTTTCTTTCCGAAGAAACCCCCAAAGTACCACTCGTGCAGTACGTCAAGTTTAATCCAGGGATTCATGTGGTTGATCTATCACTGAGGAATGTATGCATAAGAGTGATATATAATCAAGTTTCTACAGGTTTAGAATTGATGATTCCACTTTAACTTTTTTTCCCTCGATGAGATGTGAGCTTAAAGAAGAATCAGTTATTCGACTACCTTTTCATTCTTAATTATATACGACTCGTATACACGAGATTGTGATTTTGAAACCATGTATGAATTCTAATATGAACTTCAGGACGGAGAACTGCCTAAGTCTACGAGTAATCACATCGTCATGTGAACAAACTTAGAACCCAGTAGGACCCTTATAAACAGATCGCCCTATAGCCTAAACACCTACGGAGATACCAGAACAATACAGACAACTTAACGAACTACATAGAAAGAGAATTAGAAGACTAGGCTTCTCACCCTGGAGAACGCCAGTCTTATTCTCCCAGAGATCAATGGATTGCATCGTATGTGCCTCGGATATCGAGGACTCCGTCAAGATTTTTCATTAGAAATCGTTATCTCTGCCTCCCATAGATGAAATGGTTGAGCAAACACAAGGAAAGAATTACTTCCAGGAATGGATCTGAGATCCGAATATCTCCAGTTCGAGTGTTGGGGAAGGATGTCCGTAAGACTATCTTCCAAACTCGATGCGGACACTTCAAATCCGTAGTGATACCCTTCGGATAGGACCAATACGCCCATAGTTTTCATGAGCTAAATGAGTAGGGTACGTCTTTCTTACTTGGGTCAGTTCGTCATTTCACCATGTAATGACTTACTTATCTACCCTCGTAGTATGAAGAAACCCATGGAAACATTTTCCTTCAGAGGAACTTTTCGCGAAGTTCTCTAGGCACGAGTCTTGAAATTGAAGAGTCAAATTTCTATGACACACTATTAGTGATGTTGGAATCCTGAGTACTCTTTCAAGTTGTCAAAACCGTTGAGAAATTGTCAACCCCAGAGACGCCGACAGTCTTTCGCCAAATTCTAGGTCTTACAGACCTACTGTCATAGTTCATCCAGAACCCCTCGCAAATTATAGAAACCTTTACGACCTTGACCCATCAAGGAGTGGCCCTTGACTAGGAAGTTAAACAAGAAAAGGAACCTTTGGAGATTCCAAGTGAGAGACCAAACTCTTTAGGAAGTCTCACTCTGGGAACGGCTTAATACGCTTTGTAAAGCATGGAAAGCTAAATCCAAGATAGATAGGACCTTCGAGATTCTTACCAGAATCGGTCCTGTACCTCGCACACACTAGACCTACTCCGCGAACTCAGTAACATACATTCTATTCTTCGCGTCTCGATCGTGAAACCATACCTTTCCGTTAGGACTCTTGTAAGTCCACTCCTCGAGATCCTCGCCTTCGTATTAGAACCGTAGTGACCCTCGACTGAGAGGTCAAGCGGACGAAGCAACGCCATCGCCCGTTAGTGAAGGTTCGTTGGGATACCAACCGAGAACCTGATTTCACTTAAGTGCGCTAGAAACCAATCGATTAGGAAGTTCCCTCCTCACGACTCGATCATTCGTACCTACTTCCTTGCCTAAATTCTAATTTCGGGACGAAATTCCCTTCAACAGGGGGATGATGTGACAACCTGAAATTTCCATTATGAACAAACCATATCAAGCCAATAGAAGTAGAACAATTACAGTGAAAATTCAGACTTCGAGTATAAGTTTGGCAGTTTTTCAGGATTTACACTTAAGGAGATATTAGGAGAGTGGATGCACTAGAGTTTTATGCAACACTGTTATTACAATACTCTAGGATATTAGAGTTCATTCCGGGAATAAAAAAATATTTTCTGCCAAAAATATCTCAGGACTATAAATAGAATTCTGAACCAAATTCATTCATTATTCGCATTTCCAACTAGAGAAAAGCCATTTTCTCTCTCACGGATCTTCGGGTTTTTATCGCAAATTGTGAGTACTTCGATCTTGTTATGTGATATAGCTTAGATTGTGTTTAGAAACATCAAATTCCGACCAAAACCCCAAGATTTGGGAGTTTACCGCCCAAGAACACTTGGGGAGTAAACTCCATTTTAAAGGCCAAAAGTGTCCCAATGCCCCTCAAAGCCTTAGAACTCAACATAGGGACTACCATTGCATGTTTAGAACACCAAAAACAATTAGAATCAAGGATGAAAGTGAGTTCACGGCCAAGGAGGTTCTTGGGCCGTGAACTCCATGTTTAAGTGCCAAAATGCCCTAAATGCCTTCATTTAGCCAAGAGACTAGCATAGCACATTACCTTGATGTGTCTAAGACCCAAAACAATAAAAATATCAACACCTAGGGGTGTTCACGGCCGCAAACACATGGCCAAATGGTTCATGCGCTGAAAACTCTAGTTAGGGGTGTTTTGATGCCACAAACACTTCCTAAGGCTTAGGCTTGAATTAGATATGTACCCTAATGAGATTAGGACTAGACAACACACATAGAACACCAAGAAAAATGTGTTCACGGCCCAAGATGTTCCAGGGCCTTGAACTCCATTAAATGGTGCCAAATGGTGCCATAAATCCTCCTAAAGCCTTGGACAATTGCCTTAATGCATTCCTTGATAATTTAGGGACTTGAAAACACCATAAACCTTCCCCAAAGGGAGATTACGGCCGTAATCTCCATGGGATATGGTCCCAGGGCCGTGAACTCCTCAAAGGAGTTAATAGGAAGCCAAAACACTTGTTTAAGCCTTGAAGCAATTCACCACATGAGTTGTATAATTGTTAGGCTTCATTTAGGGACTTTATTGAGAGTTTACGGCCAGAAGTTTACTCCCCTGGGCCGTAAACTCCAAAACATATGGTCATTTGACCATAAACTCCCATTAGAGGTCTTGCACTCCTTTGTTGCAACCCATTAGCCTCCTAGCAGTTGACCAAAAGTGTTTTCCTCGCGTTAAAATGTTTATACATGTATAATTAGTGTTTTAATCACTAATTATTTATATACATATGTTTTCATATGTAATTAGGATCATTGTGTGTGATTAAAGTCTTCACTTGACACCAAGCGCTTGTCTGATCCTTCCTTACGATAACAGTCCGTTCAATTCCAATCATTTACAACAGGTGAGTTCATACCCCTTAATTAATGTTTTAAACTATTTTTAAATGTTTTATGGGGGGGATACAAGTAGAATTATGCTAATTATTATATCAATCACATGTGATTAATAGGCAACATTCAAATGATTGGCTACTTATTAGCTGTTTTACCAAATAGTTGTTGGATATAGTGTCTAAGTCCATAACTATATTTGGTATGTACTTGACCCGACCCGGCATGGTCCATTTGGGTTGCACTTCACCCGAACAATTTATGGATAATATTTGAGAATAGTACAAGTTGTGATTTATTAATATATTATAAGTTCTAATATATTAATATAAGATCATATTATTTAATTAGTAGTGGTCTATAATTAATCTAGGATTAATTTAGTGATCAAAGAGATTACTAATTAAATATGGGCTTTTATATTTATATAGTGTGGGCTTATGCTTATTTGGAATGGGCTAGGCTTGGATGGAGAAGTCCATGGCTACTCCATGGAGCTTTAACCCATGGATCTCATGGAAATGAAGAGACATGGGTATTAGGGTTTACATGGATGTAACCCTAATCCACCACACTATATAAAGGAGGCTTTGGCTCTTGAAATCAATCTAGTTGTATCTAGTGAACACTAGTTGACACATGTTGAGGTGAGGGCCGATTTCAAGAGAAGTGTGACTATTCTCTCAAAGTTCCAAGTTTGTGGTGATTTGTGACTTTCATTTGAGGCATCCACATTGTTGGTGCTAGGCTCTAAAACTCCAAGGAATCAACTACAACTACAAGGTAAGTGTTTCTACTAGCTTTATTTGATTCAAGTTCCCCATGCCATGCTAGTTAGGATATAAGCCTTGGAAAAATAATTATTTGCATGTATCTTAGACAAACATAGATCCAAGGTTTATTAGGGTTGCATGTACACTTAGGAAGTGTTAGAATGCTCAAAGCCCATCAGTGGTATCAGAGCCTAGGCTTGTTTGTTTGATACTTGTTGCAATATGCTGGAAAAAGTCGAAATCTTGCTGTCTGACTGATGGACTCGCCGAGTCCATTGGGGGGACTCGCCGAGTCCACTTGTATCTTCAACCTACTCGTCGAGTAGGTTCATGCACTCGACGAGTAGGGTCGACAGAGTGCAGTTTTTCGTCTTTAGTTGCTGGAAATGGATTAGAAACATTACCCTAAACTGTTTTGGTACTTGAAAACTTGTTTTAGAAGGTGTAATGTCTTTTCTAACTCATTTACAACAACTAGTTATCAAAATTACAAAGATTAAATGTGATTTTGATATATGAAAGTGTTCATGTTCATGATCTTGTTCTTATGATGTTTAGATGATCATAGGAATTATTTGTAACCTATGTGGTAGATTAATTCTTGATCATAATGTTATTTAATGGAGTCCATAACTTGTCCTCAAGTTATGGAAAACCAAAAGTCTCTTGGATTGAAAACCATTAAAAGAACACAAGAGTTAGAAAAATGAAGAGTCTTCATTTTATTACTCTATTAAACTCATAAGTTACAAGATATGAAAAGTTTTGAAAGTTTACAAAACTTGCCCTCAAGTTTTGGAACAAGTAAAGTCAAGTTAAAACTTTAGTTCCAACCCTTAGAATTTTAAAAGTTAAAATTCAACCCTTATACTTATATTATTATGATTTAATAATTATATATATGTATAAGAACAAAGTCGTCTTACCGCTAGTACACCTCATTCACGAAGCCAGTCTATAAGGTGGGTATAAGGTTGTTGCCTATAAAATGGTGACTTAATGGGTGTCCACTCTCACCCACCGCTTGCTTGACTGGTGGAGGGTCGTTAGCCGAACGGGTAAGACAAGGACTTATAAATTCTCATTCAAAGTATGATGAATATTATAAAGTAACTAAATGTTTTATTAAATTCCCAATCTTAGTTACTTTAGGAAAAATGTGAATAATGTGCTAATCCATGAAATTACACTTTACACTTTGTTTAAGTCGTTGGTGGAGCGTGTGTGGTTAACCGGCACACTAACTTGGACTTAACAAGGTAGGTAAAGGGTGACTTAGGGTTTATTATAATATCGATGGAGCGTGTGTGGTTTACCGGCACATCGATTGAGTGATAAACCTTAAGGGTACCAAGTGATTTGCATGGTTACTTCACACCTCATTTTGTGATCCTCGGCATCCCAGTCACAAAATCTGGAGGGCACACTCGAGATTGAAACATGCCTTTGAAAAGTTCATTGAATCTCAAAGAATCTAGGAGTTTCTAAGAACCAATCAAAACCTAATACTTAAATATTTCGGTTTTCGTGGTGGAAATTGGTGAATCGTCATTCACCTACCTTTCAAATATGGTATAGCTTAGATTACGACATACCTCTTCTAAGTTATATTATATTGTGATTGGATCCTAGCCTTAATATTACATTTGGGTGTTTTATTAAGGACTCTCTTATATCTAAACTAATCTTGTTCTCTTCTCTTCAGATGTCTTCCAACAATGCTTCTGGCTCTAATCCTAATGGCTCCTTTACCCTTATGAACTTGTGTGGGAAAGTCACCTTTGATGGATCCAACTTCAATGAGTGGATCAGAAACATCAGGATGATTACCCGCTACGAGGACAAAGAATATGTCCTTGACAAGGAGCTTAAGGAGATTGATGAGACCACTGCAACTCCTCAGGAGATCGCTGACTTTCGGGCACATGAAAGGGATGCTATGAAAGTGGCTTGCATCATGATGGTCACGATGACAGCGGAACTCCAAAAGTCTTATGAGGATTTCTACCCTTATGAAATGCACCAAGATTTGATGGAAAGATACCATCAAAGTGCAAGGCAAGAGAGGTATGAAATCATCTGCTCCATGATAACAACCATGATGAAGGACGGGGAATCCGTCACGAGCCACATGCAGAAAATGCAAAGGTATGTGGATCGTTTGCTGAAGCTTAATGTGAACTTCCATGAGGACCTTGCAATAGATATCATTTTGCACTCCTTACCATCGTGCTATGATCAATTCCGCATGACATATCACATGAATAAGGAAGAGGTCACACTCAGCAAACTTCAGGGACTTCTCAAGACCGCAGAATCAGGTCTTAAGGGGAAGTCAGTTGCTATCACTCCTACTCCAAACTCAACTCCGGTTTTGGCAATTGGGAAAGGTCGGTGGAGGAAGAGAAAGAGGTCCTCGAAGGGTACCAAGGCTCGGACCCTTGATAGCTCTTCTTCAAGTGGAACCAAGAAAGGTTTTGTCACTCCTTCTTCTGACCCAAAAGAGGCTGAATGCTTCTATTGCCATGACAAATCTCATTGGAAGCGGAACTGCCCAAAATACCAGCAGGATGTGAAGGATGGGAAAGTCAAACCCAACCATGCAGGTATTTACACTATCATTTCTAATAACTCACCCCATTCTAAATCTTGCACTACAAGAAAAAAGGCCTTTTACGACGCTCATTGCGCGTCGTAAAATGCTCAGACGACGCGCATATGCGTGTCAAGGAAGGCCCTGTCATAAAGAGAGACGACGCGCTTTTGTGCGTCGTCTATAGACGACGCGCATTTACGACGCACATTTATGACGCACATTTACGACGTGCGGTTATGACACGCAATGCGTATCAAGGAAGGCCCTGTCATAAAGGAAGACGACGCGCATTTGCGTGTCGTAACCTTACGACGCGCGTGTTTATGACACGCAATGCGTATCAAGGAAGCCCCTGTCAAGAAAGGCCATGTCATAAATGAAGATGACACACATTTTTGCGTATCATAATTTTAAATGTTCTAAAAAAAAGATTTACAATATCTAAATTTGATGTCATACAATTCATAATAGAAATAAAATATCATATACAAAAAATACAATCCATTGCATAAAATTTAATGTCATACAATTCTATTTTTTACAATATCTAAATTTGCATCTAATCTACTCTCTACATCAAATTCCAACTAAATAAAGTTGCATCTTGCGTTTCATAATTCTTTAAGACTAATGCTCCAAACAGCTGTTATATGGATAAGAAGTTGTACATTGGCCCATCTCACTCAAGAAAGACTTAGCCAAATTCAACGCCAAGTCTTTACTGCATCTTGCTGATAATGCTGCAAGATTTGAATCAAGTGGCTTCATATTCCTTTCTTCCACCAACTTTACCTGATGCACAAAATACACAGAAACAAAAAAAACATTGTATAGGACAATCCAAAAACACATTATAAGCATAACAGTCAGTCCATGGACTTACTGTGGATCAATAATTGCAAACACCAAAGTAATGAAAACAGATGTTTGTTGGCCACACAACACACATAACAAATGCAGCTGAAATGGCACATCTAATTAATCAGAAAAGAGGTAATGTGATCCAGACTTGTTTTCCTTGTCTATAGCAAATGAAACAAAGATGCATTGATTTTGAACTTATTTGTTGACTTGATAGGGAAATGTTCCAACTTAAACAATCTATCACATCACATCACATATTTGGCAATGTTCCATTCAAATTGGGATGAGTATTGAGCTGTGATCATCCGAGATAGACACCGGTTTTGATCCATCCAAAGACCATGTAATATGGTATATAGAACCTTCATGCCCATCCAATCCAATCCACATACTGGGACAACTTTGTACTCAGCTCTCTTTGATTTTGATCCCATAGGATTTGGAGTATCTACTACTTTCCAGACAATTATCTGGCATGACAAATTTACAATCAACAATCTCATCATGTTTAGAAACTACTTTTACTCATGTATCAGGCAGGTATGTATCTATTATCTAAGAGCCAGCTAAACTGTTAATATATTTAACCAAACCTTATGTAGTTATGTGTATTTAATGATTTAATCCTTTGAGATATGGAAAACTGAAATCGTGAAAGATGCTTACATAGTTCAAGTACTGACAGCACCAAATGTTGGCATCATTGCAGTTAGTCCCTATAAGATTGTTTAGTATATATGTTATTATTTATAAAACCAAGGGCAAAAAAGGAAAAGAGTATAATCTTTTTACCTTCATCTCCTCTGCTTATGAATAACAAGAGATGAACTTCAACATTTTCAAGCATACCTTAAATGCAGGAACCGAAGAACTGATTACATTCTTGAGCTGAACAACAAGCAGCATACTTTCAACCCTGCAACTGCAAATCTGCCAAATTAGAGAAAACACTTATACTAATCAAACCATACGATGTTGATAGAAAAGTAATAGAACATATATATGCATATAATTACACCCACCTTCTTTTTAGTAGCCTAGATGCGATAATAATATGCAGTGGTGAATTCCAGGTCATCTGCTTCCTCTGTCCAAATGATAAAGAACATGTTCATGTGAAATCATAAAGCTAACTGTGAAATCAAATGATGACTTATTACAGGGGAAGTGAACTTCCTACCACTGCCAGAGACATCATTTGATGTTTGAGAGATTGTTGTTGTACAAAAAAAAACTATAAAAGCTCACCAAACCATCCTTTTGAGTTAGCATAATAATTACACAGCTTATGAATCTTCTATCTCAGAATCAGACTCTGTATCTGAGCGCAATTCTGCATGTCTTCTGTTTGTGTTGGCTTCCAATGGGGGCATCCCATCATCTTCACTAGACTCCAACTCCTCATTTTCCTGTGTGCTTTTCTCAGACTTTCCATTAGAGGTGTCCACTATCACTGTTTTAAATATTTCTGGCCTGCATAATTCAAATGAAGAATTTTTATTGATAATTAATTCTCATCATAAGTCATAAGTTAGGAGTAATAAACAAACTAACCATTCTGGAGACTTTTGTAACACTCTAACTTGTTCATGAAAAAGGACTTGAAGAACAACACAAGCCACTTTTCTTCCAGACTCAACAGCCTCTTCTCTTCCACTATCATCAACCACCACAAAACTACCTGCAACATTTATTCATCATCAAATTGACCATTTCTATGGGGGTTAAATGCAACAAATAGCACTATACTTTCACTGCTATGATTGGGTAGATTTTTCAAAGTACAATGCTAAACTTAGAAAGATTAAGTCACACCTCGTTTTATCCACATGCTTTTCTGAAATTTAGCTGGAAAAATCGCCAAAGCTTTGTCTCCTTTGGCATCAATTATCTGTATACTTAAATCAATCAGTCATGCATTTAATTTAACCAAGAACAAGTGATGAATAACCTCAATTAGATTGGATCCTCGAAGTGAAACAACTTGCATAATGCTTTGTCCTGGTTGAAGACTTAAGGTCTCATCATTAACAGCCCTCTTCAGATTCTTCCTTCCACCTTTTGCAGCCATTTTTCACTTTAATCACACTTGCAGATGATTATGGAGCTCTGTGTGTAAAATCTACTAGAAAAATCAACACATTAAAATGATTAAATGAACACATTACAATACACCTACAATCACACAAATTAACAGATTAGATCCATCCAATTACATATATATGTACACTTTAAAGATTCAAGGTTCAGCCAAAGCATATGAATAAGATACTAGTCCCAGTTTTCACTTTCAAGTTTCTATTTTTTCGATATATTCAGTTTTCTTTGTATTTTATCTGTTAGTTATGTCAGATAAAATACAACATCCATATCAAAGAGTTTGCTTCAAGATATTAGAGCAGATCACCAACATAAGCTTCATAGAAAGGATATTAAAGCCAATACAAACAAAATGGATGGGAATTCAAGCAACTTGAGTCTTAACTACCAGATACCAACAAGCAAACAAGCAAAAGAGTGAAGGTGATAACTACAAAAAGGTTTAATTAAAAACATACAAGTTTAGACTTTAGGAGATGCAGGAGAATTGAAAGAAAGTGCACAGCGAGCTAGAAGAGGAAGCAGTTTGAGTCAAACGAATTCAGGCCACTTAAAAGACATGTTCTGATGTTCTTATCTATTGCATGTGTCAAGGGTCTCAGCCCTCAGTAAGTAATTAAGTACCACGTCGAAACTTTGAGGTACGGAAAGCAGGCAAATGAACTCAATCAGCAGAATATGATAAGGATCAAACTATGCTGCAACTACACAATACCATGAGAAGCTACTAACTGATCCAATTTTGGGTTCCAAACTCGGTTGCCGAGATAAGCAAAGGGAACATACGTTGTTGGATTTTGTACAGCAAGAACAGGGGAAATCCAACAAAAAATCGATTTCATAACAGCAAGAATCAAACTTAAATGCATAGCAAGAAACAATTCCGTACCAATAACTTTGTACCTCACTTCATGGTCCTTCATCTTTACGAGTCTCTCCACCACTAAACTATAACAAAACATCACCATCTTTGGTTACAATCTCAATTCCCTCCTTTATATGTGTAACGAACCTAAAAAATACAAAATTAACCTTAAAACATATAAAGGTAAAAAAATCAAAATTTCTATTTATTTAGCACACCAATAACTATAAAAATACCTTCAAATCTATGCTTTATGTTTTTTCCATCGACATGCCATAAGGGAGGGGGACGGTTTCGTTCAATGATTGGGGGAGCTTCACTTGGAATGTGGCAATATTGATGAATCCCTTCAAAAGAAAGATGTTCAGGTGCTTCACAAAACGTGCCAAAAAATAAATGAATTTGTATTAAAGAAAGCGTCTTGGAAATTTACAAATTTGGCAGCCTATCATTGTTCAAGTGCTCTTAACTGTGCATTGCTTGTAGATTAATAGAAAGCGCCTCAGTCAGAGTGGGCTTTTTCTCTTTCAATTTTTCCTATAAAAGACAACTTGTTAGCTAAAAATTATAATCAAAGTTAATGATAGCAAGAGGCAACCGATTCAATTTCTCAATGAAGATGAAACTCAGTCCTTACCTCTCTGAGATTAACCCATATATGGTTACGTGTTGCAGGTTTGCTTCAGGAGGAAATGTTTTTAGGTTTGTGTTAGGATATGTAGAAGATTGCTCTTTCAAGCATTTTGTCGATCACTTGGAGTGCATATATGCTCTCTTTTTTCTGATCCATTTACTTTAATTGTACATTTATAACCATCGAAAACAAATGCCAAAATCACATACTTTAAGCATCGATTCATTGTAAAATATAAAATAAAACATCAAACTAAGGTTCAACAAAATAACATTAAGAGAGGGGTAGAGATTTTCGAGATGATCTATAGGGGATGAAGAAATAAAGTTCTTCTGTTCAAAAATAAAACCAAACAGATTCATCACTCTCAACATTTTAAAGACAAACATCAAGTAGTTAAACACAAATTTTAAACTGAAATTTAATCAATATAACGAAAAATCAGAAAAAACATACACACAGTAGTAGTCGTGGCGGCCGTAGTTGTCGACTCCGCCATCATAAACTTTTTTGTTGAAGAAATAGGAGATGGTAGAAGCGTCCTTTTCATAGCATAGTAACACCTCCCATTCCTGGGAGAAATAGGAGATCGTAGTTGTCGGCCGTAGTTAAACACAATTTTTGTTGAAGAAAGGAAACTTCAATTAAACGAACAACTTTACCATATTTGGGAGAAAAAATCGGGAATGGGTTACAATTAACGAACCTTAGAGAGTTTATCGCCACCAAGATGATGCAGATGCACGAAAAAAACCATAATCCTTTTTTCTTGATTGAGAAGATGAAGTTGAGGGATGAATGAGAAGTCGTGTTCCCCTAATTTGCTGAATGGATGAAGAAATAGGACCAAGGCTAGAAGCGCAACTAGACTAGGGTTTGTAAACGTGGGGAGTCATTGTAGATGGAGTAGGGTAGAGGTGAAGAGGAGTGAGCGGGGTACTTCAAAATTTTGAGGGATTTTCCATGTTTCTAGTGGTGGCGGCTGCTAGGTTTTACAGAGAGTAGCAGGGGAGAAAATGAAAGAAGATATTACTATTTCAAATGTGTTATGTTTGATTAGGGTTTGCACATAGAAGGAAGTGAAAGTCGATCGGAGAGGAAGGGGTTTGCAGAGAGAAAGAAGGGAGAGAATGAAGTCGATTTGGCGGGTGTAGAGAGTAGAGAGGAAGAGGAAGCGGGTGTTCAAAATTTTGGGGGATTTAGTTTCCCCCCTGAGTCCTAGAAACGCGCGTTTATTAAAATTATAAAGCGACATTTGTAGAGGACGCCCTTTTTATTATAGGTGCCCTCCGTGTTTTTAATATTTTTACATGAGACACTAATTTAAGGGCACTCAGTAATGCGCGACCTAAATCCTTAAATTTTTTGAAGAGATGACACTTTTTTAATGTCGCTCTCTAATGCGTAACATAAATCAAAGAGCGTCGTGTTTTGCGCGTCGTAAAAGGGTCTTTTTCTTGTAGTGTTGGGTCCTTGATACCGGTTGTGGTATTCATATTTGTTGTGACTTGCAGGGACTAAGAAGAAGTGAGAATGTGGAGCAAGGAAGAATAAACTTGATCATGGGGAATAGGAAAGTTTCACCTGTCACCAAGATTGGAGTTTATACTTTATCGCTAAGTAGTGGGTTTAATTTAGAATTGAATAAATGTTGTTATTCGCCAGGAATGGCAAGAAATATTATTTCCTTTCATGCTTTGTACAAACAAGGGTTTACCTTTTCATTTAATAATGAAGTTGGTTCTATTGATGCTTTCTATAATAATGTCTTTTTTTTAAAGCATTACCTTGTGATGGTGTGTATGAAGCTGTATCTGTTGTAGATAACTTAGGAAATAATGTTTTGTGTATTGATTCTACTAATAATAATAACTTGGATAAAGCATCATTATGGCATTGTCGTCTTGGACATATAAGCAAGAAACGCAGAGGCCAACTCCAAAAGGATGGAGTCTTGGAGTCGTTTGACCTAAAGTCAGATGATAGTTGCGAATCATGCTTACTTGGAAAAATGACAAAGTCACCTTTCACAGGCTCGTGTGAGAGGGGTGAAGGTTTGTTGGACCTTGTACACACGGATGTGTGTGGACCATTCAAACATGCCACAAGGGATGCTAATCGTTATTATTTGACTTTTACTGATGATTACAGTAGATATGGATATGTCTACTTAATCAAGCATAAGTCAGAGACTTTCGAGAGGTTTAAGGAATTTAAACAGGAAGTCGAGAATCAATTGGGCAGGAACATTAAGATGCTTCGATCCGATCGAGGAGGTGAGTATCTTAGTTCAGAGTTCCTCGACTATCTTAGGGAATGTGGGATTGTCTCACAATTGACACCTCCCAGGACACCACAGTTGAATGGTGTGGCTGAGAGGCGTAATCGAAACTTGTTGGATATGGTTCGTTCCATGATGAGTCGAGCTACGCTACCAATCTCATTCTGGGGGTATGCCTTAGAGACTGCCGCCCATATTCTTAATCTTGTCCCTACAAAGAAAGTTGCCAAAACTCCTCACGAGATGTGGACTGGAAAAGTACCTAAGCTAGACCACATCAAGATTTGGGGTTGCGAGGCTTTCGTGAGACGCGAGACTCATGATAAGCTCGAACCTCGAAGCGAGAGGTGTATTTTCATCGGCTACCCACAACAATCCTTTGGTTACCTCTTCTACAGACCTAGTGACAATGTGGTCTTCGTAGCAAGAAGAGGAGTTTTTCGAGAGAGAAAATTTATAAGCCAAGGAGACAGTGGGAGGCAAATTGATCTTGAAGAAATTCAAGAATCAAGCGGTGAAGGAACTTCGAACACTAGCCCTCAACTTGAGGAGGAAACTCCTGTTGAGCCAGTTGATGAGCCTGTACCTCTGAGGCGTTCCACGAGAGTTAGGAATGCACCTGAGCATTATTATGGCTTCCATATTACTGCGGAAGGTGAGACACTTATTAGTGATGAGACACTAGTAGGTCTGGATGAACCTAACAGCTACACGGAAGCCATGGCAGGCCCTGAGGCTGCTAAATGGAAAGAGGCCATGGATAGCGAGATACAATCCATGTATGACAATCAAGTTTGGAACTTGGTTGAGAATGTACCTGGTCGTAAGACTGTAGGGTGCAAATGGGTCTTCAAGAAGAAGACCGACATGGATGGTAAAGTACACACTTATAAGGCGAGACTGGTTGCAAAGGGCTTCTCTTAAATTCCTGGAGTGGACTATGATGAGACCTTTTCTCCAGTAGCCAAGATTAAGTCTATTCGGGTTCTGTTAGCCATAGCTGCATTTCATGACTATGAAATATGGCAAATGGATGTCAAAACCGCTTTCCTTAATGGAAAGTTGGCTGAAGATGTTTACATGAGTCAGCCAGAGGGTTTTGTCAGCAACGAGTACCCTAATAGAGTGTGTAAGCTCGAGAAGTCCATTTATGGATTGAAACAGGCACCTCGCAGGTGGAATCTTTGCTTTGATGAGAAAGTCAAGGAATTTGGCTTTTCGAGGAGTGAAGATGAATCTTGCGTCTATATCAAGGCTAGTGGGAGCATAGTCAGTTTTTTGGTACTGTATGTGGATGACATACTACTCATAGGAAATGACATTCCAACCCTGCAGGAAGTAAAGTCCTGGCTTGGGAAGTGTTTCGCTATGAAGGACCTTGGTGAAGCTGCCTATATCCTAGGGATAAAGATTTTGAGAAACAGGAGTAAAAGGCTAATTGGACTTAGCCAAAGTACCTACTTGGACAAAGTGTTGAAAAGATTCAACATGCATAACTCCA
Organism: Lactuca serriola; assembly: GCF_051521515.1. NCBI lineage: Eukaryota > Viridiplantae > Streptophyta > Magnoliopsida > Asterales > Asteraceae > Lactuca > Lactuca serriola. Next base: position 170,839,823 of record NC_136408.1, on the reverse strand, counting down.
AGAAAGGTGAGTTACCCATTCAGTGTAATGCCAGATTGAGTAAGACACAAAGCCCTAGTAGTGAGGCTGAGATAGCAGAAATGAGCCGATTTCCTTATGCTTCAGCTGTAGGATCGATCATGTACGCCATGACGTGTACTCGACCTGATGTAGCTTTTGCTTTGAGCATGGTTAGCAGGTATCAGGCGAACCCTAGCAAGGAACACTGGACTGCGGTAAAGAATATCCTCAAGTACCTGCGAAGGACTAAGGACTAGGTCCTTACCTTCGGTGGGAGAGATGACTTGAGATTTGTAGGGTATAGTGATGCTAGCTTCCAGACTGATAGGGATAATTTCCGCTCTCAGTCAGGCTGGGTCTTTACCCTAATCGGAGGAGCAATCTCTTGGAAGAGTTCCAAGCAGGAGACAGTGGCTGATTCCACTTGTGAATCAGAGTATATAGCGGCAAGCGAGGCAGCAAAGGAGGCGATATGGCTAAAGAACTTCATCGGAGACCTTGGAGTTGTACCAGCTATAAAAGAGCCAATGGAGATTTTCTGTGATAGCAATAGTGCGGTTGCCTTAGCCAAGGAACCAAGGGATCATGGGAGATCCAGACACATCGACAGAAAATACCATTTTATCAGACATCGAATTGAAGAAGGACTCCTCGTGGCGAAGAGGGTATCATCGGATGAGAACCCAGAAGATCCCCTCACGAAGGGACTGAGTAGGGTTAAGCATCTCCAGCATGCTCGGAGCATAGGGCTGAAGGATGATATAAGTTTTAGTAGTTAGATAACCCGGAAATTTGTAAAGTGTAATTGACATTTGATGATGAATAAAAGGTGTTTTATTTATGAGTAAAGTGTTACTATCTCTTGTCGATCTTTTACTATATTTCTTTTGCATGTTTTGACTTCCATAATAATTTTTTGTTTGGTATAACATATTATTCAAACCTCCACAGTCGGTCATATGTCGGAAGTAGGTATGAATCAAGACTGTCATGATGGGTTGTAGAGGTCTAAGGTGCTGGACAAGGCTACAACAATCATGAGTGCTCATAAGTTCTGAGCATTGGACTCAACCCACGCTCACTGGAATCACTTCATGGAATTTTATCTCGAGTGATCGTGAGATGGTAATATCATATAAGTCTTCAAACCTAGAGATATGATTTGTTACTTACGAGTTGGTTATGCATTGATTGTACGTAAACGCATTGGTAACTCGATGTTATAAAACGTGCCTTTGTGTGTAATTCAATGAGTGGTAGAACAAACATATGAGTCGAAGTTTATCTGTTCCTTCTTGGATTAGAAGATGATATCTGGGCCCCTCGATGATTTTGTTTTGACCTATGTACCGGGCCCGGTCAGAACTAAATTGATGTGTTCAGTTAAGATTTATGTCAAACAAATCGGAAATCGGGAAACAAATGCTGGACAATAAGCAAGACAATGTTCCATGTGTTTGTCCGGCTGATATCTAGAACAGAGGATTATATGATCACTTATCTAAATGGCGCGTTCTAGTTCAACAGAGTTTAAAGAGCTACGAGTGCTGATCGGTTCCTGAAGTTATACTTGCAAATATAGTTACTAGACTTATCCAAGTGGGAGACTGTTGGATATAGTGTCTAAGTCCATAACTATATTTGGTATGTACTTGACCCGACCCAGCATGGTCCATTTGGGTTGCACTTCACCCGAACAATTTATGGATAATATTTGAGAATAGTACAAGTTGTGATTTATTAATATACTATAAGTTCTAATATATTAATATAAGATCATATTATTTAATTAGTAGTGATCTATAATTAATCTAGGATTAATTTAGTGATCAAAGAGATTACTAATTAAATATGGGCTTTTATATTTATATAGTGTGGGCTTATGCTTATTTGGAATGGGCTAGGCTTGCATGGAGAAGTCCATGGATACTCCATGGAGCTTTAACCCATGGATCTCATGGAAATGAAGAGACATGGGTATTAGGGTTTACATGGATGTAACCCTAATCCACCACACTATATAAAGGAGGCTTTGGCTCTTGAAATCAATCTAGTTGTATCTAGTGAACACTAGTTGACACATGTTGAGGTGAGGGCCGATTTCAAGAGAAGTGTGACTATTCTCTCAAAGTTCCAAGTTTGTGGTGATTTGTGACTTTCATTTGAGGCATCCACATTATTGGTGCTAGGCTCTAAAACTCCAAGGAATCAACTACAACTACAAGGTAAGTGTATCTACTAGCTTTATTTGATTCAAGTTCCCCATGTCATGCTAGTTAGGATATAAGCCTTGGAAAAATAATTATTTGCATGTATCTTAGACAAACATAGATCCAAGGTTTATTAGGGTTGCATGTACACTTAGGAAGTGTTAGAATGCTCAAAACCCATCAATAATTTCCTTCAAATGTCTTTCATAAAAATTTTATATGTTTAAAACTCCTTATTACATTGTACATTTTACTCTGTATGTTTTATTTCAAACATATTTACTATCGTGATTCAATCAAATGTTTCCTTATACTGAATTGTTTTATCAAACTCATACCTTCAAACCGTTTTATAGATTGACATCAAGTCAATCTTTTCTTCAAATAATAATTATGATCAAAGGTTTCACAAAACTTATTTATGCTTTTATATTATAAATTGCATGCCTCTATATGTATAGTTATATAAGAAATGTTTAAAACACTTAGGAAGGCTATCCACCCTATTTCCTTTTCGCGCTTGAGATGTGGTCTGGTGGGATATCGGGTACTCGTCCGAAGGTCGTTTAAATATTAGTTATATAATATAAGTACATATATAGTCATAAAGGCCCTTCCAGTTCACCCAATGCCCTTGGGTAGCAAGGGTATACATCCATGTCCATACGTACCAGTTAGATTACTAGTAAACTACCATATAGGTAGTTTAGGAAGATACTAGAACTATTACTAGAACGCAATATCATACAATGAGTCAGTTCATTCATGAGTCAATACTTTCTAGAATATTACTGCACATTACTATACTTGCTAGGTCGAGAGCACGTACATTACAACTATAACATTACAGTACATTACTATACTTGCTAGGTAGAGAGCACGTACATTACAGCTAGAACAGTTCATTACGTTACATATATATATATATATATATATATATATATATATATATATATATATATATATATATATATATATATATATATGAATACGTTAATTATTGTGATCCACTGTATCGGAGCATGCCATAAATGTCATGGTCCGAGTTGTAGCCATAATTCTCTTGGAGGGAGAGCGTGAGTTTGCGTATAGATCTATACTGGATTGACTATCCTACACCTTGCTGCTAGCTACAGCCGGACCTACAGGTCTGTGGGTGCCAAACGTCATTCCGTTTTACGACCATTCATATGTCGTTGTTACCAGTCAATAGTATGGTGCAATTAATCACATGATGCCTTAATATAAATCCGGTTTAAGGTAGTTAATACAACAGTAGTTCCTATAATACAACACTACAGTACTACATCTATTTTTCCTTTACATATATTTAGTGATCTTTTCACTTAAACATTTAATGTAAAAACTATATTTTGATAATGATAGTTACACTTGGGAAAATTACACACTTTTACATGAAACGAACATTTAGAACAGTTAAGTCTTGGTAGAAGACTACATTGAGAACAGTTAGGTCTTGGTAGAAGACATCCTTATATAATAGTAGGAATCATAGGGATTTCTAGAGTTTTTCAAACGTTTACAGTTGTTTTACAAACATTTTTATACTTACAGTTCATAAACTTACAAATTCTTACATACAAATTAAGACACTAAAATACTTATGATCTCACCAGCTTCAAAGCTGATACTCGCTTTCAAAATTACTTGTATCCTCAGGTCATCATAGACAGGTATCGATGCAAGGAGAAAGGAAGATGGAGCTTATTCAAGACTCATCTTTCATTTTGATTTATGCTTTAGTGTTTATCAAAATTTGACAGAACACTTGTATAATAATTATATTATTAATGCAATGGATGATGTTGTTGCTTGTTTACCACTTTACATTGTTGTGATATTGTACACGACGTCCTCCGCCCCAGAACGTTTTCGCCGTTCATGGTTTTGGGGTGCGACAGATTGGTATCAGAGCATTGTTTATAGTGAATTAAGTATATCAACCCATAAAAGATATACTAGCTATAAATACATAAGGGATTAAAAATACTCTGACCAAGAGTTTATACTTTAAATATTAAAATATTTAATTAAGTATACGTGCTGCATTCATACTAAAATCAGTGTCACTAGGACAGTACAAAAGAATTACGGTTGTTGGGCAACACAAGTGGGCTTAGAGACATATGGTCAAAACTGGGGAGATATAGCCTGATCACCTATATTATCCGAGGGTTTGCTAGCATGTGCCTAAGTGTAGTTGTGTGGTTGCAACAAGTCTAAAATCTTACCAACCCTACCACAATGAGAACAATAGAACATAACATTAAAATTAAAATACTATAGGAGTATTTGGTGTTACTATAAGTACTATATACTTGAGAACTAAAACGGGATCTTCATTACTAAGTTGATTGTTGCTAAGTGGATACACTAAGGCTATATGTAATTAGCATGTTATAGACTTAGAATCTGTGAAAATTTTACTTCACCCCTATTCTGTGTGAATATGGAGTTAAGGTCACTTATTCGAAGGTCTATCCTGTTTAGATTACACATAACTGGTATGCACTTCACAAATAGCGATGTAACTAATGAAGGTTTTCTAAATAATTATCTAGATAATTTGTCTAATAATTATTCTCTTACCCAAAATTCTCGCATAGAAAACATAGCTGGACTCCATCCCCACGGCAACCAGTATCTTCCGAACGAAGTTGCCACCGATGAGATTCAAGGTAGGATAGCCCTATATCAGATTACAGAAGTTGCCACCGATGATAGAATGCATACCCTCTGCACCATTCGTCTAGAAGATACTCGCGAGAGATCTGAGAGAAACCATGAGACCCTGCTGCAAGCACTGGCTGAATCACGAGCCGAAGTCATAGAGCTCCGAGTACACCAAAGGGTGTACGAAAGACATCTACTCGACATGGAACATCAACTGGCTGAACTGAGAGTTCACCAGAGGGATGACTGTCGCCAGTAGTAGACGCTTTACTTTATTTTCCTTGTTAAAAGGAATTGTTTTCTGTCTACGCCCGATGTGGCATTTTCTATGAAATTATCTTGTACCGTAAGTACTATGGTTAGGTCTTTATGCTGTCAAGAACTATCTTCTCTGGATATAATGTAAGACCTTTGCAAGTTCATTTTCCCGAATCTTTACGTCATGAATATCAAAGATATTGACAGTTGGCTAACTTCTGTGTCATTTCCTTTATTCAAGTACTCTCATCATACTTTCATTGGAGTTTATCTGAAACCTGCTTTAGTCAAGTCATTGGACTATAGTAATTTAGCTCCGGAGACATTTCCAAGTCTCTTTTAGTGGTTGGATCCTGTTATTCACCAACCAACGATACCTCGGCTTGAACGACAAACGTCTTGAGACCAGTGTTCGAACTTACTTCCACTCATCACTAGGACTGCATCATAGGGATGTAGGTCAACCCTTCATAAACACACCTCTACTCAGTACTAGGACTGCATCATAGGGATGTAGGTCAAACTTTCGAGAACATAGTCGTACTCTTTACATGAACAATCTAAGTACATCAAGGGTCAACCAGAATCGCTCACAAAATCCTTATCTTTCGAGTTACAGAATCATGTCGTCATCTGGAAGCAATCAGTCGAACGGCGAAACCTCCGCCTCTCCTAAGGACGCCGCTACCTTTCAAACAACAGTTTCAGCTGTCGTGGTGGCTGCCGTAACCGCGGTCCTTGCGCACCGTAGCGATATCAGCACAGTCAATGCTGCTGATGGGAATGAAGTTTCCAATCGTGGTATCCATCCAGGAAGTCGCCAAATAGTAACAGTCACAGGCTCGCAAAGCCGAAAAGCAGAGAACAAGAAACGAAAGTGTCAAGCCCGGAAAGAAAGCAAGAGATCCCAAAGGCTGGCTATGCAACAACAGCAAGTGGAAACCCTTGCCATTCCCGTACCGAGCAGGCCATACGAGGGAAAAATCCCAAAGTGTGATAAGTGTAGTTTCCATCATCATGGGGCTTGCCGTGAGATGCAATGTTGCAGTTGCCTAAACATAAGGCACCATGCTCGTGGCTGTGGAGCACTGGCACGACCCATCACTCAAGTCCCTTTCATCGGGACTAACCCTACACACGAGAGTACTTATAAAGCCGAACGCTTTAGGAAGCAATTTTCAAAGTGGAGTAACGAGGAAGGCACTCGTGTCCACATAACACTGGCTAAACACCACAATCCCCACCAAATCTAGTACTTGCCAGTCATGCCACCAATGCGGGGAGATAGGGCACTTCAAGAAGGATTTCCCTATAGCAAAGAACTCTGGCACAGATGGGAGGATTCTCAGGATCACAACTACGGGAGAACCTGATCCGGAACCTACGTTAATGTAATTAAGGCGTTTCATTGTAACACACTCATAAACTATCCAGTTATAGTGCAACTAGGGTCTTACCTTTTGTGAGATCCTGTCAGTATAAGGATGCTCGTGCTGCGTATACTTGTCTTTTATAGTATACCTAATTCGCAACAATGGTCTTGTTGTAAGTCTAAAGTATGTAACTCTGTTCATGGTTGCACGGTTGTGTTTTGTCTATAAATGTCTTATGTTCAAATCTAATGTCTTTAAGTTTCAGTATGATTTCGACATTCTCATACGACTCGATTCAGTTTGATCCTCACAAAAACAGCTTCATACGTACGTCTCCTTTTTAATAAACGTCTTTTAGCGAAACCGTCATATCAGAACACCGAAGTACTCATGCCAGGAGTACGTCATAGTTCCTTTCTTTCCGAAGAAACCCCTGAAGTACCACTCGTGCAGTATGTCAAGTTTAATCCATGGAATTCATGCGGTTGATCTATCACTGAGGAATGTATGCATAAGAGTGATATATAATCAAGGTTCTACAGGTTTAGAATTGATGATTCCACTTTAACTTCTTTTCCCTCGATGGGATGTGAGCTTAAAGAAGAATCAGTTATTCGACTACCTTTTCAATCTTAATTATATACGACTCGTATACACGAGATTGTAATTTTGAAACCATGTATGAATTCTAATATGAACTTCAGGACGGAGAACTGCCTAAGTTTACGAGTAATCACATCGTCATGTGAACAAAATTAGAACCCAGTAGGACCCTTATAAACATATCTCCCTATAGCCTAAACACCTACGGAGATACCAGAACAGTACAGACAACTTAACGAACTACATAGAAAGAGAATTAGAAGACTAGGCTTCTCACCCTGGAGAACCCCAGTCTTATTCTCCCAGAGATCAACGGATTGCATCGTATGTGCCTCGGATATCGAGGACTCCGTCAAGATTTTTCATTAGAAATCGTTATCTCTGCCTCACATAGATGAAATGGTTGAGCAAACACAAGGAAAGAATTACTTCCAGGAATGGATCTGAGATTCGAATATCGCCAGTTCGAGTGTTGGGGAAGGATGTCCGTAAGACTATCTTCCAAACTCGATGCGGACACTTCGAATCCGTAGTGATACCCTTCGGATAGGACCAATACGCTCATAGTTTTCATGAGTTAAATGAGTAGGGTACGTCTTTCTTACTTGGACCTGTTCGTCATTTCTCCATGTAATGACTTACTTATCTACCCTCGTAGTATGAAGAAACCCATGGAAACATTTTCCTTCAGAGGAACTTTTCGTCTTACAAATTTTATACTCACAGTTCATAAACTTACAAATTTTTACATACAAATTAAGACACTAAAATACTTATGATCTCACTAGCTTCAAAGCTGATACTCGCTTTCAAAATTACTTGTATCCTCAGGTCATCAAAGACAGGTACCGATGCAAGGCGAAAGGAAGATGGAGCTTGTTCAAGACTCATCTTTCATTTTGATTTATGCTTTAGTGTTTATCAAAATTTGACAGAACACTTGTATAATAATTATATTATTAGTGCAATGGATGATGTTGTTGCTTTTTTACTACTTTACATTGTTGTGATACTGTACATGACGTTCTTGGTTTTGGGGTGTGACAGATTGGTATCACAGCAATGTTTATAGTGAATTAAGTATATCAACCCATAAAAGATATACTAGCTATAAATTCATAAGGGATTAAAAATACTCTGACCAAGAGTTTATACTTTAAATATTAAAATATTTAATTAAGTATACATGCTGCATTCATACTAAAATCAGTGTCACTAGGACAGTACAAAAGAATTACGGTTGTTGGGCAACACAAGTGGGCTTAGAGACGTATGGTCAATACTGGTCGTCATCCATACTCCGCTAGATGACAGAAACAACAACATCAACATCGAGGCCTCTCATCGTTTTATCACACATCACCTATTACATCTACCCATGTTTTACCCCAACATTTTCATAGATATAAAATACATATACAGTTTAAATCATTGAAAACATGTATAACAATGTTCATCCGGCATAGATAGCAAGTATTCAGATAATATGCACACATAGCACGTAATTTATATAAAATACTTCATATCTATGTGTAAGTTGAAAGTAACTATGCACTCACCTGATTAGGTGGTGACTCAGCACTCGGACAACGCTTCGATACTCTCAAAATGATATTCCTTCGATAAAACCTAGTATCGATACCACTAGGGTTTACTTTAACGATAACCACGACAAATTAATTAGTCTGAGTATTATTAAGCGTTAATAACACTCGGTATAACTCATAATAATAGCCCAAATAATTATTTTAAGGACCTAATAACATTCCTATAATTATTTGAAAGCTATATTAAAAATTGCGTAAGCGTAGCACACTTACAGCGAATTTTATCGAGAACCGGGACTTAGTTGGAGCAGCGTTTCGAAACCGAAAAACTCCTTTTTCTCGGGACTCCGGGAGCCTCGGGGCTTCCCTAGGGTGCTAAGGGGCTTAACTAGTGTTTAGGGGTGGTTTGGGGTTGTAGAGAGAGAAAGAAGTTAGAGAGAGAGGTGAAAAAGGTGTGAAAAATGATGAAGTCTCGACCTCCTTTTATAGTCCAGCGAGGCCTCGGTATGCTGGGCGTACCTCGGACCTACGCGGGGCGTAATGGTTCGGATAAGGTTGCCAGCTCACACCAGCTGGCTCGCACTCGTCGGATGGATTAGACCAAGGTTACGCGGTGCGTAATAGCGAGGCTTTGTGGCATGATCCGAAGCGAGATCTGAGACCTTCATCGGACGGCCCACAATGCGCCACGTCACTAGTCTCGCACCAGTTTTCGCATTTTCATACTTCAACTTTAAAAATTCATAACTTTCTCATACGAACTCCGTTTTCGACGTTCTTTATATCCACGCGAAGGTGGGAACGTACTCTACAACTTTCGTTTAGACTTCGTTGGCTAGTTTTGTCTCGATTTAAATTTTATATTACTAACGGGCCGGGACACGATTGATCCGTTAAATCCTCATAACTTTTTCATCCGACATCCGTTTTCACCCATCTTTTTCTCGTTACGCTACTCTTAACAAGATCTTCGATTCCCGTTCAGGTCGTGTCGGCTAAAAACCGCTCGATCTAATATTCGAATTTTGGGCTGTACACTACTATTCCGAAACTTCGAAAAATCATAACTTCTTCATACAAAGTCAGATTTGGGCGTTCTTTTCATCGATGTTCTTAGTTTAACATATTCTACGACTTTCGTTTAGATTGCTAAGGCTAAATCTCGCTCTATCGTAAATTCACTATTCACGCTTCCCGGTATCGTGTCGGTTCTGTCGTGAAACTTCGACGGGTCATAACTTCTTCGTTATAACTCGGATTTCGGCGTTCCTTATATGCTCGGAAACCTTGAAACATATTCTACAACTTTATGTAGAGATATCGGGATTATCTCACACTTTAATTTTGACGCTTATTTTTATTCTTTATTAATTATACATTTATAATTAAATAATAAACACATAAACACACATAATTCACATAATACTCAAATATTTCATCTTTATTACTTCAAAAAGAGTTACAAGAGTTGACCTAGACTATTACATTGACAAAAATGCTTAGCCCTGAAACCCGGGCGTTACAATTCTCTCCCCCTTAGGATGATTCCGTCCCGGAATCATGCATCAGCAAACAGATGTGGATAGCGACTCATCATGTCATCCTCTGTTTCCCAAGTGAGATTCGGCCCATTCGAATGTTTCCATCAGACTAGCACTAAGTCGACCATCTTACGTCGTAACTTCTTAGTCTTACGGTCAACAGTTGCCTCAGGCTCTTCGATCAGCCTTTTGTTCTCATCCATCCTTAACTCTGAGATTGGAATTATGTCGGGAACATCTCCCGTGAATTTCCTCAAATAACACACATGGAAAGTGTTATGAATACCATTGAGTTCTTCGGGCAATTCCATCTTGTAAGCTTGGTTCCTAATCTTCTGAAGAACTTTGAATGGTCCAATAAACCTTGGACTCAACTTTCCTCGTTTCCCAAATCGTATAAGTCCCTTCCACGGTGAGACTTTAAGCAAAACGGAATCCCCAACTTCGAAGGTTATCAGTCGTCTTTTCTTGTCAACATAGCTCTTCTGACGATCCTGAGCTGCTAACATTCTTTCCCTAATCACCTTCAACTTCTCAGCAGTCTCATGGACTATCTCGGGGCCCATAAACTGCTTCTCTCCAGCTTCAAGCCAACAAGACGGCGTATGACACTTCTGTCCATACAAGGCTTGGTAAGGTGCCATCTTGATGCTCGAGTGAAAAGTATTGTTGTAGGAAAATTCTACCAGAGGTAAGTGCTCATCCCAATTCCCTTGGAATTCGAGGGTACATGCTCTCAGCATATCTTCCAACGTCTAAATCGTTCTTTCGCTCTGACCATCAGTTTGCGGATGGTAAGCAGTACTCAAACACAAATTTGTACCCAACTCCTCTTGTAGACTCCTCCAAAACCGTGATGTCAAATGACTATCACGATCTTATACAATCGAAAGAGGGACACCGTGAAGTCTTACAATTTCCTTCACGTAAGCATTTTCGAGCTTATCCATAGACCACTTCTCGTTGGCTGCTATGAAGTGTGCACTCTTGGTGAAACGATCCACGACTACCCAAATCATGTCGTGACCGTTCTTCGTTCTGGGCAGTTTAGTCACAAAATCCATGGTGATGTCTTCCCATTTACCCATGGGTATAGGTAAAGGTTCTAAACTCCCATACGGTTTCTGATGTTGTGCCTTAACCCTCGCACATGTTACGCACTCGGTCACATACTTCGCAACATCGAGTTTCATCGTCGGCCACTAGTAGTAGGGTTTTAGGTCCCTATACATTTTAGTGCTACCAGGATGAATAGAGTACATGGTCTTGTGTGCTTCTTCCATTAGAAGATCTCTTATTCCTCCCGTCTTAGGTACCCAGATTTGATCTTGGAATACCTTCAGTCCTCGACTGTTTGCTCCGAATACTAACGTTTTGCCCAAACGTTCTTCCCTTCGGTCATTCTTCTCTAAAGCTTCTTCTTGGGCTTTCCTGATACTTTCCACAATCGTCGAGATGACTTCAATTCTTAACGCTCTTGGCCTTTTCCTTTCAAGATTGACTTTCCGACTGAGAGCATCAGCAACAATATTTGCTTTACCTGGGTGGTAAAGTATCTCACAGTCGTAGTCCTTGAGAAGTTCTAGCCAGCTTCGTTGCCTCATGTTCAACTCCTTCTGATTAAAGAGATACTGGAGACTCTTATGATCAGTGAAGAGCTTGCACTTCGTGCCGTAGAGGTAATGCCTCCATATCTTTAAGGCAAAAACTACCGCTGCCAACTCCAGATCGTGAGTGGGGTAGTTCTTTTCGTGCTCCTTCAATTGTCGAGATGCGTATGCTATCACCTTTTCTCTTTGGGTCAGAACACAACCCAACCCGACTCCAGATGCATCACTATAAACCGCAAAGTCTTCAACTCCATCGGGTAGAGAAAGTATCGGTGCTTCACATAACTTCTTCTTTAGCTTCTCGAATGCCTCATCGTGTTTCTCACTCCAATTATACGTAGCTCCTTTATGGGTCAAAGCTGTTAGTGGAGCAGCTATCGAAGAAAAGCCTTGGATAAATCGTCGGTAATATCCGGCTAATCCTAGAAAGCTTCGAATCTCCGTGGGACTTTTTGGACGTTCGCACTTCATCACAGCCTCAATCTTTGCGGGGTCAACCATTATTCCCTCATGGTTAACAACATGACCCAAGAATTGGACTTCCCGTATCCAAAAGTCGCATTTGGAGAACTTTGCAAAAAGCTTCTCCTTCTTCAACACTTCTAATACTTCCCGTAGATGCTTGCCATGCTCCTCCTGGCATTTCGAGTAGATGAGAATGTCGTCGATGAACACTATCACGGATTTATCGAGGAATGGTTTACAAACCCTATTCATCAAATCCATGAATGTTGCAGGAGCATTGGTCAGTCTAAATGACATAACCAAGAACTCGTAGTGTCCATATCTTGTTCTGAATGCAGTCTTCTCAATATCCTGCTCTCTCACCTTCAGCTGATGATATCCTGACCTAAGATCGATCTTTGAGAAGTAGCTCGAACCTTGCAGCTGATCGAATAGGTCATCAATCCTCGGCAATGGATACTTGTTCTTCACCGTTGCCTTATTCAGCTCTCGGTAGTCTATACACATTCTCATACTTCTATCCTTCTTCTTCACGAATAACACCGGAGCTCCCCAGGGTGATGAACTAGGTTGAATGAAACCATTGTCCAACAGCTCCTGAAGTTGCGTTATGAGCTCCTTCATCTCCGTCGGTGCTAATCGGTAATGTGTTTTTGATATTGGTGTCGTTCCTGGTAACAAGTCTATACGAAACTCCACTTGCCTATCAGGTGGTAATCCGGGAAGATATTCGGGAAAGACTTCCGGATAATCACACACAACCGGTATATTCTGCACCTCTTTCTTCTCCTTCTTGGCATCGATTACGAATGCCAAGTATGATGCACATCCCTTTGACAAACATTTCCTGGCTTTCATCAGGGAGATGATTCCAGAATTCACTCTGCGTTTGTCCCCATACACCATAAATGATTCCTTTCCGGGTGGGTTCACCCTTACTATCTTGTTTCGGCATTGAATCTCAGCATCGTTGGCGCTAAGCCAATCCATACCCAAAACGATGTCGAAACCGTTTAACTCTATGGGTAATAGCTCTTCGTGGAATTCGTTTCCGTTCAGGTCAATGACAATGTTCCTAATACGATTACTAACAGGTACGAATTTGCCACTGGCAACTTCTACAATCAGGGCATTATCTAGTTTTTCTACAGGCAATGCTAATTTCCCACCAAATTTATGCGACACAAAGGAGTAGTTGGCTCCGGAATCAAATAGTATATTTGCAGGCAAACCATTTACAAGAAAGGTACCTGAAGCGACGTCTGCTGCCTCCTTTGCAGCCTCGAGCATCATCTGGAAGGCTCTCGCCTTCGGCTTCAGTGGTATGTTGGGTCTTCCTGCCTCCTTCTTCTTCGGGCAATCCCTTGAAATGTGCCTCTCCTCGTTGCACTCATAACGGACCTTCTTAGTGAACGTGCACTCGTTGGCGTAGTGCCCAAGCTTTCCGCATTTGTAACAAGTGACCCCTCCTTCAAACTTCCCAGAGTGCTTCTTCTTGCATTTGTCACACCACTTCGCTTCTGATCCTCCTCCTCTCAAACCAGACTTCGAGAATCTACCCTTCTTACCGGACCTTGAGGATCCATCAAATTTCCTTTTCTCTCCCACTTCTGCTCTCTCCAGACCCTTCTCTCGTATCTGGGTCTCCACATTCTTAGCCAGCCCAGATGGCGGCTTTCAGAGTGGTATATTGCTTGACCATTGGACCGAAGTCCGCTGGTAATCCGAGGGCAAATTTGTTAACCTTGGAGAGTTCAGTTGGGACGAGGTGAGGAACAAGTTTCATTTTCTCAGTAAAGCTTGCAGCGTATTCCGTAACGTTCATTCTTCCCTTCTTCAGATTCTGGAATTCGTTGTTGATTTCCAGAAGATCCTGCTCAGAGCAGTATTGCATCTTCAACTATACCAGAAAATCCTCCCACGACATCTTGCTTGCTTCACCTTTGGGCATTGAGTCAGCTAGTAGCTTCCACCAGCTTAGTACTCCAGATTTCAACAAAGGAACCGCAAGAGCGCTCTTCTGCCAATTGCTACACTCGCAACTCTCAAACATCGTCTCCATCTTAGAGATCCAGTTCATGACTTCCACCGGCGTCGGGCTTCCAGATAGACTCGTTGGCTTGGATGCCATGAAATCCTTGTATTTGCATCCACGTCCGTCATTTCCTCCATCCTGGTGGTTTTGTCTAACTATCGGTGGGTTGGCTTGACCAATAGTCCCACTATAGTTTCCCTCCTCAGTCTGCCCTTCATTCAACTCGGGCTGTTCAATCTGAATAGTCTATTCCTCTCGATTTTGCTAGAGCAAACATCTGGTTTCCTCCATTTGATGATCCAACATAGCCTGGATCATCGCTTGCACTCCGGCCATCGTGACTGGTTCAGGTGCAACTTCTTCTACAACAGGTATTTGTTGAACCACTGGGGGTTGGTTCCTATCTACATTCACGTTCATGTTTCCGCTACGGGTCCTTGCCATCTTGATCTATACACCGAATAAGGTGAATTTAGATCTTTATTTAGGACTGATGTTCGAATCATCCTTATCTCTCCGAAACGTTTATATGCTAGTTCTAATATCGTAGTCGTACGTTTAGAATCCTAAACACATAAGGTTTCTAGATCCGGTCGGCAACAGACCATAGATCCGAACAAATAACAGCATATCATGCACAAAGCATTTAGCACATAAAAGCATTTTAGGCATAATTCCTAAAATAAGCTAGTGCTCACACCTCACAATCAACGCTTAGCATTCTAAGTTTAAGTCTAGAAATCCTACAAATTCCTAGTTCGCTTAAACTAATGCTCTGATACCAACTGTGACATCCCCAAAATCACGGCCAGAAAAGACCGGTTTGTTTATGCTTTGTTTAAAAATCAGAGTTACATTTTAAATGAAAGTGTTGCGAAATTTGTCCCAAAACAAAAATATGATAAAGATTTATCAAAAGCATTTCCATAGAAATGTATCTCATTAAAAGACTTGGGATGTCATGTTCGTACAGATCAAAAGCATAAACAGTACAATATAAGCCTTACTACATTATTTCATATCTACAGGCCTATATCCGTAATCCCTCGTCCAAAACATCACACCTATGCTAATGCACCACTACCTGTAATACAAGAAACTGAGTGGGTCAGGCTTGGGAGCCTGGTGAGCACATAGGGTTTTCAACCCACAATAAATAAGTTTATTAATTTCATCAATCAACAATAACCCGATTACCCGTTCCCATTATCCTCACTTTACGTCCCTAAAAACCTATCATAAGGGACCTAGCCTAAGGATCATCATCGGGTCGGACACTACTGCTAAGGGGATTCCTCGGCAATAAATGTCCTAAAGGCAACCATGTGGGGGATGGAGTACACCGGTGAACACATCGTTCACAAACACCTACAGGTTGCGAGCCTACTAGTGTTCCACTGGACTGTCTAGAAGAGTCCATGGTCGTCATCCATACTCCGCTAGATGACAAAAACAACAACATCAACATCGAGGCCTCTCATCATTTTATCACACATCACCTATTACATCTACCCATGTTTTACCCCAACATTTTCGTAGATATAAAATACATATACAGTTTAAATCATTGAAAACATGTATAACAATGTTCATCCGGCATATATAGCAAGTATTCAGATAATATGCACACATAGCACGTAATTTATATAAAATACTTCATATCTATGTGTAAGTTGAAAGTAACTATGCACTCACCTGATTAGGTGGTGACTCAGCACTCGGACAGCGCTTCGATACTCTCAAAATGATATTCCTTCGATAAAACCTAGTATCGATACCACTAGAGTTTAGTTTAACGATAACCGCGACAAATTAATTAGTCTGAGTATTATTAAGCGTTAATAACACTCGATATAACTCATAATAATAGCCCAAATAATTATTTTAATGACCTAATAACATTCCTATAATTATTTGAAAGCTATATTAAAAATTGCGTAAGCGTAGCACACTTACAGCGAATTTTATCGAGAACCGGGACTTAATTGGAGCAGCGTTTCGAAACCAAAAACTCCTTTTTCTCGGGACTCCGGCAGCCTCGGGGCTTCCCTAGGGTGCTAAGGGGCTTAACTAGGGTTTAGGGGTGGTTTGGAGTTGTAGAGACAGAAAGAAGTTAGAGAGAGAAGTGAAAAAGGTGTGAAAAATGATGAAGTCTCGGCCTCCTTTTATAGTCCTGCGAGGCCTCGGTACGCTGGGCGTACCTCAGACCTACGCGGGGCGTAATGGTTCGGATAAGGTTGCCAGCTCGCACCAGCTGGCTCGCACTCGTCGGATGGATCAGACCGAGGTTACGCGGGGCGTAGCTTCTTCGTACGCAGGGCGTAATAGCGAGGCTTTGTGGCATGATCCGAAGCGAGATCCTGAGACCTTCATCGAACGGCCCACAATGCGCCACGTCACTAGTCTCGCACCAGTTTTCGCATTTTCATACTTCAACTTTAAAAATTCGTAACTTTCTCATACGAACTCCGTTTTCGACGTTCTCTAAATCCACGCGAAGGTGGGAGCGTACTCTACAACTTTCGTTTAGACTTCGTTGGCTAATTTTGGCTCAATTTTAAATTTTATATTATTAACGGGCCGGGACACGATTGGTCCGTTAAATCCTCATAACTTCTTCATCCGACATCCGTTTTCACCCATCTTTTTCTCGTTACGCTACTCTTAACAAGATCTTCGATTCTCGTTCAGGTCGTGTCGGCTAAAAACCGCTCGATCTAATATTCGAATTTCGGGTTGTACACTACTATTCCGAAACTTCGAAAAATCATAACTTCTTCTTACGAAGTCAGATTTGGGCGTTCTTTTTATCGATGTTCTTAGTTTAACATATTCTACGACTTTCGTTTAGATCGCTAAGGCTAAATCTCTCTCTATCGTAAATTCACTATTCACGCTTCCCGTTATCGTGCCGGTTCTATCGTGAAACTTCGACGGGTCATAACTTCTTCGTTATAACTCGGATTTCGGCGTTCCTTATATGCTCGGAAACCTTGAGACATATTCTACAACTTTGTGTAGAGATATCGGGATTATCTCACACTTTAATTTTGACGCTTATTTTTATTCTTTATTAATTATACATTTATAATTAAATAATAAACACATAAACACACATAATTCACATAATACTCAAATATTTCATCTTTATTACTTCAAAAAGAGGTACAAGAGTTGACCTAGACTATTACATTGACAAAAATGCTTAGCCCTAAAACCCGGGCATTACACCACTCGTGCAGTACATCAAGTTTAATCCAGGGATTCATGCGGTTGATCTATCACTGAGGAATGTATGCATAAGAGTGATATATAATCAACGTTCTACAGGTTTAGAATTGATGATTCCACTTTAACTTCTTTTCCCTCGATGGGATGTGAGCTTAAAGAAGAATCAGTTATTCGACTACCTTTTCAATCTTAATTATATACGACTCGTATACACGAGATTGTGATTTTGAAACCATGTATGAATTATAATATGAACTTCAGGACGGAGAACTGCCTAAGTCTACGAGTAATCACATCGTCATGTGAACAAACTTAGAAACCAGTAGGACCCTTGTAAACAGATCGCCCTATAGTCTAAACACCTACGGAGATACCAGAACAGTACAGACAACTTAACGAACTACACAGAAAGAGAATTAGAAGACTAGGCTTCTCACGCTGGAGAACCCCATTCTTATTCTCCCAGAGATCAACGGATTGCATCGAATGTGCCTCAGATATCGAGGACTCCGTCAAGATTTTCCATTAGAAATCGTTATCTCTGCCTCGTATAGATGAAATGGTTGAGCAAACACAAGGAAAGAATTACTTCCAGGAATGGATCTGAGATCCGAATATCGCCAGTTCGAGTGTTGGGGAAGGATGTCCGTAAGACTATCTTCCAAACTCGATGCGGACACTTCGAATCCGTAGTGAGACCCTTCGGATAGGTCCAATACGCCCATAGTTTTCATGAGCTAAATGAGTAGGGTACGTCTTTCTTACTTGGATCAGTTCGTCATTTCTCCATGTAATGACTTACTTATCTACCCTCGTAGTATTAAGAAACCCATGGCAACATTTTCCTTCAAATGAACTTTTCGCGAAGTTCTCTAGGCATGAGTCTTGAAATTGAAGAGTCAAATTTCTATGACACACTATTAGTGATGTGGGAATCCTGAGTACTCTTTCAAGTTGTCAAAACCGTTGAGAAATTGTCGACCCAGAGACGACGACAGTCTTTCGCCAAATTCTAGGTCTTGTAGACCTACTGTCATAGTTCATCCAGAACCCCTCGCAAATTACAGAAACCTTTACGACCTTGACCCATCAAGGAGTGGCCCTGGACTGGGAAGTTAAACAAGAAAAGGAACCTTTGGAGATTCCAAGTGAGAGACCAAACTCTTTCGGATGTCTCACTCTGGGAATGGCTTAATACGCTTTGTAAAGCATGCAAAGCTAAATCCAAGATAGATAGCACCTCCGAGATTCTTACCAGAATCGGTCCTGTACCTCGCACACACTAGACCTACTCCGTGAACTTAGTAATGTACATTCTACTCTTCGCGTCTCGATCGTGAAACTATACCTTTCCATTAGGACTCTTGTAAGTCCACTCGTCGAGATCCTCACCTTTGTATTAGAACCGTAGTGACCCTTGACCGAGAGGTCAAGCGGACGAAGCAACGCCATGGCCCGTTAGTGAAGGTTCGTTGGGATACCAACCGAGAACCTGATTTCACTTAGGTGCGCTAGAACCAATCGATTAGGAAGTTCCCTCCTCACGACTCGATCATTCGTACCTACTTCCTTGCCTAAGTTCTAATTTCGGGACAAAATTCCCTTCAATAGGGGGATGATGTGACAACCTAAAATTTCCATTCTGAACAAACCATATCAAGCCAATAGAAGTAGAAAAGTTACAGTGAAAATTCAGACTTCGAGTATAAGTTTGGCAGTTTTTCAGGATTTACACTTAAGGAGATATTAGGAGAGTGGATGCACTAGGGTTTTGTGCAACACTGTTATTCCAATACTCTAGGATATTAGAGTTCATTCCCGGAATAAAAAAATATTTTCTACCAAAAATATCTCAGGACTATAAATAGAATTCTGAACCAAATTCATTCATTATTCGCATTTCCAACTAGAGAAAAGCCATTTTCTCTCTCAAGGATCTTCGGGTTTTTATCCCAAATTGTGAGTACTTCGATCTAGTTATGTTATATAGCTTAGATTGTGTTTAGAAACATCAAATTCGGACCAAAACCCCAAGATTTAGGAGTTTACCGTTAAAGAACACTTGGGGAGTAAACTCCATTTTAAGGGATAAAAGTGTCCCAATGCCCCTCAAAGCCTTAGAACTCAACATAGGGACTACCATTGCATGTTTAGAACACCAAAAACAATTAGAATCAAGGATGAAAGTGAGTTCACGGCCAAGGAGGTTCTTGGGCCGTGAACTCCATGTTTAAGTGCCAAAATGCCCTAAATGCCTTCATTTAGCCAAGAGACTAGCATAGCACATTACCTTGATGTGTCTAAGACCCAAAAAAATCAAAATACCAACACCTAAGGGTGTTCACGGCCGCAAACACATGGCCAAATGGTTCATTGGCTGAAAACTCTAGTTAGGGGAGTTTTGATCCCACTAACACTTCCTAAGGCTTAGGCTTGAATTAGACATGTACCCTAATGAGATTAGGACAAGCTAACACACATAGAACACCAAGAAAAAGGTGTTCACAGCCCAAGATGTTCTAGGGCCGTGAACTCCATTAAATGGTGCCAAATGGTGCCATAAATCCTCCTAAAGCCTCGGACAATTGCCTTAATGCAATCCTTGATAAGTTAGGGACTTGAAAACACCATAAACCTTCCCCCAAGGGAGATTATGGCCGTAATCTCCATGGGATATGGTCCCAGGGCCGTGAACTACTCAAAGGAGTTAATAAGAAGCCCAAACACTTGTTCAAGCCTTGAAGCAATTCACCACATGAGTTGTATAATTGTTAGGCTTCATTTAGGGACTTTATTGAGAGTTTACGGCTAGGAGTTTACTCCCTTGGGCCGTAAACTCCAAAACATATGGTCATTTGACCATAAACTCCCATTAGAGGTCTTGCACTCCTTTGTTGCAACCTATTAGCCTCCTAGCACTTGACCAAAAGTGTTTTCCTCACGTTAAAATGTTTATACATGTATAATTAGTGTTTTAATCACTAATTATTTATATACATATGTCTTCATATGTAATTAGGATCATTGTGTGTGTTTAAAGTCTTTACTTGACACCAAGGACTTGTGCGATACTTCCTTACGATAACTGTCCGTTCAATTCCAATCATTTACAACAGGTGAGTTCATACCCCTTAATTAATGTTTTAAACTATTTTTAAATGTTTTATGGGGGGATATAAGTAGAATTATGCTAATTATTATATCAATCACATGTGATTAATAAGCAGCACTCAAATGATTGGCTACTCATTAGTCGTTTTACCAAACAGTTTCCTTCAAATGTCTTTCATAAACATTTTATATGTTTAAAACTCCTTATTACACTGTACATTTTACTCTGTATGTTTTATTTCAAACTTATTTACAATCGTGATTCAATCAAATGTTTCCTTATACTAAATTGTTTTATCAAACTCATTCCTTCAAACCGTTTTATAGATTGACATCAAGTCGATCTTTTCTAAAAATAATAATTATGATCAAAGGTTTTACAAAACTTATTTATGCTTTTATATTATAAATTGCATGCCTCTATATGTATAGTTATATAAGAAATGTTTAAAAGACTTAGGAAGGCTATCCACCCTATTTCCTTTTCGCGCTTGAGATGTGGTCTGGTGGGATATCTGGTACTCGTTCGAAGGTCGTTTAAATATTAGTTATATAATATAAGTACATATATAGTCATAAAGGCCCTTCCAGTTCATCCAATGCCCTTGGGTAGCAAGGGTATACATCCATGTCCATACGTACCAGTTAGATTACTAGTAAACTACCATATGGGTAGTTTAGGAAGATACTAGAACTATTACTAGAACGCAATATCATACAATGAGTCAATTCATTCATGAGTCAATACTTTCTAGAACATGACTGCACATTACTATACTTGCTAGGTAGAGAGCACGTACATTATAGCTAGAACAGCTCATTACATTACATTACATATATATATATATATATATATATATATATATATATATATATATATATATATATATATATATATATGAATACATTAATTGTTGTGATCCACTGTATGGGAGCTTGCTATAAATGTCATGGCCCGAGTTGTAGCCAAAATCCACAGTTAAGTCTTGGTAGAAGACTACATTGAGAACAGTTAGGTCTTGGTAGAAGACACCCTTATATGTAGTAGGAATCATAGGGATTTCTAGAGTTTTTCAAACGTTTACAGTTGTTTTACAAACATTTTTATACTTACAGTTCATAAACTTACAAATTCTTACATACAAATTCAGACACTAAAATACTTATGATCTCACTAGCTTCAAAGCTAATACTCGCTTTCAAAATTACTTGTATCCTCAGGTCATCATAGACAGGTACCGATGCAAGGAGAAAGGAAGATGGAGCTTGTTCAAGACTTATCTTTCATTTTGATTTATGCTTTAGTGTTTATCAAAATTGGACAGAACACTTGTATAATAATTATATTATTAATGCAATGGATGATGTTGTTGCTTGTTTACTACTTTACATTGTTGTGATACTGTACATGACGTCCTCCGCCCCAGAACGTTTCCGCCGTTCTTGGTTTTGGGTTGTGACAAGGGCCAAATGTCCACAACTTGCATCTAGGATGGTTCAGACTCCGACTGTAACACCCATAAATTTTAAGCCAAATTTAAACTTTTAATACTAACAATAGAGTCAAATAGTAATTGTTTTTACAACAAATTTCCAATTCATTTATCATCAGAGTGTCCCAAAATAGATCATGAGCATGAGGAGCAGTACGGTCACGCCTTCGCCTTCCCTCGCTCTCCTGAAGTACATGAAACAATAAACTGAAAACTGTAAGCCCGAGGGCTTAGTGAGCTACCCCCAAAATACCAATACCATGCTGGCAGAAACCATAGCCATAACGATCAATCAAACAACATACACACCGGGCCATCGGCCGAACTGGTCTACCCTACTGGGCCTACAGTGTATCTGAATCTATCCCGAGCATGCGGCATGACTGGTCCGCCACGTGGGCCTACAGTCTCCCCGGACTGCTCAGAGGGTGTGTTCGCCTTCAGCACAAAGCAGGACCGCGTCAATCCAAACCCACAAACAAATAACCATGTACGCATACTATCATATACTGGCACATACAAATAGCAAACATATCTATCTCACTGACCATCAGTCATAGAGTTTCACTTGTAACTAGAGCATCGACCTAATAGGTCACTAACATACCAATCTTTACGGATCATGAAAGCATAACATAATATCTATCCTAATTCTGATCTAACAGATTAGAATCATATGTAGCATACCATGACAACCGATCTAACCGATCTCTAGCATAGCAACCATCCCTAATAGGATGAATTCTAACATAGCAATAACATAACACCCATCCTAAACTAGAATGAAATCTAACATGGCAATAACAAAGCAACCATCCTAACCCAGGATGTAAATCATAAAGGGTCGGCCTTGGTGCCGTAGACCCTATCGATATAGTGAGGATCACTCACCTCGCAGATGTCGATTCGAAAGGTAAACTCCAACTTACGGATCACTTGACACCATCTCCACCACCTATAACCATAACACAATATACTCATAAGTTCTTACTCTTATGAGACACCCCATAACCTCCTAGTAAATTCCTGATAAAGGTCAAAGTCCTCGGTCAAGGTCAACAGTCCATGTTAACCTCAATTCGCCGAGTACACTCGGCCACTTGCCGATTCCATGGAGCACATTCCAACTCGCCGAGTCATCGGACTGACTCGTCGAGCTCCCTCGAATCCCGATCAATCCTTAAGGCCACCCGCCGAGTTTCCTCCTTGCAACTCGACGGGTACACACGCAACCATATCCTTGGTTAAACTCATCCGACTCGCCGAGTTCTTCTTCAACTCGTCGAGTTTCATGGCCATCTTCATCTAAATCGCCGAGTTGTTCAAATAACTCGTCGAGTTCACGTCTTCCTTCATCTGACTCGCCGAGTCGGATTTGCGACTCGCCGAGTTTTTACAGTCATTTTAACATGCAGACGTCCTTAAGCCATGGCAAGGCCCCAAATTGCAGATCCAACTTCCTTAGGCCTGCTTATCACATAAAGTTGCAAACTTTACATGCATGCATTGCTTCACAAGCTCCTAATGCCAAAACCAAACTTTTAATGGGTGTTTATGGACCAAATGAACCTTAATCTTGTCTAAAGCTAGAACTTTATGCTTGAATGCTCCAAAGAGGGTCCAGATCTGAAGTTACAACTTTAGATCTAGAGCATAGATTATCATACCAACTTGATACCCTCTTAAAACCCCTAAATTCATTCAAAGATAAGGTCTAGACTGAAATAACTGAGGGTAATGGTTTAATACCTTCCCAAGAGATGTCCATAGCAGAAGACTTCGGATCTCCTTCCAGCTCCTTGCCCCAAACACTTGTTTTCCCCAAACTTTTCCAGCAAAATCTTCTCTCAAAGCTTCAACACACAAGGCACACACACACACATGAGTTAGAGATGCAAAGGGGGCTTCCAAGGAACTGAAAGAGGCTTAAGCTTCTTTAAATAGGGGTGTAACCCCGGGAATTAGGGTTTCACTTTCCAGCTCCTACTCGCCGAGTCCTACAAGGACTCGCCGAGTAGATCACTTAACTCGCAATCCAACCCGCTGCTACCCAACGGGTAGGGCAACCAACTCGTCGAGTCGGGCCAAAACCCAAAATATTATATTTAAAGTACTACCTGAGAGTCGGGGTGCTACAACTCTCCCCCACTTGAACTAGACTTCGCCCTAGAAGTCCACTGAGGTAAACAATGCCGGGTAATGCTCGCGCATCTCCGCCTTCGGCTCCCACTTCCACTCGGATCCCTTTGGGTGTTCCCATTATACCTTTACCAAAGGTACTTCCTTGTTTCGCAGAATATTCTTCTTCCTTTCCAAAATCGTCACAGGCCTCTCCACATAGTTCAAGCGCTCATCGACCTGAATGACATCCAATGATACCACTGTCTCCTGTTCCAGAACGCACTTTCGCAATTGTGAAACATGAAATGTGTTGTGGATCCGGATAAGCTCTTCCGGAAGCTCTAGCCTATAAGCCACCTTGCCCACCCTGGCAACAATCCTGAACGGCCCAATATAGAGGGGACCCATTTTTCCACTCTTCCTGAAACGGATCACACCCTTCCAAGGTGGGACCTTCCGGAGAACCATGTCACCCTCCTGAAATTCCAACTCAGATCGGCGTCGATCAGCATAACTCTTCTGTCGACTCTGAGCGGTCTATAGCCGTTACCTAATCTGTTGTATCATCTCGGTAGTTTGCAGAACTACCTCTGTCCAACCCATCACCCTGTCCCCAACCTCGGCTCAACAGAATGGGGTCCTACACTTCCGCCCATACAACAGCTCGAAAGGCGGGGCACCAATACTAGAATGATAGCTATTGTTGTAGGTGAACTCTACAAGCGGTAGGTGGGAATCCCAACTCCCACCGAAATCAATGACGCACGCCCTCAGCGTATCTTCGAGGGTCTGAATGGTCCGTTCACTCTGCCCATCAGTCTGCGGATGAAACGCTGTACTGAAATGCAGCCTCGTACCTAGTTCCTCGTGGAACTTCTGCAAAAAACAGGAAGTAAATCGGACATCCCGATCGGAAACTATGGAAACTGGAACCCCATGGCGAGAGACAATCTCGCAGACATATAGGTCGGCCAACTTCTCCGCCGACGAACTCTCCCGTATAGCTAGGAAATGGGCACTCTTGGTTAATCGATCCACGATGACCCATATAGCGTCGAATCCCCTTGTCGTTCTTGGCAATTTCATGATGAAATCCATCGCGATCCGTTTCCATTTCCACATGGGAATCTCCAGAGGCTGCAGCTTACCATGCGGCCTTTGGTGCTCAGCCTTGTCCATCCTGCAGGTCAAGCACCTCTCAACGTACCAAGCAATATCTCGCTTCATACCAGGCCACCAATAACTCAAACTCAAATCATGGTACATCTTGGTAGCTCCCGGGTGAATAGAAAAACGAGACTTATGAGCCTCCTCCATCACTGTCTGCCTAACTCCTCCAATCATCGGAACCCAAACCCGACTATATCGGGTCAATAGCCCGGAGCTATCCTGAACAAACCGGGCACTTTCGCCCTTAATCCTTTCCAATTTCTAGTTCTCTGGTTTCATACCCTCGATCTAAGCATCTCTGACCAAACCCACCATCGGGGAATCCACCATTATCCTCATACATCTGGCTGGGGTAGAAGACCCAGCCGACTTGCGGCTCAGAGCATTCGCAACCACATTCGCTTTACCAGGATAGTAAAGGATCTCACAATCATAGTCCTTGACTACATCTAGCCATCTGCGCTGCTTCATATTCAGGTTCGGCTGATCCATAATGTGCCTCAAACTCTTGTGATTCGTGTATATGGTACAACGGACCCCGTGCAGATAGTGCCTCCAAATCTTGAGAGCGAAGACCACCGATCCCAACTCAAGATCGTGCGTGGGGTATCTCGTCTCATGCGGCTTCAACTGCCGCGATTCATAAGCTACCACTCATCCCCTCTTCATGAGGACCGCCCCTAAGCCTGTGATGGACGCATCACAATATACCATGAAATTCTCCACTCCTTCGGGGAGTGTCAACATTGGCGTCTCGCATAACCGCTGCCGGAGGGTCTCAAATGCCCTCTGCTGCTCCGGGCCCCACTGGAAATCCACTCCTTTCCTCGTTAGACGAGTGAGGGGTACGGAAACCTTGGAGAAATCATGAATGAATCTCCGATAATACCCTGCTAAGCCCAGGAAACTCCTGATGTCTGAGGGAGATCTCAGAGTCTCCCACTGCATAACCACCTCCACCTTGGCCAGATCGACCAAAATCCCATCCTGGTTAACGAGATGTCCAAGGAACTGAACCTCTCGCAACCAGAACTCACACTTCGAGAACTTGGCATAAAGCCGATCTTGTCGCAGCACCTCCAACAGCTCCCTGAGATGCTCCTCATGCTGCTCTCGGGTCATAAAATACACCAAGATATCATCTATAAACACAATGACCGAGCGATCGAGCATCGGTCTGCAGACTCGGTTCATCAGATCCATGAATATTGCTGGCGCGTTGGTGAGTCCAAACGGCATCACCACGAACTCGTAATGACCATAACGAGTCCGGAACGCGGTCTTCTCCACCTCTTCCTCCCTCACCCTGACCTGGTGGTATCTTGATCTCAAATCGATCTTGGAAAACCAAGGTTCACCCTGCAGCTGGTCGAAAAGATCATCTATCCTCGGGAGAGGATAACGGTTCTTCACCGTTAAGTTATTCAGCTCCCTATAGTCAATGCACATCTTGCGCGAACCATCCTTCTTCCTGACGAAGAGGATCGGTGCTCCTCAAGGTGAGCTACTCGGACGAATAAACGCTTACCCAGCAGTTCCTGTAACTGAGATGATAGCTCCTGCATCTCTGGCGGTGCCAAACGATACGGCGCCTTGGCAATAGGGGCCGCACCTGGCACTAGATCAATCCTAAACTCAACCTGCCTCACCGGAGGCACTTCAGGTAACTCCTCCGGAAACACATCAGCAAACTCTCTAACTACAGGGACCTCTGAAACTGAGAGCTGCTCTCTAACCCGCATATCTACCACATACGCCAAATAACCGGCACACCCGTGCTGAATATATTGTCGAGCCATGGCCGCCGAATAAAACCCTGATCCCGACCTGGTGCCCTCACCATATACTACCAGTTCTCCCCCACTTGGGGTTCGAACCACCACCCGCTGTCCCTCACAGTCGATCATCGCGCCAAAATGGCTAAGCTAATCCGTCCCTATAATCACGCATACATCCCCCATGGGGATAGGAATAAAATCTATCAGGAAAGACACCCCGAAAATCTCCAACTAGCATCCTCGGTAGACCAAAGAAGCAGAAACCCCGTGTTCGTTGGCGATCAAAACTCGCAATGGACACTCAAGATCATCTATCAGCACACTGAACCCTCTAGAGAAGGTCTGAGATACGAACGACCGACTCACCCCCGAGTCAAATAAAACCAAAGCAGACAAAGAATTTACTAAAAACGTACCTGATCATAGACACAACCAATAAGCATAGTACAAATACAATAACTGAGATACAGAATAGAAACATACCAGCGACCACATCCGGTGTTGCCTTGGCCTCCTCGGCCGTGAGTTGGAAGGCGCGACCCTGAGCCTTCAGAGGCTCCATCTTGACTGGCCTCCTATCTCCAATCCTCACAGTAGCTGGCGCAGAACACTACGCCGGCTTGGCGGCAAGCTGTAGACAGTTGGTCTTCACATGACCAACCTGATGAAAATGGTAACAAATCCTCATGTCTACTGGAGGGGCGGACTGACGACAGTCCCTAGCATAGTGCCACTCCTTGCCACATTTGTGGCACCCACCCCCTGTTCTACAAACTCCCGAATGAACCCTGCCGCACTTTCCACAAGTGCGGCTCTGCTGACCCCCAGACCGTGTATCAGCGGTCTTAGACCACTTAGGCGTCGGCTGAGACTGTACCGGTGCCTGACGCTGCTCCTTCAGATGCAGCTCTATCTCCAACTCATGCCGCCTCGCGGGTTCCTGAAGATCCAGAAGGGTATCGCAACGTTGTGTGGCCACAAACTGTCGTATATCCGTCTTAAGCATAATCAGATAACAGGTCATCTGAGATTGCTACGACGCAAACTTCGGGCAAAACATATCCCTCTCCGTGAACATCCGGGTAATCTCCATCACTGACTCTCCATTCTGTCTCAAAGTCAAAAACTCCTGAGCAAGCAGCTCCCGTTCCACGCGCGGAACGAAGCGAGTGCTAAACATATCCCGGAACTGCTCCCAGGTAATAGCAGCCCTTTGATCATCAGTATACAACCCAGTCGTCAGTCTCCACCAGTCCTTCGCCCCAAGCCCCAGCAGGTTCAGGGCATACCTGACCTTCTGGTCAGCAGGACATGAAGACGTGAAGAAACATCCCTCCACGTCAGATAACCACCTCATAACCCGAATAGCATCCTGTGTACCATAAAATGTCGGGGGCTTCGTATTGTTTAAGTACTGGTACTGGAAAGCCTTGTCGGATCCTCCTCCAACCCCTGCAGCAGTTACAGCCGAAGTGGCTGCAGCGGCAGCTGTCTCTGCTAGAGCGGCATATCACTCATCAAAATACTCGACCATCGCGGTCTTAATCGACCCAAACATCTCTGGCAGCTGCGCTCGGAATGCAGCAGCAATCTCATCGTGCATGATCTCCCGAATCTGGGCATCCAACTCCTCGGTCCCTATCTGAACCACGGGCTCAGGTGCTACCGGCACCTCCAATCCTCCGTCTCCTGACCCTGATCCTGATCTGGATCCCGAAGCAACACGTCCCGTCACCACCATACTGCAAACACACTCAATGTCTCAGACAAATCATATAATGACAGAAAACCAATACCCTCAATTCCTAGGTGTTGTGACTTCCTTGCTACGTGTATGGGTCCTGTGCTTTCAGTAGTATGGGACCCTACTACCTTCCACACCTACCCATATTTGTCTCAAGTATCACCACAACGCCCTACGCTATATTCAACATAACATGCGCTCAACCCTCACTAACAGGGGACATCGCCTAACTAGCAATTGATCTTGCAATTCCGCACCACTCACACATCCATGAAACTTCCATCATCCCCTGCAGCACTAGTGTACACTGGCTGCCCATAGCGCCGGACCCGATAGACTTTCGAATATCCGATCCTACACTAAGGTCTAATCATACATTCTCAGGCTATAGGATCTCAACTACACACAGCCATGGTGCATACGCTAAACATCTGCTGTTATGATGTCAAATCCATATACAAGGATCCCTAGGCTAATAGGCATCATATAATCAGGAAATTCTATCATGCAATTCCTGAAGATCCCTAGCCTAGCACTAGCATGTTATTCTAACATATCAGAATATCAAATATCTGTATGGTTTTTGGGGCTTACTTACAGGTCTCGGCTGATCGTACCCTCTGCATCCTCCATCCTTTATTTTGAAAAGCATTTTAAAACATATTTTCTGAAAATCTCCTTGATTTGAGACCGGATTCACACGAGTGTTCCACCAATTCACTCAAACCAAGGCTCTGATACCAACTTGTAACACCCATAAAATTTACACCAAATTTAAACTTTTAATACTAACAAAAGAGTCAAACAGTAATTGTTTTTACAAAACATTTCCAATTCATTTATCATCAGAGTGTCCCAAAATAGATCATGAGGATGAGGAGCAGTACGGTCACGCCTTCGCCTTCCCTCGCTCTCCTGAAGTACCTGAAATAATAAACTGAAAACTGTAAGCCCGAGGGCTTAGAGAGCTACCCCCAAAATACCAATACCATGCTGGCAGAAACCATACCCATAACGATCAATCAAATAACCTACATACTGGGCCATCGGCCGGACTGGTCCGTCCTATTGGGCCTACAGTCTATCTGAATCTATCCCGAGCCTTCGGCATGACTGGTCTGCCGCGTGGGCCTACAGTCTCCCCGAACCGTTCAGAGGGTGTGTTGGCCTTCAGCACAAAGCAGGACCGCCTCAACCCAAACCAACAAACAAATAACCATGTACACATACTATCATATACTGGCACATACAAATAGCAAACATATCTATCTCACTGACCATCAATCATAGAGTTTCACTTGTAACTAGAGCATCGACCTAACAGGTCACTAACATACCAATCTTTACGGATCATGAAAGCATAACATACTATCTATACTAATTCCGATCTAACAGATTAAAATCATATGTAGCATACCATGACAAACGATTTAACCATCTCTAGCATAGCAACCATCCCTAACAGGATGAATTCTAACATAGAAAAAACATAACACCCATCCTAAACTAGAATGAAATCTAAAATGGCAATAACAAAGCAACCATCCTAACCCAGGATGTAAATCATAAAGTGCCAGCCTTGGTGCCATAGACCCTATCGATATAGTGAAGATAACTCACCTCACAGATGTCGATTCGAAAGGTAAACTCCAACTATCGGATCACTTGACACCGGCTCCACCACCTATAACAATATAACAATATACTCATAAGTTCTTACTCTTATAAGACACCCCATAACCTCCTAGTAAATTCCTGATCAAGGTCAAGGACAGCAGTCCATGTTGACCTCAACTCGCGGAGTACACTCAGCCACTCGCCGAGTCCATGGAGCACATTCCAACTCGCCGAGTCATCAGAGTGACTTTTCGAGTTCCCTCGAATCCCAATTAATCCTTAAGGCCACCCGTCGAGTTTCCTCCTTGCAACTCGACGGGTACACACGCAACCATATCCTTGGTTAAACTCATTCGACTCGCCGAGTTGTTCTTTAACTCGTCGATTTTCATGGCCATGTTCATCTAACTCGCCAAGTTGTTCAAACAACTCGTCGAGTTCACGACTTCCTTCATCTAACTCGCCGAGTTGTTCATCCAACTCGCCGAGTTCAATGCACATCTTCATATGACTTGCCGAATTTTTACAGTCATTTTAACATGCAGACGTCTTTAAGCCACGGCAAGGCCCCAAATTGCAAATCCAACTTCCTTAGGCCTGCTTATCACATAAAGTTGCAAACTTTACGTGCATGCATTGCTTCACAAGCTCGTAATGCCAAAACCAAACTTTTAATGGCTGTTTATAGACCAAGGGAACCTTAATCTTGTCTAAAATTGGAACTTTATGCTTGAATGCTCCAAAGAGGGTCTAGATCTGAAGTTACAACTTCAGATTTAGCCCATAGATTGTCATACCAACTTGATACCCTCTTAAAACCCCTAAACTCGTTCAAAGATAAGGTCTAGACTGAAATAACTGAGGGTAATGGTTTAATACCTTCCCAAGAGATGTCCATAGTAGAAGAATTCAGATCTCCTCCCAGCTCCTTGCCCCAAACACATGTTTTCCCCAAACTTTTACACCAAAATCTTCCCTCAAAGCTTCAACACACAAGGCACACTGTGACAACCCGTAATTTATTTCGTCACTTTAACCCGTTCCCGTTAATAAAACCGTTTGTATTTCCAATTTTTCTATTAACTTTTGGTTTAATTAATTAAATTGGGAATTTTTATCTTGGCATAATGAGGGTTCAAACCCATTAGAAACGCGTAAAAATACCCCCGTTAATTATTCGGAAAATTTTAGTTACGACTAAGTTGTAATTACGGCAAAATAATCGGGTAAAAATTTTTATCACCATTTAACATCGGTATCGGGTAGATTTCCACCGGGTCTCAAACTCAAGACATATTTAAAGTTGAGAAGACTTCATTTGAACTTTCCACCACCTCACAACTTTCAAATTGGTAATAGCTTTAACTTTTTTTTTTTTATTTTGTTTTAATCTCAACACATAAATTGAATTCAATACATTTGGTAAGTAATCTATCCCAGCATGTTTCTATGCTTGTTTGTCTAGCAAATCTATGTTTAATCTACCGAAAACACTCAAGAACTAGTGTTTACCGTTTGGGAACACCTCCATAAACCGTAAACTCCATTTAAGGGGTTTTGAAGCCCAAAAACCCATCCAAGTCCCTTCTAGTGCTTAGATATGGCTTAAGGACTTGCATGTGCGAGATTTGAACACCAAAATCATACCATTTCGGTAGTAAACATGAGTTTATGGTCCAAGAATATTATTGAACCGTAAACACATCTTCATGGACCTTAAACACGTTTTAAAGTGTTAAAATGCCCCTTAAACCCCTCCAAAGGCTTCCGTGAGTGCCTAGAACCTTCTACTCCTTCATTTGATGCACCAAAACATATAGAAATGTGCCACACTTGAGGTTACGGTTTGGGAAGGTCTCCCAAAACCGTAAACACCTTCAAAGGGGTGTTTAAGTGCCCTAAACACCTTGTATGACATAGATTTGAGTCTAGAACCTTGTATGCTTAACCTACAACCACCAAAGCTCATGATTCATGGACAAACATGAGTTTACGACCGTAAGCTCATGTGTTTACGGTAGTAAACTCCCCAAGTGTCGTTCAAGAACCGTAAACTCCTTTTCCAAGGTCAATTCAGGTCCCAATCACTTCCTAAGCCATGGAATCAACCCTAGAACGTTCATTTGTGCATTGCGATACCATTTGGCATCCAAGAACACACCACCCATGGCTTACTCTTGAAGAGTAAACTCCTTATCTAGGCCCTACATATCCTTAGATGCTACCCAGGTCACTCCTAACACTTGAAATAGAGTGTTTTCGTGTCTCGGAGTGTATTGTGTTACTTATTTGATAGTTCAAAGTCTAATTAGATACATTTATGTATCTCTTCATACATAGGAACCTCGTGTGTACTCAAGCCCCAAACCGACACATAGCATCCAACCGACACATTTCTCGTCTAGTGAGTTCATACCCCTACACCTTTTTCCATGTTTTCAATGTTTTCAGGGGGGAATACAAGAAAAGTACAAGGATATCTTGTACTCAAACTTACTGTTTCATTGGAAATGTTTCATACCTCGTATGCTTTTAACACCAGAAACCGTATTAACCAACCGTTTAACTTGCAGAGTTAGTTTTCAAATTGTTTGCGAAACTTGTTATAAAGTGTCATATATTATATTTCACAAATGGTTTTTCCATTTCATTATTGTTAAAAGCATTAACTTAGTACTTTTGATTTCGTCCTCGGAAACACTCCACAAAGATACGCGAGTGGAGGAGCAACCTTTTGTAACAGGATTTTCACATTATTACTTGTAAATTTGTTATTCTTAAAAATTGGAGACACGTCCTCTGAAACACTCCACAGAGATACGCGAGTGGAGGACTGCCCCTATAACAAGAATCTCCTAGAGGGAGAGCGTGACTTGAGTGTATAGATCTATACGGGGCTGACTACCCCGCACCTGACTGCTAGCTACAGTCGAACCGAAAGGTTCAAGGGTGACGAAAGTCATAATATGATACTGGACTTCTTATTGCCATATCTAGTCTATCGTATGGTTATGGAACTTGCAATTTAGATAACAGAGATTTACTTGTTAGTAATAATGAACCAAGTAACTAATTTACTTCCTACTTATTAGTTTTATATACGTGTTAAAACTAATGCACCATACAAGGATAACCAGGTTTTCAGAGTACTTCTCTTAACACTACAAGTATGGTAGATACTTGTACACTTCATTCCGGATAGATAACCAACATTTAGGAAAATAAGGGTTTTTCCTGGGATAACTGAACTGTACATAACCAAATTGTGTAACATTGGATAACTAAACCTTACTTATAAGAAAATATGGGATTTTCTTGGATAACGCTTTTTCAGAAAACCAAAGGAAACTTGTTCATTTTCAGAAATAAACCGCTTATGAACTCACCAGCTTTATGCTGATTTTCAAACTGCTTGTATTCTCAGGTCCACATTAGACAGGTACCCCGCGATCTTTTGGAGAAGATGGAGCGTATAGAAGTCTCGTCTTAACTTTTGTTCATTTTGGGATGTACATTTATAAACATGTATAACTTTGTTTTCAAACAAATATAAATACTTCTATGTAGAGATGCACAAAACCCGAATCCGATCCGATCCAAATCCGATACCGTTTCGCTTACATCATAAAAAATCCGATCCGGTCAAAATCCGATCCAAATCCGGTCAAAATCCGATCCGGATCTAGTCAAAATCCGAATCCGATTCTAATCCGAATTGAAACCGGTTTAAACCGATTTTAGTGAGTTTTAAGCGGATTTTGGGGCGGATTTTTATCCGGTTTTTAGCAAATCTAGTTTATGATCCGGTATCAAATCCGATTTGGAATATAGGATTAGGATCCGACTGAAAATCCGGTTTTAAATCCGATCCGATCCGGTTTGGTCAAAACCGGTTTTGACCCAATTCGGTTTCGGATTGGATCCGGTTTTGCATAATGAAACCAGTTTTTGTGTGCATCTCTACTTCTATGTAATGTAATGGTTGTGTTTCCTATGCTTACTATGTACATTGGTTGTGATACTTTACATGACGTCACCTCCACCCCGGAACGTTTCTGCCTTCGGTTTCGGGGTGTCACAGATTGGTATCAGAGCCCTTGTTTATAGTGAACTAGTATACCAAACCTTACATGGTATAAGACTATAAACACTAAGGGGCCAAAGTGCTCTAAACTAAAAGTACACTTTAAAATATAAGTATTTTTCAAAAGTAATCAAGTATACCTAACCACCGGAATCCGTAACTAAGAATAGAACAAAACATAAGTAATTGGGTGTTGTACGCTGCGATTAAACTTGGGCAGTTATGTAGTCATGTCTGGGGTCAATATAGCCTGATCAACTATATTCATTCGAGACACAGCCAACATGTGCTTAGGAGTGACTGTGGTGTGCAGCATACCTAAAACTTACCCGATACCCAAACAACGAACCATCGTCGCAGCGAAACATAAAATACTATGGGAGTATTTTAACTTAAGCTGAATACGTTGTAGAATTTCGTTTCGAGTATTGCTACTCATTCCTTCCTTAGCGATAGTTTACCTGCCTTGGTAGGTCTTTCCTGTTTTATCGCTTAATAGGATTTTATATCTGTCATAATGAGATATCTCTTGTTCCATATCTCTTGATTCAAATCAGAGGACTTATAATCCTCTCCTTCCTGGCTATTTTTAGATCAAGATGCCTCCAAGGAAAAGACCTAGCTCAAATAACAACAATCCTCCTCCATCACCACCTCCCCCTCCATTTGATCCCGCCATGTTTCAAGCGACTGTCGCTGCTGTTGTGGCAGCTGCCATGTCTCAAGTGAACCCCGATGGCTCCGGTGGTTCAGGAGGTGGTACCTAATCCCAAAACCAAGAAGGTAGCCAGGGACACCGGAAGGAGTGTTCCTATAAAGACTTCATAAACACGAAACCCACATCTTTCGATGGCATTGGAGGTGTCATTTCCGTAACCCGGTGGTTCGACAAAATTGAATCAATTTTTGAAATCTGTGCCTGCTCTGAATCTGATAAGGTGAAGTTTGCCACCTGCACCTTCACCGATAAAGCTTTGACTTGGTGGAACGGCCGAGTCAAATCCCTAACCCTACCTGTAGCCAATGCTATGGGTTGGGAAGCCATGAAAGAACTTCTGCTTGCGGAGTACTGCCCTCGGGGCGAAATGCAGAAGCTAGAGCATGAACTTTGGAACCTGAAGATGAAGGGTTTCGATATCGCCGCATACACTTCAAGATTTGATTACTTGGTGCTACTCTGTCTGGGAATGGTCGCCCCGTAGAGTAAAAAGATTGAGAGGTTCATCTGGGGGTTGACCAAGCCAACCAAGGGTAACGTTTTAGCTGCTAAGCCAGATACCTACGACAGCGCCAAATGCCTGGCGCAGACCCTAATTGACCATAGTGATGATCGTGAGGAAGCAGACACCACTCCTGAGCCGACAAAAAGGAGTGGTGAGAAAAGAAAATTTTGGAAAAAGAACAAGGTTCAAACTTCTCAAGGGTCTTCAAAGAAGCAGCAATATGTGGCAGTCCACGCTGCTACCATCCCTACTGCTGTTTCTGCTGTCGGATCTACAGCTCAAACTCCTACCAGTAGGTATGCTGGTACCCTTCCCGGATGCGATAAGTGTAACTTCCACCATAACCCCGGTCCCTGCCGTGATCTATCGTGCTCCAACTGCGGTAAAAAGGGGCATACGATTCGATTCTGCAAAACTCCAACCCAATCAACAACTCAAACTTCCTGAGCGGGTGTCGGTCAGGCCTGCTACGGATGTGGTGAAGTCGGGCATTTTAAGAGAATCTGCCCCAAGGCGACAACAACTGGTAACACTAGGAGAGTCCTAGCTTTGGGACGAGACGAGGCAGTCGCCGATCCCCCCGTTGTCTCGGGTACGTTCCTTCTCGACAACTCTTATGCTAGTATCCTTTTCGATTCTGGTGTTGAACGTAGTTTTGTTAGCCATTCTTTCAAGCGCCTTCTTAAACAAAATCCCCAAACGTTAACCGAAACATTTACCGTCGAGATGGCTAACGGTGAGAAAGAGAACGCCAACGACATATTCATAGGATGTACCCTTACCTTGAACGACCATTCCTTTCCCATCGATCTTATGCCAGTCTCCATAAAGAGATTTGATGTTATCATTGGCATGGATTGGTTAAGTCCCAATCATGTTGATATCCTTTGTTATGAAAAAGCCATCCGTCTCAATATCCCCTTTGGCCAGACTCTCATGATCTACGGCAACAAACCTAGTTCCAATCTTCACATCATTTCATGCATCAAAGCTCAGAAGCTTTTACGAAAGGAGTGCCACGCATTCCTAGCTCATGTAATCAATGAGAAACAGGAAGTTAAAGATCTCAAGAGCATCCCCGAAGTCTGCAACTTTCCTGCTGTCTTTCCCGAAGAGCTTCCAGGAATTCCTCCCGAACATCAAGTTGAGTTCGCATCGACTTGATTCCTGGAGCTACCCACGTAGCCAAATCTCCGTATCACTTAGCTCCAGCAGAAATGTAGGAGTTATCCATTCAGCTTAACGAGCTCCTCACCCAGGGGAGCCACGGTATTGTTTAAGAAGAAAGATGGATCCTTCCGGATGTGCATCGACTACCGCGAGCTGAATAAGTTGACCGTCAAAAACCGGTATCCTCTTCCTCGAATAGATGACCTCTTCGATCAACTTCAGGGATCCAGTTATTTCTCGAAGATAGACCTTAGATCAGGGTACCATCAACTTTGAGTTCATGAGAATGATGTTTCTAAGACAACATTCTGGACTCGATATGGTCACTACGAGTTCGTAGTGATGCCCTTCGGTCTAACCAACGCACCGGTTGTGTTCATGGACCTGATGAACCGGGTGTGTCGCCCCTTTTTGGACAAGTTCGTCATCGTATTCATTAACGACATACTTTTCTATTCCCGAAGCGAAGAAGATCACAAACAACACTTGAAGTTAGTGTTGGAAACACTTAGAGCGGAGAAGCTGTACGCGAAATTCTCCAAGTGTGAATTCTGGATTCGGAAGGTAACTTTCCTTGGTCAAGTGGTAAGCAAAGAGGGTATACACGTGGACCCTTCCAAGATTAAAGCGATAGAGAATTGGTCGGCACCGAAGACACCCACAGAAATCCGCCAATTCTTGGGTCTCGCTGGCTATTATCGGAGATTCATTCATAATTTTTCCAGAATCGCCAAAACCTTAACCACTCTAACACAGAAAGGTGTACCCTTTTGTTGGAATGAAAATCAAGAAACTGCGTTCCAAACGTTAAATCAAGTCTTGTGCAGCGCACCTATCCTGTCCCTGCCCGAAGGGACGGAGGACTTCGTTGTCTACTGTGATGCGTCAAATCAGGGCATAGGCTGTGTGCTTATGCAAAGGGGAAAAGTTATCACTTATGCCTCGAGACAGCTGAAAGCACACGAAGTTAACTATACCACTCATGACTTGGAGTTAGCAGCAGTGGTCTTCGCACTAAAGATTTTGAGACATTATCTTTATGGCACCAAGTGCACAATCTTCACTGACCATAAGAGCCTACAACACATCTTCAATCAGAAAGACTTAAACATGAGGCAACGGCGATGGGTGGAGCTACTCAGTGACTACGAGTGTGAAATCTGCTACCTTCCCGGCAAGGCCAATGTGGTAGCAAATGCCCTAAGCCGAAAGGAGAGTTCAAGCCACAAGGTGAAGACTCTGACAATGACCATCCATTCCCACTTATCCACACAGATCCGAGAAGCCCAGTTAGAAGCCCTAAAACCAGAGAACGTGTCGAACGAAGCCTTGAGAGGAATGGATAAGAAACTTGAGGTTAGAGGTGACGGAGTCTATTGTTTCATAGATCGAATCTGGACCCCAAAGTTCGGAGGTTTCAGAGATGTTGTCATGAACGAAGCTCATAAGACCAAATACTCTGTGCACCCGGGTTCGGACAAGATGTACTTGGATCTCAAGAAACAGTACTGGTGGCCAAACATGAAGGCCGAGATCGCGACCTTTGTGGGCAAGTGTTTTACTTGCACCAAGGTAAAATTCGAATATCAAAAGCCCTCGGTTTTGCTTCAGCAACCCGAAATCCCCGAATGGAAAAGGGAGATGATTACCATGGATTTCATCACCAAGTTACCCAAATCTCCGAGTGGGTACGATACCATTTGGGTAATTGTTGATCGTTTGACAAAATCCGCTCACTTCCTTCCGATCAAAGAATCCTTCAAGATGGAAAGACTCACGCGAACCTACATCCAACAGATAGTCCGACTGCACGGTGTGCATGTGTCCATTATCTCCAATCGAGATAGCAGGTTTACCTCTAGGTTTTGGCAGTCCCTTCAGAAAGCTCTTGGAACTAAGTTGGACATGAGTATAGCTTATCATCCTCAGACAGATGGACAGATTGAGAGAACTATCTAGACCCTAGAAGACATGCTGCGAGCATGTGTCATCGATTTTGGAAAGTCGTGGGACACCCGTATACCCTTGATCGAATTCTCGTATAACAACAGTTACCACACCAGCATTAAGGTTGCCCTGTTCGAAGCCCTCCACGGTCATAAGTGCAGATCCCCTATGTGTTGGGCCGAGGTAGGGGACACGCAGCTAGCTAAGGGTCGAGTCCCCAACAGTGCTCTCACTGGTCCTGAAATCATTCGTAAAACCACCGACAAAATCATCCAGATCCGAGAACGACTGAAAGCTTCACAAGACCGACAGAAGAGTTACGCCGATAAACGACGGAAACCTCTGGAATTCCAGGTTGAAGATCATGTCTTGTTGAAGGTCTCGCCCTGGAAAGGCATGATACACTTCGGAAAGCGCGGGAAACTTAATCCGAGGTACATAGGACCTTTCGAGATCCTAGATAGGATCGGTCCCGTAGCCTATAAACTCCGACTACCTCAAGAACTTAATAACATCCATCCTGTCTTCCACGTATCAAACCTTAAAAAGTATCTATCCGATGAAACCCTCATGATCTCTCTTGACGAAATCGAGATCAACGAAAACCTGAACTTTGTGGAAGAACCGATCGAAATCATGGATCGAGAGATCAAACGTACGAAACAAAGTCGCATCCCAATAGTGAAGGTTCGCTGGAATGTCATGCGGGGACCTGAATTCACTTGGGAGCGCGAAGACTCGATGAAGCAGAAATATCTGCATCTCTTTCAAATTCCATGATTTGTGTCTTAATTTTTAAATTTCGGGACGAAATTTTCTCTAACGGCGGGATAATGTGACAACCCATAATTTATTCCGTCACTTTAACCCGTTCCCGTTAATAAAACCGTTGGTATTTCAAATTTTTCCGTTAACTTTTGGTTTAATTAATTAAATTGGGACTTTTTATCTTGGCATAATGAGGGTTCAGACCCATTAGAAACGCGTAAAAATACACCCGTTAATTATTTGGAAAATTTTAGTTACGACTAAGTCGTAATTACGGCAAAATAATCGGGTAAAAATTTTTATCCCCGTTTAACGTCGGTATCAGGTAGATTTCCACCGGGTCTCAAACTCAAGACATATTTAAAGTTGAGAAGACTTCATTTGAACTTTCCACCACCTCACAACTTTCTCTCTCTACTCTCTCTCTCTCTCTCACTCTAAAACTCGAAACTTGGCCAAAAACACCACTTTCAAGCTTCAATTTGGTAAGTAATCTATCCTAGCATGTTTCTAAGCTTTTTTGTCTAGCAAATCTATGTTTAATCTACCCAAAACACTCAAGAACTAGTGTTTACCATTTGGGAACACCTCCATAAACCGTAAACTCCATTTAAGGGGTTTTGAAGCCCAAAAACCCTTCCAACTCCCTTCTAGTGCTTAGATATGGCTTAAGGACTTGCATGTGCGAAATTTGAACACCAAAATCATACCATTTGGGTAGTAAACATGAGTTTATGGTCCAAGAACATTCTTGAACCGTAAACACATCTTCATGGACCTTAAACACCTTTTAAAGTGTTAAAATGCCCCTTAAACCCCTCCAAAGGCTTCCATGAGTGCCTAGAACCTTATGCTCCTTCATTGGATGCACCAAAACATATACAAATGTGCCACATTTGAGTTTACGGTTTGGGAAGGTCTCTTAAAACCGTAAACACCTTCAAAGGGGTGTTTAAGTGCCCTAAACACCTTGTATGACATAGATTTGAGTCTAGAACCTTATATGCTTAACCTACAACCACCAAAGCTCATGATTCATGGGCAAACATGATTTTACTACCGTAAACTCATGTGTTTACGGTATTAAACTCCCCAAGTGTCATTCAAGAACCATAAACTCCTTTTCCAAGGTCAATTCAAGTCCCAATCACTTCCTAAGCCATGGAATCAACCATAGAACCTTCATTTGTGCATTGTGATACGATTTGGCATCCAAGAACACACCACCCATGAGTTTACAGCCGTAAACTCATGGGGGCATGGCCTTTGGACCGTAAACACCCTTAAGGGCTTACTCTTGAAGAGTAAACTCCTTATCTAGGCCCTACATATCCTTAGATGCTACCTGTGTCACTCCTAACACTTGAAATAGAGTGTTTTCGCGTCTCGGAGTGTAAATTCTTGCTTATTTGATAGTTCAAAGCCTAATTAGATACATTTATGTATCTCTTCATACATAGGAACCTCGCGTGTACTCAAGCCCGAAACCGACACATAGCATCCAACCGACACATTTCTCGTCTGGTGAGTTCATACCCCTACACCTTTTTCCATGTTTTCAATGTTTTCAGGGGGGAATACAAGAAAAAGTATGAGGATATCTTGTACTCAATCTTACTGTTTCATTGGAAATGTTTCATACCTCGTATGCTTTTAACACCAGAAACCGTATTAACCAACCGTTTAACTTGTAGAGTTAGTTTTCAAATTGTTTGCGAAACTTGTTATAAAGTGTCATATCTTATATTTCACAAATGGTTTTTCCATGTCATTACTGTTAAAAGCATTAACTTAGTACTTTTGATTTCGTCCTCGGAAACACTCCACAAAGATATGCGAGTGGAGGACCAACCTTTTGTAACAGGATTTTCGCATTATTACTTGTAAATTTTTTATTCTTAAAAATTGGAGACACGTCCTCTGAAACACTCCATAGAGATATGCGAGTGGAGGACTGCCCCTATAACCAGAATCTCAGGAAGGGAGAGCGTGACTTGAGTGTGTAGATCTATACGGGGCTGACTACCCCGCACCTAACTGCTAGCTACAGTCGAACTGAAAGGTTCAAGGGTGACGAAAGTCATAATATGATACTGGACTTCTTATTGCCATATCTAGTCTATCGTATGGTTATGGAACTTGCAATTTAGATAACAGAGATTTACTTGTTAGTAATAATGAACCAAGTAACTAGTTTACTTCCTACTTATTAGTTTTATATACATGTTAAAACTAATGCACCATACATGGATAACCAGGTTTTCAGAGTACTTCTCTTCACACTGCAAGTATGGTATACACTTGTACACTTCATTCCGGATAGATAACCAACATTTAGGAAAATAAGGGTTTTTCCTGGGATAACTGAACTATACATAACCAAACTGTGTAACATTAGATAACTAAACCTTACTTATAAGAAAATATGGGATTTTCTTGGATAACACTTTTTCAGTAAACCAAAGGAAACTTGCTCATTTTCAGAAATAAAGCGCTTATGAACTCACCAGCTTTATGCTGATTTTCAAACTGCTTGTATTCTCAGGTCCACATTAGACAGGTACCCCGTGATCTTTTGGAGAAGATGGAGCGTATAGAAGTCCCGTCTTAACTTTTGTTCATTTTGGGATGTACAGTTATAAACATGTATAACTTTTTTTTCAAATAAATATAAATACTTCTATGTAATGTAATGGTTATGTTTACTATGCTTACTATGTACATTGGTTGTGATACTTTACATGATGTCACCTCCGCCCCGAAACGTTTCCGCCTTCGGCTTCGGGGTGTGACACACACACAGACGTGTTAGAGATGCAAAGGGGGCTGCTAAGGAACTGAAAGAGGCTTGAGCTTCTTTAAATAGGGGTGCAACCCCGGGAATTAGGGTTTCACTTTCCAGCTCCTACTCATCGAGTCCCACAAGGACTCACCGAGTAGATCACTTAACTCGCGATCCAACGCGCTGCTACTCGACAAGTAGGGAAACCAACTCATTGAGTAGGGCCAAGACCCAAAATATTATATTTAAAGTACTACCTGAGAGTCGGGGCGCTACACCGGCCCTTGCAACCCTACATATTCTAAAGGCTGATAAGGGAAGGCCAAGGCACCGAGGCTCGAGGGAGAGCATTTCAGTTGACAGTAGAGGAGGCCAGAGCTCCATACTTCATGGATGGTATGTGTTCTTTATTTATTTATGTTACTTATGATATTGTTCATGTTAGGTACCTTCCTTGTGAATTTTGTACCAACACTTGTGTTGTTTGAATCGGGTGTGAGTCGGTCTTTTGTGTCATCTTCTTTTCTTCGTGGTTTTAGTATTGCGCAGGAGGCCTTGAGCAGGCTATTAACAGTCTCTATACCTGATAAGCATCTGGTCTCCGCTACTAACATCTATTGGGGTTATGTATTAGATATCTTTGGTGTTAGATATCCAATAAACCTCACTATTGCGATGGGAAATGTATGTCACTACTAGAAAAACGGCCTTTTACGACGCTCATTGCACGTCGTAAAAGGCTCAGACGATGCGCAAATGCGCGTCAAGGAAGGCCCTATCATAAAGAGAGACGACGCGCTTTTGCGCGTCGTCTATAGACGACGCGCATTTACGACGCTCATTTACGACACGCAATTACGACGCGCGTTTACGACACGCAATGCGTATCAAGGAAGGCCCTATCATAAAGGAAGACGACACGCATTCGCGTGTCGTAGCCTTACGACGCGCGTGTTAATGACACGCAATGCGTATCAAGAAAGCCCCTGTCAAGAAAGGCCATGTCATAAATGAAGATGACATACATTTTTGCGTATCTCACTGAATGGGTAAGTCGCCAATCCCTAAAACGGAGTATGTAATGCTATGTAATGTACTTTTATCTGCTGGGTTATGGGCGGTCATTTTACTAGTTATAATCTACCCTTGTGTGATTCCTGTTGAAGCATATACTCGGGGGGTGGGTGCAGGGCGGACGATTTTAAAGCGGACTCCCCATTCATTAGATAGAGAAGATGACCAAGATTTCGTGATCCGCTGCCGAACTTATTCCAAGAGAGCTCGGATCGAATCTTATATATTTATTAATTTTTAAATTAAATTTGCATTTAATTTCTCATAATAGAAATAAAATACTTTTTTGATAGATTTACTAATTTTCAAATTAAATAACACATTAAAAGTCTCATAATACAAAATAAAATACCATAAATAATAAAGATAATTCATTGCACTAAGGACCATGTTAACAAAAGAATATAACATTATATACCATAAGTACCCTCAAGTAATCAATCTCTTACAATGTTACTAAAAATACCCTCAAGTAATCAATGTCTTACAAAGTTAAGAGACTTAGATACTCAGTTGGTATGTAATATGGCACTAAGAAGCCCAAAAATTGTTTGTGTTTTTCCTGTTCCTGGTGGATCCTACATGGACAAAAGGTAAGAATTAACATTTTCAAAGTACAATGCCTCAATAAGAAAATCAATGGTAAAAGGCAAATCCAAATAAGAACAAACTTTATACATATATACATGGAAGTATTGTAATACACAATAACAGCAACAAATACCAATTTACCCTTTGCTTACCTTTTCTTATGGCCACCTCCAAAAGTGAGAATTTGATAAAAGATTTAGGTCACACATTCTCTCATCAAGCTCTGTATCCAAAAGTGAGAATCTGATAAAAGATTTTAAAAGTGGGAAAATATCAAGAATATAGAGGATAATACATTAAGAAAAAAAATAACCTTCACAAAGAGCAAGTTTCAATCTTCTTCCCCAACAATGTTTGAAAGCAAAAAGCTCATATATATCGATCTCTGCTAAAAGGATATCTATTGCTTG
This sequence comes from Lactuca serriola, assembly GCF_051521515.1. Lineage (NCBI taxonomy): Eukaryota > Viridiplantae > Streptophyta > Magnoliopsida > Asterales > Asteraceae > Lactuca > Lactuca serriola. Next base: position 170,795,173 of record NC_136408.1, on the reverse strand, counting down.
ATGATCTTTCTGCAAATTGAAGTACAAATATATTAGATCATATGCCTAATATGTTTTGTACTTCAATTTGCAGAAAGATCATCAAGCAATAGATATCCTTTTAGCAGAGATCGATATATAAAATGGTTGTTATACTTGTTTACCTCTTCATCATCCTCATCACCAAAGTCCTCTTCATCAGCATCCTTTAAAAAAAGAATTTTCAAAAACAAAATCAGTAACTCAATAATGAAGGAAGGTGGATTTCAAAAAAAGAAAAAGAAAAGGTTTTAAGAAAGGTTTTATTCAAGTAAACAATAAAAAGACGCTTATTTTTTATGATTAATTAAAAGAATATATAATCTGAACATACTCCATCTTGAATTTAATCGATGTCATCTTCACATTGGGTCCCACTGAACCAGCTAAAGAAGCTGTTGCATCAAACCAATCAAGAAACAAAATATAGACCTTTTAGTTTATGTTTCTTGTTTACTTAACAAAAACAAGACTTAATCAAGAAAAAAAATATAGACCTTTTAGTTTATGTGTCATTGGCAGGGCTTCACCATAACATCTTCATTCATCTTTCATCACAAAGCCACACAACTCTGTTAGCTTAGCTTCTTCACCATGATTTGAAAGCCAATTTGTATTTCTTTAAATGGGATTTAAATTTAATCAACTCTAATCCCTTATTTTACTAAATTGAGGTGAAAAGATCATTAAGTTTGACCCAACCATAATCACACCTGTCCCTAACCTTCTGTGCTGTGGAAAAAGCTAATCCAACCAAACCTCTTTCTCAACAGCAGCCTTAAACTTAGCATCAACCTGAAACCAAACTCATTTTATACATTAACCAATTATAAAAAACTTCATATCAATATCTGAAATTTTTAACTAATGACAAAAATAACCTTGTCAATGCAGCGATCAGCATCCAGGAGATAACATAAGTAGAGAGTTGCTTGTACACATCAGCCTCCGTATACTAGTCAAAAATTAAATTTCCAGTTTTTGATCAAGGGTGATGACAAAAATAGTGTTTTTGACTTTGAGATGAAAACCAACCCGTCTCACAAGATGACCATTACAGCGAAGGTAATTTGGGCATACTGTTCCTCTCTCAGATTCACCAACAACACGCAAGTTTAAACTCCATGTTGTATAGTCGCATGTTTCATCATCACACTGAAATTTTACATCCAATTTCAGTAAAAAAAATTAAAAAATAAAAATCATAATAGCATTGTTTGCATACCGTCATAATTCTTTTGTAGTATGTGGATATGAAGAATTCAATTCATCTTTTTACCTGATTCCATTCCACCAACAATTTACTCACTTTATTTCTTTGATTTCCATGTATTATATACTATATATGTAGGAAAAACAAACCTGATTGGCTAAAGATGTTGGAGGGAGTTCCACTTGACACTTAGGGCAACAGAAATTCTGCCAAAAGGTAGTGGTTGTGTTATATCCACTGGAACCTGCAAAATACAAATCAAAATAAAATAAGGAGTATATATAAGGGATAATTAAAGTTATATACTACTAAATAGTAGTAAATACATGGTAATTAATTTACCGGAACCATTTCTAGTTTTTTCAAAGCAAGTTTTAAAGGTTGTGTCATGACATAGTATTTTGTAAGAAGTGGTCGAGCGGCATCTTTGTCCCCTTTTCCTTGTGTTGTTAGTACAACCCTACTTAACCCCTCAACAGCATCTTCAATCTATCATTTATCAAACCAGTAAAAAAAAGTCAAAGTAATTTTTCATCATCATCCATCCCAATAGGAACTTGATCTATAAGTTATAAACGATAAAACAACCACACTACCTTATCAAAGTCAACAGAAAATGTTTCATCAGGATGTAAAATAAAATGTCCCTATCTCAAATAACCACTTGAATTGTAGTGCTTGACCTTTTCTGATAATGAATTTTCAAAATACTAATTAAAAAAACATTTTTAATCAGATTAATATATAAATATATCGAGTGGAGTACCCATGAGCTTCCTCTAACCCATCTTTGTATTGAAGTTGTATTTCGTAGCACATAAAAAGTTAAGTAAAATAAATTAAAAAATCTTTTTTTTTTATAAAAAAAGAAATCTGGTAATAAAAGCTTACGTAAACCCCAAAATCAGTTGGCCATGGTGTGGATTTCCAGATTGTTGCCGAGTCTGATTTTGCCAACTCCAATGGTTAGAATTGTGTGCCAAGAAGCCATTCGTATTGCTAGATTAATAAATAAAAATTAAGAACCCAAAATCCGTCAAAAAGGTATTTAAGCATTTTAAATTGTTTTTATATAAGATTCCATTAGATAAAAGCAGTATAATTGAGGACGGCATACAAACACTGGTCCAGTAGAGAGTTCCTTATTCCCATCAAACTAAAAATAGCATCAAAAGCATGAAACTTCAAGTCCAAAGTTAGATTAACCACCACACTTTCCAAGCAAACATTATCATGCACCTGAATCAAATACACAAAAAATAATATCAAAAGAATGAAACATGCAGCCAAAAACAGGGTGGCATAGATAATTAGATTGTTACCTATAGTAATGTGACATAATGACCCAAGAACTTAAGATATATATGACAATACTTACAGGTTTGATTCAAAAACACACAAAGAGAAGAGGATAAGTACTCATCTGACGATTTTGAATCCTTTTCCCCACTTACTTCCTTTGACCCCATCCTTGATTCTTTTTACCATCTATTTTTTTCAACCAAATCCAATGCAATAGGAGGCTGAGAAAGCCTCATTCATCAACTACCTACCTGCAATGCAATAAACATGTCAAATAAATTTAACCAGACATCTGGATTGAAGCATAAAAATCCAACATGCATATGATCTGGTTATGATTCATATGTTTCTAAATATATTAATTCTCTATTTATGGTGGTTTAAAGAATGATCAAGGAAGAAAAAAATTAAGTTTCAAATTGAGGGGTATAACAGTCATAACCAAGAATGAAATTTTTCTACAATAATAAAATCAAACCTGGTTTGATAGAGGTACAGAGGTCTTGATGAGGTCGTAACCTTTATCCCTTACTGCCACCATGGATCACAAAACAGTGAAAGATGAGTGTATCAGATGGAGTGTCAGCATGGGTGAATGTTGATGCAAGCCCTAGAAATTACACCAAAGGGGTGGGGGAGAGGGAGGGGGAAATGATTTTCAATGCAACATAAAGGAGGTTGCTTCGAGCCCTAGAAATCACAACACATCGAGAACATTGAAGAAGTTAAGGGGTGTTTGAGAGTGATGTGTGTTCTTGTTCTGGATGTGTAGCAGAGATGGCATCATGCTTGAAGGTGGTTACAATCAGCATTGATTTTGGGTGGATGGTAGATGAAGTGGAGATGTCGATCGACGTTTCAGAGTAAAATCAGAGATTGGAGAGCCCAAGAGGAGAGAATGAGAGCCTAAGAGTAAAATCACAAAAGTGTGGAGTGTGAATGAGTTTTTAGGGTTCAATGGTAGTGACGATGGCTTAGGGTTTGCAGATGGTGGTGTGGGGGTCGTCGGTTGCTTTACAGAGAGATATGAAGTCGAGACGAAAAGACGAGATTGACCCATCTGGTAATAAACGGACTCGGGAAGTTGAACAAAATGACCCAAGATTAACCCATCTAGTAACAACGCTATTGATGCCATTCCTTCCATTTTCGACTGTTCATCCTCCGCTTCCTCTACTGCTACTTCTTCACCATCTTTTATTTTTTCTGTATGTTACATCAAAACGGAGGTAAAAAGGGTTTTTTTCGAGAGTGCTAGATTCAGATTCACTTTCTATTCAAAATGTCCAATTTTTTGCTGGATACGGTCCAAATTTTTACATAAGAGCCACCAAATCATTCAAAACTAGAAAAAGATATGTGAAGAAACAAAAAAAAATAAAAGCATTACCTAGGTCTCTAACGCAGAAGTTTCAAAGGTGATGACGAGATGTAATCGGGAAGTTAATGGAGCAAAGTTACAGTTCTTCGTCTGTGTGTTTTTCGATTTATCTGTGGGGAATCTGAAACAAACGAGAATCAAGATTTGCATTCCTAATATTTAGACTTGAGAGTATAATTAGGGCTTTTTCTAACAGTTTCAACATCGAGTGGGAGATATGGTGGTTCCAGTAGGTAGAAGTAAGTGAGGGAAGAAGTAGGCAGCAGTCAATGCCGGGAGGGGGAAGGAAGGAGCGTCCATAATTTGGGCAAGAGGGAAAGGAGAAAAAAAGGAAGGCGGGATTTTGAATTTTTTCAGAATTTCATTTCCCCCTACTGTTAAAGGATGGAACGCGCGTTCCATTAAAAATTATAAAGCGACATCCTTAGACGACGCGCATTTTATTATAGGTGCCCTCCGTGTTTTTTTTTTGTTAGACACTAATTTAAGGGTACACAATAATGTGTGTCCTCTATTGTTAAATTTTTTGAAGAGATGACACTTTTTTAAAGTCACTCTCTTTTGCATAACATAAATCAATGAGTTTCGTGGTTTGCGTGTCGTAAAAGGGTCTTTTTCTTGTAGTGTGTGTTATCATGGGTATGGATTGGTTAAGCCGGTTTGGGGCTCTGATTGACTGTGAGTGACAATTGATGACGATTCGAGATGCTAGTGGGGGAGTGTTGACCATCTACGACAAGGGTAGTAGATCATTTTATTCTACCGCCAGGTCAAGGCAGTAGTTACAGCACATGTGTGTAGGTTATCTAGAATATGTGGTAGATACTTAGGTTGATGAGAGGAGATCAATTTCTATTTTTGATGTTCCTATTGTGCATGACTTTCCTGATGTTTTTCTAAAGGAGTAACCAAGCGTGCGTCCTAACAGGAAAGTGGAATTCCGAATCGATTTGATCCCTGGTGCGGTGCCAATTGCCAAGACATTGTATTGTCTTGCACCTCCTGAGATGCATGAGTCATTCTCTCATCTTCAGGAGCTGTCAGCAAAGGAGCTTATACGACCGACCAGTTCTCTGTAGGGAGCACCAATGCTTCTTGTCAAGAAAAAGAATCGTTCACATCGAATGTGTATTGATTACTGTGAATTGAACAAGTTGACAGTGAATAACCATTAGACAAAATTGCAAAAATGGTCCGTGTGGTATGCATTTTTTTGGGGTTTCAGTCCAAACCTCGACTTTTTTGGTTTTGTGGTCCTTTTGAGCTAGTTTCATTGTGTTTTTGGTCCCTCTGAATAGTGAAATGATTGTAATGCCCTTGAGTTATATATTTTTCATTTATTTTTCATTTCTTTAATCTAAATACTTATTTATTTATTTAACTAATTAAAAAAAATAAAAGTCTCTCTCTCTCTCTCTCTCTCTCTCTTGTATACGCAATAAACAATCCCCTTCTTCATCTTCTCCAATCATCCCTCCCAAAAACTCAAAAGTTTACTTCAAGAATCAATTGTGTGTATGTAACTACATTGGGTTTGATTCCTTGGTCAAGCATTTCAGTGAACACATGGTGTGCACTACAACAAACCTAACACATGAACACAAACATTTACAATATTAAACCAAAATCTTTAAAGCTCAAGTACAAACAAGAAAAAACCCCACCAGATCTTTAAGAGCAACACTTCTTCCCGTCTTTTCTCCGGTATTTCTCCGACTCCAGATTAAGAGGGTTTGTAAAATTACAAGAATTTTGTCGGAGATTTGCCTTTGAATTTTGTCGAAGATTTACCTTTGAATTTTGTTAGAACAATATTCCTCTTCATCTTCTTCCTCAGAAACTCTTCTATACCTCTTGATCTTTAAGGCTTTGAGAACTATCTCTACATGCATCTCCCTCAACAAAAAAACCGATCTACTACTACATAGTGTGCTCAGATCCCTCATCGGATAAAACGTCTTGAGATCGAATCAAAGGGTGCTCAAGCCCAAATCGAATCATCCACCGGAAATCATTTCTATATGGGTGACGTGCTAAACGAAATGGGTCAATAAAGACGTCAGCGGAATTTAAACCCAAACTTAATTACCTACCAGACATGGAGCCTTTGGTGCCGGGTTTTCGACAGCGACTTTAGATCTAGATGTAGGCCCTCCTGCCTTGTTCTCACTGTCAAGTGTGTTCAACGCTGAAATGGCGATAGTGGGGGAGGACGACTGGTTTTCTGGCGTGTCTTCTCTCAGTTGGTCTAGCTTCGTCCACGGCGGTGTGAGCTGTAGCAACGAAGAGGTGAGTGTTGGGGGTGATGGAGGATCAAGTGGGGTGAGGAGGTTTGGCAGCCTCTTGGCTTGTCGATTATAGAGAGAGAGAGAGAGAGAGAGAGAGAGAGAGAGATCCCTATATTTTAATTTAATAAAACATTAAATTAAATAGGAAAAAGATTTTAAAAAAATATCAGAAGGGCATATTAGTCATTTCAGTTTAGAAAGGGACCAAAACCACAACCAAAGTACCTCAAAAGGACCATCAATCCAAAAAAGTCATGGTTTGGACTAAAACCCCAAAAAATCGCATACCATGGGGACCATTTTTGCAGTTTTGTCTAACCATTATCCATTGCCAAGGACCGATGATCTCTTCAATCAGTTGCAGGGGGCGTCTTGGTTTTTCAAGATTCACCTGAGGTCTGGCTACCATCAGATAAGGGTGTGGAAGGAGGATATTTAGAAGACAGCCTTCCGAACTCGCTATGGGTATTATGTAACGACCCAAATTTGACCAAGAATTTTTTCATTTTAATTAATCCATCATTTTTGCATAGATCATAAAGCCCCAATCTTATATGTTTTCAAATCCACATTCATATTTATTTAAAAGAAAACATCATAGTGTCCTCTGATTCATATTAGTGAAAGAGAGATAGAGTGCACGTCATGTCATCACGCCTTGCCCTTGCCCTTGGGCTCCAAAGTACCTAAAACAAATTCACAAACGGTAAGCTGAAAAGCTTAGTGAGTTCCCCAGAGCATACTAAACATAATCACATACTCATAACCCGTTAAAAATGAAGCTACAAACACATCATATAAGTTATGCATTCCTAAAACCTGAAGGAATGCCATGGGCTACCCCACATGGTCTTACATCCAATGCCATGGGCTACCCCACATGGTCTTTACCTAGGGATGCCATGGGCTACCCCGCATGGTCTTACACCCAATGCCTCGAGCTCCCCCTCGGGTTCTTCCATGCAGAACATACAATCACATAGCATATCAACACATATAATGACTAACACATATACCGTAATCACATAATGGGCCGGACATGGTACCTTAGACCCATAGGTATGCTAAGAAAACTCACCTCTGTCCGCTGAAATACAAAAGCTGCTCTCCTAATAGTCTGAAATCTCCTGTGCTGATTAATAACAATAAATTAATGTCAGGACCTTACTCAGTCAAACGAAATCAAAAGTCCAACCCCTTCATGAGGCCCAATTATCCCTTCCTTGCTAATGGGACCAAAGTCTAAGTTCAATATCATTAATGGGCCTCTTGGCCCATTAGAGCCCAATCAATATATCCCCATGGCCCAACAGATAAAATGGCCCACAATTTACAGAATACAATCCAAGTCCAATAACCAAGTGAGGCCCAATAGCCCAAAAGCCCAAAACAGGTCCAAGCTCGTCTGCGAAACGTACGCTCAGCGTACCGCCCTGGTACACGTAGCATATTGGGGCTCAGGGACTTACGCACACCGTACACAGATCTACGCCCAACATATTAACGGATTAAGCACTTTTTCCACTAAGTGCTTAATGCTCGATTCTTTCACATCCAGAAGTCAGATCTAGGCCTATTAAGACGATCCAAGGCATAAAGTTTGCAACTTTATGCCTTTGCATGTCTCAAATGGTCCCAACACCCTCATAAAGACCATTTCGAAGCTCTTAACCCATGCATGAGGTCAAAAATCTCACCAAGACTCCATTTTTATGCGGGAAAAGGACTAAGGGGCCTCAGATTTGTCATCTCCTTCCTCTAGAGTTGCTTAACTCACAAGAAAAGTGTCCAAGATCAACAAAAGGACAAGACTAGAAACCCTAGCTAGATCTAGTGATTAAAATGAAAAGGTATAAGCTTTATACCTCCAAGAGCTCCTTAAGGTCGACAATAATCAGATTCTTGTAGCCAAGTGACACTCCAAGCTTCCTTGGCAACTTCTTCTTCTTGGATGAACACTAAAAGAACCACCAACGCACTCTTAAAGCTCAAGCTATACTCACAAATGATATTAGGGTTTTCAGGACGTTTGGAGGTGAAGGAGGCTGTTAAAGGTGAGGTTCATATAAGTTAAGGATGTTTATATAGGCCTCAAGTTCGATTTTTAGGGTTTGAACATGTTGGCACGTACGACCAGCGTACTCTTGGTACGCCCAACGTATGTGTTGCTCCTCCGCGTTCCATGTCACCAAGTACGCTAAGCGTACTCTTAAGTACACCCAACATACTTAAGGGTCTTTTATGCCAAAAACAAAATACTTCAAAGGCTAAGGTCATACCTGCTATTGGGTGTTAGAACTCTCCCCTACTTGAACTAGACTTCGTCCTCGAAATCTGTAGTTGTGAACAAATCAGGGTAATGCTCCCGCATCCCCTCCTCGGGATCCCAAGTCCATTCGGAACCCTTTCGGTGCTGCCATTGCACCTTTACCAATTTCACCTCCTTATTCCGAAGACCCTTCGTCTTCTAGTCTAAAATGGCGATCGTCCACTCCACATAGTCCAGGCTCCCATCCACCTGAATATCGTCCAAGGAAATGACTGCGGACTCGTCAGCAACACACTTCCAAAGTTGAGACACATGGAAGGTGTTGTGAACCTGACTAAGCTCTTCTAGCAGCTTTAAACGATACGCCACCTTTCCCACTCAGGCAGAGATCCTGAACGGGCCTATAAACCGAGGCCCCAACTTTCCTCTCTTTCGAAACCTGATAATCCGCTTCCAGGGTGACACCTTCAGCAATATAAAGTCCCCCACCTGGAACTTAAGGTCTGATCACTGCCGAACAACATAACTCTTCTGGCGGCTCTGCGCGACTCGTAACCGGTCACGCACCTGCTGAATCAATCCGGTAGTCTTGAGCACTACCCCAATACTCCCCATGACCCGATGCCCAACCTCATCCCAACACACTAGGGTCCTGCACCTCTGCCCATATAACATCTCGAATGGAGCCTGGTCGATGCTAGCATGATAACTGTTATTGTACGAAAACTCTACCAGTGGAGGTACGTATCCCAACTCCCTCCAAAATCCAGTACGCATGCCCGAAGCATGTCCTCCAGCGTCTGGATCGTCCTCTCACTCCGACCGTCTGTCTGAGGGTGGTACGACGTGCTGAAATGTAGTCGAGTACCCAGTTCCTCGTGGAACTTCTTCCAAAATCTAGATGTAAACCGAACATACCTATCAGAAACCACCGACACTGGCACCCCGTTCCTAGCTACCACCTCTCGAATATAAATATCCGCTAGCTTTTCTACGAATATACTCTCAGAAATTAGAATGAAGTGGGCACTCTTCGTCAATTTATCCACGATAACCCATACGACATCCACACCTCTTGCCGTCCTCGAAAGCCTTGTAATGAAGTCCATAGTTATCTCTTCCTATTTCCGCATGGGAATGGGTAACAGATGAACCTTGCCATGAGGCCGCTGATGTTCGGCCTTGACCTTCCTGCAGGTCAAGCACCACTCCACAAACTAGGCAATCTCCCACTTTATGTTGGGCCACTAGTAACTCAGCCTTAAGTCCCTATACATTTTCGTAGCCCCTGGGTGTATAGAGAACTTGGACTTGTGCGCCTCCTCTAATATCCTCTACCTCACTCCCCCAGTCATCGGTACCCATAACTCGGCCACATTGTGTTAAAAGGCCGCGACTATCCTTAACAAACAAAGGATATTGCCCCTGAATCCGCTCTATCTTCCAATTCTCCTTCTTCACCCCCTCAACCTAAGCCTCCTTGATCATATCTAACAATGGCGAATACATAGTCAACCTCATACAAATGTCCCCAATCGGGGACCCCGTCGCCTTACGGCTCAATGCATCGGCCACCACCTTGGCCTTCCCTAGATGGTATAGGATCTCACAGTCATAATCCTTCAGCACATCCAACCATCTCCTCTCTCGCATGTTAAGGTTCTGCTGATCCATCAAATACTTTAAACTCTTGTGATTGGTATAAATAGTGAACCGAACTCCATACAAGTAGTGCCTCCAGATCTTGAGTGAAAACACCACCGCCCCCAGTTCCAGATCGTGCGTGGGGTAATTCGCCTCGTGAGGCTTCAACTGTCTCGAAGCGTAAGCAATCACATGCTCCTTCTGCATCAATACCGCACCTAATCCTGAAATCGATGCGTCACAACACACCACCAAATCGTCCAACCCCTTGGGTAGCACTAGAATCGGAGCCTCACATAACCTCTGTCTCAGGGTCTCAAAAGTTATCTGCTGACCCTTACCCCACCGAAAAATCACATTCTTCTTGGTCAAACGGGTCAAAGGCACAACAATCTTGGAGAAATCCTGGATAAATCTCCGGTAGTAGCCCGCTAAACCCAAGAAGCTACGAATCTTTGATGCATTCCTCGGCGCTTCCCACCGTATCACAACCTCCACTTTGGCTGGATCAACCGAAATACCCTCCTGATTGATGACATGCCCCAAAAACTGCATTCTCTCAGCCAGAATTCACATTTGGAGAACTTTGCATAAAGTTTCTCTGCCCTCAGGGTCTCCAGCACCTCCCTCAAGTGTTGTTCATGCTGCTCCTTGGTCTTAGAATAGACCAGAATGTCGTCAATAAAAACGATCACAGATTGATCCAACATCGGCCTACACACCCGGTTCATGAGGTCCATGAATACTGTTGGGGCGTTAGTGAGCCCAAACGACATCACCACAAACTCATAATGCCCATACCGACTCCTGAAATCCGTCTTCGGTATATCCTCATCCCGAATCCTCATCTGGTGATACCCGGACCGAAGATCAATCTTGGAGAACCAAGACGCACCCTGTAGCTGATCAAATAAATCATCGATCCTCGGCAACGGATAATGGCTCTTTACCGTTAGTTTGTTCAGCTCCCTGTAATCAATGCACATCCTGTGCGACCCATCCTTCTTTTTCACAAAAAGGATCGGCGCTCCCCACAGAGAGCTGCTCGGACGGATGAACCCTTGGTCTAACAGCTCCTGAAGCTGTGCAGATAGCTCATAAATCTCGGGTGGTGCCAACCGTTATGGTGCCTTTGCTATTGGTGCAACACCTGGTACTAAGTCAATGCGAAACTCCACCTGCCTCTCCGGAGGCACTCCTGGTAACTCTTCGGTGAAAACATCCCGAAACTCCCGCACCACCGACACACTGCCCATATCTGTCGTAGTCTCAACCCTCATATCTAATATATAAGCCAGATATCCCATACAACCCTGCTGTAGAAACCTCCTTGCCCTCGCAGCCGAACAAAGAGTTGGCCCCTATGAGGCCCTCTCACCATGTATCACTAGTTCTCCCCCACTTGGGGTTCGAGCCCTCACCAACTGGCGCTCGCAATCAATCATTGCCCCGTTGGCACCTAGCCAATCCATCCCAACAATCACCTTAAATCCGCACAACGGTATTGGGATAAAATCAACGCAAAACCTCTCGCCAATCATATTCAGGACACAGTCCTGGTACACCCTCGTAGCACTCACAATGCGGTCATCTGCAATCTCTACCTCGAGCGGGGAATCCAGAGTCCCCGGCGCGTCCCAGAACTTCTTGCTAAGTGCAAGAGACACGAAGGATCGGGTAGCACCCGAATCAAACAAAACATGATCCGACATACCATTAACCAAAAAGGTCCCTATACAAGCATAACACATACATATAAGCACCAAAAATAAACAATAAGCAGGAAAGAATAAACATGTACCAGCCACAACGTCCGACGCTGCCTGAGCCTCCTCGGTAGTCAGCTGAAATGCGTGGCTCTTCACCGCTGGAGATTCCGCTTTTACAGGGCGGCCCTCAGTAATCCTCATAGTGGCGGGCGTGGGCGCCGCCCCTGCTCCTCCCCCTCCCTGCAACCTTGGACAATCGGCCTTCTTATGGCCCGTCTGGTTGCAGTGGAAACATATCAAACCCTTCTTGGGGCAGTCCTTGCTCATGTGGCCTTACTGACCACAGGAGTAACAACACGAAACCCTAGTTGTCCGACAAGCCTCGCTATGAAATCTACCGCACTTAGCACACCAGCCTCGACCCTGCTGGCCCTTGCTGGAAACATCGGAAGTCTTAGGCTTCTTAGCCTAACCCACTGCTGCCTGTGCCTGCTCCGACTTCCGGTTGGTGCGGAAGTCCAACACCATTTCCCGTTCACGGGCCTTTTCCACAATCTCATTCAGGGTTTTGCACCCTGTAAAGCTCACAAACTCCCGAATATCATCCCTCAGCACGGAATGATACCGGGTCCGCCTCATCTCCTCATCAGTAGCATATTATGGAATCAACAAAGTTCACTCTCGAAACTTGGCGGTGATCTCCGCCACAGTCTCGGTGGTCTGCCGCAGGTCATGAAACTCCCTCACCAATCGCTGCACCTCAATAGGCGATGCAAACTCTGAATCAAACCACCGAACAAACTCAGCCCATGACATCTCAGCCACTCCAGCCAATCCCACCTGGTTGATAACCTCACCCCACCAATCCTGGGCTCTGTCCCTCAGCATACAAGAAGCAAACCCAACCGTTGTCACATCCGGGCAGGAACTCGTGCGCTGGGCATTCTTAATATCCGCCACCCAGCATCGGCTGACGACGGCATAAAGATCTTATGAGGCAGAGTGGTGATGGGGAGTAGTATAGAATGAGTACCTAGATGCTTAGTAGTAGTTCTGAGGAACCAACTGGACGTGTGTATAGTTGATCTTGAGGAATAAAGTTCTTGTGACTTAGATTATCGAGAGGACGACTTGGGATGAGTATAGGTTGGTGTGGAAGGTAGTATCGGGCCCATACTACTGAAAGCACCAGATCTGTATGTGACTCAAGAAGGAATCTTAAGGAACTAAGGAACTTGAAGGAGTCTGTTGGTGTTTTTGTATGCTCCTTAGCCTGATTATGATGGTTTTCTTGTGTGTTTTAGTATGGTGGTTACCCTAGGTTCAGACTCTAGTGACCCCGAGAGGCCGAGTGCGAGTAATGATGAGATTCGTAGGATCGCTGCCGCCGAGGTTGTGAGAACAAGATCGATGCGCAGGGACAAGGTTTGAAAACTCAAACCTTGAGTGAATGCTTAAGATCAATGTCTGCTTACTAAGAAATGTGCAAGTCAAGCCTGGAAAGACCATTTAAGTCTTAGATAATGTATTCAACAAATGATCAAGTCATTAAATGAAAAATAAGAGTAAATGATCAAGGTAAACTTAATAAATGAAGAACAAGAAGAATGTATGAAAGAAGTTTTAAATAACTTAGTGAAGAGCCAAAAGTAGAGTGAAAGATTCGTAGTTGACTTGTATTGAATGCTCCTTTAAATAGGAGTGAAGGTTACAACGAATTAACTAGAATGTTTACATAGGACCAGACAAAAGAAATATTGCTGACATTCTGATTGTCCAAATAAGATAAAAGACGAAGTTCTATGAAACGTTACAGTAATACAAGTAAAAATACAATAAATGCACTAAGACAAAATAAAGTTCTTCCGGGTCAGCATTCATTTTGGACATGAGAGTCACTCCGGAATGTCTTCAGTGTTCGCTTCGTCTTCTTTCCTGGTCCGGACCGTGTTCTGGATGACTCCCCACTTTGGAATGAGTAGATAGGATTGCTAGAGGTTCACTTTCAGGTTTCAACAATCTCCCCCTAAGTGAACTTAGCAATCCAGCAAGCTTAGTTCATTTCTTCCTTAATGAAGGTGTATTCTCTGAATAACCATTCTCAGACTTCTATGTACCATGCTAGCTGACTTACAAACTTTGCCTTCACTTGTTCCGGAGCATCAGAATTGGATGCTCGGGATATTAACTTCTTCAGGGCTTTGGTCGGAACTAGATGTTTGTCAAGGACTCGGAAACAGTCCTTCTTGTTTGTTTTCCGTGTAGTGTAGACAAATCCTAGAACCGGTTCTTCAATGGGACCATCAGCAAGGACTTCAGCTTCCGGAAGAACAAAGTCAATCTTGGCAACAAATTGTTCAGTTCCATAGAGGTGTGCAAGCTCATAATCACGTCGGCGGAATTCTGCAACGTAATCCTTCAAGAAGCTAAGAGTGGCATGGTAAGCTCCCATACTTATGCCATCCTTCTGATTTTCTCTAAAGTAGGCAGCTAAGGTGAGGATGTCGTTCGGATTCATGGAGGGAAAGTTTGCATCAGTAATAGTCCGTGGAGTAGGCTTGTTCCGGAGGATGTGAAAACAAAAGAGAGGATGGTTGAGCTCAAATTTCACAAGAATTTTTCTTCCGAAACCTTTCACTTTGGTAATCTTTTTTCTTGACCACACTTCCCTGAGAGGTTGAGCATGTTTGGAGTAGAAGGTTTTGAGTCTCTCTTGCTCGGTCCGGATAATCACTTGCGGATTGTCAGATGGGTGAAGGGGAGCAAAATTAGTGTAAAATTTGCTGAAGGGAGAGAGAGAGATGGAGAGATAGAGAGAGAGGAAGATCCAGCTGATCAGTCATTAGAAGAAACGTCATAGTACATGCACAGGATTATTTCTTCAGCCTTGAGAATGCCTTCACGGCAAAGAGGAGAGATGCCTCGCATTGGATTAGGATTGTCCTTAAGGGCTTGGATGCGAATTGCTATCCTCTAATGCCTGGTTGATTTCTTCCTATGATCATCCAAGTTTTTGCTTGAGGGGAGGTCCAGAATGAAGGGCTTGTTGCTCAGAAGTCATAGGCTTCTTCCCTTTGTCTCTTTGAAGTGCAGTTATGACAAGCTTCATATTTTCATCAATCACAAATTACGGAGTATGATTTGGAAGAGGTTCTTCCTGAATTTCATCAGGGATCCGAAGAGGAGAGCTCTGGTCGATTTGAGCAATCTTTAGGTCTGGAATGGTAGGCTGCATGGAAGGCGTGCCTCGGAAGGCTTGAGCGAAGAGGAGAGATTTTGCCTTGGCCTTTTGAAAGGCATCTGGTAAATAGATTTGCCAGGATATTGCGGACCATATTCTCTTCTCTTCCTCATTCAGTACCTTTGGAAATATCTCCTTTGGAGCTTCAAGGCCTAGAACTCCTTTGGTGACATACCTTTCTTCGTCAGTGTCTTCTTCATCAGCAGAGGAATTTCCTAGAAGTCCAGACACAATTTGGACTTCATCATCGGAATTTAAGTCTTCATCTCGGAGTGTGAACTCCGAGGCAAGTTTCCACTGTTTACTTGGACCTTCTGCCCCTCTTGCATCGGTGGACCTCGGAACCGGTGCAAGTAACAAAGTATCCTTAAGATTGTCAAATCTGGAGAAGACATTCTGAAGGCCCGTGTTAAGTTGAAGAGTGAGGGTATCATATGCTTCGGATTTTGGGGCTTGAGCAACAATGTGTTTGAACATGTCACTGAGGATAGATATCATCTCATCAAACTTCTGGTTCGGAACATCAACGATATTCCAAGTTGAGCGAAGAAGTTTGATGAGCACCTGTTGAATTATCATGTTCATTTCATCCTTCTGCTTGATCTCCTTCTCCTGCCTTTGGATTTGTTTCTCATGATGAACGTGGGTCTGCTTAATTAGGTCATTGGTAGCAGCCATCAAGTCGTCATGGACTTTTAGCATGGAAGTAATGGTGTTAAGATAGTGATTAACCAGAATGTCGTATTTGGTGTCAACATCTTCCATTGTGTACTTGAACCAGAGAGAGATTAACTGATCCAGTTAAGCTTCTCTTTCAGCAACAGATGGTCCGGACTGCTGAGATATTGAGTGAAGAATGGTATCAAGCTTGGAATCAAGTACGGAGACTTTTAGATCCATCTTCATGTTGAGCTCAGGGAAAAAAGTTTCGATGGAGGACACTTTCTGCATAGTGTCCAAGACATTCATCTGGATCTCAAGGAGTGCGAAGGGGTCAATGTAGTCACCAGAAGAGGATTCCGAATCAGAGTCGGAGGGTAGTGGATGAGCTTGGCGTGAGGAAGTATTGGAGGGACCAGGCTTGGTTACAGCATCATCTTTAGGGATGTTGGATCTGAGTGCAGCATCCGGAGTGGTTGATGAGGAGGATCCGAAGTCATAAGCAGACTTGGATGCGGATGCCTTTGATTGAAGATGAAGAGAAGGCATGAAATATGTTTTTGGAAGAGTCTTTGCGTCATCATCCATCATGACTTCTTCAGAGATCTCTTCATCCGAATTGGTGTGGAAAACGCTTTGATGAGTGGTAATGGGAGGTAGTTCGGAAGTAAGTTCTTTTACAGCATCAACATCAGTGGGAGGAACATAAGGCATGTTGCTTTGAATGGACCTGTTCCTCATGGAGATAAGTGTGGAATCCACTTGAGCTCTGGTGAGATCTGAACGCTTTGATGTGGCCCTGTTAACAAAGTCTTCCCATTAGGGATCATTAGCACCTAGTCGTCCTATACGCCTTCCGAGTATCAGACCAGTTGAGGCTTCCGAAGTTGGAGAGACTGCTCCATCTCCGAAAAGCTTGGGGTCCGGAACAGGGGTTCCGGAGTGTGTGCGTGTGGAAGAAACAATGGGATCATCAAAGGTGACTCGTGGGTTTGTTCCAGGGGGTTGCAGGGAACTATGTTCAACACCAGCATCACCTTTTTAGAAAGGTGAGGGTGGAGTATGTGGAGACTCCCCGTGAGTGTGTGCAGGTGATTTTGAAACATTGAGGAGTACCTCAGATCAGTGGGCAGGAGGGATGTTTGGACGGCCAAAGTTAGCAGGAATGTCATGAGCATCTTTCTTTGGAGAGGAAGAGCTGACTTTGGTTCTCTTTTTAGGCTTGGACTTGGAGGGAGAATCCTTTCACTTTCCAGGTTTCTTAACCTTTGGTCCGAACATAGTAGGCTTGGCCTCTTCCGAGATGGGCTCAACTGAGACTGGGGAAGGTTGTGTTGGGTCGAACACAACCGAAGTCTCGAGGTGATGTTTAAGATAAATGGACTCGGAAGGAATAAGGGCCAACATGTGGTCCGGAAGTCTTCGAACCGGACAAGAAGAGGATTGGTCTGGAATCCTATAAGCCTTAACTACTTTGAATGAGACACATAGCTCCGGAGGAATGGTGTTAACCAGAAGTGGTTCGGACAGCTCTTGGAAGATTTGTTGGAGCATCAGGGCCCAAAACCTAGGGCTCAAAATCTCGTTCTCCTTTCGTTTGGTAGCAAATTTGCAGAAGTCTTGCCACAGGACTTCCGGAAGATCCACTCCATTTTCGCATCCAGAGTAAATGTTGTAGACGACGTTGAGCCATTCCTTGTTTAGTGTATCAGTTCCTCCATGCTTTCCGGAAATTCCTCTGATGATGAAGTGCATGAGCACGGTCCAGAGTCCAGAGACGGCGGACTTCTTGAAATCTTTAGCCCTGTAGTCTTGAGTGTACCTGATGTAATTCAAGAACGTCTGAAACTCTTCAGCTGTTGGTTCTTGTACTACGAAACCCCTTGGGTTTGCTTTCACACCAATCGCCTTGAAGAAGGTCGATTTGTAGATGGGAATTTTTTGTCACTGATGATTGTAGTCTCCAAAGCACCATCCTTGAGTTTGATACTGGAAAATGCACAATGAAGATGGTGAAGTGGTAGTGGAGGTTCAGGGATTTTGGTGAGGGGAATAGAGATGGGGTGATTTGCTATAAACTCGATCATTACCCTGATGGATTCATCGTAATCCACGGGGTTTAGAGAAAACAGTTGAGTGGTGCCTCTCAGAATGGGTTCTTGACCAGTAGATGATGATGAACCCTTGGAACCCTTGGTTGATTTCTTTCTAGCAATGGATTTCTTGATGGTGGGGGCACTTTTTGTCGATTTTTGTGGAGACATCGTTGTTGCAGGGATGAAAGCTTGAAGAACACGAAGAACACATAGAGAAATCAAGGGTTTGGGAGTGTTGGGCGCGTAAAGAGGTAAAAGAGGGTTTTGATCGGTTTATATAGGTAAGGTTAGTGGGTCGGGTCGGTAAAGTAATGATGAGGATCCGAATAGAAAATGGGTCGTATTAAATGGTAAAGAAGTTTACGGGGGCGGAGTTGACCTGGGAGGTGAAAGGTGAGGTTGTTTGTGGCTAAAAATGGAAAACACAACCGTCGAGTTGATGGCTGCGATTATGAGGGCATGCAATCGTGTTACGAGAATCGAGGAAGATAGGATAGGGATCTTCCTAGAAAGTAACCGTTGAGAGAGAAAAACATTTCACCTTATTATCCCTTAGACTTGCGGATAACTTGTTCCAGATATCGTGTGATCCGGACAAAGAGTTGTATTCTGGAACATATTTGTTTTGAAAAGAGGTCCAGAATGAGAAATAATCCGTAGTGAGTTTCAGTTCCGGAGTCAAAATTTAGTGTGCTGCAAAAGGTTTGTGATTCCGGAACGCAAATTCAGTTTGATTCAAAAAGATTAGTGATTCCGGAGCAGAAATTCCGAAATAGTGATTTTGAACAATTTTCCGGAACATGGTTAAGAAGGCATTCTGGAGTTAGATTTTAGAAAGGCTTCCGGAGTAAATTTTGAAGTTCCGGAGTTGATTTTGAAATTCCGGAGTCGATTTTGAAATTCCGGAGTGCATAACGTAATACCTTTCCGGAGTGGAATTCTAGGATGCCATTATGAAGTATATTCCGAGATAACAATCTGAGTATAATGACAATGTCGGTATAAAACAATAAACAATCTGGATGAACTGTACAACTTAAAAACTCAAGTGATGGTCATAAATAAAGATAAGTAAAATGATCCTATGTATTCCGAGAAAAAGTAGTTCCGAGATGGAAATATTTTGAGATCGAAACTAGATTTCTTTCAAATACGTCTATCAAAGAGAACAAGTCTCTTGAAAGAACTGAGGATCTGGTATCATCATGCCCATGTTGTTCAGAAAACCATTGAATTTGGTTTCGTCTAATGCCTTGGTAAATGTCACACCCCAAAACCGGAACGGCGGAAACGTTATGGGGTGGATGACATCATGTCAAGTATCACAACACATGTAGTATAGTAATGAAAATACAACAACCATTGCCTTAATAGTAATAGTTTTACATAGTTTACATTGTATAGAATCATCAAGTAAAACAGAAACTAGTATAGATGCAGCCTGGCACAAAACCGTCTTCAACAGAAGCTCCTAGAATGTACCTGTCTAATGCTGACCTGAGAATACAAGTTATTTGAAAAGCGAGTATCAGCATTTTTACAAATGCTGGTGAGTTCATAAGTATTTAGTGTCATTTTATTCAAATAACTTTATATAAGTAGTAGTTTTAGATTATCCACTGAATTAGAGTCCTTTCCAGAAAATCCTATATTTTCTTTATTAAAAACAGTCTTCTACCAAGACTGGACAGAGTTATGTGGTAAAAAGTAGTTTTCCCTTAAACGCTATCATTATCAAAATACAAAATTTGATTATTAAAGAAAGAAGTAGAAATCAAGGAAAATAACATATGCCTCAGCAGAGAAGACTGCTGACCAAGGCAAAAGGAATCATAGACTCCAGGAGAGTATAGAACGAACGACACGCCTGACTCAGTCTAACAAAAGGAGACACAGACCCTAGACGGTATCAAATGATAGATACAGCTAGTTAGGTCTAAAACAAAGAATACAGACCCCAGACAGTATCAAATGAAAGATACGGCTAGTAAGGTCAAAAACAGAGAATATAGACCCTAGACAGTATCAAATGAAAGATACAACTAGTAACGTCTAAAACAGTGAATATAGACCCTAGACAGTATCAAATGAAAGATACAGCTAGTAAGGTCTAAAACAATGAATACAGATCCCAGACGGTATCAAATGAAAGATACAGCTAGTAAGGTCTAAAACAGAGAATACAGACCCCAGACAGTATCAAATGAAAGATACAGCTAGTAAGGTCTAAAATAGTGTAATTCTAAGAGTGTGTTTCTAGTATACAGTGTAAAATACCATTACCTTCAGGCCATGAATTATAAGGTAACCTGAGATACTCGTAACCATACTAACCAACACTAGAGTACTTGACGCCCTGCAAGCGTCTGTGTAAAATATGACATTTGTCACCCCTTGGCTTGGTAGGTCGTGGACTATAGCTAGCAGTCAAGGTGTGGGGGTGTCAATCCCATATAGATCTATACACACAATGTCTGCTCTCCCTACAAGAGACTCTGGTTAGCAACTAGACAACGGAGAAGGCCGTGTCCTGAAGATGCATCCCAAATAGTGGATAGTGAATTTCCGATATAAGCGCTGGACTAGCAATAGAGACTCACAACTGAACCAATCTATGTAAACCCATATGTCTATACATGTATCCTAGATATATAATTAATGATCAAACGACCTTCGGATGGACACCAGACCACATCCAAACGAGGAAAGGAAATAGGGCGAACTAGCCTTCCTAAGTCCTGTGAACATTATTTATATAACTATATAAGTATAGGCATACATTTAACTAATTGAAGTGCTTAACGAAGAAGGAGTGTTTCACTAAGTAGATCCGTCAATAAGTGAAGTAGAAACGATGATAAGTGAAGTAGGAGCATATAACAAGTGAAGTCGGAGCGTCTAACGAGTGAAGTAGGAGCATCTAACGAGTGAAGTAGGAGCGTCCAATGAGTGAAGAAGGAGTGTTTAACTACGCAGAAGTATAACGAAGTGGTAGTATCAAACAAGTAGGAGTAATAAAACATGGGAGAAAACTTTGATGTAAACTTTGTAAACCTTTATACTCATGAAAATCACCACTTTGTAATCTTTTGTAATATAAGTTTGAAAAACTTTTAAAATCCTTTGGAACCCTTTCATAAACAGTTTTAAATGAAACTTTGATAAAACAATATCTGTAAGAGATTTAAATACGTAAAAACGTTTTAGAAAACCTTTTACAGTATCATACTTAACAAAACAGTTGACAGAGTAATAAATCCTTGTGCATGTGGGTTATCAATCACATGTGATTGATGTGATAACTGGCATGTTTAACTTGTATCCCCCCCCTAAATCATGTAAAAACATTTAAAAGGTTCATTCAGGGGTATGAACTCACCTGATGTAAGTGGATCCGACGAAGGTGCCGGTTGGGTGCTCGGTGTCAAGTAAAGACTTGAACACACTTAGTGACCTATTAACATATGATAACATATGTTTACATACAATTAGTACATAGTATACTAATTAAACAAGTATACGCACCCTAAAGTGTAGAAAACACTTTGATTACGTGCTTGGAGTGTCCCGGGTAACATTTAAGGGCTTGAATGGCTTTGGAATGGAGTTTACTATTCAAGAGTAAACTCTATATAGTGTTCACGGCCCTAAGACCATGTCCCCATGAGTTTATGGCCGTAAACGCATGGTGGCAGTGTTCTAGGATGCTAAATGACCTTATATCAATTGTGGAATTAGGCTAGGTCCAAATAAAAAGTGTATGAATGGATTTAAGGCATCACATGGACCATTTGAGGAGTTTATGGCACTAAACTAGGAGTTTATGTCTGTAAGCTCCTATACACTCATTCTTTTGGTGTTTTAAGGTCTTACATGGTAGAGAATAAAATCCTAAGCATTTATCCAAGTCAAATGGGGAGTTTAGGGCACCGTTTAACCCATATATAAGAGTTTACGGCCCAGGTACCCTTTCATGAGGGGTTTATGGTCGTGAACTCCTTATGGAGTTGTTTTAATTATGTTTAAGGTCCCTAGCTTGTTGGTGGTCGATTCTAGAATTTAATCTAAGGCTATTGGTGTGTTTAAGTGGCTTTTAAACACTCAAATATGAGTTTACTCCCCATGAAGAGGAGTTTATGGCCCAAGCATATTCTTGGGTAGTAAACTCATGTTTACTCCCCAAAATGCTAGTTCAAGGTGTTCTAGGTTCGATTCCATAAGCCTACAAGTCATATCTATGCCTTAGGGGCAATTTGGAGGGGTTTTGGGGCTTAAAAACCCCCATTAAATGGTGTTCATGGACCAAGAGTGTTCTTGGGCCGTAAACACATGATCTTGTCCCTATTTTATGTTTTAAACACGAATTTGCATGCTAGATAAGCTATACAACCAGTTAGGATAGTTGGCTTACTCGTTTGGGGCTTGAAACGGATGATTTTTTGCTCGAAAAATAAGTTGTAGAGTGAGAGTATGGAGAGAGAGTAAAAAGGTTGGAAATGAAGTCCACTCCCCCTTATATAGGGGCTTGATTTGAGGCTCGGTGGAAATCTACCCGATACTGCCGTTAAACGGGGCTTTTTGGTCGCACCCGATTAAACGGTCAAATTTTGACTTGGTTGAAACTGAACATTTTTAAGGGCATTTTGTGGGTGTTTCTAATTCGTTTCAACCCTTAACAAGTCATTATCAAAGTCCCAATTTAATTAACCAGTCCAAAAGTTAACGGACAGTTAAATAAAACGAGGCTTATTAACGGAAAAGGGGTTACAAATGACGGAATAAATTTCGGGTTGTCACATCATCCCCCCATTAGAGGGAATTTCGTCCCGAAATTCAGGTTTAAGCAAGGAAGTAGGTATGAATAACCGAGTAGAGGCAGGAGGGTACTTCCTATTCGGTTTGTCCTCGCACTCCCAGGTGATCTCTGGCTTGAGTCTGTCATTCCAACAAACCTTCACCTACGGGATGCGGATTCCTTCGCGTGCAGTGAGCGATTTCCTACATGTATGTCTACGAAGTTAGGGTTCTCAATGGTTTCTATCAAGATGAGTGGGATACAAAGAGTGGCACCGGGCAAGCACGTATCAAGTCTAAGGAGTGGATCGATCTGTGGTGAAACTTGCGGAATATCCGAAAGTAGTAATGGTCTGACGAGGGTTGGACCAATCCCCGTAAGGAATCTCGGATGGTCCTAAGCTCTCTGAAGGGTAGAGCTTCTCAGTACTTAGAACATAGTGTACTTCTATGGCAAGATCATCACTGGCGTGATCTCCATTCCAAAGTTCCTAACGTTCTCTCTCATACTGGATGTGTAGTCATTTAGGTTGGTTCTTAGGAAGCTCGGGTTGTCCTTGGTTTCGCGTTTCCTGTCAATTGGCTTTTAGAGACTTTCTAGATCATCGGATGGGTTGTGTGTCTATGGGTATCTTGTTTTCTGTCGAGTGTCTATCTCAATCTCATGCAAAATGAACATGCACTTCTGATTCTTGAGATATTTCTGACGGAAACCCTCAGGGTCGGGGAGGTAGGGTTTCACTGGACGAGTGTCGGACTATTTCGGGGAGGTGGTTCTACTATCTTTGCACGAGATAGTATTCTCGGAACACTTATCAGTCTAGTGAATCTCTAAGACATGCCCTATTCTCTAAGGTGTTGGTTTATTCTAGTGCGGAAAGCGGTTGCTCTTGTATAACCCATCGACTAACACCTAGACTGGTGTCAAGTCTATAATCTCTTCGGGATATGGGTTGTAAGGCTTAACGCAACTACCTTCGTACTTTGATCAAGTATTCCTGGCTGCGAAGGTTATCCTGTGGTTCTCGGTATTCTAGTGTTCGCTTCGGAGAATGAAGTCTATCGTTTATAGGGTGACGGTGACTTCCTCCATGCGAGGGGGCGGAGGATCCTAGGCACTATTCGTCTGTAACGAGGTGGACGAAGTGCCTGAGTAGTGCTAACATCTTCGGCAACTACTCTTCCGAAGGTTCTGAGTTTTCTCGGTCTTGGTCAAATCTAGTGGGTATAGCATTTCATCACTCGGAACTTTAATCTTCTCATCCACTCTTCTCAGAGTTTAATTTATCGCAGCTATCGGATTTCCGAGATATCCGCTACGATGCTTAATTCGGGGGATTAAGCGTGAATGGATGGTCATAGTCAATGTCCTTGACTCTTATGACTCGGATTTCTTTTCCAATCGAGGGTGTTAGCTACTATGTTGGCATAACCGGAATGACAACAAACTTCGGGCCTGTGGTCATTATAGTAGCTCAACCCGCAAGGGTTCTCTTGACTCTAGCTCCCATTCCATGGGATAGGATGAAGGGTCTTTCTAGGAAATCTACGTGGTATGCTTCGGGTGGTTATCGTCTTCTGGAATGCCTGCAATGTCCTTCGCTTTGGTTTCTATCTGTGGTTGGTTAACAGCGCGTGGTACCCCTCTCCTGGGTACTTCGGAAGGTTTGAAATAAAAGTGACGACTGAAGGATCGCGTTAGCTTTTATTATTCTTATTTTGTTTAGGTTCGAAAGAACCTTTATTTGCCAAAAGGGCTATGGAGAAAGTTCTTTTTACACAGCACTAAGGATTTACACATGTTTGCACAAAGTCAAACCATGATCGATAGAGGCGTCGAAGTTGGCACACTTCGACATGATATAAAATGAGGGTCAATAGATTCATGTGCCGAACATGCACACAAGTTCTAGGTTTCTCGGGTTTCATCTCGTGTATCACTGCCGCGGATACTTGGACCGATAGAGTCGACGCGGAACTATAGAGGGTCCTGAGTGTTTCTAAATAGAGTACCTTTTTATGAATGGATTCTCACGAGGCATTTCTATAATCGCCTCACATATACTAGTCATGCATAATTAAGATGGGGACGACTGTTGACTGAGCGACTCCGTCTCAAATCCACAACCAAACGAGGAACAGGAAATGAGGCGGCCTTCACTCACTCTAGGTCTATCCATCTCAATTATACATGGCCGTAACGTATATGTTTACCCATTATAGCTTTACCTGATGAAATTTTTAAATTTTATAACAGTGCTGCGACTTTCGCCTTAACGGGGAAATAATTACATTTAGAATTAGTCTTTTTATGTTCTTGGTTAGTTATCTGAGATCGAGTGACGTACTAAAATCTACCGGTTTCCTTGATGCTTCTCCCTAAGCATTAGGGTCAGACTCCTCCTGAGTCTTTGTCTTTTCTTTCAGTTGGGCAATCCTTCTTGAAGTGTCCAATCTCACCACATAGGTGGCAAACTATATTGGTCGCCTCATTGGTGGTTGATGTGATGAACTCAACCGGGGTTCTGCAGGCGCGAGCAGTATGCCCCATCATGTGGCACCTAGCACAATAGAGCTCCCGGCATACTCCATGATGATGGTAGCTACACTTGCTGCTGTGGGGAAGGTTTCCTAGGTATGGTCTCCTAGATGTTGGGATGGAAGGGTTGGCAAGGATATTGACTATCTCAGCTCGTTGCCCTTCGGAAGGTCCTTGAGCTGAGGTACTTCCCTCCTCGATCTTGATCTTTCCCTTCCGTGGATTTGAGTGAGGTTCTTGAGTGGCTGGGTATGCAGAGGTTGGTTGCTGCTGTCCACTACTAGGATCGGAATTCCCGATAGGGCTCTTGGCCTCTTGCTAACATTGGCGTTGTTAGTATTCAGTTGAGCCATGACAGTTTCTACTGCTGCTGAGACTGCAGCCTGGAAAGTAGCTTCATCGAATAGGAGAGTAGTTTTCTTGCTAGAGGATGGGTTACGCTTCTTTGGAGGCATGGTTTTTCCTACACGGAAAGGAACACAAGCTGATGAGAGACGATGGTTAACCCTGGACGTATCTATCCTTACTATTTTAGGCCTAAATGTTTCCCGTGCCTCAGATATTGGTTGTTTGAGTGTCGTCCTACATCCCTATGATGTAGTCCTGGTATGCAAGGTAGAAGTATGAGTATCGGAAAGGTCATAAGATGCGAGTCGTTCCTACTAAGTTACCTTTATACTGGGAAGGTTTTACTCTCTGGCTTGGAGAGATCTGAGAACGATTCGGAACGAATACCGCGGAAAGAAAAGCTCGTGAAGACTTATGGCCAAACAACCTCAACAGAGGTGTGGGGATCCGCTCTAAACGTGCTACTGGCAACGGGAAAAAGGCGATTTACCTAACACATAGCGTGAGTAGTGTAACCACTAACTCACTAAATTGTATTTTTTATGGGTGTATTAGCGTGACGAACACAAGGAAAAGACTCTTCTCAGGTTCCATGTACTGGTTCCCTATGTCTACCTAGGGCTCTTTTCTCATATAGACTTATTGAATTTCTACTCCGCCTTATTTCCGAATCTGACTCCAGGTGTCACCACTTCATGATAGACGACTGGGAAGCTTAGGCGAATTTCTTCACCGATGTCCCTAAAAGATATAGGCACCTGGTGAATTCAATAGTCTCGACCTAGTTCATTTATTTCCGAACCGGAAATCTTCTCAATGAACTTCTTCGGGGTCGGAATCAACTCTTCTGCCGAGTACTGAAGTGGATAGGGTTTTCTACAGGGTTCGTGCGAGAATGGAAATGTCTAAAGAATCCTAAGAGATTATTAAAATTTCACTGGCTGATCCATATCGAGTCCTGCTACGATTACACAGGGTATACAAATCATATATAGCTTAGATCCGATAGGCCTTCGAATATGTGATACTACTCTAGATCCACATCCCAACGAGGAAAAGGAAATAGGGCGAAACCACACATTCTTAGCCTATGGGATCCTTATTATATATAACCTTGGGAGTATACTCTCTATAATTGTAGGTATATCAATAAGGATCTTTTTAGTTCTTCACACAAGGTTAGTTATGGATCCTAAAATACCCCTATGGTATTTTAATTTCTTGTTTTTTTCTTATCTTCTGAATATGATTCTGGGATTAGTGTGAGTCTTTTAGTATTCTAAAATACTCCTATAGTATTTTAAACTTTATGTTTGCCTCTAGCATTCCTAGTTGGTAAGTCTCAGACCTGTTGCAACACCACTATCACTCCCAAGCACACGTTCATCGCATCTCGAATAAATGTAGTTGAACAGGTTACATTTATTCCATCTTACGATTACATAACTGCCCAGGTTTGACGGTAATGCTCAACATCTGAAGACTTTTATTCTTGTTCTTCTTGTGATACTTGTGTTCGAGTGTTTAGATTCTGGATGTTCTTATACTTTGGTAAAATATGGTTATATTTTAAAGTATAATTCTTGGTCAGAGTGTTTTATCCCTATGTATTTATAGGCTGTATATCTTTTATGATTTGGTATACTTAGCTCACTATAAACAATGCTCTGATACCAATCTGTCACACCCCAAAACCGGAACGGCAGAAACGTTCTGGGGTGGATGACGTCATGTCAAGTATCACAACACATGTAGTATAGTAATCAAAGTACAACAACCATTGCATTAATAGTAATAGTTTTACATAGTTTACATTGTATAGAATCATCAAGTAAAACAGAAAATAGTATAGATGCAGCTTGGCACAAAACCGTCTTCAACAGAAGCTCCTGGATTGTACCTGTCTAATGTTAAACTGAGAATACAAGTTATTTGAAAAGCGAGTATTAGCATTTTTACAAATGCTGGTGAGTTCATAAGTATTTAGTGTCATTTTATTCAAATAACTTTATATAAGTAGTAGTTTTAGATTATCCATTGAATTAGAGTCCTTTCCAGAAAATCCTATATTTTCTTTATTAAAAACAGTCTTCTACCAAGACTGGACGGAGTTATGTGGTAAAAAGTAGTCTTCCCTTAAACACTATCATTATCAAAATACAGAATTTGATTATTAAAGAAAGCAGGAGAAATCAGGGAAAATAACATATGCCTCAGCAGTGAAGACTGCTGACCAAGGCAAAAGGAATCATAGACTCCTGGAGAGTATCGAACGAATGACACATCTGGCTCAGTCTAACAAAAGGAGACACATACCCTAGACGGTATCAAATGATAGATACAGCTAGTAAGGTCTAAAACAGAGAATACAGACCCCAGACAGTATCAAATGAAAGATACAGCTAGTAAGGTCTAAAACAGAGAATACAGACCCCAAACAGTAACAAATGAAAGATACAGCTAGTAAGGTCTAAAACAATGAATACAGACCCCAGACAGTATCAAATGAAAGATACAACTAGTAAGGTCTAAAACAGTGAATACAGACCCCAGACAGTGTCAAATGAAAGATACAGCTAGTAAGGTCTAAAATAGTGTAATTCTAAGAGTGTGTTTCCAGTATATAGTGTAAAATACCGTTACCTTCATGCCATAAATTATAAGGTAACCTGAGATACTCGTAACCATACTAACCGACACTAGAGTACTTGACGCCCTGCAAGCGTCTGTGTAAAATATGACATTTGTCACCCCTTGGCTTGGTAGGCCGTGGACTGTAGCTAGCAGTCAGGGTGCGGGGGTGTTAATACCGTATAGATCTATACACACAATGTCCGCTCTCCCTACAAGAGACTCTGGTTACCAACTAGACAACGGAGAAGGTCGTGTCCTGAAGATGAATCCCAAATAGTGGATAGTGAATTTCCGATATAAGCGTTGGACTAGCAGTAGAGACTCACAACTGAACCAATCTATGTAAACCCATATGTCTATACATGTATCCTGGATATATAATTAATGATCAAACGACCTTCGGATGGACACCAGACCACATCCAAACGAGGAAAAGAAATAGGGCGAACTAGCCTTCCTAAGTCCTGTGAACAATATTTATATAACTATATAAGTATAGGAATACATTTAACTAATTGAAGTGCTTAACGGAGAAGGAGTGTTTCACTAAGTAGATCCGTCAATAAGTGAAGTAGAAACGATGATAAGTGAAGTAGGAGCATATAACAAGTGAAGTCGGAGCGTCTAACGAGTGAAGTAGGAGCGTCTAACGAGTGAAGTAGGAGCATCTAACGAGTGAAGTAGGAGCGTCCAACGAGTGAAGAAGGAGCGTTTAACTACGCAGAAGTATAACGAAGCGGTAGTATCTAACAAGTAGGAGTAATAAAACATGGGAGAAAACTTTGATGTAAACTTTGTAAACCTTTATACTCATGAAAATCACCACTTTGTAATCTTTTGTAATATAAGTTTGAAAAACTTTTAAAATCCTTTTGAACCCTTTCATAAACAGTTTTAAATGAAACTTTGATAAAACAATATCTGTAAGAGATTTAAATACGTAAAAACGTTTTAGAAAACCTTTTACAGTATCATATTTAACAAAACAGTTGACAGAGTAATAAATCCTTGTGCATGCGGGTTATCAATCACATGTGATTGATCTGATAATTTAAAAGGTTCATTCAGGGGTATGAACTCACCTGATGTAAGTGGATCCGACGAAGGTGCCGGTTGGGTGCTCGATGTCAATTAAAGACTTGAACACACTTAGTGACCTATTAACATATGATAACATATGTTTACAGACAATTAGTATATAACATACTAATTAAACAAGTATACGCACCCTAAAGTGCGGAAAATACTTTGATTAAGTGCTTAGAGTGTCTCGGGTAACATTTAAGGGCTTGAATGGCTTAGGAATGGAGTTTACTCTTCA
The DNA here is from genome assembly GCF_051521515.1 of Lactuca serriola. Taxonomy (NCBI): domain Eukaryota; kingdom Viridiplantae; phylum Streptophyta; class Magnoliopsida; order Asterales; family Asteraceae; genus Lactuca; species Lactuca serriola. The sequence continues at coordinate 170,765,716 of NC_136408.1, read as the reverse complement.
AGAGTAAACTCTATATAGAGTTCACAGCCCTGAGACCATGTCCCCCTGAGTTTACGGCCGTAAACTCATGGTGGGAGTGTTCTAGGATGCTAAATGACCTTATATCAATTGTGGAATTAGGCTAGGTCCAAATACAAAGTGTATGAATGGATTTAAGGCATCACATGGACCATTTGAGGAGTTTACGGCCCTAAACTAGGAGTTTACGGCCGTAAGCTCCTATGCGCTCATTCTTTTGGTGTTTTAAGGTCTTACATGGTAGAGAATAAAATCCTAAGCATTTATCCAAGTCTAATGGGGAGTTTAGGGCACCATTTAACCCCTATATAGGAGTTTACGGCCCAGGTACCCTTTCATGAGGGGTTTACGGCCGTGAACTCCTTATGGATTTGTTTTAATTATGTTTAAGGTCCTTAGCTTATTGGTGGTCGATTCTAGAATTTAATCTATGGCTATTGGTGTGTTTAAGTGGCTTTTAAACACTCAAATATGAGTTTACTCCCCATGAAGAGGAGTTTATGGCCCAAGCATATTCTTGGGCAGTAAACTCATGTTTACTCCCCAAAATGCTAGTTCAAGGTGTTCTAGGTCCGATTCCATAAGCCTACAAGTCATATCTAAGCGTTAGGGGCAATTTGGAGGGGTTTTGGGGCTTAAAAACCCCATTAAATGGTGTTCACGGACCAAGAGTGTTCTTGGGCCGTAAACACATGATTTTGTCCCTATTTTATGTTTTAAACACGAATTTGCATGCTAGATAAGCTATACAACCAGTTAGGATAGTTGGCTTACTCGTTTGGGGCTCGAAACGGACGATTTTTGGCTCGAAAAATAAGTTGTAGAGAGAGTATAGAGAGAGAGTAAAAAGGGTGGAAACAAAGTCTACTCCCCCTTATATAAGGGCTTGAGTTGAGGCTCAGTGGAAATCTACCTGATACTGCCGTTAAACGGGGTTTTTTGGTTGCACCCGATTAAACGGTCAAATTTTGACTTGGTTGAAACTGAACATTTTTAAGGGCATTTTGTGGGTGTTTCTAATTGTTTTCAATCCTTACCAAGTCATTATAAAAGTCCCAATTTAATTAACCAGCCCAAAAGTTAACGGACAGTTAAATAAAACGAGGCTTATTAACGGAAAAGGGGTTAAAAATGACGGAATAAATTTCGGGTTGTCACAGTAAAGACATTAGCAATCTCATCATCAAATGGAACAAAAATGAGTTCAATGTTACCATTAAGTACATGATCTTTTATGAAATGGTGCCTTATATTGATTTGCTAAGTCATTGACTATTATGCATTGATATGATATTGTACATGACGTCATCCGCCCCCGAATGTTTCCGCCATTCAGGTTTGGGGGTGTGACAAGATGTTACACTTATGGTACATGTCCCTTCTGACCTTGTTTTTCCGATTAGAAGGATATTGGAGGCTCTATCTGCTAGGTTGTTCCATCATCTTGCCTGTAAGTTGAATAACGGTATTTAGAATATATTGTTGATGCACATATACAAATATGTTTTTATTCTTATTAAAAACTTTGAACGCCATGGGATATACAAATTTAATTTGGTACTACTGTAAAACGTTTGATGCTGAAATAAGCCTTACACTAATCAAATCAAGTGCAAAAGTTGTTGTATCACATGGCCATCACTACTAATTCTGAGACATGGAGTTATAATTTTAAAAATAATGCATCAAAGGTGCAGTTGGATACTCTTCAGTATGGGATCAATAGCAAAGATCTTAGGTAATTCATTTTATTTTCGTTTTAGGACCATTTTGTTAGTGCATTTACTATTAACAAAATGTTGTTTAAGAACATAATTTTATATGGTTAGGTCAACCATGTCAGAACCACAAAAGGTCTGCCATAAATACAATGTCCTATCGACCTGTGTACTATCTATCCCATGACTTGGTTGAAAAAATTGATGTCACTGAGGTTAGATATCGTTTATATGTACTCTCAATCTTTCAATCATGAACTATTCTTTCTAAGGTAGTGTTGGTAGGAAGATATCAGAACTGGAATGTAATGAAGCATTAGGATGGAATTATAAATAAAGTTTATTTACCATATACATATGGAATGAATGTGATTCCTTCTCCTAGGCTGATTCTCTTTCCTTGAAGGAATGGAATGATATATAGCCACTATAAATTTTGTTTTATTTATATAGATCTTTAATAACACCAATGTTTTTTATATATAAAAAAATCAGTTCAATTGGATTTTGTTATTTTTAGATTTTATTTTTTCATATAATGATATGTTATTTAGTTATTTTTCTTACTACGTCAGTATACATACCTTTAAAAGATGATAAATGAAAATCTCTTAGATTAATTATGAAAAATATACAAGATATATTTGAAACAAACATTGGATATATCTGTATATAACTTCTGTTTGTTTAGACTCAGATGTACATCTTAATTTGATTATAGTTTGCTTATTAAATAATTTTGTGTATTTGTCAGTTTTCCTTAGGTGTATAATAGTTATGTGTAACAAACAAAACATTATATACTTAGTGATGCGACCAGGTCCCGAACCACCGGCTGTGTGGAAGACCTCCGTCACGGCGGAACCTGAGAGGTCACACAAGAGAAAAGGATGTCAGCCGTCGTCCGGGAGGAGATCGCGGAAAGACGCTCCAACGGTCAAGTTAGTCTAGAGAGTATGAGAGAATGTGGTAATACGTGGGTGGAGATGGGTTCACTTACTTTGGCTGAATCGAGTGTTAATCCTTTTATAGTGAGGATCCTCCTCGGTCCGTACGGAGACAGGGACAGGATCCGCCGTCCTTCAGTATACATACCTTCAGGTGATTGTGCTCTGTCTGGACGCTTTGTCGCCTGAAGCCGTTGTCTTTGGACTGTAGCAAAAAGACAATTCTTGACAAGGCCGAGCTTTCTACGCGATCGCTGCGCGGGAGCTTGGAGCTACCCAGGTCGCTGGATCGACCCCTTCACTAGAGGCACTCTTCCGCGACTCACTTGTTTCTGGCCCACTTTGAGGGGCGCATCATCAAGTCCCCCAGTCTGGTATTCATGGCGTATGCTGGCTAGCTATGACGTTCTGGACATAGCTACTGACACGCGTTGTACTCTTATTCGGTTGATGCTTCATTTTCGGTGACGTGACGTTTCGACGTGTGTGCGGCGGTTACATCAGCGGTGTTAGGGATTTTCGTAGATCCCGCCCTTTTTCCCTTTTTATTTGTCATAACTAGAAATTTTGTGCCTTGTAACTACAACAGTTAAGTCAAATTATGAATCAAAGACATAAGAGCATGTATGATGCATAATCTATGACAACAAATTTTTAATCAAACACACCATACAAGCACTACAAATAGTCAACAAGCACTTGGAAACCCTAAAAGTTCTTGTTTAATCCTATTTTGGACTAGGACTTCCTTATTGGGCCCAATGGACCATTAAGCTTCCAATTTGACTATCTTGGGCTTAGAACTCTTGAATGGGATCTAATTGGACCCACTTTCATTTATTTTAACATTTTGGGCCATAATGGGCCTAGAATTAAATAAAATACCCTTATTGGGCCATAACAAGTCTAATTAACCTAAATGGGCCATAAAACCCATTCTTTTTGACAAATTGGGCCGTAAGCCATAAAGGAGCCCAATGGGCCGAAAAATAATTATTAGGCCTCATAAATTATAAACCAATGGAAGGATTTGGACCAAGCCACTTCATCCTTTCTCCTTGCCCAAGGTTCTCGGCCCAGCACAAAAAGAAAAAAATAGGAGATTAATTAGAATTAAACCTTGACACATCATTATTGCTCAAAGGATATCAAGGTTTAATACATCACATACATCTAGGGCATCTCATGTTCCCATGCAACTTCTCTTTCCCCCCCCCCCCCTCTCTTCTTATGATCGGCCGAGAGCCAAACCACACACACACACACACAGCATCAAAACCCTTCCAAACTCTCTCAAATATTCTCCTCTTTCCCACTCCAAAATCTCGAAATTTTGCTTGTGCATCAAGAGGATTTCAAGAAAATATCATCACTTCTTGGTAAGTTATACATATCCAAGGATTTTATAACTCTTTTCTCATGATTAGATCTCTTCTCTTAAACATTTGTGGTAATCATACTCTTAGAATCACCTCAAGTTCGAGATCATCATCAAGGTGTTGCTAGGGCCGAAAATCACCTCATTTTCTTCCATTTCTTCTTCAAAACCATGACCATCAAGAAAAGGTGAGCTTCATACCCCCTATTTTTCTGTATTTATAAGTTTTTGTGGGGGAGAATACAAGCAAATGTGTAGATCTATGAGTTCATGTATGTCTTGTGTGATTTTATGCATGTATGTATGATTTTTATGTGTTATGTTAGCTAAAAATACCTAAAAACCGAGATATACAACATGAAGAATGAAATAAACATAGCTTATACCATTTTACACTAATCAAGTCAATAAAAATAATTTATTTGGTTAGGATTAACATTTTTGGACACAAAACCCTTTTTTGGGCTCAAATTGTCAAAAATACAAAAGCTAAGGGCCCAAAACGACAAATGATAATTCTGTAGGTTGGAACGAGTCTAAACAGTTTATAATATAAATTTTCTGTAAATCAACACTTTTGAGGGGCTTAAAATGTAAAATTTGAACCTAAGGGGCTAAAAATGGGCTTTTCAGCCCAATAAGCCCCAAATTGCGAAAATTCTGAAATAGAGGGGCTGAAACTGCACATTTCTGAAAAACAGGGGATTACTAGTGTAGTAAAACTAATTCAAGGGTCAAAAATGTTTTCAAGTTAAAAAGGGACCAAAAATGCAAAAAATTTCCATTTTGGGCCAAAATTGTAAAGTTGCGAAAATGGGGGTTTTAACCGAGAAAATTTCATTTTTGAGGGACTTAATCTGTTAATCAAGTAAGTTTGGGCTGAAAATGTCTTTTCAACAAGTTTTGATACTAAAGTGTCAAGAAAAATGGTTTAAGGACTAAAATGGAAATTCTTTTATATAAAGGGTTAAAAGTATAAATTTTATCCAAAAAGGGGCATAAAAAGAAAAACTCTAATGTTTAAAACAATAAATCCCTTAAGCTAAAATACGAGTACCACGGCTACCGGCGAAACGTAATAGCAAATACACTTTCATCACCAAAATTGTTGCCAAACGAATTGATTCGGTCTCGAATCAATAACGACTCAAAGATCAATAAACAATAGTACTTCAATACACACGCGAAAATCTACGAGAAGTCAATATTCAATCTTTGGGCTTGAAAGTTTCAAATCATGCTTGTTGGGCCTAGCTAGCCCAATGACATGATCTTTAGGCCCGAAGGGAACGCGCTTACATGTTATTGGGTCTTCTATGACCTAATTCCATGTAAAAGGACTTTCAATAGCTTTATTGTGTTGTTGGGCCCCAAGGGCCCATTGGTACTACTAGCAAAGTCGAGAAGTCAAATGTGAGTTGGGCCTAGTGCCTTTCGCATTCACGATAGCCTTGAACGACTTATGGAAATAACGAGGGCTTCGTACCCTCTTTCTCCTCAGTTGTGGGGCTATGAGAACTTAGGGTGGTTGGATTAAGTGAGTCTTACGGACGACGCCAAAAGGATCGTTTGTAATTGGTAGTTATAAACTAGTCATTTTCATTAATGCGTGATTATAACGACTCACAACCCATAATTAATCCAATGTCACCTAGAATTATCGAAAACAAACGTCGTATCGGTATAACAATAAATAAGACACGTAATTTGATGTATTAGGAAAACATCGGGTTTTCCTAGGGAATTCAACACTTTCACCTATGTGATGCATACAAAGTCTAACAGTTATTCACATTTACAGAAATCAACAAGCATACTTACGGATCTTCACACTTTTTCTTATATACAATACTCTCTTCAGAAAATATCGGATTTTCGGGTGGTTTTCAAAATAATACAAATCATTACTTTTCAAACATTACTTATGAACTCACCAACATTTCATATGTTGATGTTTTTCCAAAACACTTGTATTCTCAGGTAACAGGTAAATCGAAGAAAATGTATCCAATGATATCATGATGTTTTGTTTAATTAATATCGAACGGTTTATGTTTTGGAAATGTAATGTTTTAAAACAATGTACTGAATGTAAACAATATCGGTTGTAATATTTCAATGCATGGTGATGAATGATGTTATGATTCATGTATAATCATTGGGATGGTATTCAATTAAGTCACAATAGCCCTCGGACGTTTCCGCCGTCTGGTTCGGGGGTGTGACAGGTTGGTATCAGAGCTCTATTTATAGTGAACTAGCATATCTAACTACACATTGATATGCAACTATAAACCAAAAGAGGGACTAACACAACTCTGAACAAAACAAGTAAAAAATAACAATATAATACCCTTGCATGCATTAGGAACAAGAACATAACGTCGAACGAAACAAGATAATGCTGGTATCCCGGTTAATCCAGGAATGTTCTTAGTGGTATCATGGAGTGGATGTAGCCTGATCAACTACATTCCCTCCAAGGTATATCTATCACACGTTCTGATGAGATCATGATAGCTAGGGAACCTAAAAATATATCCCTTTAGCACCAAAAGGAGAACATCCGTTTAGTCTGTATAATAGTTGTAGTGTCATAGGAATAATGTAGCATATTTATACACTCTCGCAAATAGCATGGTTGGTTTCTATCACCCCGGAGATCCTTACTTCCATAACCAGGGAAATAACCGATGGTTAGACAAGGAGCCTGAGGATGACCCCGAAGAGGAATCTGACGGGGAACCGGAGGCAGGAGTCGAGGGCGAGCCTGCCGAACCAAAAGAAGAACAGGAGGAGGAGGAAGATGAAGGAAGCTTTGAGGAGGAACTCAATGACGGCGAAGGGGGTGATTTGGATGCGGAGTCTGAAGTCATCAACCCCCCTTACCCGATTAGGGTGCCCGCTTACAGGGTAGGCCCCACTGGTCCTACACCTCCCTGGGGTATAGATCTTTGGAGATGGAGCAGACAGCAGGGACAACGACCCCCGTTCGGCATGTCACGCGAGTTCTTTGACCTGAGGGACGGAGGGACGGCTGATCGAGCCCTTCCAGTCATGGTGAGACGGCTACGGAACACCGGCGACCTCGCCCAGAGCACCGCCGACTAGGTACGCCAGTTGTGGACTAGGGTCGAGCGTGCAGAGCAGGAGACACGTGACATTCTTCGAGAGTTCCATATAAGGCAGGTGAGGTGGGAGTCTCGACTCCAGGACACAGAACGACAGGTGGCTCGTCTTCAGTGAGCATCCACTTCCTCAGCACCACCCCCGAGCACAACTCATCGCGGTTAGGGATAGACTTATCTTACTAGGTCATTAGGATCTATGCTATGTACCTCGACTCTATGTTTAAGTGACTACACTACTCATAGAGCCGTTATGCTGTCAAACTAGTATCACTCATGTATGCTCTTACGAGCAAAATTTTCATGTATCAAATGCGGATAATATTATTAAACTTTTATGTGTTTTACCTATGACGATATAATCTGCTATGTGTTACGTATCCATGATTGTATGATAGTTTGTAGAAGTACTTAAGTTCGTACCATGCACCTAGTCGGTAGGATCACAACCTCACAGAAACCACATACACTCAAAATCTTTCCGTTTCATGACAGAAAGATGCCTCGCCGACCTACTCGCGGAAACCCTGGACCAACCCCACCCGAAGTTGACTCCACTGCATTCCAAGCAGCCGTATCTGCTGCGGTCGCCGCTGCAATGGCACAAATTCACCAAGGGAACAACGAAGGAGGCAACGGACTAGGGGCCGGGAGTTCGAACAACGGAATGAATCAAGGACCCACCAAAACATGCTCTTACAAAGACTTCACCAACGCCAAACCACGAACCTTTAACGGCACTGGAGGAGTGATCACCCTGAAACAATAGATCGAGAAGGTGGAATCGGTGTTCGAGATATGCGATTGCCCTAAAAAGATGAAGGTGAAGTTTGCTGCATGCACCTTTGTTGACCAAGCACTCACTTGGTGGAACGGACACGTGGAAGCCATGACACTCCCCGTAGCCAATTCCATACCATGGACAGAAATCAAAGAAATATTGATGGCCGAATACTGCCCTCGTGGTGAAATTCAGAAAATGGAACAAGAACTGTGGAACCTCACTGTCCGGAATGCTGATATAGATGCCTACATATCAAGGTTCAACGAACTACCTCTGTTATGTCCTGGCATGATCACCTCAAAAGGAAAGAAGATCGAGCGATTCATCTGGGGACTCACCTCCCCGATCCAAGGAAACATGATGGCTACAAATCCTGAAACTTTCGACAGCGCCAAGAGATTGGCCAAGAAGCTGTATGACCACAGCAACAAGAAGGGTGAGAAGCCAGTGGAGGCGGAAGCCAAGAAGGAAAGTGATGGCAAGAAGGGGAAGAACAACAAGAGAAAGGGGTGTCAAGGCTTCGAGACATCCAAGAAGCAGCAGACAGTGATGGTTAATGCTGCCACCGCGCAAGTTCCAGCCACACCACATGCTCCAGCCTCAGCTGCTCCAAATGCTCCTAGACCTTATTCCGGTAATCTTCCCAAGTGCAACAAGTGCGGTTTCCATCACAATGGAGAATGCAAGGAGCTGCAGTGCACCAGTTGCAATCGGAAGTGCCACACGGCAAGGTATTGCAAGACTTACCCTCCCCAGAATCAACAACAGGGAAGCAACAACAACAACAACCGCAACAACAATAACACCAACACTAGCAGCAACAATGCCGGACCTGGCCACACCTTCTATGGGTGTGGAAGGACTGGGCATTTTCGTCGCGATTACCCTAACAACAACAATCCCGGAAATGGAGGGACGAGAAGGGTGTTGGCCATGGGTCAGGGGGAGGCAATTCAGGATCCCGCTGCTGTTAGCGGTACGTTTCCCCTAAACCACACTTATGCATGCATCTTGTTTGACACCGGAGCAGAGCGAAGCTTTGTGAGCAATAAGTTTAAATACTATTTAAAACAACAACCCCAGAAGCTCAATGAAACCTTTACGGTGGAAATGGCCAATGGGAAAACCGAATCCACTGGGGAAATCTACACCGGATGTACCTTAACCTTAAATCAACACGTCTTTCGAATAGACTTAATGCATGTTTCCATTAGGAGTTTCGATGTGATTATTGGCATGGACTGGTTAAGCCCCCACCATGCTGAAATTATGTGTCACGAGAAGGCCGTTCACCTTCACCTTCCCAATCACGAAACCCTAGTTATTTACGGAGACAAACCTAGCACGAACCTTCGTCTCATCTCATGCGTCCAGGCACAGAAGCACCTACGAAAGAAAGATTGGAAGTTCTTGGCTCACACAGTGGATAAAACCAAGGAAGAGGTTAAAATTCAGGACATTCCAGTAGCACGTGAATTCCCAGATGTATTTCCTGAAGATCTTCCTGGAGTACCCCCAGAGAGACAAGTTGAGTTCCGAATTGACCTCGTTCTAGGAGCAACCCCTCTCGCTAAATCGCCTTACCGGCTAGCTCCTACTGAAATGCAGGAATTGTCCAGTCAACTCAGCGAACTCATGGGCAAAGGATTCATCTGACCCAGCTACTCGCCATGGGGAGCTCCGGTCCTCTTTGTCAAAAAGAAGGACGGATCTTTTAGAATGTTCATCGATTATAGAGAGTTAAACAAACTCACCGTCAAAAATCGCTATCCACTCCCATGAATCGATGATGTATTTGACCAGCTCCAAGGAGCTAGTTACTTTTCTAAAATAGATCTACGGTTCGGGTACCATCAGCTTAAGGTCCGGGAAGAGGATATTCCCAAAACCGCTTTCCAAACTCGTTACGGACATTATGAATTTGTGGTAATGCCCTTCGGTCTAACAAATGCCCCCGCCGCATTTATGGATCTGATGAACCGAATCTGTCAACCATTCCTCGACAACTTTGTCATCGTCTTCATTGACGACATTCTAGTCTATTCCCGAAGCGAAGAAGAGCATGGCCAACATCTCCGACAAATCCTAGAAACCCTGTGAATGGAAAAGCTATATGCAAAACTCTCTAAGTGTGTGTTCTGGCTCCGTAGCGTGAACTTCTTAGGTCATGTTGTTATTTGGGAAGGAATTCATGTGGATCCTTCTAAGGTCTAAGCCGTCGAAGGATGGGCAGTCCCGACGACACCCACAGAAAATCGCCAATTCTTAGGCCTAGCAGGCTACTATAGGAGGTTCATTCAAAACTTCTCTAAGATCGCCAAGCCACTTACCTCGCTTACACAAAAGGGCGTACCATTCAAATGGACGGACAAACAAGAAGTTGCATTCCGAACCCTGAAGCAAGCCCTCTGTAGTGCCCCGGTACTATCTCTACCAGAGGGAACGGAAGATTTCGTGGTCTACTATGACGCGTCGAATCAGGGTTTAGGTTGCGTTCTCATGCAGCGTGGAAGAGTGATAGCTTACGCATCCCGCCAACTAAATACACACAAAGTGAATTATACAACCCATGATCTGGAATTGGGAGCGGTGGTCTTTGCTCTGAAGATTTGGAGGCATTACCTTTATGGTACGAAGTGCACCATCTTCACGGACCACAAAAGTCTCCAGCATATCTTGAACTAGAAAGAGCTGAATATGAGGCAACGAAGATGAGTTGAATTATTAAACAATTGCGAGTGTGAAATCAAGTACCACCCGGGCAAGGCCAACGTGGTAGCTGATGCATTGAGCCGGAAGGAGTACTCTAATCGTCGTGTGAAAACTCTCTCAATAACCATCCAATCTCACCTAACCACTCAGATTGGGGTAGCCCAGTTAGAGGCCATGAAGACGGAAAACAAAGCAAGCAAAGCATTACGCGGAATGGAGAAGAATCTAGAGGTAAAAGAGGACGGAGTATACTATTTCATGAACCGTATTTGGGTCCCTAAACTCGGAGGATTTAGGGAGGTACTCATGAACGAAGCTCACAAGACGCGATACTCCATCCATCCCGGTTCGAACAAGATGTATTTGGATATTAAACAACATTATTGGTGGCCTAACATGAACGCAGAAATTGCCACCTATGTCAGCAAATGCCTTACTTGTGCCAAAGTAAAGGTGGAGTACCAGAAGCCCTCGGGGTTATTACAGCAACCGGTGATTCCCGAGTGGAAATGGGAAGGGATTTCTATGGATTTTGTGACCAAGCTACCCAAGACGTCAGATGGACAAGACACCATATGGGTAATAGTCGACCGACTGACGAAATCCGCTCATTTCCTGCCAATAAAAGAATCCTACAAGATGGAGAGACTGACACGATTATACATTCGAGAAATCGTGAGACTCCATGGAGTAGCAGTGTCTATTATCTCGGATAGAGACAGTAGATTCACTTCACGTTTTTGGCAATCACTTCAGAAAGCACTTGGAACCCATCTCGACATGAGCACCGCTTATCACCCACAAACGGACGGTCAAAGCGAACGAACCATCCAGACGCTCGAAGACATGCTTCGCGCATGTGTGATAGACTTTGGGAAGTCTTGGGATACCCGCTTACCCTTAGTTGAATTCTCGTATAACAACAGTTACCATTCGAGCATCAAGGTCGCTCCTTTCGAAGCACTATATGGACGTAAGTGTAGATCACCGTTGTGTTGGGCTGAGGTGGGCGACACCCAACTAGCAAAGAAACTGGCATCGGACAAGGCGTTAACGGGACCGGAGATCATACGTGAAACCACGGAAAATATAGTTCAAATCAGAGCTCGACTACAAGCATCGCGCGACCGACAAAAGAGCTACGCCGATAAACGACGAAAGCTCTTAGAGTTTCAGGTCGGGGATCGAGTGCTATTAAAAGTTTCACCTTGGAAGGGGGTCATTCGTTTTGGAAAACGGGGAAAACTGAACCCATGATACATTGCACCTTTCGAAATCGTTGCCCGAATAGGTCCAGTGGCGTACAAACTGCAGCTACCCGCGGAGCTAAACAGCGTACACCCCGTGTTCCATGTCTCCAATCTTAAGAAGTGTCTATCAGATGAAACACTCGTCATTCCCCTTGACGAGATTGAAACCAACAAGAATCTCCTGTTCGCTGAGGAACCAGTCGAAATCATGGACAGGGAGGTGAAGCGTACTAAGCAAAGTCGCATCCCGATCGTGAAAGTACGGTGGAACGCAAAGCGTGGGCCAGAATTCATGTAGGAACGCGAAGACCAAATGAAGCAAAAGTACCCTCACCTATTCTAGCATTCTCAATTCTAGCTTTCAAAAGAATTTCGGGACGAAATTCCCTCTAACGGGGGGATGATGTCACAACTAGAAATTTTGTGCCTTGTAACTACAACACTTAAGTCAAATTATGAATCAAAGACATAAGAGCATGTATGATGCATACTCTATGACAACAAAATTTTAATCAAACACACCATACAAGCACTACAAATAGTCAACAAGCTATTGGAAACCCTAGAAGTTCTTGTTTAGGTCCATTTTGGACTAGGACTTCCTTATTGGGCCCAATGGACCAATAAGCTTCCAATTTGACTATCTTGGGCTTAGAACTCTTGAATGGGCTCTAGTTGGACCCACTTTCATTTATTTTAACATTTTGGGCCATAATGGGCCTAGAATTAAATAAAATACCCTTATTGGGCCATAACAAATCTAATTAACCTAAATGGGCCATAAAACCCATTCTTTTTGACAAATTGGGCCGTAAGCCATAAAGGAGCCCAATGGGCCGAAAAATAATTATTGGGCCTCATAAATTATAAACCAATGGAAGGATTTGGACCAAGCCACTTCATCCTTTCTCCTTGCCCAAGGTTCTCGGCCCAGCACAAAAAGAAAAAAATAGGAGATTAATTAGAATTAAACCTTGACACATCATTATTGCTCAAAGGATATCAAGGTTTAATACATCACATACATCTAGGGCATCTCATGTTCCCATGCAACTTCTCTTTCCCCCCCCCCCTCTCTTCTTATGATCGGCCGAGAGCCAAACCACACACACACAGACAACATCAAAACTCTTCCAAACTCTCTCAAATATTCTCCTCTTTCCCACTCCAAAATCTCGAAATTTTGCTTGTGCATCAAGAGGATTTCAAGAAAATATCATCACTTCTTGGTAAGTTATACATATCCAAGGATTTTATAACTCTTTTCTCATGATTAGATCTCTTCTCTTAAACATTTGTGGTAATCATACTCTTAGAATCACCTCAAGTTCGAGATCATCATCAAGGTGTTGCTAGGGCCGAAAATCACCTCATTTTCTTCCATTTCTTCTTCAAAACCATGACCATCAAGAAAAGGTGAGCTTCATACCCCCTATTTTTCTGTTTTTATAAGTTTTTGTGGGGGAGAATACAAGCAAATGTGTAGATCTATGAGTTCATGTATGTCTTGTGTGATTTTATGCATGTATGTATGATTTTTATGTGTTATGTTAGCTAAAAATACCTAAAAACCGAGATATACAACATGAAGAATGAAATAAACATAACTTATACCATTTTACACTAATCAAGTCAATAAAAATAATTTATTTGGTTAGGATGAACATTTTTGGACACAAAACCCTTTTTTGGGCTCAAATTGTCAAAAATACAAAAGCTAAGGGCCCAAAATGACAAATGATAATTATGGAAGTTGGAACGAGTCTAAACAGTTTATAATATAAATTTTCTATAAATCAACACTTTTGAGGGGCTTAAAATGTAAATTTTGAACCTAAGGGGCTAAAAATGGGCTTTCCGGCCCAATAAGCCCCAAATTGTGAAAATTCTGAAATAGAGGGGCTGAAACTGCACATTTCTGTAAAACAGGGGATTACTAGTGTAGTAAAACTAATTCAAGGGTCAAAAATGTTTTCAAGTTAAAAAGGGACCAAAAATGCAAAAAATTTCCATTTTGGGCCAAAATTGTAAAGTTGCGAAAATGGGGGTTTCAACCGAGAGAATTTCATTTTTAGGGGACTTAATCTGTTAATCAAGTAAATTTGGGCTGAAAATGTCTTTTCAACAAGTTTTGATACTAAAGTGTCAAGAAAAATGGTTTAAGGACTAAAATGGAAATTCTTTTATCTAAAGGGTTAAAAGTATAAATTTTATCCAAAAAGGGGCATAAAAAGAAAAACTCTAATGTTTAAAACAATAAATCCCTTACGATAAAAATACGAGTACCACGGCTACCGGCGAAACGTAATAGCAAATACACTTTCAACACCAAAATCGTTGCCAAACGAATATATTCGGTCTCGAATCAATAACGAATCAAAGATCAATAAACAATAGTACTTCAATACACACGCGAAAATCTACGAGAAGTCAATATTCAATCTTTGGGCTTGAAAGTTTCAAATCATCCTTGTTTGGCCTAGCTAGCTCAATAACATGATCTTTAGGCCCGAAGGGAACGCGCTTACATGTTATTGGGTCTTCTATGACCTAATTCCGTGTAAAAGGACTTTCAATAGCTTTCTTGTGATGTTGGGCCCCAAGGGCCCATTGGTACTGCTAGCAAAGTCGAGAAGTCAAATGTGAGTTGGGCCTAGTGCCTTTCGCATTCACGATAGCCTTGAACGACTTATGGAAATAACGAGGGCTTCGTACCCTCTTTCTCCTCAGTTGTGGGGCTATGAGAACTCAGGGTGGTTGGATTAAGTGAGTCTTACGGACGACGCCAAAAGGATCGTTTGTAATTGGTAGTTATAAACTAGTCATTTTCATTAATGCGTGATTATAACGACTCACAACCCATAATTAATCCAATGTCACCTGGAATTATCGAAAACAAACGTCGTATCGGTATAACAATAAATAAGACACGTAATTTGATGTATTAGGGAAACATCGGGTTTTCCTAGGGAATTCAACACTTTCACCTATGTGATGCATACAAAGTCTAACAATTATTCACATTTACAGAAATCAACAAGCATACTTACGGATCTTCACACTTTTTCTTATATACAATACTCTTTTCAGAAAATATCGGATTTTCTGGTGGTTTTCAAAATAATACAAATCATTACTTTTCAAACATTACTTATGAAGTCACCAACATTTCATATGTTGACATTTTTCCAAAATACTTGTATTCTCAGGTAACAGGTAAATCGAAGAAAATGTATCCAGTGATATCATGATGTTTTGTTTAATTAATATCGAACGGTTTATGTTTTTGAAATGTAATGTTTTAAAACAATGTACTGAATGTAAACAATATCGGTTGTAATATTTCAATGCATGGTGATGAATGATGTTATGATTCATGTTTAATCATTGGGATGGTATTCAATTAAGTCACAATAGCCATCGGACGTTTCTGCCGTCTGGTTCGGGGGTGTGACATTATTACTCTGAACGGTTCACCTTTTAGTTTCTCTTTCCTTTTCGTTCTCCTTTTTCTTCTCTCTTTTTGTTTTGCTATGGCTTCTACTCCAAGCTTGATCACTACTTGTCACACCCCATAACCAGAACGACGGAAACGTTCGGGGGTGGAGGACGTCATGTCAAGTATCACGAGATATGTATATGGTACGCAAGTAATGAACAACCATTTCATTTAGAAAGAAAGTGTTTACAATGTATGTGTTCACAAAACATAGAAGTCGTAAACAAATAACAAAACAAGACTTGAAGCTATAATGCTCCATCTTCTGAAGTCCCAGCACGAGCACCTGTCTAATAGTCTCCTGAGAATACAAGTTATTTGAAAGAGTTGATCAGCAATTAAGCTAGTGAGTTCATAAGATTTTAGTGATGTGAGTAAGTTGTAAAGTGTTGTTGAAAATGTATATGTAAAGTGATGTAAGCTGTAAGTTCTGTTTTGTAAAGTTTGCCTATTCCTCTAGAAATCATATATTTCCTACTTTACTGGGAGTTAAGTAAAATGACACTACAAGCCTTTCTATGTGTAATAAGTGGGTACAAGTTATATATACTTGGAGTAAACAAACAATCGATTGTGTGCATCTGCCCTCAACTCACAACCCAGCAGGGAAAAAGTAAGGCGGATAGCACACATTCCATTGGTTGTTAGATCGTTGTCATATATAACCTTGGTGTATTCACTTGTTACTCACAGAGTTATTTGTAATGGTTCCTTTATATCTAATGGAGAGTTATGTTAAGAAAACCTATATTTCTTATAGTAAAATATTGACTATGGTGATTACTTTTATAATAGCTTTGTTTATACTGCTATATATAATCTGATATCGGGTAGATAGTAGATTGGGTGACCTCGGTGCAAACCCACATCCAACGGGAACAGGACGTACAGCGAAGAGCACACATCCTATTAGCTGTCGGATATTAGTTTTATATATAAACATGGTGCATAAACTAAGGTGTTATAGAGTTAACTCACTTAAAGTCTTTAAAACTGTACTGGCTTAATAAAATGGATTAAGCCCTTAACTAGGAAATCACTAGTTTTGTATACCAAAAGTACTGACTTTGAAACGAAAGTTTTGTACTAGAAAAATTGTGCATTGACCCTGTGTCCTATGACCTGCTCCATACTTTGTACCCTTATGATGACTTACTGTATACTAAGCATAAATATTTATAGATTCGGGTAGATAATAGATTGGGTGACCTTGGTGCAAGCCCACATCCAACGGTAACCGGACGTACAGCGAAGAGCATGCATCCTATTAGCTGTCGGAATCTACTTAGCATATATGTATCCTATAATGTATACATTAAGGAATCATAAAGTTAGCATCATGGTCCTAGCTTTTAAAAGTAGCCTTCTACCAAGACTCGACTGTTTTGAAAGTAGTCTTCTACTAAGACGCGACTGTTGTGAAAGTAGTCTTCTACCAAGACTCGACTGTACGAATATTATTAATTAAATCTAATTTACCTTATCGATTATGTGAATAAGACACATGGTAAAGGTATTAATAATATTGTAACTGGAATTTTATATCCTTCTGTAATTGTCGTAATGACAGTGTAAGTAATGTAGTATTTGTAATAAGTGACTAATTATAAGTACTATTGTGCCTTACTTGACGGTTAAGGCATAATGTGATGGCTAGATCCTATGCTAGACGCTCCCTTGTCATGAGATTCTAGGAACTACACGCGACCCCTGCATGAGTGCAAGCCGCGAACATCCACATTACTATGATCATGTATACCAAATATAACTATCACAAATGTAGAAATGATTCATTGGTATAGTTAGATCCTGAAAATGTTCCATGCTATAGCACCTTATTATGTTATGTTCTATTATCTTGTATTGATATCGTATTTATGTAAATGTATTTCATGTAAGTGTATTTCATTTGTATAGACTTGTGAACTGAACTGACTCTTTGTGTGCTTCATTGTACTATAAGTAATGAATGGCATTCTCCTAAACTATACCTATAATAGTTTACTAATGTTCTAACTATATTGATACTGAAAAGACTCATTTGTCTACCAAGTTATGCATATACTTTAAAAACGGAGTTTTGTACAACTATAAAGTACACAACCTTTAAAAGAGTTTTGAAATGTAATGATGACTTATAAATGACATAAATAACATTTTGGAAGATGTTTATAACAAACATTTACACAATTATCATTGTGTTCAACTTGTATTCCCCCCTTAAAACAGTTAAAATAGTTTAAAAGATTCATTACAAGGTATGAACTCACCTGATGTGGGTGATTCAAACGGGTATGCGCATACAGATGAGAAGTTCCACGAATGAAGTCCCGAGACACAATAAGTCCTAAATGATATATAAGCGCACATATTGACATGAATATAGTGTTTATAAACAACTATATGAAAGATAACACCTTCCGGGACTACGAAACACCTTGGCTAGGTGTTGGAATCACATGTGATTCAACAAAGGGAAGTGAAATGGCACTAAATGGTGTTTACGGTTTTGTAACCAACTCCACTTGAGTTTACGGTGGTAAACCCATGAGTTTACGGTCATAAACTTTGACCATATGGTGGTTTGAAGTCCTAGAAGTCCTTTTGAGGCATCCTAACTTCAAGTCTTAGCCTTAGGAAGTGATTAGGGCAACATATCACCCCTTTATAGGGTTTACGGTTTTTGGACCATTTAGCTTTGGGTTTACGGTAGTAAACCCATATGGTTTATGGTCAAATGAAGTTTTCAAGTCCTAAACACTTGATACGTGTATGGGCTTGATTTGGTGAGTAGGGTAGTGTTTAGGTAAATTAATAGGGAATAGTAACCAGAAATGATATATGAATGGAAAGAAATGGATAGATTAGTAACAACTCAAGACCTATTAAGTTGTATACCGGTGAAAACAATCCAAGACCTATTGGATTGAGTTCGTATCAAGTCAAGAACACGTCCTAACAAGATAATTTGTGAATTATAACAATAATTCCAATTGAACAAAGGTTTTTTTCTTAAAAATTCGTCTATTACTTTTTCCATGCATAATTTGGCTTTATATGAAGCCTTTATTACAAATTTGGTGGTTACAAGCCAACCAACCAATTATTCATTAAAACTAGTAAATAGAAATTAAGGTAACTCTTGAAAGAACACAAAAAAAACGTCCATGAGACTTGTGAATGAAAAAAAAACGGCTATGCTTCATTAAGGAGCCATAAGAAGCATTAAGGAGTCATCATAAGCATTAAAGTGTAACCCTAATCCACCAAAGAGTGTCAAAAACGGCTAGGAGGCTTTATGAAGCAAATAGTAACGTTTTTAGCACTTATGAAGCCTTAAAAATGTTGCCCTAGTCTTCATGCAACCCTAATTCAATTTGTGGGTTACCATGCACAACCCAACCATTGAGCCCAAACCACCTTCTAGCCCACTAGTAATCACTAATCCATCACATTTTGGGCTTTCATGATCCATGCATGGATCATCCCCTCCCCCTTTGAAAGGAATTGACCTCAATTCATCAAGTCCATCATCATCAAGATAAGGTGAAAGATCTCCCACATTAAAGGTAGCATGCACTCCATGGTCTCCTCCCAAATCTACCTTATAAGCATTATCATTGACACGTGACACCACTCTGTAAGGACCTTCAGCTCTTGGCATCAACTTGTTTTTCCTTTTGTTAGGAAAACGTTCTTTCCTCATATACACCCACACCAAGTCACCATCTTGAAAGACACGTGGTTTCCTATGCTTGTTGGACTTCTGTTTGTACAACTCATTCACGGCTTCAATCTTCTCACGAACTTGTTGGTGTAGTTTCATCATAGCCTTCAACTTGTCATTAGCATCCTTGTGAACCAATTCATCCTTTGGCAATGGAATCAAATCCAAAGGCATGTAAGGATTCACACCATACACCACCTCAAAAGGAGAGTGACCTGTAGCATAAGTAGGAGAACGATTATAGGCAAATTCAGCATGTGCAAGTTTGATGTCCCAATCTTTTTGAGTTTTGCTAACCAACCCTCTCAACAAAGCACCCAAAGTTCTATTAGTCACCTCCGTTTGCCCATCCGTTTGTGGATGATGGGATGTACTAAAAAGTAACTTAGTACCGACTTTCCTCCACAAAGTGTTCCAAAAGTAACTTAGAAACTTGGAATCCCTATCAGAAACAATTGTTTTAGGAATACCATGCAAACGAACCACCTCTTTAAAGTACAAATCAGCCACGTTAGATGCATCATTTGTTTTATGACATGGCACAAAGTGAGCCATTTTTGAAAACCTATCCACCACCACCATAATGGAATCCTTCCCCCTTTGAGTTCTAGGCAAAGCCATAATGAAATCCATGGACACATCTTCCCAAGGACGAATAGGAACCGGCAAAGGAGTGTAAACACCATGATTGAAAGTTGTTTTTGCCATATGACATGTAACACACTTGCCCACTATGTTGGTTACATCCCCCAACATCTTCGGCCAAAAGAAATGTTCTTTAAGCACCTGCAAAGTTTTGGTAATGCCAAAATGACCAGCCAAACCACCGCCATGAGCTTCACGAATCAACAACTCCCGTATTGCATGTTTTGGGACACAAAGGCGATTGCCTTTGAATAGAAAGCCATCTTGAATCACAAATTCACCATTAGGACCACCTGCACATTTCAAAAACATATCTCCAAAGTCCATATCAGATTGATAATGGTCCTTTAGAGTTTCAAATCCCAAGAAACGAACATCCAAAGTCACCAACAACGAGTAACGCCTCGAGAGTGCATCAGCCACCACATTGCTTCTACCATCCTTGTATTTGCATGAGAAATGAAAGGATTGCAAGAACTCCACCCACTTTGCATGTCTTGTGCTCAACTTTTGTTGCCCATTGATGTACTTTAAGGATTCATGATCAGAATGCAAAATAAAATGATTTGCACGCAAATAATGACTCCAATGATCTAAAGCACGGACAATAGCATAAAACTCCTTATCATAAGTGCAATAATTCAAACGAGCACCACCCAACTTTTCAGAAAAATAAGCAATAGGACGTTTGGATTGGATCAAAACAGCCCCAATACCAACTCCACTTGCATCACACTCCACTTCAAATGGTTGAGAAAAATCAGGAAGAGCCAAAATAGGAGCATCACACAACAATGCCTTGAGTTTCTCAAATGCCTTTTGAGCTTCTTCTCCCCATGCAAAGACTCCTTTCTTCAAACAACCTGTTATGGGACTTGAAATGGTGCTAAAATCACGAACAAATCTTCTATAGAAAGAAGCAAGACCATGAAATGATCTAACTTCAGAAATATTAGTAGGAATAGGCCATGACTTGATTGCTTCAGTCTTGGATGGGTCCACGGACACGCCATTTCTTGACACCACAAAACCCAAAAATGCCACTTCTTCCACCAAAAACGAACATTTTTCTTGCTTCCCATAGAGTTTTTGAGCTCTAAGCGTCTCGAAAACCTGTTTTAAGTGCACCAAATGATCCTCCAAGCTCTTGCTATATACCAAGATATCATCAAGGTACACAACCACAAACCTGCCCAAAAAAGATTTTAGCACTTCATTCATTAGTCGCATGAAAGTGCTAGGTGCATTAGTTAGACCGAAAGGCATCACGGTCCATTCATACAAGCCATGTTTAGTTTTAAAGGCTGTTTTCCATTCATCCCCTTCACGCATACGAATTTGATGGTAACCACTTCTCAAATCAATTTTTGAGAACACAATAGAACCATGCAACTCGTCTAACAAATCATCAATTCTAGGAATAGGAAATCGGTATTTTATGGTGATGTTATTAACGGCCCTACTATCAACACACATCCTCCAAGAACCATCTTTTTTTGGAACCAACAAAACTGGAACAGCACAAGGACTTAGGCTTTCACGAACATAACCCATTTTCATGAGTTCATCAATTTGTTTTTGCAACTCTTTTGTCACCTCCGGATTACATCTATAGGCAGCTTTATTGGGCAAAGGAGCACCCGGAATAAGGTCAATTTGGTGTTCGATACCACGGATTGGAGGCAAACCCGGTGGTAATTCGCTTGGAAACACATCTTGAAACTCCAAAAGCAAATCAGCAATAGCGTTTTCTCCATGCACCATCTTCTCCACCTTTGCATGCTCTTTGGCCACAAGCATGTAGATAACATCACCTTTGTCAAGAACTTGCTCCACCTCCCTTTCACTAGCAAACATAGAAAGATTAGGTTTTTTTACTTGTTTAGAATTCATGGACCTTATGGCCGTTGGGGACATGGGTTTTAACACAATTTTTTTATTATTGTGTTTCAACTCATATTCATTGCTCCTCCCTCTATGTAACACGTCCCTATCAAATTGCCAAGGACGCCCCAACAAAATATGACATGCATCCATAGGAATAACATCACACAACACTTCATCTTCATAAGACCCCATAGTTAGACCAACTCTAACCTGTTTTGTCACCTTTATTTTGCTTCCATCATCCAACCAATGAAGAACATATGGTTTTGGGTGGTTTGTAGTAGACAAACCCAATTTGATCACCATTTCATTAGAAGCAACATTAGTACAACTTCCACCATCAATAATCAAACTACACCACTTGTCTTTAACCAAACATTTGGTGTGAAACAATTGGTCTCGTTGATCCATATCAGCCACGGTTTGAACCCCTTGAGTTTTAAGGGTTCTAAGCACCAAAACTGTATCATACACCGGTGCTTCATACTCTACCTCCTCCTCTTCTTCCTCTTCTTGTTTTGTATCATAAAAAATACCCGCCAACCTCTCTTCTTCCTCCAACTCTTCACGACATTCAATGGCCTCCCTTAAAGTCACCACCCTTTTGTTTGGACAAGCATTTTGGTAATGACCAAAACCTTGACACTTGAAACATCTAATTTTCGCCAAACTAGTTTCTTTGGTACCACTAGTAAGTTTAGGAGCAACGGGAACACTACTAGAACCAGAAGGAGTAGAAACAGAATTTTGTCTATTGCTAGACTCGGGCTTGGACCACGACTTTGACTTGGGACTTTCGAGACTTGAACTTGAACTCCCACCATAACGTGCTTTGGCCTGCCCCTCCAACTTCAAACACAAACCACAAAGAGTTCCAAAATCAGCATAAGGATACAACTCCACAACATTGGCAATGTTGTAGTTCAACCCTTTTAGAAAACGAGTCATTTTTTGTTCTTCAATTTCTTCAATATCCCCCATCAAGGTCAACTTCTCAAATTCATCAATGTATTCTCCAACACTCATTTTTCCTTGCCTCAAATCAGCAATCTTCTTGTAAGTGGCAATTCTATGAGTAGAAGGAACATATCTCTTTCTTAGCTTTCGTTTTAGAGAAAGCCAAGAACAAATTTTTTCTTTGCCTTCACGGGTTCTCTTGGCCTTAAGCCCTTCAAACCACAATGAAGCACCACCACTTAGCTTGAGAATGGCATACTTGCAGCTTTTTTCATCATCCACTTCTTTGAACTCAAACATTCTTTCAATCTTCCTTTCCCACTCCAAGTAGCGTTCAGGATCAGTTCCACCAACAAATTCAGGCAATTCAGACACCTTGAATTCTTCCACAACCCTATGTTCACCACGGCGGGGTTGCCTTCGATTTCCACCTTCTTGGATGTTTCTTAATGCTTCACGAAGATTTTGTAGGAACTCCGGATCATCAAAATCCATTATGCACTCTGATACCACTTATGATACGTGTATGGGCTTGATTTGGTGAGTAGGGTAGTGTTTAGGTAAATTAATAGGGAATAGTAACCAGAAATGATATATGAATGGAAAGAAATGGATAGATTAGTAACAACTCAAGACCTATTAAGTTGTATACCGGTGAAAACAATCCAAGACCTATTGGATTGAGTTCGTATCAAGTCAAGAACACGTCCTAACAAGATAATTTGTGAATTATAACAATAATTCCAATTGAACAAAGGTTTTTTTCTTAAAAATTCGTCTATTACTTTTTCCATGCATAATTTGGCTTTATATGAAGCCTTTATTACAAATTTGGTGGTTACAAGCCAACCAACCAATTATTCATTAAAACTAGTAAATAGAAATTAAGGTAACTCTTGAAAGAACACAAAAAAAACGTCCATGAGACTTGTGAATGAAAAAAAAACGGCTATGCTTCATTAAGGAGCCATAAGAAGCATTAAGGAGTCATCATAAGCATTAAAGTGTAACCCTAATCCACCAAAGAGTGTCAAAAACGGCTAGGAGGCTTTATGAAGCAAATAGTAACGTTTTTAGCACTTATGAAGCCTTAAAAATGTTGCCCTAGTCTTCATGCAACCCTAATTCAATTTGTGGGTTACCATGCACAACCCAACCATTGAGCCCAAACCACCTTCTAGCCCACTAGTAATCACTAATCCATCACATTTTGGGCTTTCATGATCCATGCATGGATCAACACTTCTAGGTAAAGGTCTAGGCTAGTTTCTTGGCTTAAGGAAGAAATATGGGGCATTAAAACCCTCATTGGGGTGTTTACGGATTTGGGAGCTCCCCAAACCATAAACACCTATACATGGGACATTTTTGTGGTTTTCTTGTGCTAAACACATCAAACGAAGGTTCCATGTTTGCTTCTAAGGTTTGGCAAGAGTTTAGGGGCACTTTGGCACACTTTAAGCACCCTTTTTAGGGTTTACGGTCCAAGGGGATTCTTGGACCGTAAACACCTTCTCCTTGTGATATTTGGGTGTTTTATTGATGCTCTTAAGGTTTAAACATGTTAAGGGTTGTTTCTATGCTTGTTTTAAAGGTCTAGAGGGGCATTGGGCACATTTAAGCCACACATATAGTGTTCACGGTCCAAGAAGATCTTGGGTCGTGAACACCTTGTTCTTGGGGTATTTTGATGATTTCATGGTGTTTAACTCTTAATATAAACATATTAAGGCTAGAAACACTTACAAGTTGAAGATCTTTGAAGAAAAACGGGATGATACTTGAGAGAAAAAGGGCTTTAGTCTTTGGAAATGTGAAAAAGTGATTAAAATAACTAAGTCATCCTTTTATAGTCTTTTGGGTTTATGGTCCTAATACCTTTTTGGACCGTAAACTCAAAACTCTTGAAGTTTTGGGCACTTATTGCTACATAATACACCCTAGGGTATCCACTCTCTTGATATCTTCTGAAGCACTAACTTTAAAACACTCAAACTTATTCCAAAAAGTTCGAAAGTTAGTAGAAATAGTTTTAACTCATATTGAAGTGGATGGTTGAACAGAATGGAAAGTTTTGGGTTGTCACACTACTGATGCCGAATTCGACACTCTTTTGGAGGCTTATGGCCTCACCCCTGCTGATGGAGTGGAATTTCCTGTTCCAGGTTCGTTGATCACCCGTCCTCCTGTTGGGAAGGTGGGTGTTTATCTGAAACCTTCGACGCTGGTCTCTGTCTTCCATTGACCAACTTTCAGGAAGAAATACTCTGGCGCTGTAGGTGTAGCGTGCAGATGTTAACTCTCGGCGCCATTCACAAACTCGTCGCTTTTGAGATGATATGTCGTGCTAACGGCATCATCCCCGATTACTTTCTTTTTAAGTATTTTTTTCTGGTTTACCGCCACTAATGACAAGTATACCTTCTCTGCTCGCCACGGTGGGCATAACCTTGTTCTTGATAACAAGCCTCCAAAAAACTGGTAGGAAAAGTGGTTGTGGGTCAACCAAGAACTAATCGGTCGTGACCATCCTCGAGCGGTCATGCCCTCTGATACCATCCCTAAGTTGTTCCCTCATAACCAAACCACTGCAGATCTCATGCGTTCTCTTC
Organism: Lactuca serriola; assembly: GCF_051521515.1. Taxonomy (NCBI): domain Eukaryota; kingdom Viridiplantae; phylum Streptophyta; class Magnoliopsida; order Asterales; family Asteraceae; genus Lactuca; species Lactuca serriola. The sequence continues at coordinate 170,740,454 of NC_136408.1, read as the reverse complement.
AATTGGATGTTGACGTTATGTCGGAGTCGGTACGAGCCCCAGCTGGCGTTCCCAGGGAGAAATGCATGTGTTCTACTTTGTTTCCGATGTAAGTTGTTATTATCTTCCCATCTATTTTTCCTCCGCTTTCTTCTTTTCCTTCCTCTTCCCCCGCCCCCCTTTTTTTCTCTTTAAAAGGGGAAGGAGGGAGGAGGTTACTCATTTATTGCTGCTTTTTTATGTGTTTGTCCTTTTCTTTTTGCCTGGTAGGTGTCGAGTATTCTATCTCCATGGATTCTGTGCTTCGAGGTCGTTATCAAGGTAAGCTAGAGCATCGTGTGGTGCCATTGTACGAAACTCTTCCTCCCCCTCCCCCCCCCCCCAGTCGCTTGGTTGCTGCTATTCCGTTACCTCCACAACCCGTAGGGAGTTCCACCGCATCGGGGTGTCGGCCGAGCTCCCATACTATCGTGACTTCTACGGTCACGTCTGCTGCTTTTGCTGGATCGACAGTTGATAGTCCTATGGATAGCAAGGTTGGGGTTTTCACTGGTGTTCGTCAGGTTGCTGAGAAGAGGAAAGATGTGCAAGCAATGAGTGATCCAGCAACTCAGAGTAGCTTGGGACACATTGGGCAGCGTGTAATGCAACGTCGTGGCCTCATGCGCTTGTTATCGACTACTCCATCCGGTCTGGGGGATGTGTTGGTGATACCCGATGATAACACGCAACAGTCGGAGGGTGTTAAGGGGGCGTTTCATCAGCCCATTGTTATTTTTTCTTCATATGTTAATGCTAGTACCCTGACTTCGGGGGGTAGTCCTACTGCTGTGGCGCCTGTGTTTACACCGGGATGGAGTCTGGGGCCAGACTCTAGCCTGTATGTGCGGTCTGTGGCATTGGATTTCACGCGCCATGCTCTTCCTCCGGCCACCATGAATGACATGGATGCTATGAGCAACGTTGTTCTGGCTCATAATCTTGCATATTCCACTGCACAGTCCATGACGTATCTGGCGGCTGGATCTTGTCGGGTGCAGCGGTTTGATGAATTAGAGCACCTTCATTCATCCCTTATTGAGAATGAGGCTGATTTGAAAAGTAAAGTGTCAGATCTGAGTGCTACCGTTAGTCGGTTGGAATGCGAGAACAAGTCTTTGGTGTCAGGGAAAATGATATTGGAGGATGTGTGTGGTGTTTTGAAGGATCAGGTGGACTCTCTAACTCAGGCCAGTGAAGGCTTGAGGATTCAGAATGAGAGTTTGGAGTAGGATCTTGTTGACCGTGAACGGGAATTGGAGGTGTTGATGGGAGATCGTAATTGGGTCTTTCAAGTTGGTTTTATGCGCATAATAGATAAACTTCTTGAGCATCCCAAATTTACGGGTGGCATCAGTCGAATCTGTCATGCTGCCTTTGTCGCTGGGGAGGAGTCTGGTTGGGCGAATTTGAAGGCTCAAGTTGATGCTGGGACGTATGATCCTTCGGCCAGTGATTCCCGGTTTGGTCATTCTACAGCGTTGGATGACGCTTTATTGGCTTTCGTAACTCTTGACTTTGCCGGTTTGCTTGGGCTAGGTCAGTTGGGTATCGATGAAGTAAGGGCATTGTGTGCTTTTGATGAGGGTGAAGAGGTTGCAGGTTTGTTGGGTGTGGGGGCAGGCAGTGTTGTTGAAGGCGGTGTTGGCGGTGGTGATGTTGGCGGTGGCGGTGGCGGTGCTGGTGGTGGTGATGTTGGCGGTGGCGGTTGCAGTGCTGGTGGTGGTGATGTTGGTGGTGGCAGTGTTGGTGGTGGTGATGTTGGCGATGTCGTATAAGGTTGTTTGTGGCTGCTCCTCTAGAGCATGAAAAGTGTTATTAAGACTTTTGTTTCAGTTGTATTATAGCCTTTAGGGCTCCTGTGTTGTTTTATGGCCTTTGAGGCTTTTGGTGTACCAAACAATGTGACTTGTTTTGGGATGCTTTTGTGTTTAATGATTTTATGTCGATTATTGCAAACCTGCTATGTAGGTTGACTTTCTTTTCCTTTTTCATATATATATATATATATATATATATATATATATATATATATATATATATATATATATATATATATATATATATATATATATATATATACTCTTGCATGTGTGTGTATTGTGCATCTTGGATTCACAAAGTATCATCTATGCTATGCATTTCATACTAAATACAATGCATGTTTTCATATATTTGCAACTTTAATTCATAGTTGTTTCATACAACGATTCTCTATTGGACTGCTCTAAAGGTCCATATGTTGACCCAGGTGATCAGCCCGGCCACAAGATATCTTTCACTTCCTCCCTGCTATTTAGGGTGCTTCGATTTTGCTCGTGGTGTGCCTCTGTCTTCCCTTCTGCATAGGAACTCTTTCCTTCTTCAGATGTGGAACTTCCACAAATTTCTTGTGTTCCACGTCCTGGGAATCTGCCTTCCTTCTGTAGTTTCGAGAGAGTATGATGCGTTGCGGTGTGCTTCGATTATTTTGTATGGGCCTTCCTATGTTTGGCCTAATTTCCCCCTGGGTTGTGCATGGCTGACTTCGTTCCTTCGCAGGACGTAATCTCCAACTCGAAACGCCTTATTTTTCACGCGTTGGTTGTAATATCTTTTTGTCACCTTTTTGTAGGCGGCCTAGCACATGCTCGAGCGCTCGCGCCGCTCTTCTAAGTTTCCCTTAGTCCTTTGCTATTTTCTTGTTCATGGCAACACTCCGTCCGTATCGATCCTATCATCCTTTCTGCCGGTAGCATTTCTTCTGCTCTATAAGCCAAGCAGAACGGTGTCTCTTTTGTACTAGTCCTTTCTGTGGTCCGGTATGACTAGAGGACTTCCGGTAATTCGTCTACCCAGTTGCCTTTCATTGTGCCTATCCATTTTTTGATTCCCTGGAGCAATGTTCTGTTGGGTACTTCCGTTTGTCCGTTGGCCTGGGGGTGTGCCACGGATGTGAATCTCTGCTCTATTCCCCTTTCTCGGCACCAATCCTTAAAGGGATTCTCTGCAAACTATACCTCGTTATCGCTAATTAGGACCCTAGGCGTCCCGAGTCTCGTTAAGATGTTCTTCCAGACGAACTTGGTTATCTGCCTCCCTGTGATACAGGCCAACGGCTCTGCTTCTATCCACTTGGTGAAGTAGTCGACTGCCACGACTAGAAAATTTACTTTCCCCGATGCTTTTGGGAAGGGGTCCACTATGTCGATTCCCTATTGATAGAAAGGCCAAGGGCTAAGTATGCTAGTCATCTTGGATGGTGACGCCTCTTGTGTTGGTGCAAAGGTATGGCATTCTACATAGGTCCGCGTTAACTCGATGGCGTCTTGGTGTATTCCTGGCCAGTAAATGCCCATTTGAAGTACTTTGCCTGTGAGTGCCCGCGCTCCTTCGTGAGCCCCAGCCGACCCTACACGGGCTTCTTTCAACGCTAGTTTCCCCGCTGTGTCGTCGATGCATTTGAGCCATGGGGTTGTGTATCCTTTCCTATACAACGTTCCCTTGAGCATCACGTACTAGGGGACTCGCACCCTTGTCTTCCGAGCCTCTTCGTGGTCATCCGGGAGTATGTCGTGCTGGAGATAGTCTATAATGGGCATCATCCAATTTGGTTGGGCCAATGATAGGGAATCAACTTGCCGCTCATCAATGCTCCTATCTTTTAGCACTTCCACCAGCACCTCCTTTGACAAGTGCCTAAAGCATGTTGACGCCAACTTTCTGAGAGCGTCTGCTCACCTATTCTTTCCTCTTGAGATTTGCTTTATCGTGAAGCTTTTTAGAGTACTAGTGATCCGTTGTACCGCTTTGACATACCTCTCCATTCGTTTGTCTTTTGCTTCAAACTCTCCTGATAATTGGTTGGCTGCTAAGCGCGAGTCGGTCAAGGCCACGATTCTTCCTGCTCCCATCTTTACTGCTAGCCTGAGACCGGCCAGCAGGGCTTCATATTTTTTCCTCATTGTTAGATGTGTAGAAGTCGAAACGCAAGACATACGTGACTTCCTCTCCTATAAGGCTGGTTAAGATTAGTCCGGCGCCCGACCCTTCTTTGTTGGAGGCCCCATCCGTATAAAGGGTCCATTGTTGGTCGGTCGCTCCTCCTGAGTGTTCATGCCTATCCGAGTCAAACATTTCTCGTTGAAGTTCTCCTGGGATTTCGAGTAAGAAATCTGCTAAGGCTTGTCCTTTAATGCTTACCCTGGGGTGGTATGTGATATCGTGTTCTCCTAGCTCTATGGCCCATTTCGCGATTCTCCCTAACGTCTCCGGCTTTAGGAGTACTTGTTTGATCGGGCAGTTGGTCAAGACTTGTATTTGGTGGGCCTGGAAGTATCGGTGAAGCCTTCGCGCTGCATATACTAGGGCGAGTACTAGTTTTTCAATGGTAGGGTAATTCATCTCTGGACCCTACAAGGCCCGACTCACAAAGTAGACTGGTAGTTGGCGCCCCTCTCTGTCGACTACTAGTGCTGACGAGATTGCGTCTCTTGACGTGGACAAATACACTTGCAGCACCTCCCCGGGTATCGGGCTAGCCAGGGTTGGTAGTGTATGGAGTACCTTTTTTATTCTTTGTAGTGCCTCCTCAGCCTCTGTCGTCCACCTGAAGTCGTTTTTCTCTATGCAGCCTTTGAGCGTGTTGAACAGCGGCATGGCTTTTTCGGCTGACATGGAAATGAGTCGACTGAGTGTCGTTAGCTTCCCGTTTAGACCCTACGCGTCTCTCATCGTGCAGGGCGAGGGTGTTTCTTCGAGCTCGTTCACCTTGGTTAGGCTCGGCTGGATGCCTTCCATCGTGACATAGTACCCCAACTTCGACCCCGAAAGTGCATTTGGCGGGATTCAATTTCATCCTGGCCTTTTCCAATGTCCGTAGTGTTTCCTCGATATCTCGCAACAGCATATTCTCGTATGGGCTTTTTATAACCATATCGTCAACATAAACCTTGATATTTCATCTGATTTGGTTGGTGAATAGGGAATCGACAAGCCGCTGGTAAGTTGCCCTAGCGTTCTTCAATCCGAATGGAATTTTGGTGTAACAGAAAGTGCCTTGGTCCGTGTAAAAGGCTGTTTTCTCCTCGTCGTTTGTGCTCATCATTCATCAAGATCTGGTGATATCCTTTGTATGCGTCGAGGAAGCACTTCCACCGGAATCCTTACAGGGATTCTACTTTCTGATCTATTTCGTGTAGTGGATAGCAATATTTTGGGCACGCCTTATTTTGGTCTGAGTAGTCGATGCACATTCACCAACTACCGTCATGTTTCCTCACCATTACCAGGTTGGCGATCCATGTTGGGAAAATCGCTTCACTAAGGATTCCGAGGTTGGTCAGTTTCGCTACTTCCACACTGATCGCTTTGTTTCGATCCCCACCTTGGACCCGCTTCTTCTGCTTTATTTCCTTGGTCCTCGGCTTTATCATCAGCTTGTGTTCTATGATCCCTCTATCGACCCCTACCATGTTTGTGGGTCTCCATGCGGACATGTGCTTGTATTTTCGTAGTAGCTGGACCAGCACCTCCCTTGTTTTTGTAGGGAGGGCCACTCCTACCATCACTCGTTGGTTTGGATGCTCCCTGTTGATCACTTCCCCTCTGTCTGATGGTTCTGGATTTGGTCTTTTGGCTTCGGCTGAGATGTCGCTTGGTTGCATAATCTCGTAACATTTAAGGTCCTTCGGGGGTGTGGCCAAGATCGCTACTGGTCCTTGGCTGGTGCTAAACTTAACCACCCCATGGATTGTTGACGGGACTGCTCCAAATCTTAATAGGGTCGGTCGCCCCAGTATGATGTTGTGTTCCAACGGGTGTCGTATGACTACAAAGTCTACCAGGGCGGTTCGTTTCCTAGTTTTGTTCTGGCTGACTAGTGTGAATGGTAAATGGATCGTACCTAATGACCATAGGCTGTGCCCCGTGAACCCTATGAGTTGGCCTGCGGCGGGTTTTAGTCCTTCTTTCCACTCGTTCAGTAGGCGTCGGAAACAGTGTTCGTAAATGATGTCTGCCGAGCTCCCGGTGTTGATGTATACTCGGTGAACTATCATGTTCCGGATAGACCCTTGAATGACGAGGAGGTTTTCCACATTCCACCCAGCTGGGATTGGGTCGTTCCTGGAGAATTTTAATCCTTGTGCCGTTTCTGCGACGTCGCGCGTGTGTTCCTCGTGCTCCACTCTCCCTCTTTTGTGGTGGATTGCCAATATCTCCAACTTGGTTTCTGGTTTCCTGGCAGCGTCTTTGGGGTTATCTGCGTCGAACTTAGCTCTCAAGCTTTTGGTGATCTCTATTATGTTGCCTTTTAACTATTTCTCTTTGATTTCCCGTTTTAAGACCGCGCAATTGATCATATCGTGTGTCCTACTCTTGTGGTACTCGCAGTATCATGTTTTAGTACCTTTCACTGCTGGCTTTTCATCGACTGCGTAGACTTTTGTCTGTCTCCCTCGCCTATCGTCTCTAGTGAAGGGTCTGAAGTGTCCTGTTGGTCGTCTGTCTCGTCCTGTAAACCTATTATTTCCTTGAAAATCAGGGTGGGTTGTGTTGAAGTTATTCCGCCTCCCTGCGGAGGCTGTCATGGCGTTGAGGTACGCCTGCTTCGATGCTTCACCTTCCTCCTGGAATAAGAAGCGCTCCACCCTTTCTTTCAACTCAGCCCTTGTCTTGGGTTGCTTTCCCATGAGTTTTTGGGACAACGATCCTGGTAGCAGGCCCCAGGTGAATGCCCCTGCGATTAGGCCTTTGTCGTCCCAAATGATTGTGTGGCAGTCACCTTTGTATTTCCGAAGTTGCATGAAGTTTGTTAGGAATAGGTATTTCAGTTGGTTGAAATTGCTGATGCTTCCCGGGTTCAACGTTTTGAACCATGTTCCTGCGTTACCATCCAAGGTAGTGGGAAAATATGTGCACCAGAATCGCTCATCTAGTTTCAGGGACGTCATCGTCCATTTATACGTATCGATATGGCTGTCTGGGTTAGTAGTTCTGTTGTATGTCTTAAGGTAAGGTAATTTAGCGGTGTTAAGGATTTCATACTCCACGAGTTCTTTGACAAATGGTGATGTGACACTTCGTGATGAGCAGTCTTGGGTTGGGATATGTTGGCTAAGGTAGTACCCTGGTTGTTCTGCCGTCGGAAATGGTTGTACCAACATGTTGTTGTAGGCGGTTAGATCTGGTATTGGTATGTGGTAAGGGTTGAACGGTTGGGTTATAGCAGGGGAATTGTATGGCGTGGGTTGAACGGTTGGGACATAATAGGGGGTGTATAGCATAGGTGTTAGTTGCTGAGCCGGGGGTTCTGTTGGTGGGCTATGGTTGGCTGTTAGGAGAACAAGAGTGGCGGAGCTGGTATGGGTTGAGAGAAAAATTTGGAGACACACTTGAACAAACGTTAGAACAAGTAAGTTGCAGAATAGTTAATCTCTAAGGATCTAAAAGCTTAACAATAATAAAGTTAGATAGTTAGATAGTGAGATAGTTAGTTGCGGAAAGTAAAGAAAGATAAATGACAAAGGTTATATCAAGAATACACTTAAACTGATTCATAACAAGGAATGCAATCACTCCAAGTTAGTAAGCAAGATCAAGTTTAGTGATTAAGTCTAGAAGACTTGCTCCGAAGAGAGGTTATGTTCCAGTAGCAGTTTGAGTGTAATGAAGATAAGAAAGATAACTGATGAAGATAAGAAAGATGATTGAATGAGAAACTTTGTGTATTAAGAAGTTCAGAGTTTTCACACTCAGATATATCACCAGTACATAATACATAAGAAAGAGTCTCTATTTATAGAGTTTAGAAAAGAACAACTCTATGAGCAGTCGTGCAAGACATGCTGGACAATAGAGTGAATTACATAGTAAAAGGAATGACTAAGATTGCGGATAGGAAAGACTTGAACACTTCGGATGCTGATATTATTGCTAATGGAGAATGGTTGCGGTCTCAGTTGTAGAGATTGACTCCGGTGCTGATTGGTTGTAGGTACTGAACCGTTGCGGTAGATAAGTTCAAAAGGGTCACTTTTATGTTTCAACAATTTCCCCCTAAGTGACCTTTTTAACTTTGGTTCAGTTATCAAGTTTGAGAAACTTGATCAAAATCGACCAAAATTTTCTAACATTTTCCAGCCACAAGATTCTTCTGGAGATCTCGAACTTGACTTCCACAGTAGTGTGTTTTGATCTTTCCACTGCGGTCTTGCATATGTCAAGTTGCTTCTTGGGCAGGCGATGCATGGCATTCATCGAAATGAAATATTTGACATTGTCCGTTTTCCGTTTGAATATGATGCCAAGATCTGGGAAGTTGGTTGCACCTAGAGATCTTTCTTCAAAACCTTATGTAAGCATTGATACTGGTTCAAGTGGTGGAAGGTCAAATTTCTTGAGGATAGTGGGGTAGATGTCCGCATCAATCTTCGCAAAGTCACAGACAGTTTCTTTGAGGAAGGATTTGGCTTTGTCGAGAGCTATCTGCATCTTAGGATGTTTCTCTGCCTTGTTCTGAAAAACTCTGGCAATGAGAAATACTTCTTCAGGGTTCATGTAGGGGAAGGCTGCCTGGGTGCGGATGTAATCGTGCTCTCTTCTGGTCAGAGTGAATTGAGCAAAGTCTGCTTTCATAAACTTCCGCATCTTGTAGTTCTTCACTACGGATGGTCTATCTTTAGACCAAATGTTTTCCACTGAAGAGCCATGCTTCGCATAGAATCGAGTCAGTCTTTCGAATTCCATTGGCAGACGCTTGTGATCAGGAAGACTGCGGTCGAAGGAGTCAAAGACAACAAAGTACTTGGCATTGGGAGAAATTGGAATATCCCAATAACCATCTGATGGTGGTTCAAAATATGTGAGGTGGGGAGTGTAGTCTTCATCAAGTAGCCTGCAGAGAGGATTGACCCATGAGTTGATCAGTGATTCATCAATCATAGTGTCAAAACCGCATTCTCTCCATATGAGTTCGGCTAGCTTGGCTGCTTTCCAGTCATGTTTCCTCTGGGCAATAGCAGGAGAATCTGTAGAGCTTTCTGAGGACATATGTTCCTCAAGATTCTTTAGGTGGGGAGGCGTCATAGGACGGTTTAGGTTGTTTTTGGGTGATGAGTGGGGAGATGGAATATTTTGAGATGGTGGAGGGGAAGACTGCGGAGTGGGAATTTTATTTGTGGTGATTGGAGGGCTCTATCGGATGGATGTATTTGAGCGCTCACCGCGATCGTCTTCTCTATCACTTCCCCCTCTTGAGGAATGCAACCCTGGTGCTTCCTCAAGCCATTGTTTCAGTCCATCAACTTTGGCACAAACCTCAGCAAACTGTGTTTTCATTGATTCGGCCAGTTGGGAGTTGTTTAGAACTGCAGAGTTGAAGAGCAGCTTGTGAATATCCTTTGTGAGCTGCAGTATCTCTGGGCCATGAAAGTTTGATGTGAGGGATTTCTGCATGCGGGCAAGTTTTGCATGAAGGACAGAAATCGTGGACTCATAGGCAGTATGAGTTTCCTCTATTGCCTTTTGGGACTGGGCAGCTTGATCTGCAGTGGCTGTTTGTAAGCCTTGTTTGATTGCGGTTACCTCAGTGATGAGGCGTTCCACTGCGGCCATGAAATCTTGATGGTCGGCCCTGTGGTTGGTGTCGAGAGATCGAATCCCCATCTAAGGGATTCGGTTTGTTGACCTCTTGGATGTCTTCATCGTCTAAGCCAAAGGTTGGGGCCGAGCTGAGTTCAATAGCTGGCTCTTCGTCTTGAGATGGGTTGACTGCGGTACGTGGAACATGAGGTGAAGAAGGAGGAACATTTGATGTACCTGCGGCTGCGGTTGAGGCTTGGACTTTCAGCACAGTTTCAGCCATTTGGTCCATCCAAGTCTGAACCTTAAAAATTGTTGCAGCAGTGTGGGCGTTGCTGATGGCATTTGCCCAGTATTTGGCTACGGACAGAATTTCTTGCTCCTTTTACTTTTGTTGTCTGACCTGCTGCTCCTTGCGGGCTTGGAACGCCCTTTTGAAAGCAGCATACTTCTTGATTTCAGCATCAGTGGTTGGTCGATACCGACTCCAAGAGTCATTTGAGTCTTCATCGTCAATTCCTTGTCGCACCAAGCTGTCCCTTGGGTTCAGAATCCTTGCACATTAGTGCTCACCGTGCCTAAACCACCTGATACAGATGTAAGCAGAGTAGGATTTCCTGGGCTTCCTTGGTCTCCTTGACCCGTGGTCAAGTTTGGCCTCGGCCTAGTTCTGGCATGGGCGAAAGAGATGCCCTGCGGATGGAGTGGTGTTTGTAGTGTTTGGGATACTTGCAAGAGGATGGAGTCTAACTCCTCAGAAGAAAAGATGTGCAGCCGAGAAGCCCTGGAGACCTTAGGGCGATTACCATTTTATCTACTTGAGATCCAACTGGGGGGCTGTCTCCACGTTCAGAAGAAGATGAGGATGAAACAATCTCACAAGATGAGTTTGAGTGGTATTCGATGGTGGTATCGAATGGATGTGCGGCCATCCCAAGGACTACCGGAGCCTGTGGAGAGGCTTCAGTATCAGTCCGGTCACGCATATGGCTAGTGGTTTCGGTTGTCTTTCTTTTCTTGAGGATAGATATGGGTTGTCTATCTTCCTTAGAGTCACTACACGATACAATGGTGGTTTTGGTTTTGCGTTTCTTGGAGGGCGTGGTTTGTTTTGGAGCTTTCTTTTTGGGTGTTGTAGCTTTCTTTTTAGAAGCTACTGTTTTCCTCCGTTGAGAAAGGTTAGAGAGTGTAGTGGCAGAGGGGGCTGCGGTACCCTTAGGAAGAATAGGTTAAGAAGGAAGAGGTGGGGTAGAAGGGTATGGGATAATACCCTCTGCGGCCTCAATATGATCTGAGACATCAGCAGTCTCAAGACCAAACAGTGAAAGAATGTGTGTGGGGAGCCTGCGGATAGGTCCAAAACTAGTTTGATCAGAGGAAGGAGTATACCTTTTGAGATCCTTAGTGACAAAGAAATTGATGTCACTTCCCATGTCGAGACCAGCATCCGCATGCAGATCAGAAATACACAGAGACCAAAAGCGAGCAAAAGTGAGCTCGGTTGGGCTTTCCTTTGGTTGTCCTTTAGGAATGTATTGGAGGAAGTCATCCCAAAGAATTTGACCGTAGTTGACATCACGGCCGGTGAAGATGCTCCATACAAGTTCAAGGAGCTTGATGTTGTCGATGCCTCCGGTTCTACCAAATAGACATCCGATGACGAAGTGGCATACAAACTGCCAAACCGCAGGTAGCTGATTTTTCTTAAACTCACCAACCCCTCGGATTGATTTCTGGTAACCCATTTGGTACAGTGCGGTAGTGATATCGGATAAGGATGGAGTGAAGATTTTGATGGAGGGATGGATTAACAGGTTAATGGAGGTTAAGAATTTTTCTTTGGTCAAGATGACCAAGGAATCGTTGACAAGGTTCAAATGCACTTCTTGAGGATTTTCCATTGGTCTGTATGCAGACAGAGCACATTTGAAAAGTGTAGAAACGGGAACAACATCGGTGAATGCTTCGAACGGGCCAAAAAGGATGTGGTTCTTGAGATGCTTGATCATCAGTTTAGTTGGAGCATTGTAAGAAGGATGATCGTTAAACACAGCCCGAAAGTTGCTTGAAGCGATTGTTGGTGATGTGGAACTGGTTTGATTCATCGAACTTGAAGCCTTGGATTGCTTCTTAGATGTACCAGATTTCGTCATTGAGAGTTATGAGATGGAAGTTCTTGAGAGCTTTTGTGGGTTCTTGGAGAGTTGAGAGAGTAATCAATTATCAGAGAGCGTAAACGATTATAGAGAAGAAGAAGGGTTTATAAAGGGGGGGTAAAAGAATTTTAACCCTAGGTAAAGGATAAGAGGGAGTAAGAAGTTGAATGGGGTTTTGGGGGGAATCAACGATTTTGGGATTGAATCTCAACCACACGAATATGAAACGGGTTTTGAAGAGATTTGAGAGATCTTAAAAGGAGGTTTTGCATTTAATGGTGGAGTGGACGCATGGTAATGCGTCAGGTAATCGTGGGCTGATGAGAGAGAATGTTGGAACTGATTGGACGTGTTTGGGAGAGGAAAGGACAAATTGAAAAAGGATTGATTTGGGTATCATTCTTTTTGGCATCATCCCTAAAATAGGTCTGATACGGGGTTTATTAAGAAAGATAAAGTGATAGTTTCTAAAGGGAATGTTTGTATTTTATTTAATGAAGGATCATTAAATAGCACACAAGGATTCAAGGATTAAAGAATCGGTTGGAATTTATTTGAGATGGTTGCGGATGAATTTATCAACGTCGTTGAGAAACTCCATTGCGGATGAGAAAGAAAAATTTCAGAGAATCTGTGAGACAAACACTTATACGAAAATTAGAAACAAAGGAACATTAAGACCCATGAGAGGTACGTATGACATATGGTTACGGTACCTAGATTGCGGTATCAAAACCATCTATCATATGTAATTCTCAATTAGAACCGTAATGGGGACCAAAGACGGTCTGCAGTAGCTAACACTTCAAAAAGAACTGCGGGTCCGGATTCATCATTCCCAACATTTGTAAGAATGTATTGAGTTTTGAAGAGTCAAGAGCTTTTGTAAAAACATCAGCAATCTCTTCAAGAGTAGGAACAAAGATGAGTTCAATATTACCTTTCAAAATATGATCTTTGATGAAATGGTATCGTAACTCAATGTGTTTCGTTTTGGAGTGCTGAATAGGATTATGAGAGATAGCTATAGCACTTTCAGAGTCACAGTAAATTGGTATCCGCAACATTTTGTACCCATAGTCTAGTAATTGTGTCTTCATCCAGAGAACTTGGGAACAGCAACTGGCTGCGGCTACATATTCTGCTTCTGCGGTAGATAGAGATACACACGTTTGTTTTCTTGAAGACCAGCTTACAAGTCTTCATCCTATAAATTGACATCCACCTGAAGTACTTTTTCTATCGAGCTTACAACCTGCATGATCCGCATCGGTGAAGGCTTGAAGACTGAAGTCGTTGCCTACAGGATAGCATAAGCCCATAGATTTGCTTCCTTTAAGATACCGAAGAATTTGTTTGGCTGCGGTCATGTGAGACACTTTTGGATTAGCCTGGTATCTTGCGCATACACCAGTTGCAAAGACAATGTCAGGTCTGCTTGCGGTGAGGTACATTAGCGAACCAATGACGCATCTATAATTCTTGTGATCCACAGGTTCACCTGAGGGATCAATAGAGATCTTATATCCGAAGGCCATAGGGACTTTAGTAGAAGAGCAGTTATCCATTGAGTATTTCTTCAGAAGTTCTGTGGTGTAATTCTCTTGGTGAATGAAAATTCCTTGCTGAATTTGTTTGACTTGAAGACCTAGAAAGAAGTTGATCTCTCTATTCATGCTCATTTTGAATTTGTTGGTCATGAGCTTTGCAAATTCTTCTACCATATCTTGATCAGTAGACCCAAAAATGATATCATCCACATATATTTGTACCATCATAAGGTGGTCACCATTTGCTTTTCTGAATAATGTGGGATCAATCACTCCTCTTTTGTAACCAGATGAGACAAGAAATTCAGAGAGTGTCTCATACCAAGCTCTTAGAGCTTGTTTCAGGCCATAGACTGCTTTTTCGAGCTTATAGCAGTAGTTTGGAAATTCATTATTTTCAAAGCCTGGAGGTTGCTGAAGGTAAACTTCTTCTTTTAGTTCACCATTGAGGAAGGCACTTTTAACATCCATTTGGTGTACCTTGACATTTTTGTGGGGTGCGTATGCTAGAAAGATCTGGATGGCTTCCATTCGTGCTACCAGAGCATACGTTTCATCTTAGTCAATGCCTTCTAGTTGACTATAGCCTTTGGCAACCAGTCTTGCCTTGTTTCGGATGACTGAGCCAGATTCGTCTAGCTTGTTCTTGAAAACTCATCTTGTACCGACAATAGTATGACCTTGTGGAAGAGGAACAAGTTGCCATACTTTGTTTCTTTCAAATTCTTCTAATTCTTCTTGCATTGTAACTATCCAGTCTGGTTCAAGCAGTGCTTCTTTGATAGTTCGAGGTTCAATTGAAGACATAAATGCTGCATAATGACAATGGTCAGATAAATCTTAGGAAGACCGAGTATGGATACCTGCTGATGGATTGCCGATAATTTGACCTGGTGGATGGTCTTTTGTCCACACATGAAGACGTGGCATTAGATGATTAGCAGCTACGGTAGAAGGAATGTCTTGGATATCAGAGGAATCTGCGGTTGGGGAAGGCAGTTCCCCCTAGACTTGAGAGCATCCTGCTGAATCATCTTCATCTATTAAAGCAGGGTTTTCTTGAGGAGTTGGCAGAGATTGAGGTTCCTCCTGGATTGCGGATGGGAGATCCTCTAGAACTTCAGAAGGTTCCTCCTGGAATGTAGATGAATGAGTGACAATTCTAGGATCGGATCTAGTGCCAATATTCTCTATGAGTTCATCATCTGAGTCGTCCGAAGGTTCGTTTGATGGGGAGACTTCACTTCGGCTAGGAATGTAAGCAGCATCAGGTACTGGAACCTCAACGGTTGTAGCAATATCCAGAGTAGAGCTTTCCCCCTCAACCAGAGAGGTGGAAGTATTGAGTGATACTACTTCAGATAGAGAAGGTCCAGATATGTCGGCATGTTGTTGTTGAGCTGCGGATGACACTAGGACTTCGGATAGTTTTGCCGTTTCAATGAGATCAAACAGATAATCAGAGTTTATTTCAACTAGATTTAGAGGTCTAGAGTTGGCTAGAATGTCACTTTCCATGATTGTAGTTGTTTCGGTGGACGGAGGTGCACTGCGGATGTGAGAGTTATCAAATTTCACATCAAAGCTTTCAATGATCAACCTTGTTCTTCTGATGAGCACTCGATATGCAACCTTGTTAGTGGAGTAACCAAGGAAGATACCTTCGTCAGACTTCGGTGCAAACTTATTGAGTCGATCTCTGTTGTTGATCACGAAGCATCTACATCCAAAGATATGAAAGAAACGAACATTGGGTTTGCGATTGTTGAGCCCTTCATATGGCATTTTGTTGAGACGCTTGCCACAATACTGCGGTTTTGAACAAAGCATGCAGTTGCTACTGCTTCGGCCAAGAAATAGAGAGGAAGTTGGGCGAAGTTAAGCATGGATCTGGCCGCTTCAACGAGTGTGCGATTTCTTCTCTCTACTACACCATTTTGTTGCGGTGTATAGGGTGCTGAAAAATTGTGAGAGATGCCTTTAGAAACTAGGAAACTGGTTACAAGATGATTAGTGAACTCAGTTCCATTATCACTGCGGATGCGTCTGACTGGAAGCTTGATTTGAAGTTCGATTTCTTTGATTAAGTTAATGAAGACTTGTGATGTCTCTAATTTGAGTCTAAGAAAGAAGACCCATGTGAAGCGTGTATAGTCATCAACAATAACCAGTATATATTTTTTGTGGTGAAGACTGGCTACGGTTGAGGGACCACAGAGATCGATGTGTAGTAGCTCCAGTGGTTCAGAGATAGAAGAATCCATTATCAGAGGATGACTTGCTTTGGCTTGCTTACCGCATTCGCACGCTAGGCAAAGAGTTTCGTTGCTGAATTTGAGAATAGGGAGACCACGGACCAGTTCTCCTGTGACGAGGTTGTTGATGTAGCGAAAATTGAGATGAGCAAGCTTTCGGTGCCATAGCCAGCAGACTTCGGATACAGCTTTGGACAGAAAACACAGCTGCGGTTTGCCAATGATGAGAGAAACATCAAGAGGGTACATCGTGCCTTCACAGCATGACTTGATTAAGCAGGTCCTGCGATCACTCATCATTATGTAACATAATTGATTGTCAAATTCAACTCGATGTCCTGCTTTACATAGTTGGCCAACACTGATAAGATTGTGTTTAAGACCTTCTACATAAGCAACCTTCTGAATAGAAAAGTTCCCCGTAGTGAGAACACCGTAACCTCGGATGACACCGTTTGCATTGTTGCCAAACGTGACATTTCCACCATTGCATATTGGCCTGAAATCCCAAAGGTACTCTAACCTTCCGGTCATGTGCAAGGAGCAGGCACTGTCAATTAACCATTCTTCTTCTTGTTCCTCCTTGCACAAAGCCTAAGATTTAAACGATTAGTTTAGGCATCCAAACAAGTTTGGAGCCAGGGACGATTGATGTATTCTTGAATGATGCATGGTCCGAGGTTGCGTGGACAGGTCTTTTGTCATTATTCAAACCGAGTCCTGGGTGTTTGTTCAGATTTGGATTGTTACGAGTTTTCTGAAAAGTGTGAGATTTCTGACTTTGATTTGACTTGACATGATATAAAAACCTTTGACAGCTGCACTGACATTTGCAAAAAGAGGATTTGTCATTGAATCTGACATTGTGCTTGGTCAGCGGTTTATGGGGTGTGTTGGACTTGAAAGTAGTTCGAGGTAGGTAACTTCTGAAAGATTTGACGTTTGAGTTCTGAAAAGTTTGTTTTGAACGAGGTTTCTCACGTGTAAATCTTTGATTTGCTCTAGGAGGATTTGACAAAATTCCTTTCCATTTGTTTTGATTTGATCTTAAAAGTGTTGGAGTGGGTAAAACTCCTTTCCATTTCGGGTCAGTTGAAGAGTAGATCTGAAAAACATAGTTTCTGACAAGTTTCACACCCTTTTGGGTTGTGTCAGAAGTAGCAGGAGTGACTTTTGAAATTGAACTTTTCCTTTTGTTTGTTCTCATGAAAGAAGAATTTTTTGAAATGTAATTTGTGAGAACAAATTTTTCTGGACTGCGGTTTCTTGGAATTCTTACATGTTTTCTATTTTCTGAAAAACTTCGTTTGCTTTTGTTTTGAAATCTGATTTCCTCTTTGAAAGCACTTTTTGCCAAAAATTTTGGTGAACCGTAGTCATTGTTATTCAACTGCGGTTTCTTGGAACCTTTAGGATTATTTTGAAAACGTGGGCTAGAATCATCAGAACTTGAGGATTCTGGAGTTTGAGAGCATTGGCCTACCTCAAAATTTTCTATAGGCAATTCGTGAAAAATCGGTTGAAGAGTTGTAGTTCCTTGAACTAAAGAGTTGCAGTCAATGTTTTTTAACTGCGGTGAAGATGACTTGACTATTTCAAAGTAGGTTTTAGACGAGATTGCGATGGAACATTTCTGGGACAGTTGATTATAGTCTGAGGACAAAAATGGAAAGTCCTTTGAGACTTCAGGGCCTTCAACAACAATTTCTTCATCAACTTCGAATGAAGTTTGAGAATTTGAGTGAGTTGTGCCAGTGATGGGAATTTGATCATGTATGTGACTAGAATCCTCAGGCACAATTTCCTCAATGACACAATTATTGCTTAAATTGTGTAATCTACTGAAGTGATTTTTAATATCCTCAGGAAAAGTCATGTCATTGACAGGGAAATGAAATTCTCTATCAGGAGGGACATACACTCTGTCTTTGTTGAACCGGGGTGAGGAATCCATTGCGGTAGGATATCCATTTGACCAACCCCAATTATATGTGTTGTCAACGGTTCCATTGTTTACCAAATTTTCAATAGCCTCACTTTCATTAAACAGTTTTTCAATTAAAAGATTCAAGCGTACAATTTCTTTCTGAGCTAAATCGTTTTGATTCAAGGCTATTTCTAATTGAGTTTCACTTAACATTCTAGCATCTTTCTCTAACTCTAGATCTCTTTCTAGCATTGCCATCTTAAGTCTCTTGTTATCCAGTCTTCCTCTCACGTGGAACATCTCTTCGGACACTATGTTCTTCTCATCTAAGGCTTTGTTATAGTCTGAAAGGACGGCAGCACAAGTGTCATTAAGATTATCTATATAGGGTTGACAATCATGCATGCTATAATTTAAAGTTTGGATCATGAGTTTTACCTGTTCAACGATGCTTAGAGACCCATCTTTCGCCATGTAGCAGTAGTTTTTGTTCAACATGGTTGACCCATCATCATCCGTAGTGGCTAGCATGCAAATTTTCCCTTTTCTTGTAACACTGTTGATGTTCTCTTCTTCATCTCCTGATGACCAAACTTGATGGTCTCGTTTAACTTGAGCTACATATGCCCTTGCCTTTTCTTTTTCTTCTAACTCTTGATCCATTCTGAGATAGAATGCTCTGTCCTTGACTACGTTGGCCTTACAGTCTTTTGCGAAGTGATTTTCTTTGTTGCACTTGTGACAAATTACAATATCAGTTTTGTCTTCTAATTGAGTACCGGAGTCTTTGTTCTGAGGTGACTGCGGTATCTCCTTGGGTTGAGTGTTCTGAGAGACTTTAGAATACCGAGAGTTTTTGTTCTGAGGACCAAAGTTACAGTTGAATGGTGGTTTGTTGAATTTTTGATTCTTGCGAAAAGAGGAAGGTGATATGCGGTTGAACTGTTGGCTAACTAGAGCAATAGCCTTCTGAAACTCTTCTTCATCATCATACTCAGAATCTGCTTCATATGACTGAGGTGGGGTGTCATACGATGAAGAATAAGGTGACTGCGGTGGAGCTTGTGCTATGAGAGCAAGCGGTCCCCCGAAGTCAGCACAGTCTTTGAGTACAGTGGATTCTTGTGCTTGAAGTTCTCCATAAAGTTTGTAGAGTGATAAAGAGTGAATCTTTCTGTCACCTTGGACTATCATTTTGGCCTTAGTCCAATGTCTTCCTAGACCATTAAGGAACTGGAGATTGGTTTCATGGTTGCTGCGGATGGTACCAGCATTTGATAACTTTGTGACTATTAGGTTGAATCTTTTGAAGGAGTCTTCCAAACTTTCACCAGCATGAGCTTTGAAGTTGTTGAATTCGTTGAGTGCAGTTGTGAGCTTCTTGTCTTGTGCTTGTTCTGAGCCTTCATACAAGTTTTTGAGTACATCCCATATCTCTTTGGCTGACTTGCAGTTTATGATAATATCAAAGTTGTCAGGAGCAACACCACATGAAATTTCATAAAAAGCAACAGCATCATTTTCCATTTTATCGAGATCATCTTTGGTAGGACGGCTCATAGTTGGTTGACCTCCTCCTAGTCTGGTTGCAGCACCGTCAGTTTGGATTGGTGTGAGGACTGGAACATGTGGTCCTTCTTCCACGGATCTCCATACATCTCTACCTAATCTTCTTAAGTACCTCTCCATTCTTTGTGACCAGTGATGATATTCATTTGCTACTAGTATTGGGGCTCGGTTAGAACCACCAACACTATTGGAGACATTCATAGATAACGATTGTGCCATTTTTGTTTGTTTTTTTTAAGAAATGAGCTTTAGTGGTATATAAAGCTTAATGAGAAAATCATAGTTCTGACATCCAAAAAGCAACCACTTTGGCTCTGATACCAATTGCTGAGAGAAAAATTTGGAGACACACTTGAACAAACGTTAGAACAAGTAAGTTGCAGAATAGTTAATCTCTAAGGATCTAAAAGCTTAACAATAATAAAGTTAGATAGTTAGATAGTGAGATAGTTAGTTGCGGAAAGTAAAGAAAGATAAATGACAAAGGTTATATCAAGAATACACTTAAACTGATTCATAACGAGGAATGCAATCACTCCAAGTTAGTAAGCGAGATCAAGTTTAGTGATTAAGTCTAGAAGACTTGCTCCGAAGAGAGGTTATGTTCCAGTAGCAGTTTGAGTGTAATGAAGATAAGAAAGATAACTGATGAAGATAAGAAAGATGATTGAATGAGAAACTTTGTGTATTAAGAAGTTAAGAGTTTTCACACTCAGATATATCACCAGTACATAATACATAAGAAAGAGTCTCTATTTATAGAGTTTAGAAAAGAACAACTCTATGAGCAGTCGTGCAAGACATGCTGGACAATAGAGTGAATTACATAGTAAAAGGAATGACTAAGATTGCGGATAGGAAAGACTTGAACACTTCGGATGCTGATATTATTGCTAATGGAGAATGGTTGCGGTCTCAGTTGTAGAGATTGACTCCGGTGCTGATTGGTTGTAGGTACTGAACCGTTGCGGTAGATAAGTTCAAAAGGGTCACTTTTATGTTTCAACAATTTCCCCCTAAGTGACCTTTTTAACTTTGGTTCAGTTATCAAGTTTGAGAAACTTGATCAAAATCGACCAAAATTTTCTAACATTTTCCAGCCACAAGATTCTTCTGGAGATCTCGAACTTGACTTCCACAGTAGTGTGTTTTGATCTTTCCACTGCGGTCTTGCATATGTCAAGTTGCTTCTTGGGCAGGCGATGCATGGCATTCATCGAAATGAAATATTTGACATTGTCCGTTTTCCGTTTGAATATGATGCCAAGATCTGGGAAGTTGGTTGCACCTAGAGATCTTTCTTCAAAACCTTATGTAAGCATTGATACTGGTTCAAGTGGTGGAAGGTCAAATTTCTTGAGGATAGTGGGGTAGATGTCCGCATCAATCTTCGCAAAGTCACAGACAGTTTCTTTGAGGAAGGATTTGGCTTTGTCGAGAGCTATCTGCATCTTAGGATGTTTCTCTGCCTTGTTCTGAAAAACTCTGGCAATGAGAAATACTTCTTCAGGGTTCATGTAGGGGAAGGCTGCCTGGGTGCGGATGTAATCGTGCTCTCTTCTGGTCAGAGTGAATTGAGCAAAGTCTGCTTTCATAAACTTCCGCATCTTGTAGTTCTTCACTACGGATGGTCTATCTTTAGACCAAATGTTTTCCACTGAAGAGCCATGCTTCGCATAGAATCGAGTCAGTCTTTCGAATTCCATTGGCAGACGCTTGTGATCAGGAAGACTGCGGTCGAAGGAGTCAAAGACAACAAAGTACTTGGCATTGGGAGAAATTGGAATATCCCAATAACCATCTGATGGTGGTTCAAAATATGTGAGGTGGGGAGTGTAGTCTTCATCAAGTAGCCTGCAGAGAGGATTGACCCATGAGTTGATCAGTGATTCATCAATCATAGTGTCAAAACCGCATTCTCTCCATATGAGTTCGGCTAGCTTGGCTGCTTTCCAGTCATGTTTCCTCTGGGCAATAGCAGGAGAATCTGTAGAGCTTTCTGAGGACATATGTTCCTCAAGATTCTTTAGGTGGGGAGGCGTCATAGGACGGTTTAGGTTGTTTTTGGGTGATGAGTGGGGAGATGGAATATTTTGAGATGGTGGAGGGGAAGACTGCGGAGTGGGAATTTTATTTGTGGTGATTGGAGGGCTCTATCGGATGGATGTATTTGAGCGCTCACCGCGATCGTCTTCTCTATCACTTCCCCCTCTTGAGGAATGCAACCCTGGTGCTTCCTCAAGCCATTGTTTCAGTCCATCAACTTTGGCACAAGCCTCAGCAAAGTGTGCTTTCATTGATTCGGCCAGTTGGGAGTTGTTTGGAACTGCAGAGTTGAAGAGCAGCTTGTGAATATCCTTTGTGAGCTGCAGTATCTCTGGGCCATGAAAGTTTGATGTGAGGGATTTCTGCATGCAGGCAATTTTTGCATGAAGGACAGAAAATCGTGGACTCATAGGCAGTATGAGTTTCCTCTATTGCCTTTTGGGACTGGGCAGCTTGATCCGCAGTGGCTGTTTGTAAGCCTTGTTTGATTGCGGTTACCTCAGTGATGAGGTGTTCCGCTGCGGCCATGAAATCTTGATGGTCGGCCCTACGGTTGGTGTCGAGAGATCGAATCCCCATCCCAACTTAGAGAGAGATGCGCTCAGCGGCCATATGCTCTCTCGTTTCGAGTCGTTCGATGCGCTCAATGAGGGATTGCGGACCTGGGATATCTTCTGGTGGAGGTTGTGTAGGCTTAACCGCAGTCAAAATTTGATCAACTTTGGTTTGAAGGTTGAGGAATTCTTTGCGAGTGACCACATCTCTCTTCTTTTTCTTCTTCTTTTCTTTAGGCTTTGAAGTGGAGTGCTGAGAACCGTTTGATTCTTCTTCTTCCTCGAACATCATGAGGTCATCATCTAAGGGATTCGGTTTGTTGACCTCTTGGATGTCTTCATCGTCAAAGCCAAAGGTTGGGGCCGAGCTGAGTTCAATAGCTGGCTCTTCGTCTTGAGATGGGTTGATTACGGTACGTGGAACATGAGGTGAAGAAGGAGGAACATTTGATGTACCTGCGGCTGCGGTTGAGGCTTGGACTTTCAGCACAGTTTCAGCCATTTGGTCCATCCAAGTCTGAACCTTAAGAATTGTTGCAGCAGTGTGGGCGTTGCTGATGGCATTTGCCCAGTATTTGGCTACGGATAGAATTTCTTGCTCCTTTTGCTTTTGTTGTCTGACCTGCTGCTCCTTGCGGGCTTGGAACGCCCTTTTGAAAGCAGCATACTTCTTGATTTCAGCATCAGTGGTTGGTCGATACCGACTCCAAGAGTCATTTGAGTCTTCATCGTCAATTCCTTGTCGCACCAAGCTGTCCCTTGGGTTCACGAATCCTTTCACATTAGTGCTCACCATGCCTAAACCACCTGATACAGATGTAAGCAGAGTAGGATTTCCTGGGCTTCCTTGGTCTCCTTGATCCGTGGTCAAGTTTGGCCTCGGCCCAGTTCTGGCATGGGCGAAAGAGATGCCCTGCGGATGGAGTGGTGTTTGTAGTGTTTGGGATACTTGCAAGAGGATGGAGTCTAACTCCTCAGAAGAAAAGATGTGCAGCCGAGAAGCCCTGGAGACCTTAGGGCGATTACCATTTTATCTACTTGAGATCCAACTGGGGGGCTGTCTCCACGTTCAGAAGAAGATGAGGATGAAACAATCTCACAAGATGAGTTTGAGTGGTATTCGATGGTGGTATCGAATGGATGTGCGGCCATCCCAAGGACTACCGGAGCCTGTGGAGAGGCTTCAGTATCAGTCCGGTCACGCATATGGCTAGTGGTTTCGGTTGTCTTTCTTTTCTTGAGGATAGATATGGGTTGTCTATCTTCCTTAGAGTCACTACACGATACAATGGTGGTTTTGGTTTTGCGTTTCTTGGAGGGTGTGGTTTGTTTTGGAGCTTTCTTTTTGGGTGTTGTAGCTTTCTTTTTAGAAGCTACTGTTTTCCTCCGTTGAGAAAGGTTAGAGAGTGTAGTGGCAGAGGGGGCTGCGGTACCCTTAGGAAGAATAGGTTAAGAAGGAAGAGGTGGGGTAGAAGGGTATGGGATAATACCCTCCGCGACCTCAATATGATCTGAGACATCAGCAGTCTCAAGACCAAACAGTGAAAGAATGTGTGTGGGGAGCCTGCGGATAGGTCCAAAACTAGTTTGATCAGAGGAAGGAGTATACCTTTTGAGATCCTTAGTGACAAAGAAATTGATGTCACTTCCCATGTCGAGACCAGCATCCGCATGCAGATCAGAAATACACAGAGACCAAAAGCGAGCAAAAGTGAGCTCGGTTGGGCTTTCCTTTGGTTGTCCTTTAGGAATGTATTGGAGGAAGTCATCCCAAAGAATTTGACCGTAGTTGACATCACGGCCGGTGAAGATGCTCCATACAAGTTCAAGGAGCTTGATGTTGTCGATGCCTCCGGTTCTACCAAATAGACATCCGATGACGAAGTGGCATACAAATTGCCAAACCGCAGGCAGCTGATTTTTCTTAAACTCACCAACCCCTCGGATTGGTTTCTGGTAACCCATTTGGTACAGTGCGGTAGTGATATCGGATAAGGATGGAGTGAAGATTTTGATGGAGGGATGGATTAACAGGTTAATGGAGGTTAAGAATTTTTCTTTGGTCAAGATGACCAAGAAATCGTTGACAAGGTTCAAATGCACTTCTTGAGGATTTTCCATTGGTCTGTAGATGCATAATTTTGATTTATCAACATTGATTGGTACTGTGGTATATTATCTTTTTCACTAAAATATGACCAGGTTTGTAATCTCCTGTTTGTTTCATTCAACATTGTGGTATATTATCTTTGTGATTTTTTTATAATGGACCAAAGGTTACATGAGGTTCATGTTACAGACAAAGATTGCATAACAAATTCTTATTTATCTTCACGATAATCTAAAAAAAACGTATATATATTATAAGAGTGTGAAAGTATCATGCAATTGTAAAAAATCAAAAGGTTCCAACTAAACATTCTTTTCCGTTTATAATAAAGTGGTAAAAATTATGAAAATATCATGAAACATGCGTAAATTTATATTATTTTATGTTTTATTGTAAGCTCTTTAGACCCGATTATTATAAAACTAATCCTTTGAGTTTGGGATACTTCACAAATGGCAGATGATGGAGATTGGAAAGAGGAAGTACATCAAAATGTGTTTTATATGAAATCACATATAATAGGAACTACACCAAAGCTCACCATTAAGAAGTTCACCAAGTTAAGAAGTTCACCAAGTGATCCTTTATGACCTGGTTGGTTCTTGGGCTTTTCCTTCATCTATTTTTATTGATGGAAATCAATGTAGAGATACTACTAGAAAAATATTGTTCCCTTCTTCATGTAGACATAGAATTTTGTGATATAATGTGAAGCATAAGAAAAATAATTCTAATCAAAAGTATATTATCAATATAAATCGTGTTTTACCTAAAATCATTAAAACTAAGCTTACTAATCAATTCTTTAGGGCCGTGATTATCACGGCCCCAAAAAGTTTCGTAGTATATATATATATATATATATATATATATATATATATATATATATATATATATATATATATATATATATATATCTTACCTATTTTTAGACAAAGTCACCAATCCAACATCAAATGTGATATATAAGTGTATAACACCAAAATATAGAGTTTAAGTGTCATTAGAGCGAATTAGTTTCCAGATTTGAGCTTATTCATTTTTAGTTCATTAATTGTATAATAATAGTCTATAATTAATTTTGTTAATTTTGATTCTTATTAAAAATTAAATTGATATTAACTCGTTTTTGTATATATAATTTAACTTTTATGTTTCAAACTTATTTAAAGATTTAGTACTTTTTTTTAACATATTAAAACACCACTTACTTCAAGTTTTAAAAAAAGTAAAAAAAAAAAAAAAATAAGTGGTCTTTTAAGATCTATAAAAAGATCAAAATAGAATAATATACCTAAAATATTCATTTTTTTCAAGTCCTAATTTTACAAATTTGCCATCATTTCTTTTAAAGATTCAGACGGTTTTATCGTACAAATTATATAAATATAAGAGTTATCATATATATACAATGCAAAACATTACTCGCCCAAAAAAAAGCATCAAATCAAATGAGACTATCGAAAGATGGTTCCACATGAACATTGGGAAGATCTTGCAGCACACCTTGTGCCACGTCATCATCATCTAAATCCAGCAATAAACTGTTTCCATTTCCAGTTGTTTCCTCTATCAATAAGCCTTCATCAATCATAGCAGGATTCTCATCTGTGTAAGACAAAAAGTCTTCAAGATGAGATTTGAGATTCCCATTCTCCATTGAAGCAAACTTCACCTCAAGAACACAAGTCTCAAAATCACATTCAAACCCATCTTTAACATCTGGAGACCCATCATCCGGGAAATGTTTCAGAATATCGTTTTTGTCAAAAGTCAAAATGTTGTTGACCGATTCAATGGAGTCTTGCTTTTTGTCAAAAGTCAAAACGTTGACCGATTCAGACCCATCTTCAACATCTGGACACTGATCATCATTTTTGTCAAAAGTCAAAATGTTGACCGATTCGGACCCATCTTCAACATCTGGACACTGATCATCGTTTTTGTCAAAAGTCAAAACGTTGACCGATTCAGACACTTCTTTAACATCTGGACACTGATCATCATTTTTGTCAAAAGTCAAAACGTTGACCGATTCAGACACTTGTTTAACATCTGGAGACTGATCATCGTTTTTCTCAAAAGTCAAAATGTTGACCGCTTCAATGGAGTCTTGGTGAACATCAGTTTTATTAGAGGGGATATCTGTGGAAACATCAGCATAAGTTGTAGTTAAGTCTTCTGAATTGTTTAAGACGGATTCAGAAGGAATTGAAGTCGATTCAAGGGGTAAAACTGGAAATTCATCTTTGGGTTTTGTAAAAGATGAGAATCCAGCTAGAGCTGCAGCCAAAGCATCATCTATGGAAACGGATTTCTTTGGTTTTTCAAAATCATTATTCAGTTGCTGTTTTTCTTCAGAATGTTGAGCATGAAATTGGTTGGTATTTTCTGATTTTGGTTGAGATGTTGGGGAAGAGGGTAAAACTGGAATTTGGGGATTTTTGGTGAGTGATTGGAGTTGCTGTTCTACATGATGGAGTCTTGATTCAATGTGGTTTATGGGGTTCAACATGTTCTCTTCAAACCTCAATAACATATCTTCAATTCTACTCACTCTTGACACAAGTTGTTCCATTAAACTGGTGTTTGGTTCATGAATCTGTCAAAAGGAGTTAGAATTTCAAAAGATATAGCAATGTGCTTTAATTTATTTATTATAATTTATAGCATCCTGTTTTCATTTCTTTCTATTATAGAATTCAAACTAAATCGTTCAACTTTGAAAAATATACACAATTGTAGCAGTAAAAAGAGTTTTGTATTTTGATGACATTGCTAATAACTGGGTAGATTCTTCAACTTAAATGTTGTAATACAAAGAAATAAAGTAGGATTTATATTTTATAATAAACAAATGGGTTAATCTCATAAAAGACCTTATATTTTGTGTTTTTTTTTCTGGATTAAACCTCAACTTTATTTTTTTTCATGAAAAAGACCTTGCACTTTTTCATTTTTTCCGATCTGGCTCTTTTAGTCATTTTTCTCTAAAAGATGTTGTAAAATGTGAGGGTTTTTTCAGTAAAAACTAAAAAAGTTGAGGATTTATTTGGAAACGTTTAGAAGGTTGAGGGTTTTTTTTTTGGAAAAAATGGTTAATCTCAAAAAAGGTGTTATATTTTGTGTTTTTTCCGGATTAAACCTCAATTTTATTTTTTTCATGAAAAAGACCTTGTAGTTTTTTCATTTTTTTTCCAAACCGGCCCTTTTAGTCATTTGTTTTCCAAAAGAAATGTAAAATGCGAGGGTTTTTTCGAGAAAAACTAAAAAGGTTGAGGGTTTATTTGGAAGCATTTAGAAGGTTGAAGGTTTTACTCGAAAAAAAAAAAATACAAAGTTGAGGGCTTTTTCGGAAAAATGAAAAAATACAAGCTCTTTTTCAGGCAAAAAATAAATTTGATGTTTAATCCGGAAAAGGCACAAAATATAAGGTTTTTTCAGATTAACCCTTTAATAAGACAAAGTTGAGGGTATTTTCGGAAAAAATGAAAAAACATAAGGTCTTTTTCATGAAAAAAAATAATGAGATTTAATCCAGAAAAAACACAAAATATAAGGCCTTTTATGAGATTAGCCCTAAACAAATCAGTGAAAGTGCATTGCTTTTCTTGCATTTAACCATTATATAAAATGAGGGTATTTTCGGCTTTCAATAAAAAAAAATCCATCAAACATGGAATTCAATGGATTCCAATGTAACTGAATCCCATCAAATTGGCAACCAAACACACAATGGAACGGAATCCCAGACTCCAATTCCATCGGAATCCGCAGTTATCTCAAAAAGTATTTTTCATTATAAAAACACATACCTTCTCTTTATCTAAACTCGAACCACCCACATGGCACCGAGTCAACTCATCAGTTCCTCCCGACTCGGAATCTCGAATTCCAATTCCATTGGAAACCGCCACCGGAAAACCCCCTGAACTTTCGGTTCGGTTATCGCACCGAGTCAACTCAGCAGTAGAAGGTGGCAGTTGGCAGCGAGTCAACTCAGTAGTTGGTTGTGACTCGGTGTTGATTGGTTTTTCAACAGATTTGGAAGTGGAATGTTGAGTGGTTGACTGGATGGATCTAGATTTTGATAATCCTAAAAGTGTGGGAACAAGCATAGTCATAAGTGAAGTTCCAGATGAAGGTGGTTCTGGATGATTAAGAAGATTCTGGTTCTGGGAATCGTCTGAATGGATACAGTCAGCAAACACGTAGACTTCATCAACATGTACAAAACCTTTACTTTGAAGTGATAGTAAACGAAGTGTCAGTGATTTACAAGGCTCTGAATCATTCATTTCTGCTGTAGCTTCATAGTAATTCTGTAACATACAAAAACATTAAATAGGTTAAATACATGAAATAGTGTGAGTGATTTTCATAAGTCATAACATCCTATGTTCATTTCTTCTAATTACCTACAGCATTGTGCTTTGAAAAATGTACCCAATTTGTAGCAATATCATCTTAAATACAAAGCAATTTCCGTTATATAATGTCTGAATAAGAAAAAAAGTGAAAGTACAATAATTTGGTAATTTTTTCAAATAATCCAATGCCTTAGGGAGAATTTCATATATATCCCTCTTAAGCTTTAAAATATTATATTTGCCCAGTTTAATTTCTCAATATCATATTTACCCTTTATAAACCTTTAAAATATCATATGTGCCCAAATCCTTTTTTATAATGCTGTTAATATTTTATAATCATTTTTATACCTTAGAATTATAATAATAATTAAAAATTTAAAACATATTATCCTTACGTCTATGATAATGGAATGTGAACTTCTAAATTGTTGGAATGTCGTTCTATTGAGTCTTGACAAACAAAAAGATTCATCTTCAACCTTCTCTATTGAGTGTATATTTTGATTGTTTAGTTTTTGTTGTTGTTGATTATTATCATGTTGTAGATGGATGATATTTTAAATATTACCATTGATATTTTGATGTTTAAAAAATACATATACGATATTTTGATATTTAAGAAGGGCATATATGATATTTTGATGTTTAAAAAGGACATATATGATATTTTGAAATTTTATGAAGGGTAAATATGATATTTAAAAATTTTATGAAGGGTAAATATGATATTTAAAAATTAAGTTGGATAAATATGATATTTTGATGTTTAAGAATGGCATATATTAAATTCTCCCAATGCCTTAATAGGAACAAATTGAGAGTCCAATGCTATAACTAGCTAAATTTATTTCAAGTTTACAATCATCACGTGCTTTATTATAAAAAAAAGGCTAAATGCAAAAATAGCAATGTAGTTCCATTTGTTTGTGTATTATGGCATCCTACTTTTGTTATTTCTAGGGTTAATCTCATAAAAGACCTTATATTTTGTGTTTTTTCCGAATTACACCTCAACTTTATTTTTTGCCTGAAAAAGATCTTGTACTTTTTAATTTTTTTCCGAAAAAACCCTCAACTTTGTCTTTTTTTCCAAAAAAAAACCCTCAACCTTCTAGCTGCTTCCAAATAAACCCTCAACATTTTTAGTTTTTCTCAAAAAAAACCTCACATTTTACAATTTCTTTGGAAAATAATGACCAAAAGGGTCAGATCGGAAAAAATGAAACAATACAAGGTCTTTTTCAGGAAAAAAAATAAATTTGAGATTTAATCTGGAAAAAAACATAAAATATAAGGTCTTTTATGAGATTAACCCTTATTTCTATTACAATAATATACTTCTAACTTCCAACTTTCTCCTTTTTATAGCAGTGATATTTGCTTTTTATAAAAGATATGAAAGTAGGATGCTAAAATACATAAATAAACAAAAGTACATTGCTATTTTTTTGCATTGAGCTCATTTTCGATTGTAGTACCTGGTAGTTTTTAATGGCATTTGAAGTCTGATTTGGCGAATATGTATTTCCAACAGGGAGTTTAATCTCCACCCAATCATCTTCATTGGTGCCAATATTATTTTCACCTAACACTCTTCCCTTTGGTAATATTTCATTTAGACCCTCCAAGTTTGCAGAAATTCGATTTTTTACATCAGTTACAGAAGCAGCATTACAACGAACAGTGCAGAGATACTCATTTTCACTATGAAGATCAGGTGCATAATATATTTCATGTACACGAGCTGTACTTCTGACATAGACCTGACGAATCTCATGCTTTTGAGTGAAATTCACTGCAAGAAAGTTGAAGGGTATCTTATAAAATGTTAGGAATAGCAATGTACTTTCATTGATTCATTTATTTTTCATTAAAGTGTTGTACTTTGAAAACTTTATCTATTTTTAGCAATGCCACCAAAATAGAAAGCAATTTCTACTGCTATAAATGGATAAATTTATGAAAGTATAATGTCCTAATAAGAAAAAATTAAAAGTAGCATGCTATTTTCATTTTTCATGTATGTTTTTCAAAGTACAAAGCCTTAACAATAGGGATGATTCATACTAAAAAAATGAATATAAAAAAAAAATTCTCAAAAGTCTAATGTGAAGGAATAGAAATCTGTCACATGCTTGATTGAACATTTATGTTTGGTTTTTAAATCAAAGATTTGTATATTTGTGTTTAGAGCTCTATTTCATATCTATATTGTGAAGTTAATCCCTTATTTTGTACAAGATACAACCTAAAATGGGAAACCAGTTAACTACATAAAAGAAACACTAAGAATTCATGTAACCCTAATGTATATGCATCATATCTTTCAAGTTATAATAAGATGCAACTTCCTTTGCTTTGTAAAAGTTAATAGTAAAAATGAAATTGAAAATGGCAACCTAGCCAAATGAAGGGTGTGCATATAAGTTTATGTATAAGCTATGCACATTGAACTTGTTAAACCATGTGCTTTAAATTATCCACTTATAGGTAATTAGACCACAAGAAATTTGGAGATTAACAAAGAAATAGAGATACCCTAAATGTTGAGATTGACACAGGTAATAACACAATCTGAAGACATTTTTTTGGCAATCTAGGACACCATCAGGTGAAGGTAGATTAGTACATTCATATTTTTATAATATACATCTCAAGATAGTAGTTAAAACATAATTACAGTACATGGCATCACATCATGAATCTTTGTACTAGGGTTTAATTGAACTTGTTATGAATAAATTACAGCCTATAAGTTTGCAAAGGTTCAAAGGAATGTTATAGAAGCATAAAGTATAACTAAAGAGAGTTGTCTGGTCATCTGGTGAGCGATGGAGAGGAGTCCAATATTGGGCAGGGAGTTACATCTGGTGAACTCTAAGCCATTTTGTGCACACAAGAATTCTATTTTACAGGTAATTCAGCCTAAAAACACAAGCTTATTCACGTTGAAACATGATGCATTGACTCCAGTACTGAATAATTTTCATATGTCCAAGGACACAATTTCAGAGGCTGCCTATACATACATGTAGTATTTGGCTTTATAAGTCATTATCACTAGGACTATAAAGTACTTACAGCCATGTAATCTAGTTTTAACAAAGATGATTAAAAACTGAAATGGAAATATATATGTAATTCCTCATATACAAAAACATACATAGGTTCCAATAACACACATCTGAATACCCAAAAACAGATCAATCGACTTACAGATAGAAGGAGCAGATAATAATCAAATCGAAAACTCACGTTTGATCTCGCAAGGTTCAAAATCAGAGGTAGAAGGTGGTACGAGAAGGAGTGGCGGTTTTGGACCCGTGGATTCCGAGTCGATCGGGAAATCAAAAGACTCGAACGTGACGGCGGAGTCGAGAGAACCGCGTGTGACAGTCCAGTTCGTCTCGCAGCTCCATGGAGTCGTAGTACTGGTAGAAGTAGTCGTAGAACTACCGTCGGCGATGGCAGTGGTGTTGATCTGGGGATGTTGTAGTGGTGGTGGAGAACTTGTCATCTTTTGGTCACTCCCGTCGAGTCCTTCGTTCAGGAGATTATAATCTGTTGGAAAAACTATATTATGACCCGCATAAACTTATAAAAAGTGCTTATAAACTTATAAAAAAATGCATACATAAAACGCCCGGACTTATAAAAAATTGGGCAAAATGACTTACTAAGGTAATTAATTTATAGGTAATTATCTTTTTTTTTGTATATACTTAGATAACAAACTTGTTGGAAATGTTCATATATGCTATAGCAGGTTAAATCCTAGATGTGAACAGTTTCAACAAGTTCGTTACCTAGATGTGTAAAAAATAAATAATTACCCAAATATAAATAAAACGAAAAGTAAAAATTGTTGGGTTAAAATATGGTTTATACTTTACTTTTCTGATCAATTATATTTTTGTGTAATATTTTATGAATTTATGGTCTAGTTTACAGCTGAGTTTACGGCTGTAAACACCTTACGGCCGTAAACTCATTTACAGCCCATTTGTTTCCGGCCCATATCCAACATGTATAAATAGAGGTGTTAGGGTGAGGAGTAGAGATTGATGAACTAGAAGGAGTTTACGGCCAGAGAGAAACAGGAGCTTTTATTTGTGTGTGAATCTTTTGTGTAAGGAACTTAATTCATATTATCAATATATACAGAGATTCATAATATTCTTCTTCTCATTCTCTTCTATTTTTATCTGACATCATCCGTTTAATTGGGATTCCGCACCATCAAACGGATTTGATTGATACATGGGCAGATTAGGGACTTACAATTGGTATCAGAGCCAGGTTGTATCAGTCAAAAGGTTTTATTGTTTCGTTTGGAATCTGAATAATTGGTGTTTACGGTCCAAGCTTACAGCCGTAAACACCGAGTTCTTGGGTCGTAAACTCTATTTTGGGGCAATATTTGATCTTATTTTCGAAATATTTTTGCATTTTTGGATAGATCTCGCAAAAATAAGGAGGGTTTGTTCTTTGTGTTTTTCATAAAAAAGGGTTTTTGATTGAGTTTTGGAGCTTCAAAGTCGAAAAATCACTTTTTTTCACGTAATTGTTGAAGGGTTTTCGGCCGGAGCTTACTGCCGGAAACAGTTCTCGGCCGGCGGCGGGGTTCGGGTTTACGACTAGGGTTTCCGGAGTTTGCGGCTCGGCTCGGTAGATCAGCTCGGTGGAAGACGGCTCGGCTCGGACGTGGCGGCTCGCGAATTGCGGCTTGGCTTGGTGAATCTCGGCTTGAAGAACGGCTCGTGATCGGCTCAGCATTTGGTCTCTTAAGCAGCAGCAACGCTTCAATTAAAAAAAAGAGGGGGGGCGCCATTTTGAGGGTGGAGACCTCAAAGCCTTCAAAGCCTGCGCCTTAACCAACTCAACTAGTTGATTCCTTGTTTCATTCCTTCGAAAATTAATATATAACCCGTCTTTTTCGCACCTACTTTCGAAAATTTGACAAAAACAGCCCAAAAATCAATTTCCTTTTATTTTAAAATTCCTTTTCATCCAAAATTAAAATAATAATAATAATAATAATAATAATAATAATAATAATAATAATAATAATAATAATAATAAATTGTTTTTATTTTTTCTTTTATTTTTGACTTTTTATTTCAAATTTTGATTTTGACTTTCAAGTTTGTCCTTTGATTTTAAACTTTGATTTTTTCGTTTAACTTTTAAAATTTCAAATTTAGCTTTTCGGTTTGACTTTTAAGTTTGACTTTTCAAGTTTGACTTTTGAGTTTGAGTTTTTTAAGTTTGACTTTTAAGGTTTTTTTAAAAATAAAAATAAAAATAAATAAATAAATAAAAAGCATTTTAAATTTGACGTTTGATTTTTATCTTAGCTTCTAGTTGTGCTTTTTAATTGATTTTAAGGTCTACGAGGGAATTTGAAAACATGAAAGAAAGTCGTCAGGATATGTTAAGACAAAATTTCAACTTTTTCGATTATATCCCTGGAGAAACCTTGGAAGCTCAGTTGCAGCGATTTACCACACTCACTACTGAGATGAATATAGTCGGGATCTTCTTGACTAAGTCCGAGATAAACAAAAAGCTGCTAAATTCACTTCCGAAATCGTGGGATATGAACGTGGCCATCATCAAGAAGACAAAAGATCTCAATCATCTTAGTCTTGATGATGTTATTCAAGAACTTGATGCTTTGAAGTGTAGAGAAACAATGAGTTCTGAAAACATTCCGGTCACTAGAGTTACATGTACTCCAACTTGTGAAGCCACGATTAAATTTCTTCGGGAACAAATTGATATATTTAAAAGAGAAGTTGAAGACCTGAGATATGAAGGATATCAACTCAGGAAAGGATAGAAGCCCCTGAAGGCTGAGTTAGAAGCAAAAACCAAGGACTTTAGGAAACTTCAGGAAGAGTATAGCAACAAGTGTGAAAATTATGATTATGTTAAGAGTCAACTTGTTGCTGTAACTGAAGAACTTGACGCTTTAAAAATCAAGTGTGGAAAAACTGATGTCAGTTTCAAAAATTATACTGCGTCAAGTCAAACAGTCGAGTCCTTATATGAAACCCAGTTAAAATTCAAAGAAAATCAAAACAAGGGTCTAGGGTATGATAGTGTACCTCCTCCTTATAATCATAACTACACATCCATCCCTATGACACAGGACGAAACTGACAGGGAGCCACATCTTCAATATGGAAAACGAGTTGGATTTGTGTCAGGAGGAGTTATTAATATTGAAGATTCTAATGTTGCTTCTAATCAACCTCCCATTGGTAAATACAGGCCACCATTTCAAGCTAAACAGAGTGCCTGTTACAACTGTGTGTGTGGGAAAAGCAAGAGACAAGGCAAGGATATGCCACCAGGGGCAGGAAGAGATAACTCCCCAGTGAAGAAAAAGACATGTTTTCACTGTGGAACACCTAGACACATTGCCAGAAACTGTCCAAATCACGCATACGTTCCCTACTGCGCACAAGGATGGAAAAACGCGCCAAGTGGGAGATACTTCAAAAGAAACCCTTCCAGGTCACGTTCAGACAATGATGACTGGAACGCGCAGAAGGCCAAGAATTCAACTCCCAAGGCCAAGAATCCGAATCCCAAGGGCAAAAAGGGAATGTCGGTCAAAAAGTCAAATCCAAGAGATGCTCCCGTGAAGCCAAAATCAAAGTCATCTCAACGGACGACATCAAGTTCAAAAGCAAGTACTGAGCCACCCATCAGATCGAAAAAGAAATGGGTTAAACCTAACTACAAATGGGTTCTGAAGGCTCAATCTCCCAAATCAACTAACGATTCTAATATTTCTATGTCTTTTGTTTGTGATAAGCAGGACATGTCATGGGAGAGAGTACCGTGCAAGGATGACAAAGGTCGACCCAGTTTCAAAATGGATTGGGTTCCAAAGACCAACTAATCCCGCTCTGTGTCGGAGCAGCTATGGAGGCATATCATCAGACTTCGGTTTGTTGGTAGTGGCTGTTCCTGGCACTTGATAAGGGACATCTCTCAACTGTACAAAACTCAGAATATTGTTTGGGAGTATGTGTCCTTTGCGGGAAGAGAAGAAAGGAAGTGATCACTCACGGGGTTTGTGCTTAATGACATGAAGAATTTTCGGATCTGTTCTGAGATTACGCGTGCTGTTCTCAGACCTTCTGAATGCAGATTCAATCGGTGAATTACGGTTTGCGTTTTCTTCTCTATACTCCTAAGTTTTTCTTAGGCTGATTCACTTTAAAGACTAATTTTTGTTTTAGGATAGTTTAAATTTGCGCATTTACTTTCGTTTCTCTCCTATGCACAAATTTAGGGGGAGAAATAAAAACAAAACAAAAATTAAAAAATAAAAAAATTAAAAAAATAAAAAAATCCAAAAACATTAGAAAATCAAAAAATCAAAAATGTGGTGTTAATGGAATGTGCTTGTAGGAGTTGCTTTGGGAAGTGATATTATCAAGTGATAACAGGCAACCTGAGTCTGCATAACGTACCCAAAGTTGAAGGGTCTATGCTCTGACTTGATGCGTCGGTAGGCACGAAAAATTTTAAAATGGACTTGACTAGGGAGAGTTGAACTTAGGAAATTTATAGACTTGACAAATCTTGACCTAGTTAGATACGTTCAGCCTAACAATACGACGCTCGGATAGGTTGAGCAGGGAGATATATATGGGAATCTACTCGTCACATTAATTGAACCCGTACTTGGAACCGTGGTTTAACTTTTCCTCGATGTGCAGATTTTGTCCTTAATTCCGGTTGGATGGGGCGACTGGTAAATTCCGATAAATTAGGTCTGTAGAATATCATTTTCTTTCTTTCCGTCTGTTAGTCATATGTTGTCTCCTTTACGTGACTTCTAATCCGACTTGGTACACAACATGTGCAACTCTATTTCTCTGCAAGATATATATATATATATATATATATATATATGTGTGTGTGTGTGTGTGTGTGTGAAATACTTCTTATCTGTTAGTCATATGCTGTCTCCTTTGCGCGACTTCTAATCCGACCTGGTACACAGCATATACAACCTTCTTCTTCTTAACCCCTCTGAAGTAGTTAGCAATAGAATTCTGAATCTCTTCTCTCTCTGAATGGTTGTCTGCTCACCCGGTGTAAGGAGTACTCTGGAAGTTCTTGATGGATGGGGCATATCAGGAAGCGGGAAACACGTTTCCAGTACACTTAAAATTGAACTCATACAGATTGTCTGTAGATCTCGCTGCTCAATTTAGGTGAACAACAATATCCATGGTCGTCGTCAGATGAATGGTCCTTAAGATATAGTATCTAAGGAATTAGGATCAGATATAATTTTTAGGAACTTAAGTTCACTTTGTCTTGTAACAAATAGTGTGTCCTAAATCTGTCACAATTTTTCGTGTTTAAGTGGACCACAATACCGACGATCGACCAGACAAAGATGTGAATATGAAAGGTACCGACAAGTGGATAAAGATTGTCTAACAACTTTGATCCCAAATCACTCTTAAAGTTAGCTATTATTTTTGTTTTTGTTAAGTTTGTTCATAGTATTCTTCTAATTTAAATAAAAGGGGAGAATCATAAAAAAAAACAAAAAAATATAATAATAATAAAATAAAAATTAAAAAATAGTGTTATTTCTGTTTTATTTCTTTTTCAGAAAATATGAAAAATCCAAAAATATTTTTGTTTCTGTTTTAATTTGTGTGCTAAGTTTTCTTTTAGTTTTGTTTTGTCTTGAAAAGTGATTTCAGGTATAGATAAGACTCATGGAGTTTGTGTTGAAGATTTCTGAGCCAAAGCCTCGTCCGTGAGCATCGAAGAATTCGCATTCGAAGGAGCAAGAAATGAAGATTATTCTTTCAAACATTCAATCCTTCAACCCAGAAGCAAGGTGGAGCTGCAATTGAAGAATAAGTGACGGATTGCATTGAAGCCTCCTCAATCAATCTGCTGCTATTTTTGTACCTGCTGAAGTGATCCAGAAGATTTGTTCTCTCTGATGTTCTCTCTGAAGATTCTCAAGCTAAATGCGCCATCTTTCAAGAATCAGTACGTCAAGCCTCCTCACCCAATGTGCGTTCAATGCCAAATTCTGAAGAAAACCTCAAGTGCTCAAGATGAAGTCATTCATTGAAGATTCATATGTTCATCCTGATGTTGTGAAGAAATCGAAGGTTAAAGCTGAAGCCAAGCTCTCATTGAAGATTGACAAGAAGAGTCAGCTACTTTTTAGGGGGAGCTTGTTGGGTCATTAAGAAAAGAAATCTATAAACTAAGGGGGAGATTGTTGGGTCAAAATATGGTTTATACTTTACTTTTCTGGCCAATTATATTTTTGTGTAATATTTTATGAATTTATGGCCTAGTTTACGGCTGTAAACACCTTACGGCCGTAAACTCATTTACGGCCCATTTGTTTCCGGCCCATATCCAACATGTATAAATAGAGGTGTTAGGGTGAGGAGTAGAGATTGATGAACTAGAAGGAGTTTACGGCCAGAGAGAAACAGGAGCTTTTATTTGTGTGTGAATCTTTTGTGTAAGGAACTTAATTCATATTATCAATATATACAGAGATTCATAATATTCTTCTTCTCATTCTCTTCTATTTTTATCTGACATCATCCGTTTAATTGGGATTCCGCACCATCAAACGGATTTGATTGATACACGGGCAGATTAGGGAGTTACAAAAATAAATTACATGAATGGTCCTTTGTGGTTTGGAGGAATTTGTGTTTTTGGTCCATAACTTATTTTTTTAATTCGGATAGTCCTTACTGTTTATTTTTGTAGCGCGTTTGGTCCCTGCTTACCTAAAAAGACTATTTTGCCCTTATTAATTTATTTTTTAATTAATTTTCTTATTTGTGTATTTATTTTTTATATATTTAAAAAAATTAATAGACCTCACATATCTGTATCTCCTCGCCATAAACCTCAAACCATTTTTGAGAAATTTAATTCAGATGATCCCTACTATTTTTTGGTTGCGCGTTTGGTCTCTATCTTACCTAAAAAGACCATTGTGCCCTTATTACTTTATTTTTTTAATTAATTTTCTTATTTATGTATTTATTTAAAAAAATTAAGAGACTCCACATATCTGTATCTCCTCACTATAAACCTGAAACCACGTTTGAGAAATTTAATTTGGGTCTTACCGGTCACCATCCCATCTCTCATTCTCCCCAACTTTTATTTCTTTTTCATCTTTAGTGACATCGACGTGTTCATCATCCTTCTTTTTTTGGTACTTCAACTCTGGCGAACCAACACCATAACCTACTGTTTCTTCATCTTTAGTGGTTGTGGTGTTGATTCGATGGAGTTAAAGGACCGAAAAAAGAAGGGATGGTGAAGACGTTGATATCACTAAAGATGGAAAATAAATAGAAGTTGAGGATGATGAGATATGAGATTGTAAGAAGATACAGATATGTGGTGTCTATTAATTTTTTTTAATATATAAAGTATACATACATAATTAAAAAATAATAATAATAATAAAGGCACAATAGTCTTTTTAGGTAAGACAGGACCAAACTCGTAACAAAATTAAACAGTATGGATCCTCCGAGTTAAAAAATAAATTAATTAAAAAATACATAGTAAAGATCATCCGAGGAGATACAAATATGCGGGGTCTATTAATTTTTTTATAATATGTAAAAAATAAATAAATAAATAAGAAAATTAATTAAAAAATAAATTAATAAGGACGTAATAGTCTTTTTAGATAAAACAGAGACCAAACACGCAATAAAAATAAACACTAGGGGACATCCAAGTTAAAAAAAAATAAATTAGAGACAAAAAACACAAATTCCCCTAAACCATAGGGATCATTTGTATAATTTACTTTTACTTTTCGTTTTGTTCATATTTGGGTAACTATTTTTTTGTACACGTCTAGGCAACGAACTTGTTGAAAGTGTTCACATCTAGGATTTAACCTGCTATAGCAGGTCATAATGGTCATATGTGAACACTTCCAACAAGTTTGTTACCTAGATATGTACAAAAAAAAGATAGTTACCTATATGTGAACATACAGAAAAGTTAATTACCTTGGTAAGTCATTTTCCCTAAAAAATGCATATAAAATTATAAAAACCGACACAATAAAAAAAAGATAATGTAACATACAGAGAATTCATATTATTGATTATATTGAAATGTCTAAAAAATAAAACGAACTTTCTAATTATCTATAATCGTTGAAGGACCTCTTTGTAGACAATATTTTTTGTTTTATTGGTTGGACGACCTTCATCGTTACATATGAGTACCTTCAAGCCTTTTTTACTTGTCACGCAAGAAACAACTATATATTACTGACTATAAGTGAATACGGGTCTACGCAAATTCCATTCCAACAATTGATAATGGTTGTCATTGACTATTGTTAATGGTCATAGAAAAACAAACAACTACTGAGAATTGCCTCCACTGAAAACGGGAGGGAATTCTTTTATCAGACGGAGTTAACTTCATGCGAGGTATATAAGTAGTCTCATTGAAGAATCTAGCGGCTATAAGTCGTGCCTCAATTACATGTTTTCCAAGTCTAATTATTTGTAACCTAGTACCATTTTATAGACATGTGGTTTGGTCAATATTACGAAGCAACATGACATGAACACTTGTTTTTAGTGTAAGTTTATGGTTGGGAATTCCAGATGGCTAAAAATCATTCAATATATTCAGAGAGTAAACTGATTCTTCAAAACAATATGCTGACTCTGTCTCACATAAAGAATCTGAAGATAAGTTTTCCTTCATCTTTCATCAATCCTAACTTGTAGTCATTGATAGCATCGATTTCTTCATTTGTAGGGACCAAAATAGTTTTATCTTGAAAATATGATGGATCATCAAGATGCTTTTGAAAAGACAGATAAATTGTCAATTCAACTGAAAGAATATGGTCACATGTAGAGCGAACGATTACGTCTTCTGGAAAGTCAACTTCAGCTTCACTATCATTAGGACCACCAATATTACCTTCAATAATTTTAAGAATCCATTCAAAAAATGATTGTCTCATCAAATCATTAGTTGGACAACGAAATTGAAGCCTGATGTTACTGTTAAACGTAAAACTGTATATTCACACCATAATGTGATGGTGTTTTTAGAGCACTAGATGAAGAGGGTGCATGCACTAAAGAAAAATTGTATATATCAAACACTCAATACGAAATTTAAGGAAAAAATAGTTATAAAAATTAAACATTATAGACATTTAAGCATTGAAAACATAAAGATAATACTTAAATATGAATTTTGCCATTTGTGATGTAAGACAATGATGTGGTTGGTGAAGAGCTGATGGGTAAAATATTACTAACATAACTTTTAGATTTTTTTTCTTTTTCTCGAAGCATATGAAATGTCACTCATTTCAATACGTTTGATTAGGGGTGCCAAATCGTGCTATGGTTTCGTGTTTTTGTTTGACACGACACGACATGACAATGTTTTATATAACACGAACACGACACGACACGATGTCGTATTTTTTTAACTAACACGAAAACGAAAGAATTAAAAAATGGCAAACACGAAAACACGATATAGAACTACTAAATCGTGTCAATTTCGTGTCGAATTTTGAATAAGAACACGACACGACACGACATCGTGTTTATTACAGTTAACACGAACACAAAATCAAATTTTAGTTTCATCCCAATTTCGTTTCGTGTCATGTATTTTTGTTGTATCGTGTCATAAATTGCCACACCTACGTTTGATTTGGTTTGTGTTCTTGGTTATATATATATATATATATATATATATATATATATATATATATATATATATATATATATATATATATATATATAGATCCGGTAAGAAATTTTTTTTGGTAGGAAGGTAAGAAATTTTTTTTCTACATATTTTTTTGACGAACAAAAGAAATAAATCACTAGATGATTCATTTGTAAGATGATTCACAAGAAAAAATTCCCAAAAAAACATCTTTATGATTCATTTTTAAGTAAATTAAGAAAAAATTCACTTTTGTGACAATTTTAGTGAATAACAACAAAATCATTGTATAAATGAATCATCGAGATGTTTTTTTGAGAATTTTTTTCTTGTGAATCATGTTACAAATGAATCATCTAATGATTCATTTTGTTTGTCCGCGAAAAAAATATGTAGAAAAAAAACTTCTTACCTTCCTACAAAAAATTTCCTTCTTATTTGATCTTGACTCTCTCTCTCTCTCTATATATATATATATATATATATATATATATATATATATATATATACACACACACACACACACTGATATTGATGATTTCTAAACCTTTAAATAAGAGAATTAAATATTAGAAGAGTTTAAATTAGGTAAAAAATAAATTTATACAAAAATAACTTATACAAATTAAACATTATAGACATATATGTATTAAAAAATTAATGATAACACTTAATATATTGGGAAATTAAAATTGATGTTATATGATTTAAGATGTGGGTGTAAATATAATATAAAAGAAATTAAGAATAATTTACTCTGATTGTTTATTTGTGAAAGTGACGACCTTGATGAAATAAATGTGGATTGCACATTTGGGTGTATGATGTTATTTTGTTGCCATATGTAAATGATGTATATTTACACAAATAAAATTTAAATTTCATTTTGACGAATAAAAGAAGGTGAAATAGCATATGTAATAAAAAAAAAGTGGTGTTGGAAATGAAATTTGTAAACTTACCATATTTGAAGACATGTGACAAGATACGCGAAAAACATGTTGACACCGATATATATCGATTTGTATGTGTCAACATGATACAAGTACCATGTTACAATAATCAACAATTTATGTCCTATATGATAAAAGAAAAACATTGTAATTTAGTATTCAAATGACTTAACTGATAATACATTAAACATGCATAGATTTTAAGTAAGCTTGTAGGCATACGATATATGCTATGTTCATGCACAATAATAATGTACATAAAATAAATGCTACAAAATCAAATCATGAATGAAAGTAAAAGAAACATAATATTCATTAACACAAAATAATTCAATAATATGAAATTGTCATAAATAACACGAATAACATCGTGTTCAAACCAAATAATTTCACACATACATTCAATCAAACACCTTGTATGCATTTTCACAATCATCAACTCCCGTATCCTTCTTATCATTTTCTTATTACAAGGTACAAAACATTTAATCAAATGAAATTTCAATGGCAATTTGAAGCAACTTCATATGATGAGATGTAATTCAATCATTTTGTAACTCAATGAATAGACAATTGCATGTTTCTTTTTATAAAGAATGAAAGTAGAATTTAAGAAGGAAAATAAAAGATTAAGCACCTGCCAACATCGAAGATTATAAAGTTTTGAAGATTGAACACCCACCAACATGTATCTGGGATGAAATTGACTAAATAGGAAAGACACATAGACACATAATATAGATTTTATACTTCACAAAAGAAAAAGAAGATACGCAAAGAAAGTAAAAAAAGAAATAATTAAATAAAAATAAAAATAATAAACTCACCGGTTGTGCTATCTATTGAGGCGTAAACGATGAACATACGAAGAAGAGCAGTAAAAGAAGCCTAAACTTATGGTTAAAACCCGTCCAAAGAAGCAATCGTTATAAGTAGAGACGAAATTTGTCAAATAACAATATATGTGTAGTTGTAATTCTAGTTATAAAAGGAGATTGAGGAACTGAATATTAGAAAAGTTTAAATTAGGTAAAAAATAAATCATGCATACAATTATGGATGGAATAAATGCACTATACAAAAATAGATTTCGAATAAACTCTTTCCTTATAGCACTCGATTAAAAATGGAAATGATTGAAACTATTAGAAAACGGAAAGGATTGTTGATTTAAATCCCAAAAAATCAGGGTCAATTTCAATCCCAAAAAATCAGGGATTATGACTGTAAGTTAAGAATGTAAGTTACAAAAACGATGTCTGCTTATTTTTATAAAGAATGAAAGTAGAATTTAAAAAGGAAAATAAAGATTAAGCACCTGCCAACATCGAAGATTTTAAAGTTTTGAAGATTGAACACCTACCAAAATGTATTTGGGATGAAATCGACTCAATAGGAAAGACACATAGACACATAATACATATTTTATAGTTCAAAAAACAAAAATAAGATATGCAAAGAAAGTAAAAAAAATAATAATAAAAATAAAAAATAAAAAAAATAAACTCACCGGTTGTGCTATCTATTGAAGGGTAACTGATGAACAGACAAAGAAGAGTAGTAAAAGAAGCTCAATCTTATGATTAAAACCCTTACAAAGAAGCAAACATTATAGGTGAAGACAAAATTTGTCAAATAAAGATAGATGTGTAGTTGTAATTCTATATATAAAAAGAGATTGAGAAATTGAATTTTAGAAAGGTTTAAATTAGATAAAAAAATAAAATTTTCATACAATTGTGGATGGAATAAATGCACTATACAAAAATAGATCTGGAATAAACTCTTTCCTTG
This sequence comes from Lactuca serriola, assembly GCF_051521515.1. Classification (NCBI taxonomy): domain Eukaryota; kingdom Viridiplantae; phylum Streptophyta; class Magnoliopsida; order Asterales; family Asteraceae; genus Lactuca; species Lactuca serriola. The sequence continues at coordinate 170,696,817 of NC_136408.1, read as the reverse complement.
TAGCACATCAATTAAAAAATAGAAATGATTGAGACTATTAGAAAACGGAAATGATTGTTGATTTCAATCCCAAAAAAATCAGGAATTGTGACTGTAAGTTAAGAATGTAAGTTACAAAAACAATGTTTGACCAAAAGTTCAGTAAAGATGACATCATCAATTTGATTTAATGTGGAAAATATAGGATTGAAAAACAATCAAAAGCCCTGATTGCTTGATTGATGAATTAAGGGTTCTCTTTTAATAATATCTAGAGATGCAAAAATGGTTCTTTGTAGTTTGCATTTTTTTTAAAGGTCCAAAAATAGTTTTTACTTCTAAAATGGTCGTTATTTTGATATTTCATCTTGGAATTGGTCTCTAACATTAAAAATCATTACCCAACCTTCATTTTGTAACCTACGTTCCCAGGTTATTTTAGTCTTTTAAAGTTTAGGGTGCAAAATTACAATATAGGGATATTATTTAAGTAGGCCTTCTTCCTCACCAATCATTTTGACAAAGGAATAAAATTAATTAAGGTAATTAATTTTTCAGTTTGTTCATATTTAAGTAATTATTTTTTTTGTACACATCTAGGTAACAAACTTTTTGGAACTGTTCACATATGACCATTATGACCTGCTGTAGCAGGTTACATCCGACTATAGTAGGTCATAATGGTTACATGTGAACACTTTCAACAAGTTCGTTACCTAGATGTGTACATAAAAAAAATAGTTATCCAAATATGAACAAAACCAAAAGTACGAGTAAATTATACGAATGGTCCCTGTGGTTTGGGGAAATTTGTACTTTTGGTCCCTAACTTATTTTTTTAGTTCGGATGGTCCCTACTATTTATTTTTGTTGCGTTTGGTCCCTGTCTTACCTAAAAAGACTATTGTGCCCTTATTAAGTTAATTTTTTTAATTAATTTTCTTATTTATGTATTTTTTTATATGTTTAAAAAACACTAATATACCTCATATATCTATATATCCTCACCATCTCATCTCTTATCATCCTCAGCTTTTATTTCTTGTCCATCTTTAATGATATCGACGTCTTCACCATTCATTCTTTTTCGGTCCTTCAACTCCAGCGAACCAACACCACAACCTACTAAAGTGAAGAGACAGTATGTTATGGTGTTTGTTCGCCAAAGTTGAAGGACAAAAAAAAGGATGGTGAAGACTTCCACGTCACTAAATATGGAAAGAAAACAGAAGTTGAAAATGATGAGAGATGGGATGGTGACCGGTGCGACCCAGATTAAATTTCTCAAATGTGGTTTCAGGTTTACGGTGAGGAGATACAAATATGTGGGGTCTATTAATTTTTTTTAAACATATAAAAACAAATACATAAATAAGAAAATTAACTAAAAAATAAATTAATAAGGCCACAATAGTCTTTTTAGGTAAGACAGAGACTAAGCACGCAACAAAAATAAACAATAAATACCATCTGAGGTAAAAAAATAAGTTAGGGACCAAACACATAAATTCTCCCAAACCATAAGGACCATTCGTGTAATTTACTATTACTTTTGGTTTTGTTCATATTTGGGTAACTATTTTTTTTACACATCTAGGTAACGAACTTGTTGAAAGTGTTCACATATAACCATTATGACCTGCTACAGCAGGTCATAATGGTCATATGTGAACAGTTCCAAAAAGTTTGTTACCTAGATGCGTACAGAAAAAAGATAGTTACCTATATGTGAACAACCCGAAAAGTTAATTACCTTAATAAGTTATATTCCCTTTTGACAAAGCTCTCAAAAAATCTCGATGGTGCTCTACTTTGCTTCTGTGGGAATTTAGTTGTGGTGTGCATCTCATGGACTAAGGGACGATTCTAGTCATGCCCATTATTGGTACAATCTGTTTGTCTATGAGTAAATTACATGAATGGTCCCTATGGTTTGGGTTAATTTACATGTTTGGTCTCTAATTTATCTTTTTAACTCAGAAAGTCCCTACATTTTGTTTTTGTTGTGCGTTTGGTCCTTGTCTATTTTGCCCTTGATTTTTTAATTTATTTAAATAAATTCAGGTAGGTAAGGTAAAGTAAGGTAAGGTAGAAGTGAGGTTGGGATGTGTTTATTTAAATAAATTAAAAAATCAATGGTAAAATAATCTTTTTAGGTAAGACAAGGATAAGCACGCAACAAAAACAAACAATAAGGACCTTCCAAGTTAAAAAAAATAAGTTAGGGACCAAAAGTGCAATTTATCCCAAACCATAGGGATCATTAGTGTAATTTACTCTTTGTCTATTAATCGAATCTTCTACTTTTAATTTTAGCCCTAACTTGAGTTTTGTATTTTGGAAAGGATTCAAAATGTGGCTTCATTGGATGTGTTGACCCACCAACGTGTGCTGCTAGGGCTATTATTCTTGGTATTCTTAAGAACACAGGCACTTTGAAGCCATCGATCAAATATTAGAACGATGAATCTACAAAAAAAAAAATTAAAGTTTCACCTGTTGCAAGTTGGAATATTTTTTTTCTATCATGCAATTAGGGTACATTATTGTGTAATTAATCCATGTAGTTTGTATTTATGACTAGTGTCGAGTCTAGAACGTAAAACCATGTGGTTCACTATTTAAGTGAAATGTAATATATAATTTGCGGGTTTGGGATGGGTTGTATAAGCAAAAATATTAAATTTATTACAATTGTACCTGATGAGGTCTTATATCTTGATATCAACGCTGACGGAAGTTCGGTGCTCGACAGGTGAAGTTGTGCAATTGACATTATGAAGCGGGAGAAGAACAACATGTTGAGAACAATTTTTTATTAATTTTTCCTTTACTTATTTAATTATCTTTATTTGTATTAGGCTATTTTTATTCGATTATACATTAAATAAATTGGGTGCCTATTAAAATATAAATGCGGGCATTTTAAATCTTGATTTATATTTATTTTTGTTGCCAAAAAGATTAAGGTTGTAATGCCCGGTTCCCTAGTATGCATTTAATTAAGTATTTACTTATTTTGAAAGAATGACTCGACGAGTTGGTAGGTCTGACTCGTCAAGTAGAAGTCAGTTTGTGCGCGGGGTTTAAGCGAGCTACTCGATGAGTAGGACATGCTGGATGAAACCCTAATCTTTAGGGTTTGCACACTATTTAAGCATCATATGTGGCCTCCATTCCAGCCTCCATCACCTCCAAAACACTAATATCGAAACCCTAATCCGCCATAACTGATCTTGAGTTATTTCTTGCCATTTTGAGTGTTATTTGTGCCTTTTGAAGCTTGTGGAAGAAGTAGAAGATAGAAGACTCAAGAGGGAAGGAGTAGATCCAGGAATTACAATCTATTTGCTACATTTTCTGGTAATCAAGTTTCCAACTTGATCATTCTTTTCTTAGATCTTTTTGTTTCCATTTTATGAAAGTTTTGGTTCAAGAACCTTGGTCCTTGGGGTTGGGACGTCCCAAGTGACTTATATCTCAGATCTAGGATCTAGGAAGGGTTCCATGGCATAAAGGTGCAAACTTTATGACCATGGAAGCCCCATGCAAGCCTATAAGCAAGTTTATGGTCTTTTTAGCCCTAAAAGACCATGCATGGAAAGAAAGCTCGGAACTTTATATGTCCAACAGATGTTAAAACCCTAGATCTAGGTTTGTATGCGTGGATTTGAGTTTCTATGGCCTTTTGGACAAGATCCATGTCTTATAGGAATTAGGGTTTTGTCTAAACCCTTTTAAAAGAGTTATGAACGGGTAAAGTTGGAAACTTTACCCTTAGAAAGGCCTTTCTAGTGGGCAAACGAGCTAAGAACCTTGGATCCAGAAGATAGGAGCTTAATCTGTTAAGATGGCCAAACTGACAGAAGGACACGTCGAGTCCATAAGGGAACTCGACGAGTCATGTCGTGTTGTCCTGATTTTAGTTAGTAGAACTCAACAAGTCTGTAGAGGGACTCGATGAGCGGATGAGCCAAGTCGCGACTGAACAGCTCGATAGGACTCGACGAGACGGTGGAGCGACTTGGCGAGTTGAGTCGCGATGGTGATTACCTTAGGTCAAGCCTAGGATGAGAGTAGCGCATGAAGCAGTAGTAGTAGAAGGGACATGGTGGAGTCAAGGCAGTTCTTGAGGAAAGTACGGATAGATGTGGAAGGTAGTATGTGTTGGATAAGGGGTCTAAGTCCATAACTATTTCTGGTATGTACTTGACCCGGTTTGGCATGATCCATTTGGGTTGCATGGCATCATGCGTTTGGATAGACTAAAATGAGAGAAATAACACTTATGGTTTATTAATATATTATAAGTTCTAATATATTAATAATATTATTTAATTAGTATCGATCAATAATTAATTTAGAATTAATTAAGTATTATCAAGTTGGGCTAAAACCCATAGGATGCTCCATGGATGCTCCATGATGGTTATAGAACCCATGGGTCATGGAAATGAAGAGTCATGACAATTAGGGTTTACATGGTGTAACCCTAATTATGACACACTATATAAGGATCATCATGTTCACCAAAATCGGCCACTTAAGCAAGAGTGAGAGGGCATAGCCGATTTCTAAGTGTGTGACATTTCTCTCAAGTCATTCCAAAAGCATTTGGTGTTGTGTGAGACATTTGAGGCATCACACTTGGGGTGTTGAGCTCACAAGCTTTTCAAGGAATCCAAATTACTATAAGGTATGTATTTCTAGCTAGCTTTTTATGTTTAAAGTTCCCCATGTATGCTAGATAGGATTAAGAACCTTAGAAATCAAATTTTGCATGTATTTTAGACAAACATAGATCCAATGTTTCTAGGGTTGCATGTACACCTTAGGAGTGTTAGAATGCTCAAAACCTTACAGTGGTATCAGAACCAAGGCTTGTTTGTTTGATACTTTATGCAAAATAGTGAAAAAGTCAAAATTCTTGCTGTCTACACAGGGGACTCGCCGAGTCCACGGGGGGACTCGACGAGTCCAAGCAAATCTGCAACCAACTTGACGAGTCAGTTCTTACACCCGACGAGTTGGTCAAGCAGAGTGCAAATTTTCGACTTTTGTTGCTGGAAATGGACTAGAAACACTACCCTAAACTGTTTTGGTGTTTTAAAACTTGTTTTAGATGGTGTAATGGTTGTTCTAATCCATTTACAATGGCTAATATCAAAATTCCATGTTATATATGTTCATATGTTCTTGAAATTTTGATATGAGTATTCATGTTCTTATGAGTTCTCGCAAGATCATAGGAATTGTGTGCTATTGATTGGTAGTTAATTCATGATCGTGATGTGTTTTAATGGAGTCCATAACTTGTCCTCAAGTTATGGATAACCAAAAGTCACTTTGTAATAAATCCATTAAAAGAACACATAAGTTACAAAAATGAAGTGTCTTGATTTTTAATAAACAATAACTCATAAGTTATGAATTGAAAAGTTCTGTAAAGTTACAATACTTGCCGTCAAGTTTTGGAATATGTAAAGTCATCGAGTAAACTTTAGTTCCAACTCCTAGAATTTTAAAAGTTAAAATTCAACCCTTATACTTTATAATATTATAAGTTTATATATATATATATATATATATATATATATATATATATATATATATATATATATATATATATATATATATTAGATCAAGTCGTTTTACCGTTAGTATGCCTCATTCACGAAGTCGGTCTATAAGAGGGGTATAAGGATGTTGCCTATAAAAGGGAAATTTAATGGGTGTCCACTCTCACCCACCGCTTCCTTGACTGGTGGAGGGTCGTTAGCTGAACGGGTAGGACAATGACTTAAAATTTCTCATTAAAAGTATAATGATTATTATAAATTACCTAAATGTTTTATAAATTCCTAATCTTAGTTACTTTAGGAAAAATGTGAATAAGGTGCTAACCCATGAAATTACACTTTGCACTTTGATTAAGTCGTTAGTGGAGCGTGTGTGGTTAACCGACACATTAACTTGGACTTAACAAGGTAGGAAAAGGGTGACTTAAGGTTTTTCATAGGTCGGTGGAGCGCGTGTGGTTAACCGGCACATCGATTGAGTGGAAAAACATTAAGGGTACCAAGTAATTTGCATGGTTACTTCACACCTTGTTTTGTGATCCTCGGCATCCCAGTCACAAAACATGAAGGGCACACTCGAGATTGAAACATTCCATTGAAAAGTTTAATGAATCTCAAAAGAATCTAGGAATTTATAAAAACCAATTAAAACCTAATAATTTATGTTTTGTTCTTTCATGGTGGAAATTGGTGAATCGTCATTCACTTACCTTTCAAATATGTTACAACTTAGATTATGGCATCCCTCTTCTAAGTTATAATATATTGTGATTGGGTCCTAGCCTTAATATTACATTTGGGTGTTTTATTAAGGACTATCTTTATATCTAATCTAAACTTGTTTCCTTCTTTTTAGATGTCTTCCAACAATGCTGCTTCGGGCTCAAACCCTACCGGCTCCTTCTCTCTCATGAACCTTTGTGGGAGAGTCATCTTTGATGGATCCAACTTTATGGATTGGATCAGGAACATCAGGATGGTCACTCGGTATGAGGACAAAGAATATGTCCTTGACACGGAGCTTAAGGTACCCGAGCCATCTGCCTCTCCTGAGGAGGTCACTGAATATGAGGCACATGAAAGAGATGCTACCAAAGTGGCATGCATCATGTTGGCCACTATGACAACCGAGCTCCAAAAGTCCTATGAGGACTATTACCCTTTTAAGATGCACCAGGACTTGATAGACCGCTACCATCAGAGTGCTCAACAAGAGAGTTATGACATCATCTGCTCCATGATAACAACCCGAATGAAGGATGGTGAACCCATCACCGACCGCTTGTAGAAAATGCAAAGGTATGTGGACCAGTTGCTAAAACTTATTGTGAACTTCCCCAAGGAGTTGGCAATAGATATCATTTTGCACTCCTTACCCTTGTGTTATGATCAATTCCGCATGACATACCACATGAACAAGGAGGAAGTTACCCTCAGCAAGCTTCAAGGACTCCTAAATACCGCTGAAACTGGTCATAAAGGTAAGTCGGTTGTTACCACTTTTACTCCTACTCCAAACTCCACCCCTGTCCTGGCAATCAGGAAAAGTAGAGGGAAAAAGAGGAAGAACCCTTCGAAGGGTACCAAGGGTAAGACCCTTGATGGCTCCTCTTCAAGTGGAACCAAGAAAGGTTTCATCACTCCTTCTTCTGACCCAAAAGAGGCTGAATGCTTCTATTTCCATGAAAAGTCGCATTGGAAGCGGAACTGTCCAAAGTACCAGCAAGATATTAAGGATGGGAAAGTGAAACCCACCCATTAGATTTGAACTCTCGGGTCCTCACCCTATTCTAACTCTTGGGTCCTCGATACAGGTTGTGGAATTCACATATGTTTTGATTTGTAGGAACTAAGAAGAAGTGAGAATGTGGAGCATGGAAAGATAAACTTGATCATGGGGAATAGGAAAGCTTCACATGTCACCAAGATTGGAGTCTATTCTTTGTTGCTAAGTAGTGGGTTTACATTAGATTTGAATAAATGTTGTTACTCGCCTAAAATGGCAAGAAATATTATTTCCTTTCATGCTTTGTACAAATAAGGTTTTACCTTTTCCTTTGATAATGAAGTTGGTGGAATAAATGCTTTTTTTTAATAATGTTCTTTATTTTAAAGCATTACCTTGTGATGGTGTGTATGAAGTCGTGTCTGTTGTAGATAACCTAGGAAATAATGTGTTGTGTATTGATTCTTCTAATAATAATAACTTGGATAAATCATCATTATAGCATTGTCGTCTTGGACATGTAAGTAAGAAATGCATAGGCCAACTCCAAAAGGTTGGAGTCTTGGAGTCATTTGACCTAAAGTCAGATGATAGTTGTGAATCATGCTTACTTGGAAAAATGATAAAGTCACCCTTTACTGGTTCTTGTGCAAGGGGTGAAGGTTTGTTGGATCTAGTGCACACAGATGTGTGTGGACCCTTCAAAACTGCCAGAAGGGATGCTAATCGTTATTATGTGACTTTTATAGATGATTATAATAGATATGGATATGTCTACTTAATCAAGAATAAGTCAAATACTTTTGAAAGGTTTAAAGAGTTTAAACAAGAATTCGATAATCAATTGGGTAGGAACATTAAGATGCTTCGATCCGATTGAGGTGGTGAGTATCTTAGTATAGAGTTCCTCGACTATCTTAAGGAATGTGAGATTGTCTCACAATTGACACCTCCCAGGACACCACATTTGAATGGTGTGGCTGAGAGGCGTAATCGAACCTTGTTGGACATGGTTCGTTCCATGATGAGTCGAGCTTCGCTACCAATCTCATTATGAGGATATGCCTTAGAGACTGCTGCCTGTATCCTTAATCTAGTCCCTACAAAGAAAGTTGCCAAAACTCCTCATGAGATGTGGACTAGAAAAGTTCCTAATCTAGACCACATCAAGATTTGGGGTTGCGAGGCTTTCGTGAGGGTTGAGACTCACGATAAGATCGAACCTCGAAGTAAGAGGTGTATTTTCATCGGAGGGGTGTCTTGAGAGAGAGAGAGAGAGAGTTCATAAGCCAAGGAAACAGTGGGAGGCAGATTGACCTTGAAGAAATTCAAGAGTCAAGTGGTGAAGGAACTTCAAACCCTAGCAGTCAACCTAAGAAGGAAACTCCTGTTGATTCAAATGACGAGTCTGTACCTCTGAGGCGTTCCACAAGGTTTAGGAATGCACCTGAGCATTACTATGGTTTTCATATTACTACGGAAGGTGAGACACTTATCAGTGATGAGACACTGGTAAGTCTGGATGAACCTAACAACTATGTGGAAGCCATGGCAGGCCCCGAGTCTGTTAAATGGAAAGAGGCAATGGACAACAAGATACAATCCATGTATGACAATCAAGTTTGGAACTTGGTTGACAATGTGCCAGGTCGTAAGAAAGTTGGGTGCAAATGGATCTTCAAGAAGAAGACCGACATGGATGGTAATGTACACACTTATAAGGCGCAACTGGTTGCAAAGAGATTTTCTCAAACTCCGGGAGTTGATTATGATGAGACCTTTTCACCAATAGCAAAGATTAAGTCTATTAGGGTCCTGTTAGCCATTGCTGCATTTCATGATTATGAAATATGGAAAATGGATGTCAAAACTGCCTTCCTTAATGGAAGTTTGGCTGAAGATGTTTACATGTGTTAGTCGTAGGGTTTTGTCAGTACAGAATACCCTAATAGAGTGTGTAAGCTTGAGAAATCCATCTATGGATTGAAACAAGCACCTCGCAGATGGAATCTTTGTTTCAATGAGAAAGTCAAAAAGTTTGGATTTTTGAGGAGTGAAGATGAATCTTGTGTATATGTCAAGGCTAGTGGGAGTATAGTTAGCTTTTTAGTACTATATGTGGATGACATACTACTCATAGGAAATGACATCCCAACCTTACAGGAAGTGAAGTCCTAGCTTCGGAAGTGTTTCGATATGAAAAACCTAGGAGAAGCTATCTATATTTTAGGGATAAGGATTTTGAGAGACCAGAGTAAAAGACTAATTGGACTTAGTCAGAGTGCCTACTTGGATAAGGTGCTGAAGAGGTTCATCATGCAGGATTCCAAGAAAGGAGAGTTACCTATCTAGAGTAACGCCAGATTGAGTAAGACTTAAAGCCCGAGTACCGAGGCTGAGATTGCAGAAATGAGTCGAGTACCTTATGCTTCCGTTGTAGGCTTGATCATGTATGTTATGACTTGTAGTCGTCCTGATGTGGCCTTTGCCTTGAGCATGGTCAGCAAATATCAGGGGAACCTTGGCAAGGCTCACTAGACTGCGGTAAAGAACATTCTCAAGTACCTTCGGAAGACTAAGGACTGGGTCCTTACCCTTGGTGGGAGTGATGACTTGAGAGTAGTAGGGTATAGTGATGCTAGCTTCTAGACTGATCGGGATAATTTTCGCTCTCAGTCAGGCTGGGTCTTTACCTTAAACGGAGGAGCAATTACTTGGAAAAGTTCCAAGCAGGAGACAGTGGCTGATTCAACTTGCGAATTAGAGTATATAGCAGCAAGCGAGGCAGCAAAGGAGGCAATACGGCCGAAGAACTTCATTGGAGATCTTGGAGTAGTACCAGCTATAAAGGAGCCTATGGAAATTTTCTGTAATAGTGAAAGTGTAGTTGCCTTAGCGAAAGAACCAAGGGATCATGGAAGATCCAAACATATCGACAAAAAATACCATTTCATCAGACATCGAATAGAAGAAGGACTCCTCGTGGCAAAGAGGGTATCATCAGATGAGAACCCTGAAGATCCCCTCACGAAGGGACTAGGTAGGGTTAAGCATCTTCAGCATGCGAGGCGCATAGGGCTGAAGGATGATATTAGTTTTAGTAGTTAGATAGCTTTGAAATTTGTAAAGTGTAATTGACATTTGATGATGAATAAAAGGTGTGTTTATTTATGAGTAAAGTGTTGCTATCTTTTGTCAATTGTTTACTGTTATTTCTTTTGCATGTTTTGGCTTCCTTAATATTTATGTTGTGTATTACATATAAAACGTACTTTTGTGTAAAACGTACTTTTGTGTGTGATTCAACAAGTAGTAGAACAAGAATATTAGTCGAAGTTTATTTGTTCCTTCTTGGATTAAAAGTGATATCTGGGCCCCTCTATGATTTTGTGTTGACCTTGGAACTCAAATTGTGCATGTATTTTAGACAAACATAGATACAAGGTTTCTAGGGTTGCATGTACACCTTAGGAGTGCTAGAATGCTCAAAACCCTACAATATGGTCCCGTACTACTGAAAGTAGAGGATCCGTACTTGAATCAAGGAAGGCTGAGATGAATCCAGGAAACTTGTAGTGTATGAGATCCCTCAAGTTATGCTAGTATTCTGATGTTTGTTATGGTGTGTTTTTCAAAATGATGGTTTTGCGCCCTAGACCAGCAGTCGGCAGTTCAGATGCCGGTGAGGGATCAGGCTCAAGCTCTGGTGTTGAGCAGTTAGACGAGCAGACTAGGGAGTTCTTCTCCTCAGAGATCACGCGTAGCATACCAGACCAGACTCTTGTGATCTTTGGCACGATCAAGGAGGGCATTCTTGAGCTTTTGGATGAGAGGTTGAGTGCTTTTCGCATTGAGGTGGTGGCCATGATGGGGTCGCACACACTGACTTTCAAGGAGTTCAGGGCTTGTGGAGCTCCCGACTACCATGGGGCTCGGGACCCCATTGCGAGTACTAGATGGTTAGCTGATGTCGCCAACGCGTTCCGCACCAGCAGATGTCCCGAGGGGGACAAGGTTAGGCTTGTGTCATGTCTTCTGAATGACATGGCATGCGACTAGTGGGAGGAGGTTGGGAGAGCCATTGGTGATGATACAATGTTGGATGCGATGACCTAGAGTGATTTCACGACTAGGTTTAGGGCCAAGTTTGCACCTGTGATCGAGGTGCAACAGTTAGTGAGGGAGTTCCAGGATCTTGAGCAGACTCCTTAGACTGTGGCAGAGATCACTGCTAAGTTTAGGGAAAGGACCCTTCTTGTTCCGCAGTACGTGGCGGACGAGGAGATGAAGAAGGCCCGATATCATGGATGTTGCGGAGTGATATTCGCTAGTTTATGAGCCGCTCCAACTACAAGACGTTGGAGGACATGATTGCGAGGGCTCATGAGAGGGAGATTGATCTAGAGATGGAGAGGAAGAGGAAGCCAGAGTCGGTATTTGGCATGGAGGGATTGGGCAAGAAGCCCAAGACAAATTCCCGAGGGAAGGGTCAGCTGGGCCGAGGCCATTGCGGCAAGTGTGGTAGGTCGCATGAGGGGACGTGCAGGGCGGGGAGTTCAGGCTGCTTCAAATGCGGCCAAACAGGGCATGTGAGCAGGGATTGTACTGCTGCTTCTACAAATATTGCCACCGCATTGTCTGTTTTGATTTGTTCTTAGTGCAATCAGATGGGCCACAAGAGGTCCCAGTGTCCGAGTTTAGCAGCAGCAGGGAAGGTGGCGGCACCCGCCCCCACTACATTGAGGATTACAGACGGCCGTCAGGGTTGGGCTGAGGCGCCAGTGTCAAAGAGCAGAGCCTTCCAGTTGACAACAGAGGAGGCACGAGCATCTCCTGATGTGGTTACGGATATGTATATTCTCCATTATCTCTTATTTATTTCTGATTATTACTCATGTTTGTGTGTTTGTTTATAGGGTCGTTCTTAGTGAACAAAATATCAGCCATGGTACTGTTTGATTCGGGTGCTACCCGATCTTTTGTGTCGCTTGAACTTAGCAAGCGATTTAGTAGAGCTCTGGGCGAGCTGGATCATCCACTCGACGTAGAGATAGCAGATGATAGGACCGTCAGGGTCGCGAGGGTTTATAGAGGATGTATGCTACGGTTATTTGATGAGCAATTTTAGTGGATTTGGTTCCTATTCCCCTGAGAGGGAATAAGGTTATAGTTGGTATGGATTGGTTGAGCCCCAATAGGGTAGTAATCGATTGCGAGCGGCAGCTAGTGAGGGTTCATACTCCTAGTGGACATGAGGTACCGGTTTTTGTGGTTTCTGATAGAAATGTCTGTTTTACTTCTAGATTTTGGAAGAGATTTCACGATAAGTTAGGTACTCGTCTGCATTTCAGCATGGGCTTTCACCTATATACAGATCGTCAGAGCGAGCAAACCATGCAAACATTGGAGAATATGTTGTGGGAGTGCGTATTGGGTTTCAGTGGTAGCTGGGACACATATATTCCATTAGCGGAGTCCTCACATAACAATAGCTACCACACCAGTATCAATCGACCTCCTTTTGAGATGCTTTATATGAGGAAATTCAGGACCCTGATATGTTAGGGTGAGGTTGGTTAGTGATTTATAGGGAGTACCGAGGTGGTACTAAAGATGGCCGAGCTGATTTAGCAGGTTCGTAGCAGGTTACATACAGCTTAGAGTCAGAAGAAAAGCTATGCCGACAAGCGCCGATCAAACTTGGAGTTTCAGGTTGGGGATATGGTTCTCCTAAAGTTGTCACCTTGGAAAGGTGTCACCCGATTCAGGAAGTGGGGCAAGCTGGGACCCAAGTATATCAGTCCGTTCAGGGTTATAACGCAGGTGGGTCGGAGTAACGTATAAAAAATAATGACATAAAATTTTCGTTTTTAGATTAATAAATCATTAATACATATCATCTCCATAAAACAAAGGTAACCAAGATTTAGCAAAACATCATTAAATCAGAGTAATTCACAAAATGCGGAAACATGTGGTGTGTGCTCTACAATCATCCCGAGCCCTTCCATTTGAAAACCGAAGTACCGGAAACATAGACTGAAAACCATAAGCACAAAGCTTAGTGAGCTCCCCAAGATACCTCATACCTCACATACATAAATCACATACTAGGCCCTCTCCCTCCATCGGGCCATGCTCGGTCTCGAGTCCCACTCGACCTCGGGCCCCGCCCGATATCGAGCCCCGTTTGGCCTCGGGTCTTGCCCGACATCGAGCCTCGCTCAGATTACAGATTTGTCAATCACCAGGCACCACCTAACATTGGGCCACGCCCGATACACACATAATCATATAATCATATAATCATATATTCTTATAAATATATACCCTTACTAACACACGGAATAATCACAAAGACTATAGCATACCATACCATCATCGAGCCCCGCCTGGCATCCGACTTTGCCCGGTAAGCATAAAAACATATATTAATAACTAGCATACAATATACTCATCAGGCCCCGCCTGGCATCGAGCCTTTCCCGGTAAGCATACAATCTCATAACGCATGCAAGAGTTACGCAGACATCTAGCACTATAACATAAAGACCATGGGTCGACATTAGTGCCTTCGACCCATTAAACCCAGTGAGGAAACTCACTTTGCACTGCCAAATCACACAGACGATCCATGGCTGTTGGCTGACAGATTCCCCGAACTGTCAATATCAAAACAACACCACATTCACAATTGGGTTCCAAACCATAACCATAATTCCATACTGAGGGTAAAAAGACTATTTTACCCATAACCAAGCTTTGTCCAAGACTATGGCTCAAACTCACATCCTGAAAGGCCCAAAAGCCAAATAACCAACCAATGCCCAAATATGGCCCAATTTTCCAAATTGGGTCCAAACCCTTTACATGGGCCTTACCTTAAAGCCAAACCAATTTTCCTAGTCCAAAACACTTTTACTTTGATGGCCCATTAAGAACTCAAACACCCAAGCCCAAAAAAAGCCCAACACGAAGCCCAAAGGCCTAAACCCACCTGACTGAGTACACGTGGCTTTCTCAGCTGTACATAACCGTACAAGCAATTTGGCTTGTACACTACGCTTACAAACTTGGACACCCAATGTACTCATCCATTAAGCCAATTTCGATATTAAGCTCTTAATGCTTAAGTACAGAAGTCTAAATCAAAGATCTGAGCTCACACAACTGTCTAGAACCATAAAGTCACCGACTTGGTGACTTTGCATGCCCCAAAAGAACCAATCTTCAAGATAAAGCATTTTACTTTCACCAAAACGACACCATCTTGTGTATAGGGGATTCCAAACCCTAAAGGAGGAACTTTATTCATATAGAACCTCAGAAACACCAAGAGTGGCAAATTATAGCTCCTGGAGTGGTACCAAACCACTAGATCTCATTCTTGGGGCCAAAAAGGGACCAAAACTCATACATCATAGATCTAAGCCAACAATGAACAAGATCAAAGCTTTTTACCTCAAACAAGCTGGAAATGAAGCACATAACCAAGATCCACAAGCTTTTCCTTGATCCACAAACTTGCACCAAACTCCATCTTCTTATGAATGACCCCAAAACACCAAAATGCACATAAAGAGCTCAAAATCACAACCATGGAGACTTAGAGACGATTTCTAGGGTTTTGGGGACTTGGAGGCTGATAAAGAGGCCATCTAAAAAGATTTAATGTGTTTATATAGGATACAACTTCCAAATTAGGGTTTTTCCTTTACCCCGCGTACGCCCTGCGTACTCCTTGTACACCCAACGTATAAGGTCTCACAATCCCGATCTGACCCTCACTGTATGCTAAGTGTACACAAGATTACGCCCAACATAATACCCATCGCATTAGTACACCCCGCGTACTAGGGTTCCCTCTTAAACCCTTAAGCACTCCGAATGCCATAACTTCTTCATTATAAATCCGATTCCGATGACCATTATATGAAAAGGTAACAAGAAGCCCTACAATTTAATCAACCCATACCTGCATTACTGTGCCATCCCCATTTTCACGGCCAGAAAAGACCAATTTTATTTATGCTTTATAAAATCAGAGAACCTCTTTTAATAAAAATGTTACGGAATTTGTTCTTAGAAAAACATGATAAATACGTTATCAAAACATTTCCGAAGAAATGTATTTTATTCATTTTAAAACATTGGGATGTCATCGTCAATACAGAAACATAAGCATAAACATAACTTACAATCATTATCACTAGTGATTTATATCTCCTTAATCTCTCAGTGTAATGTAACTTCATATGGACACCTGTGATACAAATAAAATGAGTGGGTCAGGTTGGGAAACCTGGTGAGTACATAGGGTTTTCAACCTTATTATGTTTAAACAATCAAACAATCAACCCAATTACCCATCCCCATTGTAACGTCCCAAAATACGACCCAAAAATTTTGTTTAACCAATACAAAAACCATTATATCAATGTTATAAAATAAAGACCCATACGTCAATATCTCAAAACCATAATAAAGTATTATGAGAAAAACTGTATCAAATCATATCTAAGAAAAACTGAATCAACTCCCAGGAAAAAACTGAAGCTGTGGTGTGTGCGATGCCATCATCTCGAGCTCTTCCCTTTACTTGCGGAAGTACCTGAAACCAAAACTGAAACTGTAAGCACAAAGCTTAGTGAGCTCCCCCAAACTACCACATACCATACAATAACATATAAAGCACATACTGGGCCTTGCCCACTGCATCGGACCTAAGTTCGGAAATTGCATCGGACCGAAGTCCGGAAACTGCATCGGACCGAAGTCCAGAAACTGCATCGGACCGAAGTCCGGAACTGAATGGGACCTTGTCCCCTGCATCAGACCGAAGTCCAAAACTAGCTGCATCAGACCGAAGACCGGAACTGACTGCATCGGACCGAAGTCCGGAACTGACTAAACATAGCATAACATAACATATCAACTAGCATAAACACATATACTGCATACTGCATCGGACAGAAGTCCAGAACACATAACACATAGACATGCTTGAATCACAAAGACATCAAGCACCCTGAACTATTGCATCAGACCGAAGTACGGAACTAACTACAAACTAACGGGCCGACATTGTGGTCGTAGACCCGTTCCTACTGGAAGGAAACTCACCTCGAAAACTGGTTGTTGAACTCAACTCGGGAACTATCTGCTGCTGCTCCGATCTCGCCCAGCTACAATTCCCATAAACACACTCAATCAAATACTGATAATTCTACTGAGGGTAAAATGACTATCTTATCCCTGGTCAAAGTCAACCTCGTGATCAAAGTCAACATACAGTTGACCCGACTCGTCGAGTTGGGCTGCCAACTCATCGAGTCCATACTCTTATTTCTCATTTCTGCCCGCTACTACTCGTCGAGTTTGGCATTGACTCGACGAGTTCCTCCTCGATACTCATAACAGTCTATCTTCATATGACTCGTTGAGTTGTATGAGCAACTCACCGAGTTCTCCTTCATCATATGAACACCCTGGCTGTGACTCGCCGAGTCTGTTCTTGAGGTATGAAGAATGCCTCGGACTCACTGAGTCAGGGCATTGACTCGCTGAGTCCCTCCATGAATGAGTCTGATCTCTGACTCACTGAGTCCACCTATAACTCATTGACTCCACTCGGCATAAATCTAAAGGGGAAAAATCGGGGACTCGCGACTCGACTCGCCAAGTCTGAAGAACAACTCGCCGAGTCGGTTGCATGCAAACACTATACCGGTGCTTCTGCTCAAATCCATTGCATGCAACTTATAGATCTGGGATCCTAAGGCTTGATTAACACGTAAAGTTTCCAACTTTAGATGTATATAGGCATCCATGAAGGTTTTAAGGCTCAAAATGCACTAAAAGAGTAGATCTAGGGTTTTCATGCAAAATTGGTTCCATAAAGGCAATAGATCTGAGCTTCTAGAGCTCAAACCTTGGTAGATCTGAAGGCTATTCATCTCTACATGTTCTCTATACCATTAATAAGCCAAAGATGGAAAAAACAAGCTACTTATGAGATCTACTTGGAGAAGGATAAGGTTTGAGGTTAATACCTCAATGAAGACTGTGATACCACAAGGAACTCGGATCTACTTGCTTCCTCTTTGATTCCTCCTCCTCTCTTCTCTTCTTCTTACCCATAATGAACCAACAAACTTCACAAAGTGAGAAATTACACCAAAAGTGGTAAGGGACGGCTAGGGTTTAGTGTGGAGCTTTCCTATGGGTGAGGGAGGCTGATGAGTGCACAAAAAGGTCGTTTTAATAGGGTGCAAACCCTTAGAGTTAGGGTTTCATCCAGACTGGCGGACTCACCGAGTCCAAGCATATGGACTCGCCATGTAGCCGACTCCAAACACGTGCTTATCCCGTCTCTACTCGACGAGTCGGGCTACCGACTCGTCGAGTTCCTCTTGACAACTTGAAAAATACATAATTAAATATCATACCAGAATTGGGGCATTACAAATCTCCCCCACTTGTCTCAGACTTCGTCCTCGAAGTCTGCTGCTGCTGAATCTGGAAACAACTCTGGATAATGCTCCCTCATCTCCTCCTCTGCCTCCCACGTCCACTCAGACCCCTTCCGGTGCTGCCACTGCACCTTCACCAACTGAACCACCTTGTTCCTCAAGGTCTTCGTCTTCCTATCGAAGATCGCTACGGGTCTCTCAATATAATTCAGGCTGCTATCAACCTGAATATCCTCCAAGGGTACTACTGTTGTCTCATCCACCAAACACTTCCTTAACTGAGAAATATGGAAGGTGTTGTGGATCTGGCTAAGCTCTGCCGGAAGATCCAACCGATAAGCGACCCGACCCACCCAGGCCAAAACCCTAAAAGGACCGATGAACCTGGGGCCCAACTTGACCCTCTTTCGGAACCTGATAACACCCTTCCAAGGTGACACCTTCAGGAGGACCATATCGCCCACCTGAAACTCCAAGTCTGAACGCCTCTTGTTGGCGTAACTCTTCTGTCGACTCTGCGCAGTCTGTCTGCTACAAACCTGCTGGATCAACTCCGTGGTCTTGAGCACCACTTCGGTGCTCCCGTTGACTCGCTGACCGACCTTGCCCCAACAAATAGGGGTCTTGCACTTCCTCCCATAGAGCATCTCGAAAGGAGGGCGGTCAATACTCGCATGATAACTGTTATATGAAAATTCCGCTAATGGAAGATACGTATCCCAACTACCACCGATGTCTAGGACACATGCCCGGAGCATGTCCTCGAGAGTCTGAATCGTCCTCTCACTCTGCCCGTCCGTCTGAGGGTGGAAAGCAGTGCTGAAATGGAGACGAGTACCCATCTCGTTGTGAAACCGCTTCCAGAATCTGGAAGTAAAACGGACGTCTCGGTCTGACACCACCGAAACAGGCACTCCATGCCGTGCCACAACCTCTCTCACATAAATATCGGCTAGCTTCTCAGCCGATATACTCTCCTGGATTGGTATAAAGTGAGCACTCTTCGTCAACTGATCCACAATAACCCAAATCGAGTCCACTCCACGTGTGGTCCTCGGAAGCTTAGTGATGAAATCCATGGTGATATCCTCCCATTTCCACACTGAAATGTCTAATGGCTGCATCTTGCCGTGGGGCCTCTGGTGCTCCGCCTTGACCTTCCTGCAGGTCAGGCACCATTCCACATACCAGGTGACATCCCGCTTCATGCAGGGCCACCAATAATAGGGTCGAAGATCTCTATACATCTTCGTCGCCCCTAGATGGATGGAAAATCGAGACTTATGGGCCTCGTCCATCAATACCTGCCACACACCGCCCCATTATAGTACCCAAACTCTCCCATGAAGGGTCAACAGTCCTCGACTGTCATAGTCAAAGGAAGCTACTCGGCCCACAGTTCTCTCACACTTCTGCCTCTCCTCCTTGAGGCCCTCGACCTGTGCCTCTCTGTTCTGCTCCAATAATGGAGTAATCACTATCATCCTCAGACATATATCCCTGATCGGGGCTGTTGCCGCCTTGCGGCTTAGGGCGTCGGCCACTACGTTGGCCTTCCCCAAATGATAAAGGATCTCACAGTCGTAATCCTTCACTACATCTAACCACCGACGCTGCCTCATGTTAAGATTCGGCTGATCCATGAGGTACCTCAGACTCTTGTGATCCGTGTAGATGGTACAACGGACCCCATAGAGGTAGTGTCTCCAAATCTTGAGGGCGAACACCACTGCCCCCAACTCTAAAACATGCGTTGGATAGTTAGCCTCATGAGGATTCAACTGTCTAGAGGCGTAAGCTATCACATGGCCTCGTTGCATCAACACTACTCCCATACCTATGATCGAAGCATCACAGTAAACTACAAAGTCCTCTACTCCCTCTGGCAGGGTAAGAATCGGTGCCTCACACAATCTCTGTCTGAGAGTCTCGAATGCCGCCTGCTGCTCAGACCCCCAGTAAAACACCACCAACTTCTTAGTCAGTCGGGTGAGCAGTACAACTATCTTGGAGAAATCCTAGATGAATCTCCTGTAGTACCCCGCCAAACCTAGGAAGCTCTGAATCTCAGATGGAGACCTCGAGACCTCCCACAGCATCACAACCTCTATCTTAACCGGATCTAGCAGTATAGCCTTCTGGTTGACGAGATGCCCAAGGAACTGCACCTTGCGCAACCATAACTCGCACTTAGAGAACTTCGCGAAAAGTCTCTCCCTCCTCAAGGTCTCCAGCACCTCCTTTAGGTGCTCCTCATGCTACTCCTGAGTCTTGGAATAAACCAAGATGTCGTCTATGAATACTATCACAGACCTATCCAACATCGGCTTGAATACGCGGTTCATGAGGTCCATGAACGCGGCTGGGGCGTTGGTGAGCCCAAACGGCATCACCACGAACTCATTATGACCATAGCGGGTCTTGAAAGCAGTCTTCTGCACATCCTCATCCCTGACCTGCATCTGATGATACCCGGAGCGCAAATTGGAGAACCAAGATGCTCCCAGAAGCTGATCAAACAAGTCATCTATCCTCGGGAGTGGGTAACGGTTCTTCACCGTTACCTTATTCAACTCCTGGTAATCTATACACATACGGTGCGACCCGTCCTTCTTCTTTACGAACAAAATCGGTGCTCCCCATGGTGGCAGCAGCTCTTGCGGCTGCATAGACAACTCCTGCATCTCTGGGGGAAATAACCGATATGGTGCCTTGGCTATCAGAGCCGCACCAGGAATCAAGTCAACCCTGAACTCAACCTGCCTCTCCGGAGGGATTCCCAACAAATCCTCTGGAAATACATCTAGGTAGTCCCGTACTACCGGGAGATAGTCAACTGTCGTCTTGCCCTTCTCCCGGGCATCCAATACATAGGCAATATAACCAGCACAACCCTGCTGGAAGTAGCGCCTCGCTCTCGCTGCTGAACAAAGAACTGGTCCGCGTTGTGGCCTCTCGCCCTGAATCACTAACTCTCCCCCGCTGGGAGTGCGAACCCTCACTAACTGTAGCTCACAATCAATCATCGCCCCATTGGGGCTCAGCCAATCCGTCCCTACCATGACCTTATTCCCTTGCAGGGGAATAGGGACCAAGTCCACCAAAAATTGCTCATCGAATAACTGAAGAGAACATCCTCTGTGTACTCTCACAACCCTAACGGTCCTGTCATCTGCGATCTCGACCTTAAGTGGACAATCCAGCTCCCCTGGAGCTCTACTAAACCTCTTCCTAAGCGCAAGCGAAACGAATGATCGGGTAGCCCCCGAATCAAACAATATTGTGGCTGAAATGTCGTTCACTAGGAACGACCCTATACAAAACATATAATCATAAGAAACAATCAATAATAAATGCAGAGATAAGGGAAAGAGACGTACCCGTCACCACATCCGGAGTCGCTCGCGCCTCCTCTGCTGTCAGCTAAAAAGCCCTACTCTTCACCACTAGCGTCTCAACTCGGCCCTGGCAGCCTTCTGTAATCCTCAAGGTAGCAGGGGCAGGTGCTGACACCTTCCCTGCTGCAGCTAAACTCGAATACTGGGACTTTTTATGTCCCCTCTGATTGCAATGGAAGCAAATCAGATCAGATGTTGCGGTGACGGTAGTAGTCTTGTACAATCTCTACTCATATGCCCAGTCCGACCGCACTTGTAGCAGCCAACACCTCCTGCCTTGCACGCTCCATCGTGCAATCTCCCACACTTGCCACACCGACCGTGGCTTTGCTGACTCCTGGACCTGTGATATGAAACCTTAGGCTTTTTGCTCGAACTCCCTGTACCCGAAGCCGCCTCCGGCTTCCTTTTCTTCTCCATCTCAAGGTCAATCTCTCTTTCTCGAGCCCTAGCAATCATGTCATCCAGCGTTTTACAGCTGGACCGACTCACAAACTGGAGGATATCACTCCGCAACATCTCGTGATAACGAGCCTTCTTCATTTCCTCATCAGCTGCGTGTTGAGGAACCAGAATTGCCCTCTCCCTGAACTTAACGGTAATCTCCGCCACTGTCTCTATAGTCTGGGTGAGGTCCTGAAACTCCCTGGCTAACTGCTGCACCTCAATAACCGGTGCGAACTCAGCTCTGAACCTGGCAGTAAAGTCAGCCCAGGTCATAGCATCCATAGTTGCGTCATCTCTAATGACATGTCCAACCTCCTCCCACCAATCTCGTGCCCTGTCCTTTAGGAGATAAGATGCCAATCTGACCTTGTCCCCCTCGGGACACCTGCTAGTGCGGAATGCGTTGGCCACATCTGCCAACCATCTGGTACTTGCTATGGGGTCCCGCGCCCCATGATAATCTGGAGCTCCACATGCCTGAAACTCCCTGAAAGTAAGTGTGCGCGACCCCATCATGGCCGCCACCTCAGCACGAAATGTGCCCAGCTTCTCCTCCATCAACACTAGTATACCCTCCTTGATCGAACCAAAGATCACGGGAGGCTGCTCAAGAATAATACGGGTCGCATCTGAGGTGAAGAACTCCCTAGTCTGATCATCCACGTGCTCGGCCCCCAAGCCTGATCCTGATCCCTCGCCGGCTCCGGAACTGTCGAATGCTGGCCTAGGTCACAAAACCACCATTCTGAAACACATCATAGCAAATGTTAGAAACAATGATATATCTCGAGGGATCACTACTATTACAGGCTTTCCGGTCTCATCTCAGCCTTCCTCGACTCAGGTACGGATCCTCTGCTTCCAGTAGTATGGGCACCTACTACCTTCCACATCTATCCGTACCTTCCTCGAGGACCACCTTGATTCCACCAAGCCACTACTACTGCTACTGATCTCTGCTACTCTCATCCTAGGCTTGCCCTAGGGAAATCTACGACTCAACCAAAACCAGTCCTTAGCCGCTGAAGGCCTCCTTGTAATGCCAACTAGTCATCACCTGAATACCATCACATGTGACGAGGCTCAGATAATCCTTCAAGTAAAAGACTCGTCCCTACAACGGTTGGACTCAAACAGGAGCTGCACAGTAGGGCCAAATCCAGCACTCTGAGATTATTCAACCCTGATCACATGCGATGTGACGTATTCACCTAATGGCTAACTCCCATTACTCGGAGTCCCACAAAGCACAAAGCAAGCAGCATTCGGACACAGGAAACTACTCAAGCAATTCTATCCTCATAATGAGAAACTATACTAGCATACAATGCTAAGCCCGTACTATCAGGCATAACCTAAACATGCTATCCTACTGCCGTCTACTCAATACTAGCATGCAATTCTCATAAAGCTGGAACATATATAGCAAGCACTTAAGCCATCTTCCTAGATCCTTAGTCCTATTCTAGCATGTCGTTCTATTGAAATGGAAACAGAAAATCATAACATAAACTTGTATGGGTAATTTGGGAGTACTTACTTGAGCTCGACTGATTGCATGCACCACACCCTTTTCTCGTTTTCGAAACTCTTTTTCTTACTAAGTTCTTTTTCAAAAATCCTTTTCGAAAATGTTTTTCTTTTGAAAATCTTTTACCGTGTCCTTAGTTTGAGTTCAGGCACACCCGAAAGTGTATCCGAATCCCTCAAACCAAGGCTCTGATACCAACTTGTAACGTCCCAAAATACGACCTAAAAATTTTGTTTAACAAATACTAAAACCATTATATCAATGTCATAAAATAAAGACCCATACGTCAATATCTCAAAAACATAATAAAGTATTATGAGAAAAACTATATCAAGACTGTATCAAATCATATCTAAGAAAAACTGAATCAACTCCCAGGACAAAAACTGAAGCTGTGGTGTGTGCGATGCCATCATCCCGAGCTATACCCTTTACTTGCGGACGTACCTGAAACCAAAACTGAAACTGTAAGCACGAAGCTTAGTAACCTCCCCCTAACAACCATATACCATAGAATAACATATAAAGCACATACTGGGCCTTGCCCACTGCATCGGACCGAATTCCGGAAACTGCATCGGACCGAAGTCCGGAAACTGACCAGAGCCTTGCCCTCTGCATTGGACCGAAGTCCGGAAATGAATGGGACCTTGTCCCCTGCATCAGACCAAAGTTCGGAACTAGCTGCATCAAACCAAAGACCGGAACTGACTGCATTGGACCGAAGTTCGGAACTGACTGCACATAGCATATCATAACATATCAACTACCATAAACACATATACTGCATACTGCATCGGACAGAAGTCCGGAACACATAACACATAGACATGCTTGAATCACAAAGACATCAAGCACCCTGAACTACTGCATCAGACCGAAGTCCGGAACTAACTACAAACTAACGGGCCAACATTGTGGTTGTAGACCCGTTCCTACTGGAAGGAAACTCACCTCGAAAACTGGTTGTTGAGCTCAACTCGGGAACTATCTGCTGCTGCTCCGATCTCGCCCAGCTACAATTCCCATAAACACACTCAATCAAATACTGATAATTCTACTGAGGGTAAAATGACTATCTTACCCCTGGTCAAAGTCAACCTCGTGATCAAAGTCAACATATAGTTGACCTGACTCGTCGAGTTGGGCTGCCAACTCGTCGAGTCCATACTCTCATTTCTCATTTCTGCCCGCTACTACTCGTCGAGTTTGGCATTGAATCGACGAGTTCCTCCTCGATACTCATAAAAGTCTATCTTCATATGACTCGTCGAGTTGTATGAGCAACTCACCGAGTTCTGCTTCATCATATGAACACTCTGGCTGTGACTCGCCGAGTTGTATGAACAACTCGCCGAGTCTGTTCTTGAGGTATGAAGAATGCCTCGGACTCGCTGAGTCAGGGCATTGACTCGCCGAGTCCCTCCATGAATGAGTCTGATCTCTGACTCACTGAGTCCACCTATAACTCACTGACTCCACTCGGCATAACTCTAAAGGGGAAAAATCGAGGACTCGCGAGTCGACTCGCCAAGTCTGAAGAACAACTCGCCGAGTCGGTTGCGTGCAAACACTATACAGGTGCTTCTGCTCAAATCCATTGCATGCAACTTATAGATCTGGGATCCTAAGGCTTGATTAACACGTAAAGTTTCCAACTTTACATGTATATAGGCATCCATGAAGGTTTTAAGGCTCAAAATGCACTAAAAGAGTACATCTAGGGTTTTCATGAAAAAATGGTTCCATAAAAGCAATAGATCTGAGCTTCTAGAGCTCAAACCTTGGTAGATCTGAAGGCTATTCATCTCTACACGTTCTCTATACCATTAATAAGCCAAAGATGGAAAAAAACAAGCTACTTATGAGATCTACTTGGAGAAGGATAAGGTTTGAGGTTAATACCTCAATGAAGACTGTGATGCCACAAGGAACTTGGATCTACTTGCTTCCTTCTTGATTCCTCCTCATCATGTAACATCCAGATTCCCAGGTATATTATTTTATTCATTTATTTTGGAGTTTGTGGAGGAACTCGGTGAGTTGGTGCTTAGACTTGCCGAGTAGGGTCGCAGATTCTTATCCGAGTTCATGACTAGACTCAGCGAGTTCATGAGTAGACTCGGCGAGTCCATGCTGTTTAATGAAACCCTAATTTCCCGGGTTTGGGACCTATTTAAAGGCCCTTAGGGCCGTCATTTGCGGCTACCAAACCCCAGAGAGAAACCCTAAAAGAGATAGAGCGTTGGTGTGAGGAAAGGAGCCATTTCTTGATCTTTGTGGTTGATTCTTGCAAGAAGGAGGTGATTCCAGCTTAGAGGAGACCAAGGAGGTTGTGCATCTGTGGATTTCGAGCAAAAGACTTCATCTTTGAGGTATTATATCGTCCCTTTATCTGTTTTGTTGAAGGAATCCATAGATGTAGAGTTTTTATGTCCTTTATTGGAATGAATTGTGAGAATATGGCCCCTATTCATATTGAGGCTTCAGATTTGGACCCATAGTGGTCTAAAGAGTTTTTCCAGCTTGCTTTATGTTGAGCTATGGGGGTAATGAGCTTAGGATGTTGTTTTTGGGGCTAAATCACCAAATGAAACCTCCTAGACCTCACATGAGTGTCAATATCCGAGCTTTACATGATTATCAGGCTTGGCAAGGTCAGATCTATGGATCAAAGGAACAGATCTGACCTCATGAGGTCAATTGAGTTTGTACATGGCATGAACTCGCCGAGTCCAAGGGCAGACTCAGCGAGTAGGGTTAGGGTTTCCCGTAAATCACTCAGTGAGTGACTTGCTAAATTGGGGGAATGACTCAGTGAGTCAGAGGGGGGATAGAGGACTGGAGTTCAAGGCGGAGCTCGCCGAGTTGATCTTGAGACTCGGCGAGTTGAGTCGGGTGGCCCCGCGATTCATGCCAAGTGTAACTCGTCGAGCAAGGGGAAAGACTCGACGTGCCAAGCGAGACTAGAGGGATTGTGGACACGTGTAGACTTGCCGAGTCGCCCAAGTGCACTCAACGAGTCGGGACAAAGTTTGATCGTTGACTTTTGTTGATTTTTAGGGTTTGATCAACAATGGGGCCTTTGAGCCAAGAGAGGGGTAAAATGGTCTTTTACCCTTCTGAGGGTGCCAAGAGAGGGTCGAGTCTAGTGCCAAGAGTTATACTTATGAGAGTATTTACTTTATGTGATTAGGCGGAGGCTAGATCATATTTCTACCGAGTCAGAGATTTACCGAGACATCTGAGGTGAGTCTTCTCACTATACTTTACCTAGAGTGGTAACAGAGTTATGTGACAGTGTATTTTAGAGTTATGTGGCAATGTATTTGCATGTTATTTATGTGTTGTGATTTATTGTGATATATGATATGCATGATTCAGAGTCTACAGAGTAGTACCAGTGGGTCCATAGAGTTAGGACCTTCGGGTCCATAGAGTTAGGGCCAGAGGGCCCACAGAGAGTTGGCACAGGAGGGTCCCACTGAGACACATTGACCAGAGGGTCAACAGAGTTATAGCCTCGAGTGGCTAATATGTGTTAGAGTGGTATTTTGGGGAACTCACTAAGCATTTATGCTTATAGTGTTATGTGTTATGTGTTTCAGGTACCACTGATGATCGCGGGAAGGCGCCGGCATGATTCATACACACGCACACGCGGAGTTTATATGTTTTTAATCTTGGGGTTTTGTATTTAGATAATGTTGATACAATGTTTTGAAAAGTGAATGTGAATGATATTATATGGTTTTTAAAAAGTGAAAAATTGTTTAAATTTTTACGGTGTTACAAGTTGGTATTAGAGCCTTGGTTTGAGGGATTCAGATGCATCTTCGGGCGTATCTAAACTCAAACTGAGGATTGAGGAATTTTTTTGAAAATAAAGTATATTTTTAAAGAGTAAAAAGAGTTTTTGAGACCAACAGAACAGAGCCGTGTGTACGATCAGCCAGCACCCGAACGGTGATTTCCCAAAATACCCTTTTAATAAGTGTTATAAGATATGTTATGTTATGCTATATGATGAATTATGTATGCATGCTAGAGTAGAATAGGTATTCTTATTAGGACTAGAGTGGCCTGATATATGATGCCTTAGTCTAGGGGTTTTGCTGCTAGAGATGCATGAGAGTGTTCAGATAGCAGCAAGGAGCTTATGAGAGATCTGCTAGTGAGTAGCACATGATTAGAGAGAGTAGAGTACTTGGGATTTGGGACTCTGGGAGGAGGACTTGGGATGAATGCTGGTGCGGTATGGACGGTAGTATTGGGCCAGTACTACTGAAGATACCAGGTCAGTGCGCAGTCCAAGTAAGAATTCCTTAGAGTACTAAGGAACAAGTAGGGTGGAGTTATCGAGTGTTATTATACGCGAGTGAGTCCATAATATTCTTATGTTGTATTTCAGAGGGAGATAACGGTAGGGACACGCCACACACCAGAGAGCAGTGGTACGAGCAATGTGGAGATCCGTAGGATCATTCATGAGGAGATGGTTGCGGCCATCAGGGCAGAGATACCAGAGATGTTCGGGTCTATCAAGACCACTCTGATTGAGACATTTGATGAGAGATACGCTGCTCTTTCTGAGGCTGCTGTTGCTGCGGCCACTGCAGCTATAGCTGCGACGAGGCCGTAGGGTGGTGATGCGTTGCTGTTCCAAGAATTTAGCAACACGAAACCACCGGAGTTTGATGGGACCCAGGACCCGATTGCAGCGATGAGGTGGATATCAGACATAAAGGGGTGTTTCTTTACTTGCTCATCTCCTGAGCATTTGAGAGTCCAGTTCGCGCTGAACCAACTTCACTTGGGAGCGAAGGACTGGTGGAAGTTTGTGACGGCGCACTACATGCCTCCTGAGCTTGCTGCAGTGACCTGGGAAAGGTTCATTGCCATGTTTCGAGACAAGTACATTCACCAGGTGGAGAGGGAGCGATTTGCACAGGAGTTTCTGACCCTCAAGCAGGGTACCGAGTCTGTTACAGCGATTACTCGAGTGTTCCATGAGAGGGAAATGTTCTGCCCAGAGCACGTGTCCTCCGAGCATGCACGTATGAGTCGATATCTAAGTGTGTTGAGGAGGGATATGCGGGAGTTCGTGGCAAACTCGACATACCGTACATTTGCTGAGCTTCAGGAAAATGCCCGGAAGAGGGAGATAGAACTGGAGACCCAAGCTAGGGAGGAGGCTGAGTCTCAGGGGAGGGATCGGCGGCCTGCTCAGTCCCAGCCGGCAGCCAAGCGGGCCAAACCCGCTGATTCGAGATCTGGGAACCAGAAGGGCCGCACTTGTGGAAAGTGCGGCAAGAGCCACGATAGGGTGTGCAGAGCAAGGTCTTGCTACAAATGTGGCAAGGAGGGGCATATGGCCAAGGATTGCCCCAAGGGGTTTGCAATATGTTTTCACTGCAACCAGACTGGACACCGGAAGGCAAAGTGTCCACAGTTGCGAGGGACAGCGTAGGGAGCATCTCAGGGATCTGCCCCTGCTGCAGTGAGAGCTATGGATAGTCGGCCCGCAAAGGCACGAGGGAGAGCCTTCCAGTTGACTACGGAGGAGGTCCGCGCAGAGCCCGATGTTGTGGCTGGTATGTATTCTTTCATGTATTTATTTTTTTGTTGAGATATTGTGCTTATATTATGTTATACGTAGGTACTTTTCTTGTGAGTTATGTACCTGCCTTAGTGTTATTTGACTCGGGTGCGAATCAATCTTTTGTATCTTTGGCTTTTAGCCAGCACATCAGTATTAGTCAGGAGGTGTTGAGTCGACCTCTAAGAGTTTCCATAGCCGACGAGAGAGCGGTGTATGCCATAGAGGTGATTTGAGGTTGTGTACTCGAGATTTTTGGTGTGGAGTTTCCGATTAACTTAGTCCCTATAGCGATGGGAGATGTCTGTGTCATCGTGGGCATGGACTAGTTGAGCAGATTTGGAGCGGTCATCGACTGCGAGCAACAGCTGGTGACCATACGAGACCCTAGTGGGGGAGTTCTTATGGTGTAGGACGAGGGTACACGTTCTGGTGTCGGCATTTTGTTCAGCCTCTAGAGCGAGACAGAGTCTACAGCAGGGCTGTAAGGGATTTGTAGCGTATGTGATGGACACGAGGATTGATTTAGAGAGACCGAGGTCAGTTGATGAGGTTCCGATAGTGCGTGAGTTCCTGGATGTATTTCCAGAGGAGTTGCCGGGTGTGCCTCCCGAGAGGCAGGTAGAGTTCAGTATCGATTTGGTTCCGGGAGCTGCGCCCTATCGCCTTGCGCCTCCAGAGATGCAGGAGTTATCCTCGCAGCTTCAGGAGTTGCTGGGGAAGGGGGTTATTCGGCCGAGCAGTTCACCGTGGAGAGCACCTATCCTTTTTGTCAAGAAAAAGGATGGTTCACACCAGATGTGCATTGATTACCGGGAGTTGAACAAGCTGACGATCAAGAACCGTTACCCGTTGCCGAGGATCGACGTTTTGTTCGATCAGTTGCAGGGAGCATCTTGGTTCTCCAAGATCGATTTGAGGTCTGGATATCATCAGGTGAGGGTGCGAGCTAAGGATATCCAGAAGATAGCGTTCATGACTCGTTACAGGCATTACGAGTTGGTGGAGATGCCTTTCGGGCTCACCAATGCATCGGCGGTGTTCATGGACCTCATGAATAGGGTGTGCATGCCGATGTTGGATCGCTCGGTGATCGTATTCATCGACGACATATTGGTTTATTCGAGATCCAGAGAGCAGCATGAGGAGCATTTGAGGGAAATCCTCGGGGTTTTGTGATCGGTGTGGCTTTATGCCATATTCTCCAAGTGTGATTTCTGGTTACAAGAGGTCAAGTTCCTAGGGAACCTTGTTAACCAGAAAGGGATATTGGTCGATCCGACCATGATCGAGGCGGTGATGAGTTGGGAGGTGCCGAGGTCACCTACAGAGATCAGGAGTTTCCTAGGATTGGCAGGCTATTACCAGAGATTTATCAGGGATTTCTCCAAGATCGCTGTGCCACTCACCAAGTTGACCCGGAAGGGTGTTGCTTTTTCATGGGGCCTAGAGCAGTAGGCCTCCTTCGAGACACTTCGCCAGAGACTATGCGAAGCCCCAGTGTTAGCCCTTCTGGAGGGAATGGAGGATTTCGTAGTGTATTGTGACGCGTCGATATCAGGGTTGGGAGCGGTGCTTATGCAGAGGGGGCATGTGATAGAATACGCATCGAGGCAGCTAAAGCCTCATGAGGAAAGGTATCCCACCCACGATCAAGAGTTGGGGGCAGTAGTGTTTGCCCTCAAGATCTGGCGTCTCTATTTGTATGGGGTCTGGTGTACCATATACACGGATCACAAGAGCCTGAAGTACTTGATGGATCAGCCCAACCTGAATATGTGACAGAGGAGATGGTTGGACGTGGTAAAGGATTATGATTGTGAGATCATGTACCACCCGGGTAAGGCTAACGTGGTAGCCGATGGCTTGAGCAGTAGGGCGGAGAGCGTCCCGATTCGAGACGTTTGCATGAGATTGATAGTGATGACTCTGGTGTTGGACACCATTCGAGGGGCCCATGCTGAGGCCGTGAGACCAGAACCATAAGAGAGAGCGAGTTATCCAGGTATCGGAGTTTGTTACCGATAGCCGGGGGCTTATGACATTTCAGGGTCAGATTTGGGTACCGTTCGTGGGCAGAACGCATACCATTTTGATGGAAGAGGCACATCGATCGAAGTTATCGATCCATCCCAGGGCCACTAAGATGTATTTGGACCTTAAGAGGGAGTATTGGTAGCCCTGTTTGAAGAGGAACGTCGTGTGGTTCGTTGAGAGGTGCCTAACCTGTCGTAGGGTTAAGGCCGAGCACCAGAGACCGCATGGTAAGTTGCAGCCCTTATAGGTTCCCGAGTGGAAGTGGGAACATATTACTATGGATTTTATCACCAAATTGCCGAGGACTGCGAGGGGCGTCGATGCAATTTGGGTGATTGTAGACAGGTTGATGAAGAGCGCTCATTCCTTGCTATCAGTGAGAGCTCTTCTGTTGAGAGGTTGACAGAGATGTACGTGAGGGAGGTGGTATCGCGGCATGGAGTTTTGATCTCGATTGTCTCAGATCGAGATGTGCGTTTCACTTCCATATTCTGGAAAAAATTTCATGAGGAATTGGGTACGAGGCTGCATTTTAGTACCGCATACCACCCACAGACTGACGGACAGAGTGAGCGGACGATTCAGACGCTCGAGGACATGCTCCGAGCATGTGTGTTGGATTTCGGCGGGAGTTGGGACACGTATTTTCCCTTGGCAAAGTTTTCCTACAACAACAACCATTATGCGAGCATCGGCATGCCACCCTTTGAGCTGTTGTATGGGAGGAGGTGTCGGACCCCCATTTGCTGGGGAGAGGTAGGGCAACGTGTGATGGGTAGTACAGAGTTCGTGCTTCAGACGACGGAGTAGATACAACAGGTCAGACAGAGGTTGTTGACCGCTCAGAGTCGCCAAAAGAGTTATGCGGACAGGCGCCGGTCCGAGCTCGAATTTCAGGTCGGCGACTTCGTGCTCCTGAAGGTCTCTCCTTGGAAAGGAGTGATCCGATTCAGGAAGAGGGGCAAGCTGGGGCCCTGATATATTGGCCCTTTCAGGGTGATCGCAAGAGTAGGTAGGGTAGCCTACCATTTGGAGCTACCTACAGAGTTGGGTCAGATTCATGACACCTTCCACGTATCGCAACTGAGAAAGTGTATAGCCGACGAGTCGGCAGTGGTACCATTAGAGGATATTCAGGTGGATGCGAGCCTGAACTATGTTTAGAGACCAGTGGCGATTAGGGATCAGAAGATCAAGGTTCTGAGGAACAAGGAAGTGCCTTTGGTGCAGGTCTAGTGGCAGCATCGGAAAGGGTCAGAGTTGACTTGGGAGCCGGAGCGAGAGATGCGTGAGCAACATCCAGAGTTGTTTGCAGAGTGAGACTTCGAGGACGAAGTCTGATTCTAGTGGGGTAGAATTGTAACATTCGGATTCCCAGGTATATTATTTTATTCATTTATTGTGGAGTTTGTGGAGGGACTCGGCGAGTTGGTGCTTAGACTCACCGAGTAGGGTCGCGGATTCTTATCCGGGTTCATGATTGGACTCGGCGAGTTTATCAGGGGACTCGGCGAGTCCATGCTGTTTAATGAAACCTTATCTTCTCAAGTTTGGGACCTATTTAAAGGCCCTTAGGGCCGTCATTTGCGGTTACCAAACCCCAGAGAGAAACCCTAAAAGAGCTAGAGCGATTTTGAGAGGAAAGGAGCCATTTCCAGATCTTTGTGGTTGACTCTTGCAAGAAGGAGGTGATTCCAGCTTAGAAGAGACCAAAGAGGTTGTGCATCTGTGGATTTTGAGCAAAACACTTCATCTTTGAGGTATTATATCGCCCCTTTATCTGTTTTGTTGAAGGAATCCATAGATGTAGAGTTTTTATGTCCTTTATTTGAATGAATTGTGAGAATATGGCCCCTATTCATATTGAGGCTTCAGATCTGGACCCATAGTGGTCTAAAGAGTTTATTCCAGCTTGCTTTATGTTGAGCTATGGAGGTAATGAGCTTAGGATGTTGTTTTTGGGGCTAAATCACCAAGTGAAACCTCCTAGACGTCACATGAGTGTCAAGATACGAGCTTTCCGTGATTATCAAGCTCGGGAAGGTCAGATCTATGGATCAAAGGAACAGATCTGACCTCACGAGGTCAATTGAGTTTGTGCATGGAATTAAATCGCGGAGTCCAAGGGCAAACTCGGCGAGTAGGGTTAGGGTTTCCCGTAAATCACTCAGTGAGTAACTTGCTGAGTTGGGGGAATGACTCAGTGAGTCAGAGGGGGGATAGAGGACTGGAGTTCAAGGCGAAACTCACCGAGTTGATCTTGAGACTTGGCGAGTTGAGTCGGGGTGGCCCCGCGATTCATGCCAGGTGTAACTTGTCGAGCAAGTGGAAAGACTCGACGTGCCAAGTGAGACTAGAGGGATAATGGACACGTGTAGACTCGCCGAGTCCCCCAAGTACACTCGACGAGTCGGGTCAAAGTTTGATCGTTGAGTTTTGTTGGCTTTTAGGGTTTGGTCAACAATGGGGCCTTTGAGCCAAGAGAGGGGTAAAATGGTCTTTTACCTTTCTGAGGGTGCCAAGAGAGGGTCGAGTCTAGTCCCGAGAGTTATACTTATGAGAGTATTTACTTTATGTGATTAGGTGGAGGCTAGATCGTATTTCTACCGAGTCAGAGATTTACCCAGACATCTGAGGTGAGTCTTCTCACTATACTTTACCTAGAGTAGTAACAGAGTTATGTGACACTGTATTTTAGAGTTATGTGCTAGTGTATTTGCATGTTATTTATGTGTTGTGATTTATTGTGATGTGTGATATGCATGATTCAGAGTTTATAGAGTAGGACTAGTGGGTCCATAGAGTTAGGACCTTCGGGTCCATAGAGTTAGGGCCAGAGGGCCCACAGAGAGTTGGGACAGGAGGGTCCCACTGAGACACATTGACCAGAGGGTCAACAGAGTTATAGCCTCGAGTGGCTAATATGTGTTAGAGTGGTATTTTGGGGAACTCACTGAGCATTTATGCTTACAGTGTTGTGTGCTATGTGTTTTAGGTACCAGTGATGATCGTGGGAAGGCGCCGACATGATTCATACACACGCACACGCAGAGTTTATATGTTTTTGATCTTGGGGTATTGTATTGAGATAATGTTGATACAATGTTTTGAAAAGTGAATGCGGATGATATTATATGGTTTTTAAAAAGTGAAAAATTGTTTTAATTTTTACGGTGTTACACCTCTCTTCTCTTCTTCTTACCCATAATGAACCAACAACTTCACAAAGTGAGAAATTACACCAAAAGTGGTAAGGGACGAATAGGGTTTAGTGTGGAGCTTTCCTGTGGGTGAGGGAGGCTGATGAGTGCACAAAAAGGTCGTTTAAATAGGGAGTAAACCCTTAGAGTTAGGGTTTCATCCAGACTGGTGGAGTCGCCGAGTCCAAGCATATGGACTCGCCGAGTAGCCGGCTCCAAACACGTGCTTATCCCGTCTTTACTCGACGAGTCGGGCAACTGACTCGTCGAGTTCCTCTTGAAAACTTGAAAAATACATAATTAGATATCATACCAGAATTGGGGCGTTACACCCATTTTCTTCATTTAATATTTCCTAAAGAATTATCTTAAGGGTCATCTCCTATGTCGTATTTACCTCTCATCTTTTTACATCATATTTCCTTATATGCTCGTTCCTAAGGCATGAATACGTAGTTACACCATCGCCTGAACTTGTAATTCATAGTAAGGGTTAGAGTATCATCACATGAATACGCAGTCACAACATCGCATGGACTCGTAATTCATCGTAAGGGTTAGAGTGTCATCACATGAATACGCAGTCACAACTTCACCCAAACTCGTAATTCATCACCTACAGGCTATAAGTCTGTTGGTGCTTCCATGGGGTTGTCTAGAATAGTTCGTGGTCGCCATCTATACTCTGATAGATGACTACATCTCCACATTGACAGTCAAGGTTATGGTATCTTACATCCTACGTCACTGATTCATCATCACCTAATTATCATCACCTTCCTATCTTCACCTACCTCTCATCATTTTTATTTCATCACACATACCAACTATTAAATCTACCCATGTTATACCCAACACATTTTGTAGATATAAAATACATATACAGTTTAAATCCTTTGAAGCATGTATAAAATCGTTCATCCAGCATAGACCGCAAGTATTCAGATAATATGCACACATAGCACATAATCTATATAAAATACTTCATATCTATGTGTAAGATGAAAGTAACTATGCACTCACCTGGAATGGTGGTGACTTGGTTCTCGGACAACACTTCGTTACTCTAAACAATCTTCCTCGGACAAAACCTAGTATCATTACCACTAGAGTTTAGTCTAATGCTCGACGAGACTAATTACTAGTGTTGCTATTATTACTATTATATAAGCACGAAACAATATTTCTCAACCACTATGTACAGACAGGGGCCAAACATAAAACACCGGAGGGCAGGACCATTTTGGCATATAACATTTCTGAAATCCAACAACCCAATGCGGCACTTTAAACCAGATTCCCCGTACCGTGAGTGGTTAAAAAGATATTATAACGACACTTATATAACTCATAATAATAGCCCAAATATTAATTATGTAACATCCGAATTCCCAAGTATATTATTTATTCATTTAATTTTTGGAGTTTGTGGAGGAACTCGGCGAGTTGGTGCAAAGACTCGCCGAGTTGGGTCGCGGATGTTCATCCTAGTTCAAGTCCGGACTCAGCGAGTCCATGGGTGGACTCGGCGAGTCCACGCTGTTTAGTGAAGCCCTAATTTCTAGGGTTTGGGATCTGTTTAAAGGCCTTTATGGCAGTCTATTGTGGCTACTACAACCCAGAGAGAGTCTCAGATCGTTTGAGAGGCAAGGAGTGACCATTGTTGATCTTTGTGGTGTTGTTTAGCAAGAAGAAAGAGGTTCTAGCCAAGGGAAAGAAAAGGAGGTTGCTATTCTGAGGACTAAAAGCTAAGATCATTTCATTTGTGGTATTATTTCGACTCTTCTTCTATTTTGGGAAGGATATGTGGTTTTAGGGTTTCTTGTGCCCTTGTCTAAGTTGATTTGAGGTCCAAATAGTCCCTTCTGGAGATGAGACTTTAGATCTGGACCCATAGAGGTCCAGAGAGCCTTATTCTTCAAGCTTTATGAAGAACAATGGAGGTCATGACCTTGGGTCAAGGTATTTGGGACTAAATAACCATTTGATGCCTTTTGGTTGATATATAAGCATCAAGATTCAGACTTTTCGTGACATTAATGCTTGGGAAGGCCAGATCTATGGATTAGGGGCACAGATCTGACCTCAGGAGGTCCATAGAGTTTGTGCATGGCACGAACTCGCCACACACCAGATACCGGGTTGGTGCGCAGTCCAAGTAAGAATCCTTAGGGCACTAAGGAACCAGTGGGTTGGAGTTATCGAGTGTGATTATACTCGAGTGGGTCCCTAATATTCTTATGTTGTATTTCAGAGGGAGATCATGGTTGGGACACGCCACACACCAGAGGTCAACGGGACGAGTGATGAGGAGATCCGTAGGATCATCCACGAGGAGGTGGCTGCGGCCATCAGGGCTGAGATTCTAGAGATGTTCGGGTCTATTAAGACCACTTTGATTGAGACTTTTAATGAGCGGTATGTTGCTCTTTCTAATGCTGCTGTTGCCGCAGCCACTGCGGCCGTTGCTGCTGCTAGGCCACAGGAGGTGACTCGTTGTTGTACCGGGAGTTCAGCAACACGAAGCCACCAGAATTTGACGGAACTCTGGATCCGGTAGCCGCGATGAGGTGGGTTTCTGACATAGAGGGGTGCTTCTACACATGTTCCTGTCCGGAGCATCTGAGAGTTCGGTTCGCGCTGAACCAGCTTCGCTTGGGAGCGAAGGACTGGTGGAAGTTTGTGACGACGCACTACACTCCTGCTGAGCTTGTTGCAGTAACCTGGGAGAGGTTCACTGCTATGTTCTGAGATGAGTACGTTCCCCAGGTGGAGAGGGAGCGATTGGCACAGGAGTTTCTGACCCTTAAGCAGGGTACTGAGTCGGTTACAGAGATTACACGGAGGTTTCACGAGAGGGGGATGTTCTACCCTGAGCACGTGTCGACCGAGCAGGCACGTATGAGTCGATATCTGAGCATTCTGAGGAGAGACATTCGTAAGTTTGTGGCAAACTTATCATACCGGACATTCGCTGAGCTTCAGGCAAATGCCCGGAAGAGGGAGGTTGAATTGGAGACGCAGGCCAAGGAGGAGGCCGAGTCTCAGAGGATGGATCGGCGGCCGACACAGTCTCAACCGGCAGCCAAGCAGGCCAAGCACGCCGATTCGAGGTCTGGGGTCAGAAGGGTCGCACTTGCGGAAAGTGCGGCAAGGGTCATGATGGATTTTGTAAGGTTGGTGCTTGCTACAAGTGTGGCAAGGAGGGGCATATCGCCAAGGATTGCCCCAAGGGATTCATGGTCTACTTTCATTGCAACCAGACCGGGCACCGAAAGGCGGAGTGTCCACAGTTGCGAGGGACGACACAGGGAGCACCTCAGGGATCTACCCCTGCTGCTGCGAGAGCTAATGAGAGTTGGTCGGTGAAAGCTGAGGCACCAAAGGCGCGAGGGAGGGTGTTTCAGCTGACAGCGGAGGAGGTCCATGCAGCACCTGACGTCGTGGCTGGTATGTATTCTATCATGTATTCATTTTATGTTGAGATATTATGCTTATATTATGTTATGCGTAGGTACTTTTCTTATGAGTTCTGTACCTGCTCTAGTGTTATTTGACTCGGGTGCGAGTCGATCTTTTGTATCGTTGGCGTTTAGCCGACAAATCAGTATTAGTCAAGAGGCGTTGAGTCGACCCCTGAGAGTTTCCATAGCGGATGAGAGAGCAGTCTATGCCACCGAGGTGAGTCGAGGTTGTGTACTTGAGATTTTCGGGGTAGCGTTTCCGATCGATTTAGTCCCCATTGCGATGGGAGATGTCTGTGTCATCGTGGGCATGGACTGGTTGAGCAGATTTGGAGCGATCATCGACTGCGAGCGACAGCTGGTGACCATGCAAGACCCTAGTGGGGGAGTTCTTACAGTGTACGGTGAGGGTACACATTCTGGGTCGGCGTTTTGTTCAGCCGCCAGGGCGAGACAGAGTCTTCAGCAGGGATGTAAGGGATTTATAGCATATGTGATGGACACGAGGGTTGATTCAGAGAGACCGAGGTCAGTGGACGAGGTTCTGATAGTGCGTAAGTTCCCGGATGTATTTCCGGAGGAGTTGCCGGGTGTGCCTCCTGCGAGGCAGGTAGAGTTTAGTATCGATCTGATCCCGGGGGCTGCCCCTATCGCCAAGGCGCCCTATCGCCTTGCGCCTCCCGAGATGCAGGAGTTGTCCTCGCAACTTCAGGAGTTGCTGGGGAAGGGATTTATTCGTCCGAGCAGTTCGCTGTGGGGAGCACCTATCCTTTTCGTCAAGAAAAAGGATGGTTCACACCGGATGTGCATTGATTACCGGGAGTTGAACAAGTTGACGGTCAAGAACCGTTATCCGTTGTCGAGGGTTGACGATTTGTTCGACTAGTTGCAGGGAGCATCTTGGTTCTCCAAGATCGATCTGAGGTCTGGATATCATCAGGTAAGGGTGCCAGATGAGGATATCCAGAAGACAGCATTCAGGACTCGTTACGGGTATTACGAGTTCGTGGTGATGCCTTTCGGGCTCACCAACGCACCAGTGGTGTTCATGGATATCATGAACAGGGTGTACAGAGCGATGTTGGATCGCTCGGTGATCGTATTCATCAACGACATTTTGGTGTATTCGAGATCTAGAGAGCAGCATGAGGAACATTTGAGGGAGATCCTCGGGGTTTTGAGATCGGAGAGGCTTTATGCCAAATTCTCCACACTACTAGGAAATAGCCCTTTAATGACGCGCAAACCACGACACACTCAGATTTACGATACGCAAAAGCACGTGTCTTAAAAATGATGTCAGTTCTCCCTAAATTTATAGGATTTAGAATACGTATTTTTGCACGCCGTTAATTTAGTGTCTCATAAAAGAAAACACGGAGGGCGCTTATCTTAAACGCGTCCTCTATAAATGTCGCTTTATAATTTTACAAACGCGCGGCTCCTCTTTAGCAACTAGTACAGCGGGAAAAGAAAATCCAAAAAAATTAGAAAACCCGCTCTCTTTTCCCCTCATTTGCCCTAGGCGTGTTCTTTTCCCCATAACCATGGCCGCTCTTTCTCCCCCTCCCTACATCGAGTGCTTCCTTTAGAGTTCGCAGTGAAATATGATGATATTTTTGGAGCTGGTTTGTAGGGGTTCATTCACAACCATCTGGAGGAGATCGCTACCGGAAAAGTGATCTCTGGTTGGTTCCTTTCTTACCCTCACCGTTGTTTCGCAGCTTCACGACCTCCGCCGTCATCACAAGATTTGATGCTTAAGATTCTCATTCTCTCGATATCCACTGCACCGTGCATCCATACATCAAATCACTATATCATTCTTTCACCATCTTGAACTCTAGATCCCCGTCCCCAGCCTTCTTTCAGCATATGTCGCATGATTTTGGTATATAAGTTCGGCGTTTTTGTTGGAATGCTTGTTAATTTTGTCAGATTATGTGTTCTTCGCTTTGGGGATTGGAGTCTCACTAAGGATTTTTTAAAGCTAGAGCCAGGGCAACTCGCGTTTTTATCTTCATATTCCAGTTGCTTTTGAAGCGCCTGAGGTGAAAATGGAATTAATTGCTTCAAACAACAAACGCGTGAAAAGGTATGCCCCATAATTGTTCGATGATTTTACTCTGAGAAAGTTTTTTAGCTATGATTTCTTTGTTTTAATGGATCTTACGAAAGGGTATTGAATCTATGATTTTATAAGATCAAGTGCTCACATTCACTGTTTCTTTTCTTCACATTGACAGTGATCTGGCTATAGAAAGAATCGATGATGCTAAGAACGTCATTTTCACAGGTTAACTACCTTCAAAAAAGGTGAGAAATTTTCTTCACATCTAAAGACTTTCGGTTATTACAAAAGCCAAAATGAACCAGCAAAGAACAAGAAGATTTAGAAATTCCAAAGACCACGAGACACTTGTACGTTTTTCTCCTACATTACATGCTTCTTCGTACACATTTAATTGAAATAACTCTAGTAGAAAGCTGTAGAAATGATTTCCTTCCTCCTATGCCAACCTTGGAAATTCCTAAGGATTGAATGCCTTTTCATTTTAGCTATTTTGCTTCTAGGAAATTTTGATGATGACCAAATACAAAGATGAAAAATTGCTAGAGTTTACCAAAAAAAGGTATCAAAAGTCCAAATTCTGAATTTTTATCATTCTTGATCAGAGTGCTATTGATCTATTGATTTATGTGTACAAACACGAGTTTAAGAAAATTGGAGGTTATATTGTGAATATGGAAAAGGTAACTAATGATGTAATGTAAATTAATCTAGTCTCTTTCATGACCCTAGAAGAGTATGTTTTTGATATATATATATATATATATATATATATATATATAACTCATTCTTGGCGATTGTATATAATATTGGTTTCTATGATTTTGAATTTTTGAAAAATGGAAACAGGTTAGTGATGAAAAAGGAGGGTAACGGAGAAGATGATTTGTTTCCACAAGAGCAAACTTCGATACATGTTGTCAGAAGTCAAGGATAAGGTTCTTTATCTTTAATTTCTTAGAAATTCATAAAGTTTTATAATAGCTGTCACAAACATATTTTTACAAGAAATCATTCGTATAGAGTGGTAACAGAGAAGACAATTTGTTTCCTGTGAGTAGAAGTGCTTACAATCAGAAGGGATCGTCTGTTGGTTCTGATGTTGGGTCACCATACACCGATAAATCACCCAATCATCATGTGCAAGTATGATATATTACTATCTTTCGCTATCAATTTTGTATCTTTTCAAATTATATATTTACTCAATATGAAATGTCTTTTTCTAGTTTTCTCAGATAGTCGAGAATACAAAAACATTGAAGGAGAGATTAAAATCTTACATGCGTGAGATATCGGATAATTTCATAAACGGTCTTCTTTCAGACATGGTAGCTAGGGATCGTTCTTGTGAGCATTCCTTCATTTCAGGCTGTAGATTATCATAACTAAGCAACATTTAAACTAAATTTTGTCAGGTGAAACTAGGTATGTTCTTAAATTTCTTTTTTAGAAACATGGTTACATTGGTTGAGAAGTTCTTACAGAAGTATTACTCAAGTGTTACTTCTTCAAGGAACATAATCATCCTAACACAGTTTATGTTAATTATCTGATTAAATGAGAAGTTCTTACTCTCTTTCTGATTAAATAAGAATCCTATGGACACTTGTTCCCAACTGCAACAAGGTGATGACAAAATTTTTTTCTGTTGTTTTTTGGGGTCTTTTTTTTGTTCTTTTCCCCATTTCTGTTTTGGAACTAAACTTACATCAACTACAGAGAGAGAAAGCAAGTATTCTAGGTGATGCAATTGAGTATATCAAATTTCTGCAAATGCAAGTCCATGTATTTCTGTGTATCATAGTAGTACCTGAGTTAATAAATGCAGTATTCTTTCCGACTTCTTCTTGTTGGTTGTTGGTTGTCATTTTATTTTATTTTGTTTTAGGCCTTGGCACTTCTCGCTGATTATCTGGATACAGAAGATGCTTCCTCTTAGACATGGAGCAAACATGCCCTTGGTCAGATTGTTTCAAGAATCAGGCTTTCTCATTCCATAAAGTGCTCGATTGGCGTTCTCTCATCCCTAGATGTTTTCTTCTTGTTTCCTTTGTTAACTGCACCTAGTGAGCATCCTGTCTACAGGCGTAATGCAAGTTTGTTATGAGATAGGTGTTGGATCTTTAGTTAACAATGACAAGTAAGTTGGCCGACATATTGACAAATTGCAATTTATAAAAGAGTTTTCATCTTGTTTGTACTCATGTCCTTTTCTGAAAAAACCAGTGCACTTTCGATGTAGTAATCACTTTTAAATCTTCCAAGACCATCTACTAAGGTAAAGCTTCAATTAGATCATCTACAGTGTATGCTGACTAAATTACCATTTTACCCCTATGTGGTAGTTTCTAACACTTGTCTATTCCATCCTCTCTCAATGCAGGGCTGAACTTTGTATGTAAATGATGAATTTTGCATTCATTGTTAATTACTAGATGAGATAATCTTTAGCAACACTCCTCTTTTCTAATGGGTACCAACTAGATTTACCAAAACATTGGCTGAAAATTTTGCAACAGAATCCATAGGGGTAAAAAAGTCATCATCAAGATTTCTTTTTGGGTACGAATATAAGCTTAAGCACATCAAGATGCCCTTCACTTCTCACTTCTTATTGCTTTCTATGCCTTTTGAAAATCTGGGCATCATCGATCCGGTGTCCATAAATAAAACTTTCCATCAAAAGCTTTTCACTCTTCTTTTGCTCATGCATCAAGAAAGTTGATGTTGGATAGTTTATTATTATATTATTTTCTAGTTGTCATTCTATTCCATCCAATGAAACAAGTTCCTGAATTTATCCAATATTTTGATTTAAGTTATAACAAATGGTGTTGAAATGAAACATGGACCTTTGGCTTTAGTTGATGAAAACCTTTCAAGTGTTGTAATTGCTACTCGTGATCAATGCTTCAGGTTTGTTATTAATTTTTATTAATTTCTTTGGTTACGACAATCAGCTTCAGGAACCAAAGGTGGTTCAAGTGGGTCCCCAGTCGTTGATTGGAAGGACGAGCTGTTGCCTTAAATGCTGGAAGCAAATCTTCAAGTGCTTTAGCATTCTTCTTACCTTTAGTACGAGTAACTATACTATATAATCCTTTATCCTTATATCCACTTCAATTTTT
The DNA here is from genome assembly GCF_051521515.1 of Lactuca serriola. Classification (NCBI taxonomy): domain Eukaryota; kingdom Viridiplantae; phylum Streptophyta; class Magnoliopsida; order Asterales; family Asteraceae; genus Lactuca; species Lactuca serriola. Next base: position 170,654,183 of record NC_136408.1, on the reverse strand, counting down.
CAGTCTTTTTCACATGCTTATGCGTTGATACATGTGCTTTATACATGTACAAGTGGTTAAGGCTCTAAATTTCTTACAGAAGGGAAAATATTCATTTCAAGATAAATGGGAAGCTATTACAATACCACGTGGCACCCTTCAGACAACATTTATCCACAAAGGAGTCGATGAAACCCGTAGACTCAGTCTTCAAAATCAAACAGAGCAGTTAGTTCGCCTTGCATCTCCTCTAAATTTCTTGCAGCTTCAACCTTCAAGTATGTTAACTAGGTTTTAATTTTTTCTCTTTCTTGTGGTTTTAAGGTAGCAACCACTACTTTTGATTGGATCATCATCACTTCACCTGAAGCCGAGATAGAGAAGGAGATTGATATTGAAAAGATGGATGATGAAACTGAGTTTCCAGAGCATAAAGAGGAGCATGGGCTAGGGCTACATACTGCTGATATAGTGATGGAAGAAAATGCACATGGTGATGATGTAAATCAAAGTAATGAAAAAGATGAAGACACTTCATAGGCTAGAAATAAACTTGTAAGTATCTAATCTACTGGTTTCTTGATCCTTGTAACTTTTTATTCAAACTTTTTACTAATTCTTTTGGAGTTGATTGTAGGTAGGAGTTGTCTCTGATGAGAATTTATTGGAACTTCTGGAGTTAGCAATGTCATCAAACACAACTGAAACTGTGAAAAGAGCCAGAGAACTGATGGAATTGGGAGTTTACCCTATGGTCCTCATGTCTCAAATGGCTACACTTATTATGGACATTATTGCTGGAACATATCAAGTAATTGAAGCTAGTGCTAACTCATTGTTTGATGGTAGAAGCAGTAAGTTCTTCTCAACTTTTTTCTTTATTATTATATTTTGATTACTATAAATTGAAACTATGGATAGGTACATGAAACTAGTTGCTGATTCTTGTGTTTAAACTTTTAATATTGTGTTTTTTTCTTTGTTTAAATTTTTTTAAGAGTTTTTTTTAATAGATTATAGCCTCGGAATCCATACGAGACACTAGAGCAGTTGCAAGTTCTCGAGCTGCTAAAATTGGGCTTGATATTCTAGCACAAACAATCCAGGTGTCACCTAGTTATTAAAGTTATATTTGTAAATATGTATATAAATACAAGGGCATTTTGGTCATTATACCCCTATAATAGTTTTTAAAAAAGATAGGTAACTATTTGTTGCACTTAATTTATGGATTGATAACATTAAAAAAATCACATCTCATAGTATTTTCAAATATACATTTCTCCTTTTGCCTTACAATTGTTATATTGAATGTTCAGGATGATTTAGATAACATAACTCGTTTTCTAATACTAGCAAGAGAACCTATAATCCCAGGAATTGACAAGCCCCATAAGGTAACAAAAAAGATAATTTATTTTATTGTATTTTAAATCAAATTATCAAATCATATATAAACTACCCAAACAATATTCAAATTTTATTTTATCGCCTCAATTTTGTAGACGAGCATTGTGTTTACATTAGAAGAAGGACCTAGGGTCTTGTTCGATGCTTTAGCTATGTTTGCTCTAAGGGAGATCAACTTATCAAAAGTAAGTTATTTTTTTCACCCTTTTATTTAATATTTTTGTGATTGAATGAAAGTATTAATGAAAGTAATTGACAACCCTTTTTCTGTAAATGATGTTGTGATTGTGGGAGAGGTGTTGTGTTTTTCTCTGTTGCTAGGTAACCTTCTCAACAACAACATTCTACTTAAGCAGGTGAGTAATCAAGATTAAGGGAGACTTGTAATCATGTTTGGCATTCCTTTCCAGTAAGAAACAGAGTTGTATGATTATTTGTTAGTTTTATAGGAATGTATAACCCATGTTAGCAATGTGTTATTTTTGTTTAACATTTGAATGATTCTTTGTATGACATTATAATTTGTGCAATTTATTTTATTTTTTGAGTATGAAAATTTATTTTATATTATGCAATGGATTGTATTTTTTGTATGTTGTATTATATTTCTATTATGAGAAATTAAATGAAAATTTAATTTAAAAATTAATAAATATATAATTTTTTTTAAACATTTAAATTTACGATACACAAAAATGTGTGTCATCTTCATTTATGACATGGCCTTTCTTGATACGCATTGCGTGTCATTAACACGCGCGTCGTAAAGTTACGACACGCGAATGTTGTCGTCTTCCTTTATGATAGCGCCTTCCTTGATACGCATTGTGTGTCGTAAACGTGCGTCGTAATTGCGCGTCATAAATGAGCGTCGTAAATGTGTGTCGTCTATAGACGACAAGCAAAAGCGCGTCGTCTCTCTTTATGACAGGGCCTTCCTTGACGCGCATTTGTGCGTCGTCTGAGCCTTTTACGACGCGCAATGAGCGTCGTAAAAGGATTTTTTTTCTAGTAGTGCCAAGTGTGATTTCTGGTTGCGAGAAGTCCAGTTCCTGGGACATCTCGTTAACCAGAAAGGGATATTGGTCGACCCGGCCAAGATTGAGGCGGTGATGACTTGGGAGGTGCCGAGGTCACCAATTGAGATCAGGAGTTTCCTAGGACTGGCAGGCTATTATCGGAGATTCATCAGGGATTTATCCAAGATCACCGTGCTACTCACTAAGTTGACCCGGAAGGGTGTAGCTTTTGCTTGGGGTCTAGAGCAGCAGGCCTCCTTCGAGATATTTCGCCAGAGGCTATGTGAAGCCCCGGTGTTAGCCCTTCTAGAAGGAATGGAGGATTTTGTGGTATATTGTGACGCGTCGATATCAGAGTTGGGAGAAATGCTTATGCAGAGAGGGCATGTGATAGCATATGCATCGAGGCAGCTGAAGCCTCATGAGGCGAGGTATCCTACCCACGATTTAGAGTTGGGGGCAGTAGTGTTTGCCCTCAAGATCTGGCGTCACTATCTGTATGGAGTCCGGTGTACCATTTACACGGATCATAAGAGCCTGAAGTACTTGATGGATCAGCCCAACCTGAATATGCGACAGAGGAGATGGCTGGATGTGGTAAAGGATTATGATTGCGAGATCGTGTATCACCCGGGTAAGGCTAACGTGGTAGCCGATGCCCTGAGTCGTAGGGCGGAGAGTGTTCCGATGCGAGACGTTTGTATGAGATTGACAGTGATGACTCCGGTGTTGGACACCATTCGAGGCGCCCAGGCCGAGGCCGTGAGACCAGAAAACCAGAAGAGAGAGCGAGTTATCGGACAAGTATCGGAGTTCATTACCGATAGCCGAGGGCTTATGAATTTTCAGGGTCGAATCTGGGTACCGTTTGTGGGCGGAACGCGTACCATTCTGATGGAAGAGGCGCATAGATTGAGGTTCTCAATCCATCCCGGGGCCACTAAGATGTACTTGGATCTGAAGAGGGAATATTGGTGGCCCTGTATGAAGAGGGACGTCACGTGGTTCGTTGAGAGGTGCCTAACCTGTCGCAAGGTTAAGGCTGAGCACCAGCGTCCGTATGGCAAGTTGCAGCCGTTGGAGGTTCCCGAGTGGAAGTGGGAACAGATCACCATGGATTTTGTCACCAAATTTCCAAGGACTGCTAGGGGTGTCGATGCAATTTGGGTGATTGTGGACAGGTTGACGAAAAGCGCTCACTTCCTTGCCATTAGTGAGAGCTCTTCCGCTGAGAGGCTGGCAGAATTGTACGTGAGAGAGGTGGTATCGCGACATGGAGTGCCGATCTCGATTGTCTCAGATAGAGATGTGCATTTCACTTCCAGATTTTGGAAGAAATTCCATGAGGAGTTGGGTACGAGGCTACATTTTAGTACCGCATACCACCCACAGACTGACGGGTAGAGTGAGCGGATGATTCAGACGCTCGAGGACATGCTCCGAACATGTGTGCTGGATTTCGGCGGGAGCCGGGACACGTATTTTCCCTTAGCGGAGTTTTCCTACAACAATAGCCATCATTCGATCGTTGGTATCCCACCCTTTGAGTTGTTGTATAGGAGGAGGTGTCGGACCCCCATTTGCTGGGGAGAAGTAGGGCAGCGTGTGATGGGTAGTATAGAGATCGTGCTTTAGACGACTGAGCAGATTTAGCAGGTCAGGCAGAGGTTGTTGACCGCTCAGAGTCGCCAGAAGAGTTATACGGACAGGTGATGATCTGAGCTCGAGTTATAGGTTGGTGATTTCGTGCTCCTGAAGGTGTCTCCTTGGATAGGAGTGATCCGATTCAGGAAGAGGGGCAAGCTGGGGCCCCGGTATATTGGGCCGTTCAGAGTGATCATGAGGGTGGGCAGGGTAGCGTATCGCTTAGAGCTACCTGCAGAATTGGACCAGATTCATGATACCTTCCACGTGTCGCAGCTGAGAAAGTGTATAGTCGACGAGTCGGCGGTGGTGCCATTAGAGGATATTCAGGTGGATGTGGGCCTGAACTACATTGAGAAACCGGTGGCAATTCGGGATCGAAAGATCAAGGTCCTGAGGAACAAGGAAGTGCCTCTGGTGCAGGTCCAGTGGCAGCATCGGAAAGGGTCAAAGCTTACTTGGAGCTGGAGCGTGAGATGCGTGAGCAGCATCCGAAGTTGTTTTCAGAGTGAGACTTCCAGGGCGAACTCTGATTCTAGTGGGGGAGAATTGTAACATCTAGATTCCCAGGTATATTATTTATTCATTTAATTTTTGGAGTTTGTGGAGGAACTCGGCGAGTTGGTGCCAAGACTCGCCGAGTTGGGTCGTGGATGTTCATCCTAGTTCACGTCCAGACTCGGCGAGTCCATGGGTGGACTCGGTGAGTCCACGCTGTTTAGTGAAGCCCTAATTTCCAGGGTTTGGGACCTATTTAAAGGCCTTTATGGCCGTCTATTGCGGCTACTACACCCAGAGAGAGTCTCAGATCGTTTGAGAGGCAAGGAGTGACCATTGTTGATCTTTGTGGTGTTGTTTAGCAAGAAGAAGGAGGTTCTTGTGACATCCCCAAAATCTCGGCCAGAAAAGACCGGTTTCATTTATGCTTTTTAAAATAATTTTAGAGTAAATCCTTTTGATTTAAAAGAGTTGCGGAATTTGTTCCCAAAACAAAATATGATAAAATAATAATTATCAAAGCATTTCATCAAGAGATGCATTTTCATTTATATAATCAAAACTCGGGATGTCATGTTCCGATACAGACCATAAAGCATAAACGATAACATTACAAGTCATTCAACAAATATATACATATACAGACTTGTAAACAAAACAACTCGACCATTCATCCATCTTATGCCCTTGCGCCACTTCCTGCAATACAATTAAAACTGAGTGGGTCAGGCTTGGGAGCCTGGTGAGCATATAGGGTTTTCAACCCACAAAAAATAATTATATTTAATTTCACCAACCAACAACAACCCGATTACCCATTCCCGTTATCCTCACTTTACGTCCCTAAAACAACATCTATCTCAGGGGACCTAATCTAGGATTTTCATCGGGACGGGCATTACTGCTAAGGGGTTTCCTCAACAATAGATGTCCTAAAGGCAACCATGACGGGGATAGAGTACACCGGTGAACACATCGTTCACAACACCTACAGGTTATGAACCTGCTAGCGTTCCACTGGACTGTCTAGAAAGAGTCTGTGGTCGTTATCCATACTCCGCTGAATAAGTAGATCAACAACAACATCGAGGCCTCTCATCTGTTTATTACACACCAACTATCTACCCATGTTCTACCCAACATATTAGTAGATAAAAATATATATTTTTATACATAGTTTAAAACCTGTATAACATTTTCATTCAATACATATTCCACATAACAGATGAGGCACACCCACATAACACGTATTTCATAGAGAACAAATCAGATCTATGAGATAGAAGAAAGTGAATATACATTCACACACATAACAACAAAATTATACACATAATACGTATTTCGTATATAAATACTTCATAATTATGCGTTAGAAGAAAATAACTACACACTCACCTGATCAGAAGAGGATCGAGCAACACTACGACTTGCAGAAGTAGTATTCTCCGTAGATCAGGAAGATCTCCACAAAAATCGAACTTCTCGCGGGCAGAGCTTCGGCTCGGGAATAACGCTCTTTGGGATTCTCGGGGCTTCAGATCTTGCTTCGGGGCTCGGGAATATTACCGGGGCTTCGGGGTATAAATGGCATGCTAAACGATGAAAAACGGGAGAGAGAGATGAGAAAAAGAGCAAAAGAACTCGGCAGCCTCGCATCCTATTTATAGGAGGTTGGAGCCTCGTAGTACGCTGGGAGTACAACAGTACGCGGGGAATACGTGTCCGAATTCATCATTGCTTACGTATCCGAAGAACTCGAGTGCGAGAGACGTCACGCTTCGCTGTACGTTGGGCGTACAACAGTACGCTGGGCATACTTCGGATGAGTCCGATGACTCATCTTCGGATAATACCAAGATTTGGAATTAAATTTAAATATTAAATATTTAATAAACTTCGTAAATTCATATCTTCTTCATACGAACTCCGTTTTCGACGTTCTTTATATCCACGCGTAGGTGAGACTACAGTCTACAACTTTCGTTTATACTCCGTCGGCTAATTTTGACTTTATTTTTTTTATTTATTTTTAGAAGGCTGGGACAGAAAACGTCGTTATAAATTCATAACTTCTTCGTTTGACGTCCGTTCTCGCCTAAATTTTCATCGTTTTGCTACTAACAACGAGATCTTCGATTCTCGTTTAAATTTTTTCGGCTAAAAACCGCTCGATCTGAAATCGAGTATTCGGGCTGCATACCGCTAAGTCGAAAATTCAGAAAATCATAACTTCCTCATACGAAGTCAGATTTTGGCGTTCTATATATATTCGGAAACCTCGTTTCAACTACTACAACATTATCCAATGATATCAAGTTTATTTTACACTTAAATTTTGACTCTCATTTTATTCTTAATTAATCAAATCACATAATTAAGCAATTAAGCACAAAACACATAATACTCAAATAATACACTTCTATTATTTCAAAACGGGTTACAAAGGCTAACCTAGACTATTATATCAACATTAATGACAAGCCCAGAAACACAGGCGTTACAATTTTCTCCACCTTAGAATGATTCCGTCCACGGAATCACACATCAACAAACAAATGTGAATAGCGACCCATCATGTCACTCTCCGTCTCCCAGGTGAGATTCGGCCCATTCGTGTGTTTCCATCGGACAAGCACTAACTCGACCATCTTGCGTCGCAACTTCTTAGTCTTTCGGTCAACGATTGCCTCTGGTTCTTCAATCAACCTTTTTTTCTCATCGATTCTCAACTCCGAAAGTGGAATCATGTCGGGAACTTCTCCCGTGAACTTCCTCAAATAACACACATGAAAAGTGTTATGAATTCCATTCAGTTCTTCTGGTAGTTCGAGCTTGTAAGCTTGGTTCCCAATCCTCTGAAGAACTTTAAATGGTCCAATAAACCTTGGACTTAATTCTCCCCTTTTACCAAATCTTATAAGTCCCTTCCACGGCGAGACTTTAAGCAAAACCGAATCTCCAACTTCAAAAGTCATCGGTCTTCGCTTGTTGTCAGCATAGCTCTTTTGACGATCCTGAGCTACTAACATTCTTTCCCTAATTATTTTCAACTTTTCAGCAGTTTGATGGACTATCTCCGGTCCCATAAACTGCTTTTCCCCAACCTCAAGCCAACAAGATGGCGTTCGACACTTTTGTGCATACAAAGCTTGATAAGGTGCCATCTTAATGCTCGAGTGGAAACTATTATTGTAGGAAAATTCTACCAAAGGTAAATGTTCATCCCAATTACCTTGGAATTCCAAGGTACATGCTCCCAGCATATCTTCAAGTGTTTGTATCGTCCGTTCGCTCTGACCATCAGTCTGCGGATGGTAAGCTGTACTTAAACACAACTTGGTACCCAATTCTTCTTGTAGACTTTTCCAAAATCTCGAGGTGAAACGGCTATCACGATCCGATACAATCGTTAACGGAACACCGTGAAGCCTCACAATTTCCTTCACGTAAGAATTCGCAAGCTTATCCACAGACCATTTCTCCTTGGCTGCTATGAAATGTGCACTCTTAGTGAATCGATCAACGACCACCCAAATCATGTCGTGACCATTCTTTGTTTTGGGCAGTTTAGTGACAAAATCCATAGCAATGTCTTCCCACTTACCCATAAGCATAGGCAATGGTTCTAAACTCCCGTACGGTTTCTGATGTTGTGTCTTGACTCTCGCACAAGTCACACACTCGGCCACATACTTTGCAACATCAAGCTTCATCGTCGGCCACCAGTAGTAGGGTTTCAGGTCGCTATACATTTTGGTGCTACCGGGATGAATCGAGTACATGGTCTTGTGAGCTTCTTCCATCAGAAGATCTCTGATTCCTCCTGTCTTAGGTATCCAAATCCGATCTTGGAACACCTTTAGTCCATGACTGTTTATACCGAAAACCAACGTTTTGCCCAAACGTTCCTCCTTTCGGTCATTCTTCTCAGAAGCTTCCTCTTGAGCTTTCTTTATACTTTCCACGATTGTCGAGACTACTTCAATTCTCAACTCTCTTGGCCTTTTCCTTTCAAGATTGACTTTCCGACTGAGAGCATCAGCAACAACATTAGCTTTACCAGGGTGGTAAAGTATCTCACAGTCGTAGTCCTTAAGTAACTCTAGCCAGCGTTGTTGCCTCATATTATATTCTTTCTGATTAAAGAGATATTGGAGACTCTTATGGTCAGTGAAAAGTTTGCACTTCGTGCCATAGAGGTAATGCCTCCATATTTTCAGAGCGAAAACTATCGTTGCCAACTCCAAATCATGAGTCAGGTAGTTCTTTTCATGCTCTTTCAATTGTCGAGACGCATATGCGATCACCTTTTCTCGTTGGGTCAAAACACAACCCAATCCAACCCCAGACGCATCGCTATAAACAGCGAAGTCTTCAACTCCATCGGGTAGAGAAAGTATCGGTGCCTCACATAGTTTCTTCTTTAGCTTCTCGAATGCTTCTTTATGCTTATCACTCCAAGCATAAGTGGCTTCTTTGTGGGTCAAAGCTGTCAATGGACTAGCGATCGAAGAAAAGCCTTGGATAAACCTTCGGTAATATCCGGTTAATCCTAAAAAGCTTCGGATTTCCGTGGGACTTTTTGGTTGCTCCCACTTCATCACAGCTTCAATCTTTGCTGGATCAACCATTATACCTTCTTGGTTGACCACGTGACCCAAGAATTGGACTTCTCGAATCCAAAAATCACATTTGGAGAACTTAGCATACAACTTCTCCTTCTTCAAGACTTCGAACACTTCTCGCAAGTGTCTGCCATTCTCTTCTTGGCTCTTTGAATAAATCAGAATGTCATCAATGAACACTATCACGGATTTATCAAGGAACAGATTACAAACCCTATTCATCAAATCCATGAATGTTGCTGGAGCATTGGTTAGTCCAAACGACATAACCAAAAACTCGTAGTGTCCATATAGTGTTCTGAATGCAGTCTTCTCTATATCCTGCTCTCTTACTTTCAGCTGATGATATCCTGACCTCAGGTCGATCTTTGAAAAATAACTTGAACCTTGTATTTGATCGAATAGGTCATCAATCCTCGGCAATGGATATCTATTCTTTATCGTTGCCTTGTTCAGCTCTCTGTAATCAATGCACATCCTCATACTTCCATCTTTCGTCTTTACGAATAACACCGGAGCTCCCCAGGGTGATGAACTAGGTCTAATGAAACCTTTGTCCAATAACTCCTGAAGTTGCATCATCAGCTCCTTCATCTCCGTCGGTGCTAATCGATAAGGTGCTTTTGCTATCGGCGTCGTCCCTGGCAACAAGTCTATTCTAAACTCCACTTGTCTATCAGGCGGTAATCCGGGAAGATCTTCAGGAAATACTTCCGGATAATCACATACGACAGGAATGCTCTGCATCGCCTTTTTCTCCTTCTTAGCATTTATCACGAAATGGCTTTCCACACTTGTAGCATGTGGCCACTACCTCACATTTTCCATGATGCTTCTTCTTACATTTGTCGCACCATTTCGCTTCACCTCCACCTCCCCTCGAACCAGACTTCGAGAACTTGTTTTTCTTGTTGGAACCTGAGGTTCCATCGAACTTCCTGTTTTCACCAACATCTATCCTTTCCAGACCCTTTTCCTTCTGCTGGACCTCCACATTCTTAGCTTCACGAACAACTGTTTTCAGAGTAGTTGCCATCTTGACTGTCGGACCAAAGTTGGCAGGCAGTCTATTAGCAAACCTCTCAATCTTGGAGAGTTCCGTTGGCACTAGGTACGGAAATAACTTCATTTTCTCAGTGAATGCAGTAGCATAGTCATCTATGCTCATCCTCCCCTTCTTCAAGTTTTGGAACTCATTGTTCAAATCAATCAGATCTATCTCTGAACAATATTGTACCCTTAACTGTTCCAAGAACTCCTCCCATGACATTTTCAAGGCTTCTCCTCGTGGCATAGTATCTGCCAACAACTTCCACCAACTCAAGACTCCAGTCTTCAGTTGTCTGACTGCAAAAACAGTCTTCTGTTTGTTGCTACAGTCGCAACTTTCAATTACCATCTCCATTTCGGAGATCCAATCCATTATCTCAACAGGCTTTGGGCTTCCAGAAAGACTTGGCGGCTTGGCGCCCAAGAAGTTCTTGTACATTCGCCCATCCTTGTTGTTTCTCCTTTCCGGATCGTTCCTTCGTTCTCCTTGAGTCCCAACTTGACTCATAATGCGACTATTGTTCCCTTCCTCCGATTGCTCGGCAATCAATTCAGGTTCCTCAATAGGTATGATAGGTTCGTCCTTATTATCATGCAACATCTGTCGTATTTCTTCCCTTTGTTCGGCTAACATAGCCCGAATCATGGCTTGCACCCCATCCATCGTTATTGGTTCTGGTGCTGCTGCTACAATAGGTATTTGCTCAATCACTGGCGGTTGATTCCTGTTTTCATCCGCGTTTCCAATGCCACTCCTTGTTCTCACCATTTTTGATCTACACACCGAATAAGGTGAAATTAGATCCTCATTCACGATAGATATTCAAATCATCCTTATTACTCCGAAACGTTTACATGCTAGTTCTAATAACGTAGGCATACACTTAGAATCCTACACACATAAGGTTTCCAGATCCGGTCGGCAACAGACCGTAGATCCGAACAATTAATATCATATATGGCAACATATAACATTTAGCACATAAAAGCATTTTAGGCAACTTTCCTAGAATAAACTAGTGCTCGTATCTAAAATCCAACAGACACTTAACTCAAATTTCCACTTAGCATTCTAAGTTTAAGTCTAGAAACCCTACAAATTCCTAGTTCGCTTAAACTAATGCTCTGATACCAACTGTAACATCCCCAAAATCTCGGCCAGAAAAGAGCGGTTTCATTTATGCTTTTTAAAATAATTTCAGAGTAAATCCTTTTGATTTAAAAGAGTTGCGGAATTTGTTCCCAAAACAAAATATGATAAAATAATAATTATCAAAGCATTTCATCAAGAGATACATTTTCATTTATATAATCAAAACTCGGGATGTCATGTTCCGATACAGACCATAAAGCATAAACGATAACATTACAAGTCATTCAACAAATATATACATATACAGACTTGTAAACAAAACAACTCGACCATTCATCCATCTTATGTTGTTGCGCCACTTCCTATAATACAATTAAAACTGAGTGGGTCAGGTTTGGAAGCTTGGTGAGCATATAGGGTTTTCAACCCACAATAAATAATTATATTTAATTTCACCAACCAACAACAACCCGATTACCCATTCCCGTTATCCTCACTTTACGTCCCTAAAACAACATCTATCTCAGGGGACCTAATCTAGATTTTCATCTGGACGGACATTACTGCTGAGGGTTTCCTCAACAATAGATGTCCTAAAGGCAACCATGAGGGGGATAGAGTACACCGGTGAACACATCGTTCACAACACCTACATGTTATGAACCTGCTAACATTCCACTGGACTGTCTAGAAAGAGTCTATTGTCGTTACCTATACTCCGTTGAATAACTAGATCAACAACAACAACATTGAGGCCTCTCATCTGTTTATTACACACCAACTATCTACCCATGTTCTACCCAACATATTAGTAGATAAAAATATATATTTTTATACATAGTTTAAAACCTGTATAACATTTTCATTCAATACATATTCCACATAACAGATGAGGCACACCCACATAACACGTATTTCATAGAGAACAAATCGGATCTATGAGATAGAAGAAAGTGAATATACATTCACACACATAACAACAAAATTATACACATAATACGTATTTCGTATATAAATACTTCATAATTCTGCGTTAGAAGAAAGTAACTACACACTCACCTGATCAGAAGATGATCGAGCAGAACTACGGCTTGCAGAAGTAGTGATCTCCGTAGATCTGGAAGATCTCCGCAAAAATCGAACTTCTCGCGGGCAGAGCTTCGGCTCGGGAATAACGCTCTTCGGGATTCTCGGGGATTCGGATCTTGCTTCGGGGCTCAGGAATATTACCGGGGCTTTGGGGTACAAATGGCACGCTAAACGATGCAAAACGGGAGAGAGAGAGATGAGAAAAAGAGCAAAAGAACTCGGCAGCCTCGCATCCTATTTATAAGAGGCTGGAGCCTCGCAGTACGCTGGGCGTACAGCAGTACGCGGGGCGTATGCGTCCGAATTCGTCATTGCTTACGTATCTGAAGAACTCGAGTGCGAGGGACGTCACGCTTCGCTGTACGTTGGGCGTACTTCGGATGAGTCCGATGACTCATCTTCAGATAATACCAAGATTTGGAATTAAATTTAAATATTAAATATTTAATAAACTTCAGAAATTCATATCTTCTTCATACGAACTCCGTTTTCGACGTTCTTTATATCCACGCGTAGGTGAGACTACGCTCTACAACTTTCGTTTAGACTCTGTCGGCTAATTTTGACTTTATTTTTATTATTTATTTTTAGAAGGCTGGGACAGAAAACGTCGTTATAAATTCATAACTTCTTCGTTTGACGTCCGTTCTCGCCTAAATTTTCATCGTTTCGCTACTAACAACGAGATCTTCGATTCTCGTTTAAATTTTTTCGGCTAAAAACCGCTCGATCTGAAATCGAGTATTCGGGCTGCATACCGCTAAGTCGAAAATTCAGAAAATCATAACTTCCTCATACGAAGTCAGATTTTGGCGTTCTATATATATTCGGAAACCTCGTTTCAACTACTACAACATTATCCAATGATATCAAGTTTATTTTACACTTAAATTTTGACGCTCATTTTATTCTTAAGCACATTTTATTCTTAATTAATCAAATCACATAATTAGGAAATTAAGCACAAAACACATAATACTCAAATAATACACTTCTATTATTTCAAAACGGGTTACAAAGGCTAACCTAGACTATTATATCAACATTAATGACAAGCCTAGAAACACAGGCGTTACAGTTCTAGCCAAGGGAAAGCAAAGGAGGTTGCTATTCTGAGGACTAAAAGCTAAGATCATTTCATTTGAGGTATTATTTCGACTCTTCTTCTGTTTTGGGAAGGATATGTGGTTTTAGGGTTTCTTGTGCCCTTGTCTAAGTTGATTTGAGGTCCAAATAGTCCCTTCTGGAGATGAGACTTTAGATCTGGACCCATAGAGGTCCAGAGAGCCTTATTCTTCAAGCTTTATGAAGAACAATGGAGGTCATGACCTTGGGTCAAGGTATTTGGGACTAAATAACCATTTGATGCCTTTTGGTTGATATATAAGCATCAAGATTCGGACTTTTCGTGACATTAATGCTTGGGAAGGCCAGATCTATGGATTAGGGGCACAGATCTGACCTCAGGAGGTCCATAGAGTTTGTGCATGGCACGAACTCGCCGAGTTGTTCTTGAGACTCGGCGAGTAGAGTTAAGGTTTCACGCAAATCACTCAGTGAGTAGACTTGCCGAGTTGGGGGATAACTCAGTGAGTCAGAAGGGGATTAAAAGGACTGGAGTTCAAGGCGGTACTCGCCGAGTTGTTCTTGTGACTCGGCGAGTTGAGTCGGGGTAGCCCTGCGATTCATGCCAGGTGTGACTCGTCGAACATAGGGAGGGACTCGACGTACAAGCGGGACAGAGAGAGTTAGTGGACATGTGTGTACTCACCGAGTCGCCGGAGTGCACTCGGCGAGTTGAGTCAAGTTTGACTGTTGACTTTTGTTGACTTTTAGGGTTTGGTCAACAATGGGGTCCTTGGGTCAAGAGGGGGCGAAATAGTCTTTTACCCTTCTGAGGGTGACAATAGAGGGTTGAGTCTAGCCTCGAGAGTTATATTTATGAGAGTATTTACTTTGTGTGAATAGGCGGAGGCTAGGCAATATTTCTACCGAGTCAGAGATTTACCGAGACATCTGAGGTGAGTCTTCTCACTATGCCTTACCCGATGGGGTAATTATATGTGACCAAAGGGTCTTATGTGTATGATGTATATGTGATGTAAGTTATATGTGATATGTTATGTGATATGAGCATGATGTGGGCCGGAAGGTCAAGATGATATGGACCGGAAGGTCAACGGAGTCTGGGATGGAATTCCCCTAAGACACTTGGATCGGAAGATCCTATGGCCTGGAAAGGCGTATGTGTAGTATGTGGTATTTTGGGGAACTCACTAAGCATTTATGCTTACAGTGTTATGTGTTATGTGTTTCAGGTACTAGTGATAATCGCGGGAAGGCGCCGGAATGACTCGTACACACGCACATTGGAGTTTAAATATTTTGATCTTGGGGTTTTGTACTGATACAATGTCGATACAATGTTTTTATTTATGAATGCAAATTATATTTCATGGTTTTTCAAAAGTGAAAAATTGTTCAAATTTTTACGGTGTTACATATTATAAGGTCCTAATAACATTACTATATTGAATCATAAGCTATACTAAAGATAGGTTAGGCGTCGCTCATTTACAACGGGTTTTTCTCAAAATCGGGCTCCGCTGGAGTAGCATTCTTGAGCTGAAAGGCTCTTCTTCTCGGAGCCATTGGGCACTCTGGGGCTTCCGCCTTGTGCTAGGGAGTTCCCTAGGCTTTTTTTTTTGTGGTGGTAGGGGGGGGGGGGGTTTAGGGCTTAGAGAGATGTTCTAGAGAGAGACAGAGCAAGAAGTTGGAAGGTGTGAGGAATGAAGGGCACCAAACACCTCTATTTATAGGCTTCCTGGAGCATCACCATGTCATGGTGCTGCGTAGGCTCCAAGGTTTTGCCTGGTGTTGACACGTGGCATTATACATAGGGTGGAAATCAGCCGACTTTCAAAAATTCATAACATTCGCATACGAGCTCTGTTTTCGACGTTCTTTATATCCACACATAGGTAAAAATAAGATCTATAACTTTCATTTTGACTCCATCTGCTAATTCTCGACCGATCTTAAATTTAACGTTACGAGGAGGTTATACTGTTAAATGACCGCGAAAAATTCGTAACACCTTTATACGGGCTCCGTTTTCATCTGTCCTTTTACCGTTGAGCTCCTATTAATGAAATCTTCAACTTTCATTTAAGTCGCATAGGCCAAAAACTGCTCGAACTAAAAATCAAGTTTCGGGTCGTGTACTGCTATGCCAAATCTTAGAAAATTCATAACTTCCTCATACGAAGTTAGATTTGGGTGTTTTTTTTGTATGTTCTCGGTTTAACGTAGACTACAACTTTTGTTTAGATAACTAAGGCTAAAAAGTCCTCTATCCTAAATTCACTATTTACGTCTCCCGGTGCCGTGCCGGTTTTGCCGTAAAACTTCGACGGGTCATAACTTCTTCATTATAACTCGGATTTTGGCGTTCTTAATATGTGCGGAACTCATGTAACATATAATAACACTTGGTTAAGATTATTCCTTCTAAATAATATTCCATCAAAAACTCATTTTTGATGCTTATTGTCTCTAAATTGACTAGCCCGGATCTGCAGGCGTTACAATTACCATTTCCTGAACAAACTTCCAATTTCCATAAAAGCACGAGCTGACAAATTACCGAAACACCCTTTGACTCTAAAACACAAATTGAATACCCGAATCATCCAAATTACGTTATCCAACTCCAAATGAGTCCAAATCTCGATTCTTCAAGAGTCCCAATCCCGCTAATACCCAATCCCTGATCACTACTACAAAATGGGAAATGATTCGAAACAGGGCGTTACAGCAAGCTGGCGTATCGACTGGACCTTCTGGAGGAGTTTAGCTAGATTCACAATACTTTTCATGTCTCGCAGCTGTGGAAATCTTAGGTTGATGATTCCGCAATAGTTCCATTGAAGAACATTCAGGTGGATGACCGCCTGAACTGCACTGAGAGACTTATGGCGATCCTCGACAGGAAGACGAAAACCTTGCGGAGAAAAGTTGTTGATCTGGTTAAGGTGCAATGGCAGCACCACAAGGGTTTGGAGTGGACGTGGGAGCCGGAGGATGAGATGAGGGAGCACTGCCGATGTTTATTTTAGTAGTGGACTTCGAGGGCAATTTATGATTCAAGTGAGGGAGAATTGTAATATCAAGATCTTGTAAGTTTCCTTTTCTACCCCCCTTAAACAAAATCTTTGCAAAAATGGTCCTTTGGCTAGTATGCAAGGTGTACTCTATGAGTACGCTTAGCATACTAGCTGAATCTTGGTTATGGAAATCGCCCGCGTACGCTGGGTGTATTTGAGGCTATGTTGGGCGTAGTCATAGCAGGGTTTTAGGGTTTGCACCCTATTTTAAGACCTTATGTCCCTCTTGATCTTCACCCTCTCAGCATCCCTTGTCCTTTTACAGCAGGTGCTTTATAGATCATTAAAATTGTTTTTTATCTGTTAATTAAGGGCATCAATAGGAACTACCTCGGTTTACCGGTCATAGGCTTGCCTAGTAGCATACTCTTGTCCACGTATATTACAGCGTGTCAAATTTTAAATGTTTATGTAATTTTATTTTCTATATGATCAAATCTCAAATTCCTCCTTTGTTCCTTTCTCTCCATGACCCTCACCATCGGCACTGACGAATTTTTTGAAGTTGAAGAACACCAGTTCATCAGAGTAGTGTCCTAGGTTAAAAAGCTAGTTCGTCAGAGTACTGTTTCAGATAGTTTACAACTTTGATTTTGATTAAAAAGAGGCGATGATTAAGGCTTCGATTTCGATTCCAACTTTAGGCTTCAATTTTGATTCTGATTGGAGAATATACTAACACTACCCTTTCCATCGTCTTCTCCAACCCCTTGTCTCAATCTGTTTGGGTAGGGTCATGTCGGCCAGACTCATCTTTTGTTGCAATCTGTTGGTTCATTGTTGCGTTCACAAAATTCTACTTTTCAAAACCTGAACCCAAATCAGATTCATTTCTTTTTACCTCCAAAACCCACAATTTCTTCAATTTTGAACCTAATTCCAAACAATTTGTTAGATGGAATGTTTGATGTTGTTTATGAAAATTGGTTTGTGCTATGTATAGAGGGAATGGAGTTTTGTTGGGGTTTTGTGCTTTGGGGGTGCAAACCCAGACAGATGTTTCAAAATTCAGCTCAGGTCCTCAAATTTTGACTACTTAGTTGCTTTAACTGGCTGGAATTTGAGTTATGACATCTACATTTCCATCTCCGGAAGATGGTTTATGTGGAAGGTCGTAGGTTTTGAATCGGTCGATGAAGATGAAATCACTAGAGTTGATGAATATCCTGAACATGAACAATGTTCTTCAGGTTGTAAGAATATTATAGTGAGAGTTTCTTTAGACTTTTTAAAGTCAATGCTTTTGAAAAATGGGTCAATGTCCATGACTCCATGTAGCATAGGGGTAACAGAGTTCATTTTGTTCAAAGCGACCAAATTGACCAGACAAAAACCATTTTGTTCCTTTAAAAAACACGGAAAAAAAGTTTATGCACTTAACGGACAAAGTCGTAATACATAGTAGGGTCGTTGCGTCATTTTCCCTAGAATTTAAACTATAAATTATTTTTCAGATACCCCGTTATATTGCTAATTTGCCGATAATTTTTAAAAATAACAATGAGTTAGTGCCATATATTTGAAAATTAATTAAAATTTTCAATTCCTTCTCAAGTTATAAATAATTAGCGACAAACTTGAATAAATTTTAAATGGTTTTTGTTATTCAATATTCATGTTTGGTGTATGATTGCATCATTCCGACACTCAAAAGTTATTTTATTATATAACATTATGTGTTTACAAGTTATTTGCTTTCCGTATTTCTTGTAAAACTAAGTTCGGTTTTTTTAATTTCATATGTTTCGTTTTACATTTTGTAAAGAGAAGCCTAATTAATCGTGTCACATGCATGTATTTAAGTGTGAAATATGTATAAGTTGGTATAACAAACCGAGACATTAAACGTTTACATTGTGTGAAAAGATGGAGCGAAAACAATAATTTTCAAATATAATTAAGGGATATATACAGTAAAGTTCCAATATTTTCATCGATTTGACACGAAAGTCCTAAACTTTATTTTTTTGACAATAAAGTCCAAATTACCGGCAGTTTTTGACACTTTTACCCTTTTTTCCCGGTTAGCCGGTAATTAAGATTTTTTTGTCAAAAAAATAAATTTTAGGAGTTTCTTGTCAAATCAACAATTAGGACTTTACTGTCAAAAAAATAAAGTTTAGGACTTTTTTGTCAAATCGTTGAAAATATTGGGACTTTAGTGTATATATACTTTTTTTGGTTAGAAATTTAATGGTATGATACTCTTTAAACATAAGAGTTATTGAATCATTCTCTAATCAGTTAGATCCTATTGAAATCTTTTACGTTTGCTTCTTGTTAAATCATTTTTTTAATCTCAACAAACCAACATTGAAAAAAATTGAGATAATCAAAAAAGAAAGAAAGAACCAGGGTTGTGTTGACTTTTTTCAGTCTAAAAAATGGAGAAATTAGAAACCTAAAAAAACAAAATTGCCCTGGCTTTAACTCATGCCTAGTAAAAAGGGTGTGAATGTGAAGAAGAGAAAGAAGGGCAATTTCGTTTATTTCAGTTTCTTATTTCTCTATTTTTGGGGCTGCAAAAAGCCAACACAACCCTAGTTCTTTCTTTTTTCTTGATTATCTTAATTTTTTTCAATGTCGGTTTGTTGTGATTAAAAAAACGATTTAACAAGAAGCAAACGTTAAGGATTACAATAGGATCTAGCAGATTAGTAAAAATTTCAATAACTCTTATGCTTAAAGAATATCATACCATTAAATTCTAACAAAAAAAATTATATATACACTAAAGTCCCAATATTTTCAACGATTTGACAAAAAAAGTCCTAAACTTTATTTTTTTTGACAGTAAAGTCCTGATTGACGATTTGACAAGAAACTCCTAAAATTTATTTTTTTGACAAAAAAATCCTAATTACCGGCTAACCGGGAAAAAAGGGTAAAAGTGTCAAAAACTGCCGGTAATTTGGACTTTATTGTCAAAAAAATAAAGTTTAGGACTTTCTTGTCAAATCGATGAAAATATTGGGACTTTACTGTATATATCCCTATAATTAATGATCATTCATTAAAATTTGTTTACGAATTACCAACACTACATGAACATAATCATTAATATTTTTTGTTTTTGGACGTTTAAACATTGTTGTTTTCATTCCACCTATAAGGCTAGAGGGAGTGGTGGTCACGCCTCTCTTCAAAAAGTTGCCAAGTAATGTTAAATCATTATTTTAATACTTGCTTACTGAGTCGCTAACTATGGATCGCTATGGACGAGAAGTGAGAGAAATAGTTGTTTACTTTTTGACTATAAAATTATTGGTTGTTTTTATTTTCTATTTCAAAATAAAACCTATTTAAAATCAAACACTACCGCTACCTATATTTTTTGTGCTATACATGCTAAGTCTATGTGTCATAAAAAAAACTAAAGAAATCCTAGGTAGCAATGTGCTAAAAGTGTTACTATTCTCTCTGGCTTAAAACACTATAATATAATGTGATCATTCAAAGTCTTCCTTTCTTCTACAAACTTGCACACATTCCACACCTACGTATGTACTTGTGAGCCGCTGGAACTCCACTACTCTATACAAACATCTTGATTATTTGTATGTATTACCGCATTGTGTTTGATGCTTAACCAGGCTTCTCCTTACAAAACGCAAAACTAACATTTGAAATTCAAAAAAACTACGAGATATAACATACCTTACATGAAAACAATGAAAATGACCTCCAAAACACATCACCTAATAAAGACGTAAATTTTGGGGTATTTTGTGGCATTTTTTTTAGCAAATATGGTGCTAGATTCGTCATTGGTCTCATTAAATGTGACAATGTGTCACAACTAGGAATTTCGATGCCGTGTAAACATTGAACAATGATAAACAAATGTGAACCAACAATGTGAAAGCATGTAGGATGCTTATTCAGTAACAACAGAATTTCAATCAAACACTTCATGTAAGCCCTACAAATAGTTAGCAAAGAATTGGAAACTTTTGAAATTCCGGTTTAAATCCATTTTGGACAGGATTTCCTTATTGGACTTAATGGACCAATGAGCTTCCAATTTAACTATCTTGAACCTAGAACTCTCAAATGGGCCCTAATTGGACCCATAAACATGAAATTTAATATTTTTGGGCCTTATGAGCCCAAAATAAACTAGGTTATCCTTATTGGGCCTTAATGGGTCACAACCAATTTAATTTATCCCTAATAGGTCATAAAAATTATACTTTGATTTATTTGGGCCAAGCATCATCTAACTTAACTATAATATGGGCTTAAGGGAAAAAAGCCCAAATCTTCTCTCTTTCCCTCTCCATTCTCGGCCCAAACCCACAAGAGAAAGAGGATTTGACTTTCTCATTGCCACCTTACTAATAATTAGTGGGTTTCCATGCAAATCCCATGCTTCCAAGCAAACATCTCATCAACTTTCTCTTTTCCCCTCTCCCTTCTTCTCTCGGCCGAACACAACACACACACACACACTCACAAAATTCATCTCCAATCTCTCAAACTCTCACTAGAACATCCTTACACCCTCCCTCAAAAATTTCGAGAATCATAAGGGATACAAGGAAATCTCTTCTTAATATCACAAATCTAAGGTAAGTTGATGACTAATCCATGATCTAGCTATTTCATTTGATCAAAATCTCTTCTCAACCTAATCAAACTTGTGATCTTACATCCAAGAAGCAACTAAACTCGAGATCTACCAAGAGGACTTGCCATGATCGAAATTTTCTTCCTTTCTCTCTTCAAAACCGAAACTACAACTCAAGGTGAGCTTCATACCCCTCTTCTTTCGGTTTTTATGTGTTTTATGGTGCAGAATACAAGAAAAATATGTAGATCTATGTGTATGTGTATGCTATGTGTGATTTTTATGCTTGTATGTATGGTTTTATGTGATTTTGTGATGAACATGTAACCAAAAAGGGGTGATACTCGAGATCTATGACATGGGGAAGTAAACAAACATGATCTAAGTTATTCTACACTAAACTAGTCAACAATGATAGCTTATAAGATTATGATGAACATACTTCCAACATAAAACCCATTTTTGGGCTAAATTGTCAAAAATACTAAACTTGGGTTAAAAGTTGACAAGTCACGGTTTCTTAAGGGTGAAAAGTGTCAAAATAGTTTTAATAATTGTTTTTCTGCATATTACAATTTTCAAAGGACTAAAAATGTAAATTTTTAGCCTAATGGGCTAATTTTGGGCTTTTCGGCCCAATAAGCCCAAAATTGCGAAAAATGATACTTAAAGGGGCTGAAATGAAACTTTCTTCAAAACAGGGGATAAGAAGTGTAACAAAACTAGTTCAAGGGTCAAAAATGCTTTTCATACTCAAAAGGGATAAAAAAATGTAAACTTTTTGTAAATTGGGCTAAAAGTGTAAAAATTGCAAAAAGTGGGGTTTTAACCGAGAAATGCTATTCTGGAAGGGTTGAAACTGTAACAAAATAAGTTTTGGGCTAAACACATCCTTTCAACAAAAGTATCTTGTAAAAGTGTCAAGAAAAATGTTTTAAGGGTTAAAAATGACTTTTCTCCTATATAAAGGACTAAAATTGTCATTTTATAAAAAGAAAAGGGGCTAAAAAGGGGCAACTCAACATTTTAAACAATTATTTTATTCATAAAATAACGAGTCCAAAATAACAACCTTCGGTTTATCAACAATCAAAAGACAAATACACGTATAACTCCAAATCATCGTTATAAACGAATCGATCGGTCTCGAGTCGATACAAAATAACAATCGTTGAATCAAACCCTTGAGTAGATACACGATACCTAAGACAAGTAAACATTCGACACTTGGGCTTGAAAGTTTCAAATCATACTCGTTGGGCCTTGCAAGCCCATCAACATGATCTTTGGGCCCAAGGAATAATAATTATATGTTATTGGGCCTTCTATGACCCGATTTCATGTAAGGAGACCTTAGATGGCTTTTTAAATACTGTTGGGCCCTAGTGATCCACTAGTGTTGTCATAAGGTCTTATTGATCAAATGCGAGATGGGCCAACGTGTCTCTCGCATCCCCGGTAGCCTAAATAACGCACGGAAGTAGCAGGACCTCGTACTCCTCTTTTCCTCGTTTGTTAGGCTTACGAGTAATCAAAGTAAACAGATTTAGGTCGTTAATCAATAGAAATCAGGGTTGTTTGGATTAAGTGAGTAATAATGGGCGACGCCTTTAAGGATCGTTCGCAATTTGTAATTATAAACTGGTCATTTCTAATGCGTGATTATAACAACTCACAAACCTTAATTAATCCAACACCTCCCGAGTAATCAAGGAAGAGTAATCAAAATCATTCATTGTGGCGGTACAACAATTGAGAAATCACTGTAATTTATGTATTGGGAAAACATCTGGTTTTCCTAGGAAGTTCAACACTTTCACTTGCCCGATTAATACTAAAGTTCGACAATTATACATGTTTTGAAAATCATCAAGCATATATTTACGGATCTTCACACTTTTATAAACAATGATCTTTTCAGAAAATATCGAATTTTCTGGGTTTTACAAACTACACCAAATCATTTTATCACAACACTGCTTATGAACTCACCAACTTTTCATATGTTGACGTTTTTTTAAATAACTTGTATTATCAGGAAACAGGTAAATCGAAGAATAGATACCAAGTAATGTCAGGGTGTTTTGCTTATGATATCTATCAGACAATTTATGTTATGAATGTGTAATGTTTAAAAACAATGTACTGGATGTAAAGTCTAACAGTTGTATTATATTAATGCATGGTGATGAGTTATGTTATCATTCATGTATATTCATTGTGATGGTATTCAATTTAAGTCACAAGAGCCCTCAGACGTTTCCACTGTCTGGTTCGGGGGTGTGACTGGTTGGTATCAGAGCCAGGTTTATAGTGAACTAGCATATCTAACCACACATTGATATGCAAGTATAAACCAAAGAGGTTCATAGTCGCATCAAAGAGTGGATGTAGCCTGATCAACTAAATTTCCTCCGAGGTACAATTATCACATGTCTTGAGGAAATCGCGATGGCAAGTGAACCTAAAAACATACCCCTTTATCACCAAGAAGAGAACATCAACTCAATGTATTCAATAAATAAAACATCTTAGGAGTGATAATAGTTTACTCATGTACCTCCTCTCAGTCGTTATGGGTGGGGAGCAACAGGGCGTTCAGTTTTACCAAGCCCTAGTGGCCCATGGAATGATCGAGGACGAGCCCGAGGGAGATCAGGAGGAGCACATGGCGTAGGACCTGACGAGTACGCGGAAACTGATTACGAGTTCGATGAGGCTGAGGACGACGCGGAGGAAGAACAAGACTCCGACGAGGACTCTGCCACCTCACCTGTCAGCGAGGCGCAGCAGGACCACCCTGCCCCACCAGTGAATCCCCCAAGGGAGAATCGCTCCCCAGAAGCTGAGATTGCTGCCCTGCGGCAACAACTATTCGCCATGGAAGCACGTGCAGTGCGAGCTGAGCATGAGAGGGATGAGGTCATTGGAGAAATGACTGAGATGGCTCAGTTTTTGGCTCAACACTTTGGCATATGACCTCACTGTTGTCATAGGGCGCTCCATAGAGTGTTAGGAATAGACTTATCTTACTAGTACTATGATCTATGCTATGTACCATCGACTCGATGATTAAGTCATTACACTACTCATAGAGCCGTTATGCTGCCGAACTTGCACCACTTATGTATGCTCCTTCAAGCAAAATTTTCATGTATCAAAATGCGGATAATATTAATGAAAATCTTATGTGTTATAGTGTGATGTTGAAATATGCTATGTGTTATATAGCCATGATTGTATGCTAATTCGTCCAATTACTTAAGTTTGTGCCACACCTAGTTTATAGGACCACAATCTCACAAAACCCACAAACACTCAACATCTTTCCGTTCTATGACAGAAAGATGCCTCGACGACCAACCCGCGGAAACCCTGAACCAAATCCGCCCGAATTCAACTCTGTTGCATTCCAGGAAGCGGTATCTACTGCAGTCACCGCGACTATGGCACAAATTCACCAAGGGAACAATGGAGGAGTCAACGGACAAGGGGCTGGAAGTTCAAACAATGGGATGAATCAAGGACCTACCAAGGCATGCTCCTACAAAGACTTCACCAACACCAAGCCACGAACCTTTAACGGCACTGGAGGAATGATTACCCTGAAAAGATGGATTGAGAAGGTGGAATCGGTGTTCGAGATATGTGAATGCCCTGAGGAGATGAAGGTGAAGTTTGCCGCATGCACTTTCGTTGACCAAGCTCTCACTTGGTGGAACGGACATGTAGAAGCGATGGCACTTCCCGTAGCCAATTCCATGCCATGGGCAGAGATGAAAGAAATGTTGATGGCCGAGTACTGCCCTCGTGGAGAAATTCAGAAAATGGAGCAAGAGCTGTGGAATCTCACCGTCCGAAACTCTGATATAGATGCATACATATCAAGGTTTAGTGAACTGTCTCTGTTGTGCCCTGGCATGATCACCTCAGAAGGAAAGAAGATCGAGCGATTCATCTAGGGACTAACCTCCCCAATCGAAGGAAACATGATAGCTGCAAATCCCAAATCCTTCAACAGTGCCAAGAGATTGGCCAAGAAATTGTACGACCACAACAACAAGAAGGGTGAGAAGCTGGTAGAGGCTGAAGGCAAGAAGGAAAATGATAACAAGAAAGGAAAGAACAACAAGAGGAAAGGCCGTCAAGGCTCAGAATCGTCCAAGAAGCAACAAACAGTGACAGTCAATGCTACAAACCACCCAAGTTCCACCCACACCGCATGCTCCAGCCTCAGCTGCTCCAAGTGCTCCTAGGCCTTATTCCGGTAATCTTCCTAAGTGCAACAAGTGTGGTCTCCATCATAATGGAGGATGCAGAGAGATGGAGTGCACCAGTTGCAATCGGAAGGGTCACACGGCAAAGTATTGCAGAACCTACCCTCCTTAGGACCAACAAAAAGGAAACAACAACAATAATAACCGCAACAACAACACCAACAATGGCAGCAACAATGCAGGACCCAGCCACACCTGCTATGGATATGGAAGGATTGGGCATTTCCGTCGAAACTGCCCCA
Source organism: Lactuca serriola (assembly GCF_051521515.1). Taxonomy (NCBI): domain Eukaryota; kingdom Viridiplantae; phylum Streptophyta; class Magnoliopsida; order Asterales; family Asteraceae; genus Lactuca; species Lactuca serriola. The sequence goes on along the minus strand of NC_136408.1, from coordinate 170,628,521 downwards.
ACAACAACAACCCCGGGAATGGAGGAACAGGAAGAGTCCTGACCATGGGTCAGGGAGAAGCGGTTCAGGATCCCGCTGTTGTCACCGGTACGTTCCTCCTAAACCACACTTATGCATGCATCCTATTTGATACCGAAGCAGAACGAAGTTTTGTGAGCAATAAATTTAATCACTTGTTAAAACAACAACCCTAGAAGCTCAATGAAACCTTTACGGTGGAAATGGCCAATGGGAAAATAGAATCCACTCGGGAAATCTATATCGTATGTACCCTAGCCTTAAACCAACACGTCTTTCGAATAAACTTAATGTCTGTTTCCATTAGGAGTTTTGATGTGATTATTGGCATGGATTGGTTAAGCCCCCACCATGCTAAGATTATGTGTCACGAGAAGGCTGTTCGCCTTCACCTTCCAAATCACGAAACCCTAATTATTTACGGAGATAAACCTAGCACGAACCTTCGTCTTATGTCATGCGTCAAGGCACAAAAGTATATGCGAAAGAAGGATTTGACGTTTCTGGCGCATATAGTGGATAGATCCAAGGAAGAGGTCAACATTCAAGACATTCCTGTAGCATGTGAATTCCCAGACATCTTTCCTAGAGATCTTTCGGGGATACCCCCAGAAAGACAAATTGAATTTTAAATTGACCTTGTGCCAGGAGCTACTCCCATCGTTAAATCGCTTTACTGATTAGCTCCTGCCGAGATGCAGGAATTGTCCAGCCAACTCAGTGAACTTCTGGACAAGGGACTCATCCGACCCAGTTTCTCACCATGGGGAGCTCCAGTTCTCTTTGTCAAGAAGAAGGACGGATCTTTTAGGATGTGCATCGATTATAGAGAACTAAATAAGCTCACTGTCAAAAATCGCTATCCACTCCCACGAATCGACGATCTATTTGACTAGCTCCTAGGAGCTAGTTACTTCTCAAAGATAGATCTGCGATCTGGGTACCATCAACTCAAGGTCCGGGAAGAGGATATTCCCAAAACCGCTTTCCGAACTCATTACGGACATTACGAATTTGTCGTAATGCCATTTGGTCTATGAATGCCCCTGCCGCATTCATGGACCTAATGAATCGAATCTGCCAACCATTCCTTGACAACTTTGTTATTGTTTTCATTGACGACATTCTATTTTATTCTCGAAGCGAAGAAGAGCATGGCCAACAACTCCGACAAATCCTGGAAACCCTGCGAGCTGAGAAGCTATACGAAAACTCCCCAAGTGTGAGTTCTGGCACCGTAGTGTGAACTTTTTGGGTCATGTTGTTAGTCAGGAAGGGATACATGTGGATCCTTCTAAGGTCAAAGACATCGAAGGATGGGCAGTCCCAACAACACCCACAGAAATTCGCCAATTCTTAGGTCTAGCAGGTTACTATAGGAGGTTCATTCAAAATTTCTCTAAGACCGCCAAACCACTTACCTCACTTACACAAAAGGGCGTACCCTTCAAATGGACGGAGAAGCAAGAAGCTACATTCCGAAATCTGAAGCAAGCACTCTACAGTGCCCCGGTACTATCGTTACCAGAGGGAACAGAAGATTTCATAGTTTACTGCGACGCATCAAATCAGGGTTTAGGTTGCATTCTCATGCAGCGTGGAAAGGTCATAGCTTACGCGTCCCGACAACTAAAGACACACGAAGTGAATTATACAACCCATGATCTGGAATTGGGAGCAGTGGTCTTCGCCCTGAAGATTTGGAGGCACTACCTTTATGGTACGAAGTGAACCATCGTCACCGACCACAAGAGTCTCCAGCACCTCTTGGATCAAAAAGAGCTGAATATGAGGCAACGAAGATGGGTTGAACTATTAAACGATTATGAGTGTGAAATCAAGTACCACCCAGGCAAGGCTAACGTGGTAGCTGATGCCTTGAGCCGGAAAGAGTACTCTAATCGTCGTATAAAAACCCTCTCGATAACCATCCAATCCCACCTAACCATTCAGATCAGGGCAACCCAGTCAGATGCCATGAAGGCGGAAAACAGAACAAGCGAAGCCTTACATGGAATGGAAAAGAATCTTGAAGTAAAAGAGGACGGTGCATATTATTTCATGAACCGCATTTGGGTCCCTAAACTAGGGGGATTCAGAGAGGTAGTCATGAATGATGCCCACAAGACACGATACTCCATCCATCCGGGTTCAGACAAAATGTACTTGGATATTAAACAACACTATTGGTGGCCTAACATGAAGGTAGAGATTGCCACCTATGTTAGCAAATGCCTTACTTGTGCCAAAGTAAAGGTGGAGTACCAGAAGCCCTTGGGATTATTACAGCAACCAGTAATTCCCGAGTAGAAATGGGAAAGGATTACGATGGAATTTGTGACCAAGTTACCCAAGTCGTCCGACGGATTCGAAACCATATGGGTAATAGTCGACAGACTGACAAAATCTGCTCATTTCCTGCCAATAAAATAATCCTACAAGATGGAGAGGTTGACAAGAATATACATCCGAGAAATCGTGAGACTTCACGGAGTGCCAGTGTCTATCATCTCAGATAGAGATAGTAGATTTACTTCACGTTTTTGGCAATCACTTCAGAAAGCACTAGGAACCCATCTTGACATGAGCACTGCTTATCACCCACAAACAGATGGTCAAAGTGAACGAACCATTCAGACACTGGAGGACATGCTTTGCGTATGTGTGATAGACTTTGGGAAGTCATGGGATACCCACTTACCTTTGGTCGAATTCTCATACAACAACAGTTACCACTCAAGCATCAAAGTTGCTCTTTTCGAGGCGCTGTATGGACGTAAATGTAGATCACCGTTGTGTTGGGCTGAGGTTGGCGACACCCAGCTAACAAAGGAACTGACATCAGACAAGATGTTAATAGGACCGGAGATCATACGTGAAACAATGGAAAAGAAAGTTCAAATCAGAGCTCGACTACAAGAATCACACGACCGACAGAAGAGCTACGCTGATAAACGACGTAATGTAACGCCCGCAAATCCGGGCTAGTCAATTTAGAGGCAATAGGGGTCGAAAATGACTTTTCGACAAAAGATTATTTAGAATAAATAATCTTAACCAAGTTGTAGTATATGTCACAAGGTTTCCGTACATAAAAAGAACGCCGAAATCCGAGTTATAACGAAGGAGTTATGACCCGTCGAAGTTTCGCGACAGAACCAGCACAACACCGGGAAGCGTAAATAGTGAATTTATGATAGAGCGAGATTTAGCCTTAGCGATCTAAACGAAATTCGTATAATATGTTAAACTAAGAACATCGATTAAAAGAACGCCCAAATCTGACTTCGTATGAAGAAGTTATGATTTTTCGAAGTTTCGGAATAGCAGTGTACAGCCCGAAATTCGAATATTAGATTGAGCGGTTTTTAGCCGACATGACCTGAACGAGAATCGAAGATCTCGTTAAAATTAGCGTAACGAGAAAAAGATGGGCGAAAACAGATGTCGGATGAAGAACTTATGAGGATTTAACGGACCAATCCTGTCCCGGCCCGTTAATAATATAAAATTTAAAAACGAGCCAAAATTAGCCAACGAAGTCTAAACGAAAGTTGTAGAGTACGTTCCCACCTTTGCGTGGATATAAAGAACGTCGAAAACGGAGCTCGTATGCGAAAGTTATGATTTTTAGAAGTCGAGAAGGAAATTTGCGAAGTCTGTTGTGAGATTGATGACGTGGCGCAATCTGGACCCTCCATTGCTGACTCAGTACCCGCCTCGGATAAGTGACGCGTCGCCCCTCGCTACGCCCAGCGTCCGAGCTCAGAACGCGCCGCGTACGAAGGGTCTTCATGTGGTCCGAGATCAGGCCGCGTAGCACCATGCGAAGCTTGACACCTTGAGGTCTGATCCGAAGCTACGCCCCGCGTAGCTGCTGAACGCCCTGCGTACCACCGAGGCTTCGCGCCTATAAAAGGAGGCCGAGGCTGCCCTCATTTTTCACACCAAAATCCTTTCTCTCTCTAAATTCTTTCTCTCTCTACAACCCCAAACCCCCCCTAAACCCTAGAAAAACCCCTAGCACCCTAGGGAAGCCCCGAGGCTCCCGGACTCCCGAGAAAAAGGAGTTTTTCGGTTTCGAAACGCTGCTCCAATTAAGTCCCGGTTCTCGATAAAATTCGTTGTAAGTATGCTACGCTTACGCAATTTTTAATATAGCTTCCAAATAATTATAGGAATGTTATTAGGTCCTTAAAATAATTATTTGGGCTATTATTATGAGTTATATCGAGTATTGTTAATGCTTAATAATACTCGGACTAATTAATTTGTCGCGGTTATCGTTAAACTAAACCCTAGTGGTATCGATACTAGGTTTTATCGAAGGAATATCGTTTTGAGAGTATCGAAGCGCTGTCCGAGTGCTGACTCACCACCTAATCAGGTGAGTGCATAGTTACTTTCAGCTTACACATAGATATGAAGTATTTTATACAAATTACGTGTTGTGTGTGTATATTATCTGTATACTTGCTATCTATGCTGGATGAACGTTTTATACATGTTTTTAATGATTTAAACTGTATATGTATTTTATATCTACAAAATGTGTTGGGTAAAACATGGGTAGATGTAATAGTTGCTGTGTGACAAAATAAAATAATGAGAGGCCTCGTTATCGCTGTTCTTGATGATCTAGTCATCTAGCGGAGTATAGATGACGACCACGGACTATTCTAGACAGTCCAGTGGAACACTAGCAGGCTCGCAACCTGTAGGTGTTTATTTGAACTGAGTGTTTATTTGAACTGTGTGTTTATTCGAACTGTGTGTTCATTCGAACTGTGTGAACTGTGTGCTCACCAGGTATACTCCATCCCAATGATAGTCCTTTGACTAAGTCCCTTATGTTAGATGTTTTAGGGACGTAATGTGAGGATAACGGGAATGGGTAATTGGGTTGATTGTTTGGTGTTTAAAAATAATAACTATATTATTGTGGGTTGAAAACCCTATGTGCTCACCAGGTTTCCCAACCTGACCCACTCAGTTTATTTATATCACAGGTGTTGATATGAAGTGACATTACACTGAGAGATTTAAAGAGATGTAGATCACTAGTATAAATAATTGTAAGTTCTGTTTATGCTTATGTTTCTGTATTAACAATGACATCCCAAACGTTTTAAAATGAAATGAATACGTTTCTTCGAAAATGTTTTAATAACGTATTTACCATGTTTTTCTGGGAACAAGTTCCGCAACATTTTTATAAAATGAAGTATTCTGATTTTTATAAATCATAAACAAAATCGGTCTTTTCTGGCCGTGATTTTGGGGATGTCACAGTTGGTATCAGAGCATTAGTTTAAGCGAACTAGGAATATGGATTTATTTCTAGACTTAAACTTAGAATGCTAAGCGATGATTGTGAGGTGTGAGCACTAGCTTATTTTAGGAATTGTGCCTAAAATGCTTTTATGTGCTAAATGCTTTGTGCATGATATGTTGTTAATTGTTCGGATCTATGGTCTGTTGCCGACCAGATCTGGAAACCTTATGTGTTTAGGATTCTAAACATACGACTACGATATTAGAACTAGCATATAAACGTTTCGGAGTGATAAGGATGATTTAACCGTCAATCCTAAGTAAAGATCTAGATTCACCTTATTTGGTGTATAGATCAAGATGGCAAGAACCCGTAGCGGAAACGTGAATGAAAATGGGAACCGAAACCAACCCCCAGTGATTGAGCAAATACCGGTTGTGGTAGCCGCTGCTGAGCCAATAACGATGATCGGAGTGCAAGCGATGATTCAGGCAATGTTGGATCGTCAAATGGAGGAAACCAGACGTTTGATCCAGCAAAATCGAGAGGAAGCGACTATTCAGATCGAACGGCCCGAGTTGAATGAAGGGCAGACTGAGGAGGAGAACTACAGTGGGACCGTTGGTCAAGTCAACCCACCAATAGTTCGACAAAACAACCAAAATGACGAAGTCGAGAGGAATGGATGCAAGTACAAGGATTTTCTGACTTGCAAGCCATCGACTTTCACTGGAAAGGAGGATCCGATCGGGGTCATGGATTGGATCTCGGAGATGGAGTTAGCTTTCATGACATGCGGTTGCAGAGGGAAGCTACAGACCACATTTGCAATGCGTCAGTTTCGAGGAGGCGCTGTATGTTGGTGGAACGCCTTGGGGAAGACTTTGAGCCCCAATGAGCCCCTGCAACTGACATGGGCATAATTTATGGTGCAATTCAAACGAAAGTACTGCTTAGCTCAAAACCTGCTCGAGCTAGAAAACCAGTTTCTAACCCTGAAGAAGGGAAGCATGTCAATTGATGAATATACCAACAACTTCACAGAGAAGATGGAATTTGCCTTGCGTCTTGTTCCGGATGAGCTGACAAAAATTGACAAGTATGCAAAAGGACATCCATGGGAGTACGCGGTGCCAGTGCGTCAGGCACCTACCTTGGAGGCAGCTATCTGGGCTGCCAAGTCGGTTGAGGATATGATCAAGGGAAGAGCCGCCAACAAGACCGAGGTTGGTGAAAAGAGGAAGTTTGAGGGGTTTGCAAAGCCTGATGAGAGAAGCAAGACCAGTACCAGGAACTTTATAGGAGGGAGCGAAGAGAGATGGTGCGAGAGGTGCAAAAAGAAACACTCTGGAAGATGTGGTGAGGAGTTGACTTGTTTCAAGTGTGGGAAGCATGGGCATTATTCCAATGATTGTAAATTCAACAAAAGGGTGTGTTACGAATGTAATGAGGAAGGGCACTTCAAGCAAGATTGCCCAAAGAGAGAAGGGGCTACAAAGCCAAATGTGTCGCCAAAACCAAAGGCAAGAGCATTTCAAATGATCCTTGACGAAGCAGCTGACGATGCAAGGAATCAGGAGTAAGGATGGATATATAGAGATCGAATTATGAAGAAGCCATATAGATAGTGTCATATGATGTAGCCTATTAGAGGCATAATCTAGGGTGAACTTGAACACCCATGTAATCGTTTTAAGAAATAATATAAAACCTTTGTTTTGTTATCTGATGTGTTAAGTTGTTGTGGCGTACAGACTGCAGCTACCTGGAAAGGGGTTATTCGTTTTGGAAAATGGGGAACATTGAATCCGTGATACATTGAACCTTTCGAGATTCTTGCCCGAATCGGTCCAGTGGCATACAGACTGTAGCTACCCGCTGAGCTCAGCAATGTACACCCCGTGTTCCATGTTTCCAACCTAAATAAGTGTTTATCCGATGAAACTCTCGTCATTCCCCTTGATGAAATTGAAATCAACGAGAATCTCCTGTTCGTCGAGGAACCAGTCGAAATCATGGACAGGAAGGTGAAGTGTACCAAGCAAAGTCGCATTCCGATTGTGAACGTACGGTGGAACGTGAAGCGTAGGCCATAATTCACATGGGAACGCGAAGACCAGATGAAGCAGAAGTACCCTCACCTATTCTCGCATCCTCAAATCTAGCTTTCAAAAGAATTTCGGGACGAAATTCCCTCTAACGGGGGGATGATGTCACAACTAGGAATTTGGATGCCTTGTAAACATTGAGCAATGATAAGAAATGTGAACCAACAATGTGAAAGCATGTAGGATGCTTATTCAATAACAACAAAATTTCACTCAAACACTTCATGCAAGCCTTACAAATAGTTAGCAAAGAATTGGAAACCTTTGAAATTCCGGTTTAAATCAATTTTGGACTGGATTTCCTTATTAGACCTAATGGACCAATGAGCTTCCAATTTAACTATCTTGAACCTAGAACTCTCAAATGGGCCCTAATTGGACCCATAAACATGAAATTTAATATTTTTGGTCGTTATGAGCCCAAAATAAACTAGGTTATCCTTATCGGGCCTTAATGAGTCACAACCAATTTAATTTAGCCCTAATAGGTCATAAAAATTATACTTTGATTTATTTGGGGCAAGCATCATCCAACTTAACTATAATATGGGCTTAAGGGAAAAACACCCAAATCTTCTCTCTTCCCCTCTCCATTCTCGGCCCAAACCCATAAGAGAAAGAGAAGTTGACTTTCTCATTGCCACCTCACTAATAATTGGTGGGTTTCCATGCAAATCCCATGCTTCCAAGCAAACATCTCATCAACTTTCTCTTTTCCCCTCTCCCTTCTTCTCTCGGCCGAACACAACACACACACAGTCACAAAATTCATCTCCATTCTCTTAAACTCTCACTAGAACATCCTTACACTCTCCCTCAAAAATTTCGAGAATCACAAGGGCTACAAGGAAATCTCTTCTTAATATCACAAATCTAAGGTAAGTTGATGACTAATCCATGATCTAGCTATTTCATTTCATCAAAATCTCTTCTCAACCTAATCAAACTTGTGATCTTACATCCTAGAAGCCACTAAACTCGAGATCTACCAAGAGGACTTGCCAGGATCGAAATTTTCTTCCTTTCTCTTTTCAAAACCGAAACTACAACTCAAGGTGAGCTTCATAACCCTCTTATTTCGGTTTTTATGTGTTTTATGGTGGAGAATACAAGAAAAATGTGTAGATCTATGTGTATGTGTATGCTATGTGTGATTTTTATGCTTGTATGTATGATTTTATGTGATTTTGTGATGAACATGTAACCAAAAAAGGGTGATACTCGAGATCTATGACATGGGGAAGTAAACAAACATGATCTAAGTTATTCTACACTAAACTAGTCAAGAATGATAGCTTATAAGATTATGATGAACATACTTCCAACATAAAACCCATTTTTGGGCTTAAATTGTCAAAAATACTAAACTTGGGTTAAAAGTTGACAATTCACGGTTTCTTAAGGGTGAAAAGAGTCAAAACAGTTTTAATAATTGTTTTTCTGCATATTACAATTTTCAAAGGACTAAAAATGTAAATTTTTAGCCTAATTGGCTAATTTTGGGCTTTTCGGCCCAATAAGCCCAAAATTGCGAAAAATGATACTTAAAGGGGCTGAAATGAAACTTTCTTCAAAACAGGGGATGAGAAGTGTAACAAAACTAGTTCAAGGGTCAAAAATGCTTTTCATACCCAAAAGGGATAAAAAAATGTAAACTTTTTGTAAATTGGGCTAAAAGTGTAAAAATTGCAAAAAGTGGGGTTTTAACCGAGAAATGCTATTCTGGAAGGGTTGAAACTGTAACAAAATAAGTTTTGGGCTAAACACATCCTTTCAACAAAAGTATCTTGTAAAAGTGTCAAGAAAAATGTTTTAAGGGTTAAAAATGACTTTTCACCTATATAAAGGACTAAAATTGTCATTTTATAAAAAGAAAAGGGGCTAAAAAGGGGCAACTCAACATTTTAAACAATTATTTTATTCATAAAATAACGAGTCCAAAATAACAACCTTCGGTTTATCAACAATCAAAAGACAAATACACGTATAACTCCAAATCATCGTTATAAACGAATCGATCGGTCTCGAGTCGGTACAAAATAACAATCGTTGAATCGAACCGTCGAGTAGATACACGATACCTAAGATAAGTTAACATTCAACACTTGGGCTTGAAAGTTTCAAATCATACTTGTTGGGCCTTGCATGCCCATCAACATGATCTTTGGGCCCAAGGAATAATGATTATATGCTATTGGGCCTTCTATGACCCGATTTCATGTAAGGAGACCTTAGATGGCTTTTTAAATACTATTGGGCCCTAGTGATCCACTAGTGTTGTCATAAGGTCTTGTTGATCAAATGCGAGATGAGCCAACGTGTCTTTCGCATCCCCGGTAGCCTAAAATAACTCACAAAAGTAGCAGGACCTCGTACTCCTCTTTTCCTCGTTTGTTAGGCTTACGAGTAATCAAAGTAAATAGATTCAGGTCGTTAATCAATAGAAATCAGGGTTGTTTGGATTAAGTGAGTAATAACGGACGACGCCTTTAAGGATCGTTCGTAATTTGTAATTATAAACTGGTCATTTCTAATGCGTGATTATAACAACTCACAAACCTTAATTAATCCAACACCTCCCGAGTAATCAAGGAAGAGTAATCAAAATCATTCATTGTGGCGGTACAACAATTGAGAAATCACTGTATTTTATGTATTAGGAAAACATCGGGTTTTCCTAGGAAGTTCAACACTTTCACTTGCCCGATTAATACTAAAGTTCGACAATTATACATGTTTTGAAAATCAACAAGCATATATTTACGGATCTTCACACTTTTATAAACAATGATCTTTTCAGAAAATATTGGATTTTATGGGTTTTACAAATTACACCATATCATTTTATCACAATACTGCTTATGAACTCACCAACATTTCATATCTTGACATTTTTTTTAAATAACTTGTATTCTCAGGAAACAGGTAAACCGAAGAATAGATACCAAGTAATGTCGGGGTGTTTTGCTTATGATATCTATCAAACAATTTATGTTATGAATGTGTAATGTTTAAAAACAATGTACTGGATGTAAACTCTAATAGTTGTATTATATTAATGCATGGTGATGATTTATGTTATGATTCATGTATATTCATTGTGATGGTATTCAATTTAAGTCACAAGAGCCCTCGGACGTTTCCGCCGTCTGGTTCGGGGGTGTGACACAATGAAACTAACACTACAAGAATACTGGGTAATAGCGGTGACACCTGTCGCCGCAAAAGGTATGGGTTGTCGCCGCTATTGCTGTGCATCGGCGCTAAAAACGTCGGCGCTAATGCCAACATTTCTTGTAGTGCAATCTACTTTAACAATATTCCCTATTTTAAATCAGAAAATTCTTTACTGGCAGGGACAGTTTTAGCAAGATCCCGGTGTGGTACCGGCAACACCTATTATTTCTGTCCGGACTGGAAATTTTTTGATTTTTTGATTATTTTTTTTTATCTATTTTTCATATATTCGCAACACCTATTTTATCTTGGCAACACCTACTATATATTTTTGTGTCCGTCCTTGTCTACTTGGTATAAAATATAGACATTTTAATTACAATGTGCCTTATCATGGTATCTTTCATTTATCGATCAAAGTTAAGATTAGGGACAATGACTTAAAAAGGGTAATATACTTTGATTTATACATATTTGGTCATTGAGTTATTTTTTCGTCCATATTTGCCCATTTAACTTGTTTAACTATACACATTCAGTCCTTATGATCTACTACTCCAAGTAAACCGGAAAAAATGACTTAATAGGGTAATATATGTCACACCCCCAAATCAAGGATGACGGAAACGTCCGGGGGTGGAGGACTTCATGTGTAGTATCATAACAACGAGTATAATAGTGACCATAGTAAACACAACCAACATAAATATAATTGAAAAAGTTACATCATAGTATAAGTTTACATGTTTCTAAATCAATTATATTATGTTGACAAAAATACAATGTTTGACGCCTTAGTGTTCCATCCTCAAAAGCAGCCGATTACCTGTTTTACTGATTTCCTGAGAATACAAGTAGTTTTGAAAGATTGTCAACAATTAGTTTGGTGAGTTCATAGGCTTTTGAATGAAATGTTGAAATCCTTTCTTTATAAAAGTAATGTTTGTCCCAAAAAAACCCAACATTTTCCTTTTAAAATGTATCGTAGTCTTAAATGCCAAGACTAATAACGTACTAGTGTTTTCCATATAAATTGTAAATCATGCAAGTTTAAATCGACATAAACTTGTTTATTTAAATGGAAATCCTGTAAATGTTATGTTTTGTTAATACCCCATGTGAGTTATTATAACCATACTATGACTTATTCGGCCTTGTATATGGCGTTCTTCAGGCGTCAGAATGTTAATGACATTTGTCACCCCAGACCTGCCAGTCTAGCTGTTGCATGCAACTAAGGTGTGGGTTTGTCAAACCCAATATAGATCTATACACAACTATCACGCTCTCCCTACAAGAGATTTTGGTTATAATTACAGAACTTTTGTTGTGCTACTTTAGAAGTAACGTGAAGCGAATGTCTCACAAATTTATTCATTAACAGATTTACGTAGCGTGAAACTGAAAACCCATTTTTGTAGAAATATACTCTTTCGTAATGTATATGAAACATAAACTATATTTACTATGCCTCATCAAGCATTAATTGTAATAATAAAGGGCTCTTACAATTTTAGTGAGCCTTTTTCTGTTATATATTTATATCCCAACAGAAACACATGCAAAATATGAAGTCATCAATGATTAACACTTTGCTCAACATGTTACAAAGTGTTATGAAAGTTGTAATCTGTAAATTCGTTTTTGACCATTTCTGCACTGATTTAGAAAAATCACAGAAAAATCATACAAAATCAAAAACTAAATTCATAAACTCTGAGAGTTTAAAAAATGTGTCTAGTTTGTTCATCAATTTTATTATGATTTTCAGAAACCCCTAATTAGTATGAAAACATTCATATTCACAGACTAGTCCGAATTCATAGCTACAGTGATAGACAGTTTTGTAAAAATCACCATAAATTGTAGAAAAATCGTATGAACATGTGCAACTAGTAATTTTAAAGGTATAGACCTGAACCATCTGCATATTCAACTGTTTTGAAAGATTTTAAGTTTAAGTTGGTTAAAACAGTCCGTGAATGGAACTCAACTTTTCTGTGGAAAGCTGATGTTTGAGTTTTTGTTAAGTTCTTGGTGATTTAACTTGTATTCTTCCCCTAAAATTTGAAGAAAACATGAAAATGTGGGGGTATGAACTCACCCTAAGTGATTTCAGTAGATGGATGATGAAGAAAAGGAGTTTCCAAGTCAAGAACACTTGGGAGATGTTTGAAGATTTGAAGGTTCTATGAACAAATTGATGGGTTTTGAGCATTCTAACACTTCCTAAGTGTACATACAACCCTAATAAACCTTGGATCTATGTTTGTCTAAGATACATGCAAATAATTATTTTTACAAGGTTCATATCCTAACTAGCATGGCATGGGGAACATGAATCAAATAAGCTAGTAGAAATACTTACCTTGTAGTAGTAGTTGATTGCTTGGAGTTTTAGAGCCTAGCACCAATAGTGTGAATGCCTCAAATGGAAATCACAAATCACCACAAACTTGGAACTTTGAGAGAATAGTCACTACTATCTTGAAATCGGCCCTCACCTCTACAAGTTTCAACTAGTTTGATTTCAAGAACCAAAGCCTCCTTTATATAGTGTGGTGGATTAGGGTTACATCCATGTAAACCCTAATACCCATGTCTCTTCATTTCCATGAGATCCATGGGTTAAAGCTCCATGGAGTATCCATGGACTTTTCCATGCAAGCCTAGCCCATTCCAAATAAGCCTTAGGCCACACTATATAAATATAGAAGCCCATATTTAATTATTAATATCTTTGATCTCTAAATTAATCCTAGATTAATTATAGATCAATACTAATTAAATAATATGATCTTATATTAATATATTAGAACTTATAATATATTAATAAATCATAGCTTTGACTATTCTCAAAAGATTATCCATAAATTGTTCGGGTGAAGTGCAACCCAAATGGACCATGTCGGGTCGGGTCAAGTACATACCAAATATAGTTATGGACTTAGACACTATATCCAACAGTCTCCCACTTGGATAAGTCTAATAACTATAGTTGCAAGTATGACTTCAGGAACTGATCAGCAATCGTAGCTCTTTAAACTCTGTTGAACTAGAACGTGCCATTTTAGAAAAGTTATCATATAATCCTCTGTTCTAGATATCAGCCGGACAAATACATGGAACATGGTCTTACTTATTGCCCAACATTTGTTTCCCGATTTCCAATTTGTTTGACATAGAACTTAACTGAACACATCAATTTAGTTCTGACCGGGCCCGATACATAGGTCAAAACAAAATCATCGAGGGGCCCAGATATCAGCTTCTAATCCAAGAAGGAGCAGATAAACTTCGACTTATATGTTTGTTCTACCACTCATTGAATTATACACAAAGGCACGTTTTATAACATCGAGTTACCAATGCATTTTCGTACAATCAATGCATAACCAACTCGTAAGTAACAAATCATATCTCTAGGTTTGAAGACTTATATGATGTTACCGTCTCACGATCACTCGAGATAAGATTCCATGAAGTGATTCCAGTGAGCGTGGGTTGAGTCCAATGCTCAGAACTTATGAGCACTCATGATTGTTGTAGCCATGTCCAACACCTTAGACCTCTGCAACCAATCATGACAGTCTTGATTCATACCTACTTCCGACATATGACCGACTGTGGAGGTTTGAATAATATGATATACCAAACATAATTATTCTGGAAGTCAAAACATGCAAAAGAAATATAGTAAACGATCGAAAAGAGATAGCAACACTTTACTCATAAATAAAACACCTTTTATTCATCATCTAATGTCAATTACACTTTACAAATTTCATAATTTATCTAACTACTAAAACTTATATCATCCTTCAGCCCTATGCTCTGAGCATGCTGGAGATGCTTAACCCTACTCAGTCCCTTCGTGAGGGGATCTGTTGGGTTCTCATCCGATGATACCCTCTTTGCCACGAGGATTCCTTCTTCTATTCGATGTCTGATGAAGTGATATTTTCTGTCAATGTGCCTGGATCTCTCATGATCTCTTGGTTCCTTGGCTAAGGCAACCGCACTATTGCTGTCACAGAAAATCTCCATTGGCTCTTGTATAGCTGGTACAACTCCAAGGTCTCCGATGAAGTTCTTTAGCCATATAGCCTCCTTTGCTGCCTCGCTTGCTACTATATACTATGATTCACAAGTGGAATCAGCCACTGTCTCCTGCTTGGAACTCTTCCAAGTGATTGCTCCTCCGTTTAAGGTAAAGACCCAGCCCGACTGAGAGCGGAAATTATCCCTATCAGTTTGGAAGCTAGCATCACTATAACCTACAACTCTCAAGTCATCACTCCCACCGAGGTTAAGGACCCAGTCCTTAGTCCTCCGCAGGTACTTGAGGATATTCTTTACCGTAGTCCAGTGTGCCTTGCCAGGGTTTCCCTGATACCTGCTCACCATGCTCAAAGCAAAAGCTACATCAGTTCGAGTGCACGTCATAGCATACATGATCGATCCTATAGCTAAAGCATAAGGTAGTCGACTCATTTCTGCTATCTCAACCTCAGTACTAGGGCTTTGTATCTTACTCAATCTGGCATTACTCTGAATAGGTAACTCACCTTTCTTGGAGTTACGCATGTTGAATCTTTTCAACACTTTGTCCACATAGGTGCTTTGACTAAGTCCAATTAGTCTTTTACTCCTGTTTCTCAAAATCCTTATCCCTAGGATATAGGCAGCTTCACCAAGGTCCTTCATAGCGAAACACTTCCCAAGCCAGGACTTTACTTCCTGCAGGGTTGGGATGACATTTCCTATGAGTAGTATGTCATCCACATACAGTACCAAAAAGCTGACTATGCTCCCACTAGCCTTGATATAGACACAAGATTCATCTTCACTCCTCGAAAAACCAAATTCCTTGACTTTCTCATCAAAGCAAAGATTCCATCTGTGAGGTGCCTGTTTCAATCCATAAATGGATTTCTCGAGTTTACACACTCTGTTGGGGTACTTTGTACCGACAAAACCCTCTGGCTGAACCATGTAAACATCTTCAGCCAACTTTCCATTAAGGAAAGCGGTTTTGACATCCATTTGCCATATTTCATAGTCATGAAATGCAGCAATGGCTAACAGAACCCTAATAGACTTTATCTTGGCCACTGGTGAAAAAGTTTCATCATAATCAACTCTCGGAGTTTGAGAATAACCTTTTGCAACCAGTCGTGCCTTATAAGTGTGTACATTACCATCCATGTCGGTATTCTTCTTGAAGATCCATTTGCACCCAACTACCTTACGATCAGGTACATTGTCAACCAAGTTCCAAACTTGATTGTCATACATGGACTGTATCTCGCTATCCATAGCCTCTTTCCATTTAGCAGCCTCAGGGCCTGTCATGGCTTCCGTGTAGCTGTTAGGCTCATCCAGACCTACTAGTGTCTCATCACTAATAAGTGTCTCACCTTCTATAGTAATATGGAAACCATAGTAATGCTCAGGTGCATTCCTAACTCTTGTCGAACGCCTCAGAGGTGCAGATTCGTTAATTGGCTCAATAGGAGTTTCCTCCTCAAGTTGAGGGCTAGGGTTTGAAGTTCCTTCACCACTTGACTCTTGAATTTCTTCAAGATCAATTTGCCTCCCACTATCTCCTTGGCTTATAAACTCTCTCTCTCTCGAAAGACTCCTCTTCTTGCTACAAAGACCATATTATCACTAGGTCTGTAGAAGAGGTAACCAAAGGATCTTTGTGGGTAGCCGATGAAAATACACCTCTCGCTTCGGGGTTCTAGCTTGTCATGAGTCTCGCGCCTCACAAAAGCCTCGCAATGCCAAATCTTGATGTGGTCTAGGTTAGGTACTTTACCAGTCCACATCTCGTGAGGAGTTTTGGCAACTTTCTTTGTAGGGACTAGATTAAGAATATGGGCGGCAATCTCTAAGGCATACCCCCATAATGAGATTGGTAGCGAAGCTCGACTCATCATGGAACGAACCATATCCAACAAGGTTCGATTACGCCTCTCGGCTACACCATTCAACTGTGGTGTCCTGGGAGGTGTCAATTGTGAGACAATCCCACATTCCCTAAGATAGTCGAGGAACTCTGAACTTAGATACTCACCACCTCGATCGGATCGAAGCATCTTAATGTTCCTGCCCAATTGATTCTCGACTTCCTGTTTAAATTTCTTAAACCTTTCGAAAGTCTCTGACTTATGCTTGATTAAGTAGACATATCCATATCTACTGTAATCATCAGTAAAAGTCAAATAATAACGATTAGCATCCCTGGTGGCATGTTTGAATGGTCCACACACATCCGTGTGTACAAGGTCCAACAAACCTTCACCCCTCTCACAAGAGCCTGTGAAGGGTGACTTTGTCATTTTTCCAAGTAAGCATGATTCGCAACTATCATTAGACTTTAGGTCAAACGACTCCAAGACTCCATTCTTTTGGAGTTGGCCTATGCGTTTCTTGCTTATATGTCCAAGACGACAATGCCATAATGATGCTTTATCCAAGATATTATTATTAATAGAATCAATACACATCACATTATTTCCTAGGTTATCTACAACTGACACAACTTCATACACACCATCATAAGGTAATGCTTTAAAATAAAGAACATTATTAAAGAAAGCATCAATAGAACCAACTTCATTATTAAATGAAAAGGTAAACCCTTGTTTGTACAATGCATGAAAGGAAATAATATTTCTTGCCATTTCTGGCGAGTAACAACATTTATTCAAATCTAAATTTAACCCACTACTTAGCGACAAAGTATATAAACTCCAATCTTGGTGACAGGTGTAACTTTCCTATTCCCCATGATTAAGTTTATCCTTCCTTGCTCCACATTCTCACTTCTTCTTAGTCCCTGCAAGTCACAACAAATATGAATACCACAACCGGTATCAAGGACCCAAGATTTAGAATGGGGTGAGTTATTAGAAATGATACTGTAAATACCTTCATGGTTGGGTTTAACTTTCCCATCCTTCACATCTTGCTGGTACTTTGGGAAGTTCCGCTTCCAATGTGCCTTTTCATGGCAATAGAAGCATTCAGCCTCTTTTGGGTCAGAAGAAGGAGTGATGAAACCTTTCTTGGTTCCACTTGAAGAAGAGCCATCAAGGGTCCTAACCTTAGTTACCTTCGAAGAACTCTTTTTCTTCTTCCCTCGTCCTTTCCCGATTGCCAAGACAGGGGCGGAGTTGGTAGGAGTAGGAGTAGTAACAACCGCCTTACCCTTAAGACCACTTTCCGTGGTCTTTAAGAGTCCTTGAAGTTTGCTGAGTGTGACCTCTTCCTTGTTCATGTGGTATGTCATGCGGAATTGATAATAACATGAAGGTAAGGAGTGCAAAATGATATCTATTGCAAGCTCCTCAGGGAAGTTCACATTTAGCTTCAGCAAACAGTCCACAAATCTTTGCATTTTCTGCATGTGGCCCGTGATGGGGTCACCATCCTTCATGCGAGTTGTTATCATGGAGGAGATGATTTCATACCTCTCTTGACGAGCACTTTGATGGTATCTTTCCATCAAGTCTTGGTGCATCTCATAGGGGTAGAAATCTTCATAGGGTTTTTGGAGATTCGCGGTCATAGTGGCCATCATGATGCATGCCACTTTTGTGGCATCCCTTTCATGTGCCCTAAACTCAGCGATCTCTTGAGGAGTGGCAACTGTCTCATCAATCTCCTTAAGCTCCTTATCGAGGACGTATTCCTTGTCCTCGTAGCGAGTAATCATTCTGATGTTTCTGATCCATTCATTAAAGTTGGATCCATCAAAAGTGACTTTCCCACACAAGTTCATAAGAGAAAAGGAGCCACTAGGATTAGAGCCAGAACTAGCGTTGTTTGCAGACATTTGATAAGAGAAGAAAGAAAGGATTAGTTTAGATATAGAGATAGTCCTTAATAAAATACCCAAATGTAATATTAAGGCTAGGACCCAATCACAATATATTATACTTAGAAGAGGTATGCCGTAATCTAAGTAATAACATATTTGAAAGGTAGGTGAATGACGATTCACCAATTTCCACCAAAGTCGAAATATTAAAATATTTAATTTGGTTCTTAGAAACTCCTAGATTCTTTTGAGATTCAATGAACTTTTCAAAGGCATGTTTCAATCTCGAGTGTGCCCTCCAAGTTTTGTGTTGGGATGCCGAGGATCACAAAACGAGGTGTTAAGTAACCATGCAAATTACTTGGTACCCTTAATAAATTACCCCTCAATCGATGTGCCGGTTAACCACACACGCTCCATCGATGCTATGATAAATATTAAGTCACCCTTTACCTACCTTGTTAAGTCCAAGTTAGTGTGCCGGTTAACCACACACGCTCCACTAACGACTTAGACAAAGTGTAAAGTGTAATTTCATGGATTAGCACCTTATTCACATTTTTTCCTAAAGTAACTAAGATTGAGAATTTAATAAAACATTTAGTTACTTTATAATATTCATCATACTTTTAATGAGAATTTATAAGTCCTTGTCTTACCCGTTCGGCTAACGACCCTCCACCAGTCAAGCAAGCGGTGGGTGAGAGTGGACACCCATTAAGTTGTCATTTTATAGGCAACAACCTTATACCCACCTTATAGACCGGCTTCGTGAATGAGGCGTACTAGCGGTAAGACGACTTTTTAATCTTATACACATATATATATATATATATATATATATATATATATATATATATATATATATATATATATATATATATATTATTAACTTATAATATTATAAGTATAATGGTTGAATTTTAACTTTTAAAATTATAAGGGTTGGAACTAAAGTTTTAATATGACTTTACTTGTTCCAAAACTTGAGGGCAAGTTTTGTAAACTTTTAAAACTTTTCATTTCTTGTAACTTATGAGTTTAATAGAGTAATAAAAATGAAGACTCTTCATTTTTCTAACTCTTGTGTTCTTTTAATGGTTTTTAATTCAAGTGACTTTTGGTTTTCCATAACTTGAGGACAAGTTATGGACTCCATTAAAACACATTATGATCAAGAATTAAACTACCACATAGGTTACAAATAATTCCTATGATCATCTAAACATCATAAGATCAAGAACATGAATATGAACACTTTCATGAATCAAAAATTACACATAAAACTTTGTAATTTTGATAACAAGTTGTTGTAAATGGATTAGCAAAGACATTACACCATCTAAAACAAGTTTTCAAGTACCAAAACAGTTTAGGGTAATGTTTCTAGTCCATTTCCAACAACTAAAGTCGAAAATCTGCACTCTATGGCTTCTACTCGCCGAGTGCATGAACCTACTCGGCGAGTAGGTTGAAGATACACATGAACTCGACGAGTCCCCCCATGGACTCAGTGAGTTCATCTGGCAGACAGCAAGTTTTTCGACTTTTTCAACTAATTTGCATCAAGTATCAAACAAACAAGCCTAGGCTCTGATACCACTGATGGGTTTTGAGCATTCTAACACTTCCTAAGTGTATATGCAACCCTAATAAACCTTGGATCTATGTTTGTTTAAGACACATGCAAATAATTATTTTTCCAAGGTTTATATCCTAACTAGCATGGCATGGGGAACATGAATCAATAAGCTAGTAGAAATACTTACCTTGTAGTAGTAGTTGATTGCTTGGAGTTTTAGAGCCTATCACCAATAGTGTGAATGCCTCAAATGGAAATCACAAATCACCACAAACTTGGAACTTTGAGAGAATAGTCACTACTATCTTGAAATCGGCCCTCACCTCCACAAGTGTCAACTAGTTTGATTTCAAGAACCAAAGCCTCCTTTATATAGTGTAGTGGATTAGGGTTACATCCATGTAAACCCTAATACCCATGTCTCTTCATTTCCATGAGATCCATGGGTTAAAGCTCCATGGAGTATCCATGGACTTTTCCATGCAAGCCTAGCCCATTCCAAATAAGCCTTAGCCCACACTATATAAATATAGAAGCCCATATTTAATTAGTAATATCTTTGATCTCTAAATTAATCCTAGATTAATTATAGATCATACTAATTAAATAATATGATCTTATATTAATATATTAGAACTTATAATATATTAATAAATCATAACTTGTACTATTCTCAAAAGATTATCCATAACTTGTACTTGGGAGATGTTTGAAGATTTGAAGGTTCTATGAACAAATATGATAATATTTGTGTAAGGAATCCATATTGTGAGTGAAAGGATGTAAGATAATCAAGTGTTGGATGGAAATACTTACCAAAAGTGAGTGAGAAGCTCAATCACAGCCTTGGAGTCTCAAGTTTTAGAGAGAGAGAAAGTGAGAGAGGTGTGTTTGTTCTTCTTGAGAAAGAGTGAATAAAGAGGGAGGAGAGGTAAGAACTTTTAGCCTTTGATCAGATTATGAGCTGGAGAAAGAAGGTGAAAGGAAAAATAGTTGACTAAGTATGGATGAATAGTGACTGAGTATGGCCCTAGAGTAGGTGGAGGACTGCTTGTGTCATAACTTAAAGGTAAAGTCAACACTCCACCTCAATATATTACCCACTAGATTTTATTCTTAGGCAATGATTTCCCTTAAAAAAAATTTTAAATTATGAATATATAGAGTCTTATATGTCAAAATATGAGTTTGGGTGAAAATCCCACGTCAAAATCATGAAAAACGGGCTTAAAACGCGAAAGTGGTCGAAAACCGAGAAAAAGATGCGAATTCTGCGAAAATTCGGATTCAGGGCCGAGGGTTCGGTCCCTAGGAAGCCAAGAACCGAAGGTAGCCTCGGTTGCATGATGAGAACCGAGAGAAGGTTTCGACTGAGGAATCTCGCAGGCGAGAAGGGAAATGAAGCGAAGGCGAAAGTAGGAAGAGAAGCGAAGGCGAGGGCGGTTTCGGTCCGAGCATCGGTTTTAGTCCTGCGAGGTTCGGTCCTTCAGGTTTTGGTTTTCAAGGAATCTCAGCACTTTGAGAGGGTTCGGTTCCGGCATGAGGGTTTCGGTCCATGCTGTTTCGGTTCTTCAGGCTTCGGCTCTCTGGTCTTCGGCTTCGGTTCTTTGGTCTCGCTTCTTAGGGTTTCGACCCTAAGAGGGTTCGCCCCTATAAGGTTGTTTTTCAAGTAAACTTCCCGTTTTGCGCGGTTTTTGGCTAAGTTAAGGGTCGGGATGCCCCCAAATCATTATAAAAAGTTGAGGGAGGTTATGAGAGAGATTTGGGAGAGAGAGAGAGATTGATAGAGAGAGACTTCGTTTGTGACCTTTTTGGATGTTTAGCTTCGCAATGCAAGGTTTGTACACCCCGTTAAGCCTCGTTATGATTGTTATATGCCCCAGAGGGGTATGAAATAATGTTTTATCGAATAGTTTCATCACTTACCCCGATTAGGGTTTAGAATTTCTGAACACATGAAACATTCAACTGATTACTTTGAATTAACATGGCGAGTTGTACATCTTTAAACATAATGCAAACCCTAATATACCAGGGTTAGCTACGTTGACCGGTTTGACTTGTTGACTTTATTTGACTTTGGATAAACCAAAATTTGAGGTTTGTCACAATATATTTCTCACTTTGTACACATTAAGTACTTCATATTTTTTTTTTTTTTTTTTTTTTTTTGCAAAATAAGTTCTTGTTGTTTTTGTATACATTCATTACTTATGATCAGTTTCTTTAGGTTTTTCCTACGACATCCTACGTTGGACAATCATTACCGATGTGTTTAGGGCTGTTGATGCTTATAACCACCTCGACCTCAACTGCTTGGTTGCCTAGGTCTTGTGTTTCCCTTATGTCTTGTGTTTTGAATGTCGTAACTTTTTTTATATGATCTTAGATTTTAACGATCTTTATATCCACGCGTTCGTATTTAAGTCTACTACAGCTTTCGTTTAGATTACTCTCGTTATAAAATAATAGTATATTTTACTTAAGATCTTTATATACATGCGTTCTTTATGAATGTATAGATGAACGTTTTTTTATTATAAAAACGTAAGTAAAAACATACTAATTTTTAACGTGAGTAATCTAAACGAAAATTATAGTAGACTAAAATACAAATGTGTAGATATAAACATCGTTAAAAACTAAGATTATATGAAAAAGTTACGATGATTAAAACAGAAGACCTAAGCACCAAACAATCGAAGCCCCAGTGACCATAAACATGAACAATTGTGCTATGTAGGATGTATTAAGAAAAATCTAAACAAACTATTCATAAGTAATGATTGTATACAAAACAACAAAGACTTATTTTGTGACAAAAAAAAACTAAATGTGAAAAAAAAAATAGGAATAACTAAATGTGTACAAAGAGAGAAATAAATTACCCTATTAAGTCATTTTTTTTCGGTTTATTTGAAGTAGATGGTCATAAAGAGTGGATGTGTACAGTTAAACAAGTTAAAACCAAATGTGTATAAATCGAAAAATATACTACGCTTTTAAGTCATTATCCCTTAAGATAAAGAAAAATTAAAAAAATTGTATAGATCCCAATCAAGATAATTTATTTTGAAAATTGGGAGAGATAGAAAAGAGGTTAACTTGTTGTTTAATTATCGACATTGAATTTTTCTTTTGCCTTCCAATTTATATAATAAAACGTCGATGAAACCAACAACCAAATTTTTATACACCTATATTTTAAATATATATGTAAATCTGTAAGTAGTACAAACACCTGTGGGTATTCTCAATAAACCAAGAGGACATGATGCAGATGGTAGATTCAATTAATTTTCACTATGCATTTTCAAATATGAAGTGGTTGGGTGATTAAATAATATTATTGGCAACGACGTTGACCTTATGGAATGAAACAGATCATGCATAATACACAGCCTGTTCAATCCTCCTAGCTCCCTCCATATAAGCGAACCTGGTACCATCGCACTTAGATCCATATAGCCACTTTTCATTGTCCTCTAGTGGGATCATGTCCAACATGGCAAGTTCCAAAGGAATAGGCCTCTCTTTCATCATGCTTATGATCATTGTCATGGTTAATGGCAGATGGCTAGAAGTTGACAATCTTTCAACTTCGATGATCTCAGATGGGCTTCATGATCAGGCTTTAGAAAACCCTCCTAATCTTCATATGGTAGTTTCTAATTCCTCAGAGTCCACCATAACACTGTATGCTGAAAAAAGGTGTCAAAGCATCTACGGGTTCTTGCCATGTGGAGATACGATTCAAGAAGGGGTGTTCCTGATGCTTATGTATACGTATTTGATGATGTTGGGGGAGGAATGGATACATAAAGGAAGCGAAGCTTTGTTTGTGTTGCTCGGAGATAAGGCGATCGGTGCTAGTGTTTTCCGGGTGCTTATGGCTTTGCCAAGAATCGTCATTGTTATTGGTAAGAGTGTAAGACTTTCTATTTCTTGATCTCTCATTTCACTTTCATGTGTGTAACTGCAACAAGATATAATATTTTATACATTTATTTATTCATAATTAAGGCTAACAAGTAACAATAATATATTAGTTTCATATTACATATCCTGGCATTAAGCCACCCATACAAATATACCTAAAATAATGGTTTTTACCTTTTATTATAATTGGCTAGTTGCATAAAAGTCCACTTCTTAGATTTGCATAAATAATGAACAAAACTACATAAATGCTATTAAATTATGAAATAAAGAGATACATGCATCTCGACATGCACACATACAAGCATACATCCATACGTGCATACATAACAGTATGGAAACACACACACATTGATATAATCACTAGTAATGAATAAATATTTAGATCATGATTACTTCATATGATATGAAGTTGACCAATGAGTGTGTCACTGTTAAGCAACTAGTGAGGGCATGGACAATTAGACTGGTTTGTGGCTAAATGGACTAGAAATTCTATATGATTTTCACAAAAAATAGTTTTTTCTAGTAAGATATGTGTTTTTCCGAAAGCCTCAAAATTATATGTTTTTAGTTTTTTCTAGTAAGATATGTGTTTTTCCGAAAGCCTCAAAATTATATGTTTTTGACTGAATGGACTTGAAAGACAAATGTGCTCCAAACTTCTTTTAAAAAAAATTTTTAATTTCTTTTTTATTGGATTATTACTCTTTTATTGGATTATTATATATTAATAAATAGTATTATTTTTAATATATAATATCTATGTATTAATTAAAATTATTTTATTGGATTGTTAAACTCTTTTAAATAATAATTTTAAATTTCCTTTTTATGGATTAATTCTTCTTTACTAGATTATTAAATATTAATAAATATTATTTTTAATATATAATATTTATATATTAATAAATGTTATTTTATTAAATTATTAATTCTTTTAGTTAATTTTTAATTCATGTTTATTGGATTAATTCTTTTATTTTTTTTTAACAACATCAACATTATCCTAATATATTTTAAAAATTCTCATTCGTCCAATTATTATTAGACATAAACCGGTCAACAATCGCATCTTGAAGTGATAGTACTACTCCTTGAAGTTTACTTCTAGATCAGCTATATGTATTCAAATTCCACACATTTACGTCCACATGTTTTTTTGCAGTCTCTGGTGTCCTTGCTACAGCATCAGATGCCCAAAACCAAGTGGCTTTTGGGGTGGGCATGTATGCAGGATCCACTGTCATTACTCTCACGCTCATATGGGGATTTCGCATAATATTAAGTCGAGATAAGCTTCGTGGAAAGGAATCAACCCCAGAATGTGAACATCAACAAGACTCCACAACAAAATGTTTCTCTTTCAACCAGATTCTTTCGGTTTTGAATGGTTAGATCTTGTTTCTGTAATCTACGATGATTTTGCTGCTAAACAATTATTAAGATACATAAATAACTAGTCTAGTTGCATGGGTACTTTTCTTTTCTGGTTTTCTCCAGATAAGAACGCCTATATATGACCAACATATTACTTTTCGAAACGAATTGATATACAACAGATATATAGGTTATAAGATTTGGATATATACTACTTCTGTACAATCATAGCTTTTTGATACTCGCCATATAGATACTGGTGTTAATATTGATGACGAGACTGGAAGCTTAGCTGTAATCATGCTTCTATCAATGATTCCATTTGCCACTGTACAACTAGCCACTTTAATGAAGATTCCTGGTTCGATACTATTAGCACTTATCGTATCAAGTGCGTCACTACTTTTATGCTTCGCTCATCAGGTACGATAATACATCCACCATGTTTTTGCCAAATATAGCTCAAATTTCTATGAAATCTTGAATTTAACTTTCAAATGCCCTAAATCATGTTTTTGGATATATGTAGCTCTGGAATCCATGGATTCAGGCGAGGAGTTTGGCATACTTAAAGCAAGAGCACTTGCGAGCCCGTTTTTTCTATCATGTCCAGAGGCTTGCGGAAGATGATCTTATTGATGAGCATGGAAAACCAAATCTTAAGGCCTTTGAAAGGTGTTACGTATTCCTTTTTGATAATAATGAGATAATCAAACTTATAATTATCTTAATGTTTTCGTGGATATCAAACTAATTGAATAACTTGATGACTTTGATTCAATTTTGCAGTATTTTTACAAGAGCTGATACTGATAACGATGGCCACATATCAGAAGATGAATTGGAACATTTGATCCAAGAAGTGTTCGCTTTGGAAAAAGATCAAATATCCAAGGAGTATGCTAATGCGGAGATTTTGACACACTTCGACAGTGACAAAAGTGGTAAAATCAATCTCTCAGAATTCAAAAAGGGATGCACTAAGTGGTTGGAAAAATGGAAGAAGGTGGCAAATAACTCTGATACAGTTTCTAAAAATCTCTGGAAACAGGTAAGTTTTTATTTTCAATGATAATTTAGTCATAAATACTACTCAAATTTATAAACTTTTCTTTTTAAATACTTAATCTACAGGTTGAGAAAGTAGCAATAAAAAGCAAGCGTGCAAATCTAACAAAAATTGAGAAAATCATGCCGAGAATCTTGAAGCAAGTCCTTGAGAAACATGAACTCGTGACAGAAGATGGAAAAGCTGATAGAGAAAAGATAGAAGGGTAAATTTCTTGATTTCCTGTCTTTTCAAGTGTGATGAAAAGATAATGTATAACTAATTATTGATTATTGATTCTATGTATAGGTTATTTTCTAAGTATGATGAAGATAGTAACCAAGAAATACAACGAAAAGAGTTGCAACAATTCATTGAGACTCTACACTTCGGAGTATCATTGGATCATGATACAGTCTTGCAAGAGGTAGTAAATGACTTTGATAGTGATGGCAATAGTTCAATCCAGAAAAAAGAATTTGTAGATGGATTCGTTAGATGGATAGAAAAAGCCATTAATCATGATCCAAGTATCAAAGATCCAAAACATGCAATAGCAAAGTTTGAAGAGGTAATGTACAAAAAATATTTAATTGTTTAATTTGTCATTAAAATGTTTTTTACCTTTCAACTTTAGTTATATACTAGCTAATAATCGACCTTTTTACAAATTTTCAGGATTCTTGGGGTGAAATTGACGCACCTATGAAAATGGGAAGACCTAAAGCAGTTATCTTGTATGTTGTATTCGGTGTTGGTATCATATACTTAATTTCAGGAGCATTCATACAAAGTGTTATACAATTCTCAAATGCGGCTCGCATACCTTTTCTCTTCACTTCATTTGTTATGGCCCCACTTTCCATGAACACCAAAATGATAATAATGGCACTCCTTGATGCTGGACCACGTGTTTCAAAGAATGCTTCTTTGACATTTTCAGAGGTTTGTACTTTGTATAGTTTACGCAATCTAACTATTCTTGTTATATATACACTTTGTTTCAATGAAAAAGTGAATCATCTGAAAAGAAAAAAAAATCAACTAGGAAGGTTTTCCTTCCATATCTTTCAAAATTGCTATTTTATCATTAAATATGATATATGCTCCAACTAATAACATGAATATTTGTTTACGATATGCAGATTTACAATGGACTAGTAATGAATAACCTCCTGGGGTTGACAACATTGCTTGTTACTGTATATATTAAGGGATTATCGTGGAGCTACTCAGCCGAGGTGCTAACAATCATGATACCTTGCATAATTATTGGCTTATTCGCCTTCAATCGTGACACATACCCTCTTTGGGTGTCCATCTCTGCAATGCTTTTTTACCCAGTCTCCATTTACCTGTATTATGTTTTTGAACATTAACAATGTAATGTGTGGGTGGATGTAAAAGTTAATGTCTAGTCGATTGGAAATAAGATTAATGAGTAAAATGTTCTCTTATTTTGTATTAATCAAATACTTTTATCTCATATTTCTTTATTGGGTGTATATTATCTTTAGATATATAAGTAACTAAGCATTCGTTATCGCTTGGGAGTATAAAATATTATGTATAAGTAAAATATTGATATCAACGATAATACCCCTAAACCCAGTTATCCTATATTGATGGAATTGTGTTTATGTCGAATATGTAACCTTTTTGGAAAGTTTATATTTGAGTTGTGTAACTTTAATTTAGAAGCAACAATTTTTTGCAAAGGTGTTGCATGTTTTTCTATTTATTGTGAAGCATGAAAACATCATATACTAATGGGGTAATAGTGGTTTATTGTTAGAAGCATTTTATATATATATATATATATATATATATATATATATATATATATATATATATATATATATATATATATATATATATATATATATATCATTTTATTTTATTTTTTGTTTTTGTTTTGCATTTTGTGCACATTTTCCTGCATTTTAGTAATAAATTGGACAACTTGTACTTAATTGTAGAGTATCCATACTGCTTATATTTTGGTATTTTCAAAGAAATTGTTGCAGGGCATGATTTGGATGCGAAAAAACCTGACACATAGCATTGTCCCATCTGACACGGGCCATGTCCCAACGATGAAGTCATTTGTGGTACATTTTGGTATTTTTATTAAGATTGAAGTGCACGAAGCCTTGGTACGGTTGTGTCCTACATAACACGGGTCGTGCCCTACTCTATTTTTCTGAATATTTTGTAACCTAAGAACCTCGACACGACCATGTCTTTCTTGACACGAGTCATGTCATGTTCTGAGGAAAATGTATTGAAATAACATTGTACTTCATTTAACATGTCCAACATGTTTTTCCCTAAAACACGGGCCATGTCTTACCTGACACGTCCGTGTTTCCACTGACCCTTATCTGAATTTTGTCGAACCTATAAATACAACACTTTATCCCCTTAGATTGAAACCTTAACGATTTTTGGAGCATCTGACGACTTTTGACGATTTTTCTGCAATTTTAATTGTAGATTTAAAATTGCGATTTGATTTTCTCGTTTAGTTTGTAGGACTTATTTATTTTACTTTTTGAGTTATTGTTTTGATTCATCTTTAGCCATGTCTAACTAATAACCTAGATTTCAGTTACGTATAAACTCAACTCCTCCTTCTTCTTCTTTTTCCAAGTAATCACCAGACCTAGTTTTTGATATGTGATTTTTGCCAAATAATTTCTGCTTTGTTTGATGTGAAGCCCAAAAATGAAATGACGTGTGCGAAATTAAAATAACAACCATGAATCAATCACAATAAAGTTGCAAGTAATATGTACAACTTTTGTATGTTATTGATTTAGAAATGAAACATAAAAAGAAATTTTTTGAGGAAAAGCATACCTAACAAGCTAAACGATATATATATATATATATATATATATATATATATATATATATATATATATATATATATATATATATATATATATATATATATATATATATATATATATATAAGGCCCCTGCTAAACACGATCCACAGAGGTAATTTAAGTATTTCTTATACCGTTATGTAAAGTATTTTGTGCAAATAAGCAAAAAACAAAAGTATATATAATACAATAAATGGATGAATTTTCAATGTAAATCTGATGGATAAGAAAAATAAAATAGAGGTATATTGTTTTAAGCAATTAAATGAAATTCAAATTTCATCATTTTTGGAAAGATATTCTTGTATTTGCTCATAGGTATAACCGTCTTATTTATAATGTGCTTGTTTATGCTCCTAAGCACGATGGATGGAGGCTATGAATGACATGATTTTTTTATATTTTCTATATGCAATGAGAAAAATTCCATATTAAAGATAAAAAGACATACAACGGTAAACATCAAACGATGTCCTTAAATCAAATTTCAAACCAATAAAAGAAAATAAAATCATAGAAATGCAGCTAGAGGTGCATGTATAGAGTTGAAATTAACCAAAAAAAGATATACCGGTGGAATTAAGCAATATAGTTCATATTTTTGGTAGGGAAATATGAGTACATTGCTATTATGATTAAGGAAATGAAATTACATTTAATTACAAGTAAAAACCAAAGTACAGTGCCCATATTGTGTAGCACCTGGTTCTTGGTACGTATTCTGTTATTAAATCTTCATTTATTTTTTCATTTTAGCCTTGGACTCGGAGAGTCGAAGGACTGACTTGCCGAGTAGAAGCGAGATGAGGCGCGGAGTTTAAGCTGTGGACTTGACGAGTCGGGTCCCGGACTCGGCAAGTAGTCGCTGTTTCGACAAAAACCGTAATCCAGGGGTTTGCACCCTATTTAAACGACCTTATGCAGCCTCCATTCCCCCTTTATGCTCCCAAACACTTCTCATAGCAAACCCTAGCCGTTTTTGAGGAAATCCAAGGCTTTTGAGTGATTCTTGTGAGTGTTGACCTCAAGGAAGAAGGAAGAGCATAGGAGGATCAAGAGAAGACTGAAGGATTCAAGTTTGGTTCACCATTTGCATTCTACAGAAGGTATAAAGTCTTAACCTTGCTCATTCATTTGTTAGATCCCTCTTTGGGGTGATTTAGGGCTTTTATAAGCCATTTTTGGTGGCCAACCATGTTTGCAAACATGATTAGGGGTTTGAGCTTTTGGATCATGTCATTATTGGAGTCACAAGACAGATTTGGGATGCTTTTGCACTCAAGGAAGGCCCCATGCAACAAAAGAACCATTTTAGAGCCTTTTAAGCTCAAAAGTCCTATGCATGCACGTAAAGTTTGTAACTTTACGTGCTAGATCGAGTTTAGGGGCCTGGATCTATCCTTTGGTCAAGTGTTGTACATCAGATTTCGAAGTTTTATGAAGGGAATGTGACCGACTCGGCGAGTCCAAGGGTTTTGTCCCATATCAGTGAGGGTCAAAAGGACCAGATGAGTGTGGAAGGGTTTTAGGGAGTCCCGGGGAGTGACCCAACGTTCTGGACTAAGCAAATTGTTCTGGAAATTCATGGTACTCGGCGAGTGCATGAACGGACTCGGCGAGTCCAAGGCAATCTTCATAGAACTCGGCAAATCGAACACAGAACGTGTTCATAGGATGAAGAGTAACTCGACGAGTTGTTCATACAACTCGGCGAGTCAAGGCAGGACATGAGTATCAGTTGATGATGAACTCGACGAGTTGTTCATACAACTCGGCGAGTCGGATGAGGATTCAGTCGGTCTTCATTTAGAAGGAAAACTCGTCGAGTCATCGCCTAACTCGATGAGTAGAGACGGGTATGAGGTTTAATGGAAGGATAGGGACTCGGCGAGTTGGCGAGCCAACTCGGCGAGTCAGTTCAACTAGAAGTTGACTTTGACTTTGACTTGGTCAAGGGGTAAAATGGTCATTTTACCCTAAGAGTAGATGTCAGTTTCTGACTAAGTGTTTTGTGGGAATTTTAGCCGGAGGATTTTCGGAGCAGCAGCAGCAGCAGTCGGAGGATTTCCGCACAGTTCGGCAGCTACTACGAGGTGAGTTACCTTCCAGTAGCGGTGGGTCTACTGCCACAATGCTAGCCCACCAGTAGGGTTCGTATGATAGATGATTGTCTTTGTGATATCATCTAGGTTTGCTACTACCTAATATGTTATATGCTAGCATGTATGTTGTATGTGATAGTAGTAGAGCTCGATTGTTAGGACCAAAGGGTAGTCAGACACCCCAGATACGCCTGACAGTATGTGATGATATGTATGCATGCTGGCTTGTTATGTTATATGCGATAGAGGTAGTAGGAGTGGACCAGTCCCTGAGTTCGGTTGTTAGGACCAAAGGGTAGTTCAGGCACCCCAGATATGTCTGATAATATGTTTATGTTATGTTATATGTGATATTAGTAGTAGGGGTGAAATAGTACCCGAGGTTCAGTTATTAGGATCGAAGGGTAGTCAGCGTCCCAGAATGGCTCGACATGGGTAGGTTAGAGCCCCAGATGGCTAGACATGGGTAGGTCGGCACCCCAGAATGGCCTTACCGGGTAGGCCGGGCACCCCAGAAATGCCTGGTAGTATGTATGTGATATGATTGTATGTTATGTGGTACGATGGGGGAACTCACTAAGCTTCGTGCTTACAGTTTTCAGTTTTTTTCAGGTAACTCTTCAGCGAAGGGGAAGGAGCCGGTGTGGTAGCGGCACATCATACACACACACTTTGGTTTTCCTCTTTATGAGATATTCTGGGATTGTACTCTGACATTATTACTATTTTCATGTTTTGGGTATTTAGACACGAGATATGTTTATTGAAATGATATGATCGTATAACGTTTTACTACAAATGTTTTACAAACTACTTAATTTAAATGAAAGTTTTGGACGTGAAATTTAGGTCGTTACAAGTTGGTATCAGAGCCCTGGTTTAAGGGATTCGGACACACCTTTGGGGGCGTCTAGACTCAAACCGAGGGATTAAAAGATTTTATAAGAAAATAGTTTTCTAAAGAATAAAACAGAAGATATTTTGTTTTATAAAGAACAAGTGTGTGATGTGCGCGACCGGCCGAGCTCAAGTAAGTATTCCCCAAAGTACCCATACACGTTTATGTTACGTTATCAGCTTCAGTAGAACAGCATGCTAGAATAGGACTAAGGATCTAAGAGTGATGCCTTATGTGTCTTCTTTATATGCTTCAGCTTATGAGAGTTGCATACTAGATTTGAGTAGACAGGAGTAGGATAGCCTTTTTAGGTTATGCCTGATACTATGAGCTTAGCATTGTATGCTAGTGCGGTTCCTGTTATGAGGATAGAGTTGCTTGAGATTGTTTCCTTTTTTCCGAATGTTGTTTGCTTTATGCTTTGTGGGCTTTGAGTGATGGGAGTTAGTTGTTAGGTGAATACGTTAAAGTCACATGTGATCAGGGTTGAATAATCTCAGAGTGTTGAATTTGACCCTATTGCGTAGCTCTTGTTTGAGTCCTAACCGTTGTAGGGATGGGTCCTTTACTCGAAGGATTATCCGAGCCTCGTTGCATGTGATTGTATTCAGGTAATGGCTAATTGGTATTACAAAGAGGCCTTCAGCATCTGAGGACTGGTTTGGGTGGAGTCAGAGGTTTCCTAGGGTAAGCCTAGGATAAGAGTAGCAGAGATCAGCAGTGGTAAAAGGGATCTGGTGGAGTCAAGGTAGTCCTTGAGGAAGGTACAAATAGATGTGGAAGGTAGTATAAGCCCGTACTACTAAAAGCAAAGGATCCGTACCCGACTTGAGGAAGGCTAAGACAAGACCGCGAAACTTGTAATAAATGTGATCCATTTAAAGGTATCAGTATCACTAATAGTTGCCTGTATGTATTGCAAAATGGTGGTACTACGTCAGAGGCCAGCAGTTGGTAGTTCTGGAGAGGGATCGGGTTCGGGATCAAGTTCCGAGCCAGTAGATGAGAGGCTATGCGAGTTCATCGCGTCAGAGATCACCAAAGGCATCCTTCAGTCAACTCCCATTATCTTCGGGTCGATCAAGGAAGGGATAGTCGAGTTGATGGAGGATCGCCTCAGGGCATTCAGGAGCAACATGGCATCTGGCCAGTCGGGATCTCGCACACTGTCCTTTAAGGACTTCAGGGGCAGTGGTGCGCCGGATTTTCACGGGGCGAAGGACCCCATAGCTGCCAGGCGGTGGATTACAGACATCGAGTCTGCACAGTTGACTAGCTTCTGCCCCGAGGGGTCGAAGGTGAGATATGCAGCAGGATGTTTACGAGACCGAGCTAGAGATTGGTGGGAGTCCGTCGGTGACTCATTGGGAGCCTCGACTGTTAAGGCTATGACCTAGTCGGACTTTGTGACCAGGTTCAGGGCAGGGTTTGCGCCGGATGTTGAGCTTCAGCAGCTGGCCAGAGAGTTTTTAGATATGAGGCAGACAACGGAGACTATGGTGGAGATCACCGCCAAGTTCCGGGAAAGGGCATTGCTGGTGCCCCAGTATGCGGGAGACGAGGATATGAGGAGGACCTGCTATCATGACATGTTGCGAGCCGACATTTGGGAGCATGTTAGTTTTGCAGCTTGCCCTACGCTGGAGTCTATGATTGCTAGGGCGAGGGAGAGGGAGATTGTTCTAGAGCATGTTCGGAAGAGGAAAGTAGAGGAGGGGCAGTCGATGGGGGCTTCGGGGAAGAAGCCCAAGGCATCGGATGGTAGGCCAAAAGGCCAGTCAGGACCGTGCCGCTGCAGGAAATGCGGCATGCCACATGAGGGGGCGTGTAGACTGGGATCGTTGGGCTGCTACAAGTGCGGAAAAACAGGGCATTTTAGCAGGGATTGTACTACCCCTGCATCGGTTATTCAGACGTCTGAGTTGCTGTGTTTCCACTACAACCAGAGGGGCCACAAGAAAGCCAATTGCCCCCAGTTGACAGCATCATCAACGCCGGTGAAGGCGCCAGCTCCAGCAACCCTATGGATCACTGATGGCCGGCAGGGCAAGGCAGAGGCTCCAGTGGTGAGGAGCCGGGCATTCCAGTTGACTACTGAGGAGGCACGTGCTGCACCCAATGTGGTGACGAGTATGACTTCTTATTTATGCTATTATGATATGCTACTGTGATTTTGATATAATATGTATGTGCTTTGTTTACGATCGTTCCATGTGAAAGGTATTCCAGTTCAGGTATTGTTTGATTCGGGCGCTACCTGATCGTTTGTTTCTCTTGCGCTCAGCAAGAGATTTTCCGAGTATTCAGGCATGTTAGATTGCCCTCTAGACGTACAGATTGCGGATGACCGTTCAGTACGAGCATCGACGGTGTTCCGGGATTGTGTGCTGAGGTTATTTGAGGAGCGTTATCTAGTGGATCTGGTTCTCATACCTTTGCGAGGGATCAAGGTTATTATCGGTATGGATTGGTTAAGCCCCAATGGGGCAGTGATCGACTGCGCGCAGCAGCCGGTGCGGATCAGGACCCCAAGTGGGGGAGAGCTGGTGGTTCAGGGCGAGAAGCCACAACAAGGACCACCCCTATGTTCAGCAGTGAGAGCTAGGCGTTACCTCCAGCAGGGTTGCGCAGGTTATGTCGCGTATGTTATGGATACCCGGGAGGCGGGTAGAGCGACGGTGGGCGAGGTGCCCGTAGTTCGAGAGTTCGTGGACATATTCACCGAGGAGCTGCCTGGGATACCTTCGGAGCGCCATGTGGAGTTTAGGATCGACCTAGTCCCTGGTGCGGCTTTGATAGTCAAGGCACCCTATCGGTTGGCTCCTCCCGAGATGCAGGAGTTGTCTACGCAGCTGCAGGAGCTGCTAAACAAGGGATTTATCAGGCCAAGTAGTTCGCCTTGGGGAGCCTCGATTCTGTTTGTGAAGAAGAAGGACGGGTCGCATCGTATGTGTATAGACTATAGGGAGCTGAATAAGGTAACAGTGAAGAACTGTTACCCACTCCCGAGGATTGATGACCTCTTTGACCAGCTACAGGGAGCATCTTGGTTCTCCAAGATTGATCTGCGTTCAGGATATCATCAGATGAGGGTCAGGGAGGAGGATGTGCAGAAGACTGCGTTTCGGACGCACTATGGCCACTATGAGTTTGTGGTGATGCCCTTCGGGCTCACCAATGCTCCTGCCGCATTCATTGACCTCATGAACCGTGTGTAGACCGATGTTAGACCGGTCAGTGATAGTGTTTATTGATGATATCTTGGTTTATTTTAAGACGCAGGAGGAGCACGAGGAGCACTTGCGGGAGGTGCTGGAGACTTTTGAGGAGGGAGAGCTTGTATGCCAAGTTCTCCAAATGCGAGTTTTGGTTGCGCTAGGTGCAGTTTCTTGGGCACCTTGTCAACCAAAACGGGATTTCGGTAGACCCGGCCAAGGTAGAGGCCGTGATGAGATGGGAGGTTCCGAAGTCTCCATTTGAGATTCGGAGTTTCCTGGGATTAGCGGGCTATTATCGGAGATTCATCCAAGATTTCTCCAAGATAGCCGTACCGTTGACCAGGCTAACAAGGAAGGTCGTGGTCTTTCGTTGGGGGCCTGAGCAGCAGACAGCGTTCGAGACACTGAGACAGAGATTGTGCGAGGCACCAATCTTAGCCCTGCCAGAGGGCATGGAGGATTTTGTTGTGTACTGCGATGCGTCCATCTCAGGTTTGGGCGTGGTGTTGATGCTGAGGGGGCATGTCATCGCCTACGCGTCGAGGCAGCTGAAGCCTCACGAGGCGAATTACCCGACGCATGACTTGGAGCTGGGGGTTGTTGTGTTCGCCCTCAAGATTTGGCGTCATTACCTCTATGGGGTTCTCTGTACCATTTACACGGATCATAAGAGTTTGAGGTACCTCATGGATCAGCTGAATCTAAACATGAGGCAGCGTCGGTGGATGGATGTGGTAAAGGATTACGATTGCGAGATCCTTTATCACTCGGGTAAGGCCAATGTGGTGGCCGATGCGCTTAGCCGCAAGGTGGCACCGATCAGGGGTATCTGCATGCGGATGACAGCTGTGACTCCGCTGTTGGAGCGGATTCGGGAGGCTCAGCAGGAGGCTATGAAGGAGGAACATCGGAAGAGTGAGCGGATTGTGGGGCAGGTTTCCTCCTTCGACTATGATAGCCGAGGGTTATTGACTCTTCACCGTAGGGTGTGGGTCCCTTATCATGGAGGCCTGCGTCAGCTTCTGATGGAGGAGGCGCATAAATCCCGATTCTCTATTCATCCCGGGGCAACGAAGTTGTATAGGGATCTTCGTCTGGACTATTGGTGGCCCTGCATGAAGCAGGATGTGGCATGGTACGTGGAGCGGTGCTTGACCTGCAGGAAGGTCAAGGCCGAGCATCAGAGACCGCACGACAAGATGCAGCCGTTGGACATCCCGTTGTGGAAATATGAATATATTACGATGGATTTTCTCACGAAGCTTCCCAGGACCGCGAGGGGAATGGATTCGATATGGGTCATCGTGGATCGATTGACTAAGAGCGCCCACTTTATCCCGATTCAGGAGAGCATCTTGGCCGAGAAATTGGCCGATATCTATATCAGAGAGGTGGTGGCCTGGCACGGAGTGCCAGTTTGGGTGATTTCGGATATGGATGTGCGGTTCACATCCAGGTTTTGGAAGAAATTCCACGACGAGTTGGGTACTTGTCTGCATTTTAGCACCGCCTTTCACCCGCAGACGGATGGCCAAAGAGAGCGGACCATCCAGACTCTAGAGGACATGCTGCGGGCTTTTGTTTTAGACTTCGGAGGTAGCTGGGAGACCTACCTTCCATTGGCGGAGTTCTCGTATAATAATAGCTATCATGCGGGCATCGACCGTCCTCCTTTCGAGATGTTGTATGGGAGGAGGTGCAGGACCCCGATATGCTTGGGCGAGGTTGGCCAGAGAGTCATGGGGAGCACCGAAGTACTGCTCAAGATGACATAAAAGATTCAACAGGTTCGGAGCAGGCTTCAGACTGCTCAGAGTCGGCAGAAAAGTTATGCCGACAAGCGCCGATCAGACCTGGAATTCCAGGTCGGAGATATGGTTCTCCTAAAAGTGTCGCCTTGGAAAGGCGTCATTCGATTCAGGAAGCGGGGCAAGTTGGGCCCAAGGTATATTGGATCGTTCAGGGTTATAGTCCAGGTGAGCAAGGTGGCATATAGGCTGGATTTGCCAGCCGAACTCAGTCATATCCACAACACTTTCCACATCTCTCAGCTGTGGAAGTGCCTAGTGGACGATACAGTGGTGGTACCCTTGGAGGACATTCAAGTTGATGGTATCCTGAATTACATCGAGCGGCCTGTACCGATCCTTGACCGGAAGTCGAAGGATCTGAGAACCAAAAGAGTAGAACTCGTGAAGGTGCAATGGCAGCACCGGAAGGGGTCAG
Source organism: Lactuca serriola (assembly GCF_051521515.1). Lineage (NCBI taxonomy): Eukaryota > Viridiplantae > Streptophyta > Magnoliopsida > Asterales > Asteraceae > Lactuca > Lactuca serriola. The sequence goes on along the minus strand of NC_136408.1, from coordinate 170,590,825 downwards.
AGTGGACTTGGGAGCCAGTGGATGAGATGATGGAGCACTACCCCGAGCTGTTTCAGGATCGAGCGGCAGACTTCGAGGACAAAGTCTAAAATAAGTTGGGGAGATTTGTATCACCTGGTTCTTGGTACGTATTCTGTTATTAAATCTTCATTTATTTTTTCATTTTAGCCTTGGACTCGGAGAGTCGAAGGACTGACTCGCCGAGTAGAAGCGGGATGAGGCGCGGAGTTTAAGCGGGATGAGGCGCGGACTGACTCGCCGAGTAGAAGCGAGTCGGGTCCCGGACTCGGCAAGTAGCCGCTGTTTGGACAAAAACCCTAATCCAGGGGTTTGCACCCTATTTAAACGACCTTATGCAGCCTCCATTCCCCCTTTATGCTCCCAAACACTTCTCATAGCAAACCCTAGCCGTTTTTGAGGAAATCCAAGGCTTTTGAGTGATTCTTGTGAGTTTTGACCTCAAGGAAGAAGGAAGAGCATAGGAGAATCAAGAGGAGACTGAAGGATTCGAGTTTGGTTCACCATTTGCAGTCTACAGAAGGTATAAAGTCTAAACCTTGCTCATTCATTTTTTAGATCCCTCTTTGGGGTGATTTAGGGCTTTTATAAACCATTTTTAGTGGCCAACCATGTTTGCAAACATGGTTGGGGGTTTGAGCTTCTGGATCATGTCAATATTGGAGTCACAAGACAGATTTGGGATGCTTTTGCACTCAAGGAAGGCCCCATGCATTAATAGAACCATTTTAGAGCCTTTTAAGCTCAAAAATCCCATGCATGCATGTAAAGTTTGTAACTTTACGTGCTAGATCGAGTTTAGGGCCCTGGATCTATCCTTTGGTCAAGTGTTGTACATCAGAAATCGAAGTTTTATGGATGGAATGTGACTGACTCGACGAGTCCATTCCTGGACTCGGCGAGTCCAAGGGTTTTGTCCCGTATCATTGAAGGTCAAAAGGACCATATGAGTGTGGAAGGGTTTAGGGAGTCCCGGGGAGTGACCTAACGTTCTGGACTAAGCAAATTGTTCTGGAAATTCATGGTACTCGGCGAGTGCATGAACGGACTCGGCGAGTCCAAGGAAATCTTCATAGAACATGGTGAATTGTTCATCAACTCGGCGAGTCGAGGACAGAACGTGTTCATAGGATGAAGAGTAACTCGACAAGTTGTTCATACAAGTCGGCGAGTCAAGGCAGGACATGAGTATCAGTTGATGATGAACTCGACGAGTTGTTCATACAACTCGGCGAATCGGATGAGGATTTGGTCGGTGTTCATTTAGAAGGAAAACACTTCGAGTCATCGCCTAAATCGACGAGTAGAGACGAGTATGAGGTCTAATGGAAGGATAGGGACTCGGCGAGCCAACGCGGCGAGTCAGGTCAACTTGAAGTTGATTTTGACTTTTACTTGGTCAAGGGGTAAAATGGTCATTTTACCCTAAGAGTAGATGTCAGTTTCTGACTAAGTGTTTTCTGGGAATTTTAGCCGGAGGATTTCCGGAGCAGCAGCAGCAGCAGTCGGAGGATTTCCGCACATTTCGGCAGCTACTACAAAGTGAGTTACCTTCCAGTAGCGGCGGGTCTACGACCACAATGCCGACCCACCAGTAGGGTTCGTACGATAGATGATTGTCTTTGTGATATCATATAGGTTTGCTACTACCTGATATGTTATATGCTAGCATGATATGTTGTATGTGATAGTAGTAGAGTTCGGTTGTTCGGACCGAAGGGTAGTCAGATAGCCCAGATACGCCTGGCAGTATGTGATGATATGTATGCATGCTGGCTTGTTATGTTATATGCGATAGAGGTAGTAGGAGCGGACCAGTCCCGGAGTTCGGTTGTTAGGTCCGAAGGGTAGTTCAGGCACCCCAAATATGTCTGACAATAGGTTTATGTTATGTTATATGTGATATTAGTAGTAGGGGTGAAATTGTCCCCGAGGTTCGATTGTTAGGACCGAAGGGTAGTCAGCACCCCAGAATAGCTCGACATGGGTAGGTCGGCGCCCCAGAATGGCTAGACACGGGTACGTCGGCACCCCAGAATGGCCGTACCGGGTAGGTCGGGCACCCCAGAAATGTCTGGCAGTATGTATGTGATATGATTGTATGTTATATGGTACGATGGGGGAACTCACTAAGCTTCGTGCTTATAGTTTTCAGTTTTGTTTCAGTTACCTCTTCAGTGAAGGGGAAGGAGCCGGCGCGGTAGCGGCACATCATACGCACACACTTTGGTTTTCCGCATTATGAGATATTTTGGGATTGTACTCTGACATTATTACTATTTTCATGTTTTGGGTATTTAGCCATGAGATATGTTTATTGAAATGATATGATCGTATGACGTTTTACTACAAATGTTTTACAAACTACTTAATTTAAATGAAATTTTTGGACGTGAAATTTGGGTTGTTACATATTGGTTGGTTGTTTTCAAAAGTTTGAATTTAGACTAAATTATACTTGAAAAAAATCTAATATGAACAACACAAAAAAAACCAAAACGCCATTATGAGAGATTCCTTTTGGTAATTTCCCTGATTAACCTTCTTGTTCTGCGATGTATGATGCTATTTATGCCAGTGTCATCAAAGTACAATGGTATTCTAGCCAAAAACTTCTTCCCAGCTACTCATACATTGGTCATTTTAACTGATGGTTACTTCAAGGCTTGATCTCACCTGTTGTACACCAAAGAAAGGTTTGATAATGTCTAAATTCTCCGTCTATCAACATTACCATCACAAAAAAAAATTGTATGGTAAAGCAATATAATTCACAACTTATTGTTGTTAATAAAAAATTGATTATTCTGAGCTAAAATTAACTATGCCAAGTAAATAAATGATGCATATTTAAAGTATTCCAACTTTTCACAATACATGATCGTATGAATTTGACATGCTCTCGCCAATATGAAAGGTAAATTTTGAATGCATATATGAAAGTAGTTATAATATTTGGACTCCTATTAAGCATTTCGTACAATTATGATCTCCAATACACGCTCAAAACACTAAAACGGCGTATTATTACAACAAATTAATCCTTAAAAATTCACTACTATTGACCGTGATATTTAGTTTCTTTTATATTAGTAATATTTATAAGTAAAAACAGAACACATAGGGAATGTTAAATATGCCTTTATGTATCTAGAAATTTCTCCTAATTAATTAATGTCCAAGAAACAACTGAAAATACATAAGAAACTTGAGCGTGAATCTCAAAAGAATTTCTCTCAAATCTTTTGTACCTAAAAATCTATAATCTTTGATACCTAGAACATATTTATTAAATGCAACATAATCCAAAAGCTCCAACACCATCTGAAACTCCATTTTCACCACATTTGATCCATATGCAAACAAACATCATGTATAACCTACAACACTATGCAAACATGTTAACATCAAGTGTGTAATAGTAGTTGGTGTTATCTGCTAGAAAATATCTAACCGGTTGATAGTGTTGCATTGTTTAAAATTTCAGTTTGTGACAGATATGCTTCTTGTGATCCTATAAATGATTTATAATCAGAATTCAAGTCAAGGCAAATATTGTCTTATAAAATTAGCACAAAGATGTTTATAAAACCTTCTTTGCAGGGTCAAATCGTGTAATTAGTAAAATTACTTGAATACGATAGCTTTATTATCTAATTACTATTGTTAGATAATAAAGAAATGATTTATACTCCCCCAAAAATGATCTGAATAATATTAGATTGCAGTTGTGTCTTTAGTTATGGCACAATCTAAACCTAAATCTTTCTTAATATGCCATCCTAATACTTTGCCTCAAATGTCAGAATTTCAATAACTAAATTTGTGGGTTTACAGACAGAAACACCCGGAGGCATAATAAGCAAACCACAAAGACATCTAAAAACAAGAAAAAAAATTTAAACTTTCAAGATGACGAAAAGAGTAAATTATAAAATGTATTTATACAGGAAGTGATTAAAATTCATGAAAACAAGGAACCACATACAGAAATAACAGTTCAATACCGTATGCATGCCATTGAGAGAGGGAAAGAGGTGAACCTAGTGTCTGGGCTGTGGTGATGTTTAAATTGATAACAGGAATAGAGAAGAAAAGTACAAACAAGAAACGATCAGTACCATCTGGCTCTTCTCTAATCTCACACGCATATTAATCAATTAAATTTCAAATAGGGAAACGAAGGTTGCATGGAGACGGGTAAGGAATGAGAAGAAGAGGGTGACTGGTGGTGGTGCCACATGGGCGGATGTTTTTTATAAGATAAAATCTGTTTTCGCGTTTTCGCAAAATGTTTATGTTTCCGCATGAACTTAATTGTATATATATATATATATATATATATATATATATATATATATAGAGAGAGAGAGAGAGAGAGCTAGGCTCAAATGTTTCTAGCAACTATTGTGTGCATGTATGCACTAATGAGAATTGAGGAAATAATAAATCATTAAATAAATTAAAAAAGGGTATAATTGTAATTAGTATATCTAATTATGGTAAAAAAATTAATTCATTTAATCTCTCCTTAATTAGTTAAACCCTACAAAACCAACATTTCTAACCATAAAACCCCCATTCCGTGGACTGCGATACCCACCTACGATACTTTCATCCGAATGAACGAAACAACTTTTCATCGAGAGTATTCTCTAAGGTTTGTTAGTAGGGCTTTTATTGGGGATACTCTTTAGAGACATTAACCGATATCACACCCAAACTTAAATTGGGGTTTTTTTTTGCATCCATGGTATTTGATCGATACAAATTGGGTTTTTCGCATCCGAATCTCACATTAGCACCCGTTTGAGTCGTTGTTGTTAAACGAGTTTGGGGGTCGAAGTGAACATGGAGGTGTATTCAGCGATCTGATGGTGGGTGCTTGACTTCCAGTGAAGAGTTATTGAAGAAGGAGAATTTAAAGGATGTGCATAAATGGTATAATTTAGGGATGATGGTGGTGTTTAACTTTGGGTACAGGCTCTAAAGGAATTAAAAGAGATGAAGCAAGAAACTCATTGATTCAGCATTGTTACTGCTTATACTCCCAAATATCTACAACAATTACTCATTGGAATTGTAATATTTGAAGAACATCTTCTCTTTACCTGAGTAAGTTTTCCTTTTCTTCATGTATTTTATTCTTAAACATACAATTTAACATGTAGCACCTGGTTCCTGGTATGTATTTTATTCTAGTATCTTGCATTATGTCCTTCGACTCGGTGAGTTGAGGTCCAACTCGTCGAGTCGGAGCATATTGGACAAAGAAGTTTAATGACCTACTCGACGAGTCCGCGTCCGAACTCGGCGAGTAGGCGTTGTCCGGATAAAACCCTAGATGAGGGTTTGCATCTTATTTAAACCACTTGTTCAGCCTCCCTTTTGTCCCCAATGCTTCCAAAACACCCCTTAAGCAAACCCTAGCTGTTTTTTAGAAGAACTAAGGCATTTTTGGTGGATCTTGCTAGTTGTGACCATAAGGAGGAAGGGAAAGGCTTGAGGAAACAAGTGAAGACGAAGGGAGCCCGAGTTTGTGCATCTTCCAAAGTTCATTGGAGGTATAAAGCTGTAACCTTGCTCTTTCATTTGTTAGATCCCTTTTTGGGGAGATTTAGGGCTTTTATAAGCCATTTTTGGTGACCAACCATGATTACAAGCATGGTTGGGGGTTGAGACTTCAGAATCGAGTCATTAAGGGAGTCACAAGGCAGTTAGGGGTTGCTTTTGCACCCATCTGAGGTCCCATGCATCATAAGAGCTTATTTTATAACCTTTTGAACTCAAAGTCCCATGCATGCACGTAAAGTTTGTAACTTTACGTGCTAGAATAGTTGAAGGAGCTTAGATCTACCTTTTGGTCAAGAGTTATACACTGGAAATCGAGAAAATGAAACTTGGACATGCCCGAATCGACGAGTCGTTCTTGGGACTCGGCGAGTCCGAGGCAATCCCATTTTCTGTGGATGTGGGAAGATATTACTATGGATTTCATCACCAAGCTCCCCAGGACCGCGCGAGGAGTGGATTCCATATGGGTCATCGTGGATCGGTTGACCAAGAGTTCCCAATTTATACCAATCCAGAAGAGCGTATCGGCTGAGAAGCTGGCCAATATTTATATTTAAGAGGTGGTGGCTCGACACGGGGTGCCGGTCTCTATGATTTCTGACAGGGATGTTCGGTTCACTTCTAGGGTTTGGAAGAAATTCCACAATGAGTTGGGTGCTCGTCTGCATTTCAGCATTGCCTTTCACCCGCAGACGGATGACGAGAGCGAGCGGACCATCCAGACTCTAGAAGATATGCTGCGGGTGTGTGTGTTAGATTTTGGTGGTAATTGGGTTACTTACCTTCCGTTGGCTGAGTTCTCCTACAACAACAGCTACCACACGAGTATCGATCATCCTCCCTTTGAGATGTTATACGGGAGGAAGTGCAGGACCCCGATATGTTGGGGCGAGGTTGGCCAGGTGGTCATGGGGAGCAGCGATGTAGTGCTCAAGAAAACTGAAAGGATTCAACAGGTCAGGAGCAGACTTCAGACTGTATAGAGTTGGTAGAAAAGCTATGCCGACAAGCGTTGTTTAGACCTGGAGTTCCAGGTCGGGGATATGGTTCTCCCGAAGGTGTCTCCTTGGAAGGGTGTCATCCGATTCAGGAAGCGGGGCAAGTTGGGCCCCAGGTATATTGGACCTTTCAAAGTCATAGCCCGGGTGGGCAAGGTGGCATATCGGCTGGACCTGTCAGCCGAAATCAGTCAGATTCATATTACCTTCTACGTCTCCTAGCTACGGAAATGCCTGGTGGACGACTCGGCAGTGGTGCCCCTAGAGGATATTCAGGTTGATGACATCCTGAACTACATTGAGCGGCCTGTGGTGATCCTCGATTGGAAGTCGAAGGATCTAAGGAACAAAAAGGTCGAGCTGGTGAAGGTGCAATGGCAACATCGGAAGGGCTCGGACTGGATGTGGGAGCCGGTAGACGAGATGAAGGAGCATTATCTAGAACTCTTCTAGGATCGAACAGCAGACTTCGAGGACGAAGTCTAAAATAAGCATGGGAGATTTGTAGCACCTGGTTCCTGGTATGTATTTTATTCTAATATCTTGCATTTTGGCCTTGGACTCGGCGAGTTGAGGTCCAAATCGTCGAGTCGGAGCGTATTGGACACAGAAGTTTAATGACCAACTCGACGAGTCCGCGTCCGGACTCGGCGAGTAGGTGTTGTCCAGACAAAACCCTAGATCAGGGTTTGCATCCTATTTAAACCACCTGTTTAGCCTCCCTTTCGTCCCCAATGCTTTAGAACTCCCCTTAAGCAAACCCTAGTTGTTGTTGAGAAGAACTAAGGCATTTTTGGTGGATCTTGCTAGTTGTGACCATAAGGAGGAAAGGAAAGGCTTGAGGAAACAAGTGAAGACCAAGGGAACCCGAGTTTGTGCATCTTCCACAGTTCATTGGAGGTATAAAGTTGTAACCTTGCTCTTTCATTTGTCAGACCCCTTTTTAGGGAGATTTAGGGCTTTTATAAGCCATTTTTAGTGACCAACCATGATTGCAAGCATGGTTGGGGGTTGAGACTTCAGAATCAAGCCATTAAGGAAGTCACAAGGTAGTTAGGGGTTTCTTTTGCACCCATCTAAGGTCCCATGCATCATAAGAGCTTATTTTATGACCTTTTGAGCTCAAAGTCCCATGCATGCACGTAACGTTTGTAACTTTACGTGCTAGAACGATTGAAGGAGCTTAGATCTACCTTTTGTTCAAGAGTTGTACGCTGGAAATAGAGAAATGAGACTTGGACATGCCCGACTCGACGAGTTAGTTCTTGGGACTCGGCGAGTCTGAGGCAAAACTCCCCTTTTCTATTAAGGTTTGAAGGAACCCAATTGAGCTCTAGAAGGGTTTTTAGAGGGTCCAAGGGAGTGACCCCAATGTATTGGACTTAGCCTTAGATCTGGAGCTCATGGGACTTGACGAGTGCAAGAACGGACTCGGCGAGTCCAAGGCAATCTCCTTACAGTTGAAGATGAACTCGACGAGTTGTTCACGCAACTCAGCGAGTCGAGGAAATGACTTGTTTATCAGATGAAGTTGAACTCTACGATTTGTTCATACGACTCGGCGAGTCGGATGCATATTTAAAGTATTCCAACTTTTCGCAATACATGATCGTATGAATTTGACATGCTCTCGCCAATATGAAAGGTAAATTTTGAATGCATATATGAAAGTAGTTATAATATTTGGACTCCTATTAAGCATTTCGTACAATTATGATCTCCAATACACGCTCAAAACACTAAAACGGCGTATTATTACAACAAATTAATCCTTAAAAAATCACTACTATTGACCGTGATATTTAGTTTCTTTTATATTAGTAATATTTATAAGTAAAAACAGAACACATAGGGAATTTTAAATATGCCTTTATGTATCTAGAAATTTCTCCTGATTAATTAATGTCCAAGAAACAACTGAAAATACATAAGAAACTTGAGCGTGAATCTCAAAAGAATTTCTCTCAAATCTTTTGTACCTAAAAATCTATAATCTTTGATACCTAGAACATATTTATTAAATGCAACATAATCCAAAAGCTCCAGCACCATCTGAAACTCCATTTTCACCACATTTGATCCATATGCAAACAAACATCATGTATAACCTACAACACTATGCAAACATGTTAACATCAAGTGTGTAACAGTAGTTGGTGTTATCTGCTAGAAAATATCTAACCGTTTGATAGTGTTGCATTGTTTAAAATTTCAGTTTGTGACAGATATGCTTCTTGTGATCCTATAAATGATTTATAATCAGAATTCAAGTCAAGGCAAATATTGTCTTATAAAATTACCACAAAGATGTTTATAAAACCTTCTTTGCAGGGTCAAATCGTGTAATTAGTAAAATTACTTGAATACGATAGCTTTATTATCTAATTACTATTGTTAGATAATAAAGAAATGATTTATACTCCCCCAAAAATGATCTAAATAATATTAGATTGCAGTTGTGTCTTTAGTTATGGCACAATCTAAACCTAAATCTTTCTTAATATGCCATCCTAATACTTTGCCTCAAATGTCAGAATTTCAATAACTAAATTTGTGGGTTTACAGACAGAAACACCCGGAGGCATAATAAGCAAACCACAAAGACATCTAAAAACAAGAAAAACATTTAAACTTTCAAGATGACGAAAAGAGTAAATTATAAAATGTATTTATACAGGAAGCGATTAAAATTCATGAAGACAAGGAACCACATACAGAAATAACAGTTCAATACCGTATGCATGCCATTGAGAGAGGGAAAGAGGTGTACATAGTGTTTGGGCTGTGTTGATGTTTAAATTGATAACAGGAACAAAGAAGAATAGTACAAACAAGAAATGATCAGTACCATCTGGCTCTTCTCTAATCTCACATGCATATTAAACAATTAAATTTCAAATAGGGAAACGAAGGTTGCATGGAGACGGGTAAGGAATGAGAAGAAGAGGGTGACTGGTGGTGGTGACACATGGGCGGATGTTTTTTATAAGATAAAATCTGTTTTTGCGTTTTCGCAAAATGTTTATGTTTCCGCATGAACTTAATTGTATATATATATATATATATATATATATATATATATATATATATATATATATATAGAGAGAGAGAGTTAGGCTCAAATGTTTCTAGCAACTATTGTGTGCATGTATGCACTAATGAGAATTGAGGAAATAATAAATCATTAAATAAATTAAAAAAGGGTATAATTGTAATTAGTATATCTAATTATGGTAAAAAAAATAATTCATTTAATCTCTCCTTAATTAGTTAAACCCTACAAAACCAACATTTCTAACCCTAAAACCCCTATTCCGTGGACTGCGATACCCACCTCCGATACTTTCATCCAAATGAACGAAACAACTTTTCATCGAGAGTATTCTCTAAGGTTTGCTAGTAGGGCTTTTATTCGAGATACTCTTAAGAGACATTAACCGATATCACACCCAAACTTAAATTGGGTTTTTTTTTTGCATCCATGGTATTTGATCGATACAAATTGGGTTTTTCGCATCCGAATCTCACATTAGCACCCGTTTGAGTCGTTGTTGTTAAACGAGTTTGGGGGTCGAAGTGAACATGGAGGTGTATTCAACGATCTGATGGTGGTTGCTTGGCTTCCAGTGAAGAGTTATTGAAGAAGGAGAATTTAAAGGATGTGCATAAATGGTATAATTTAGGGATGATGGTGGTGTTTAACTTTGGGTACATGCTCTAAAGGAATTAAAAGAGATGAAGCAAGAAACTCATTGATTCAGCATTGTTACTGCTTATACTCCCAAATATCTACAACAATTACTCATTGGAATTGTAATATTTGAAGAACATCTTCTCTTTACCTGAGTAAGTTTTCCTTTTCTTCATGTATTTTATTCTTAAACATACAATTTAACATGTAGCACCTGGTTCCTGGTATGTATTTTATTCTAGTATCTTGCATTATGTCCTTCGACTCGGTGAGTTGAGGTCCAACTCGTCGAGTCGGAGCATATTGGACAAAGAAGTTTAATGACCTACTCGACGAGTCTGCGTCCGAACTCGGCGAGTAGGCGTTGTCTGGACAAAACCCTAGATGAGGGTTTGCATCTTATTTAAACCACTTGTTCAGCCTCCCTTTCGTCCCCAATGCTTCCAGAACACCCCTTAAGCAAACCCTAGCTGTTTTTGAGAAGAACTAAGGCATTTTTGGTGGATCTTGCTAGTTGTGACCATAAGGAGGAAGGGAAAGGCTTGAGGAAACAAGTGAAGACGAAGGGAACCCGAGTTTGTGCATCTTCCAAAGTTCATTGGAGGTATAAAGCTGTAACCTTGCTCTTTCATTTGTTAGATCCCTTTTTGGGGAGATTTAGGGCTTTTATAAGCCATTTTTAGTGACCAACCATGATTGCGCATGGTTGGGGGTTGAGACTTCAGAATCAAGCCATTAAGGGAGTCACAAGGCAGTTAGGGGTTGCTTTTGCACCCATCTAAGGTCCCATGCATCATAAGAGCTTATTTTATAACCTTTTGAGCTCAAAGTCCCATGCATGCACGTAACGTTTGTAACTTTACGTGCTAGAATGATTGAAGGAGCTTAGATCTACCTTTTGGTCAAGAGTTGTACAATGTAAATAGAGAAATGAGACTTGGACATGCCCGACTCGACGAGTCGTTCTTGGGACTCGGCGAGTCCGAGGCAAAACTCCCCTTTTCTGTTAAGGTTTGAAGGAACCCAATTGAGCTCTAGAAGGGTTTTTAGAGGGTCCAAGGGAGTGACCAAACGTATTGGACTTAGCCTTAGATCTGGAGTTCATGGGACTCGACGAGTGCAAGAACGAACTCGGCGAGTCCAAGGCAATCTCCTTACAATTGAAGATGAACTCAACGAGTTGTTCATGCAACTTAGCGAGTCGAGGACATGACTTGTTTATCAGATGAAGGTGAACTCTACGAGTTGTTCATATGACTCGGCGAGTCGGATGAAGATTCATTCAACGTTCATAAAGAAGGGAGAACTTGTCGAGTCGTTGCTAAACTCGACGAGTAGAGTCGTGGATAAGGATGGGTAAAGAGTTAGGGACTCGACGAGTTGGCGGCTCAACTCGACGAGTCGGGTCAACTTGAAGTTGAATTTGACTTGGACTTGGTTAGGGGTAAAATAGTCATTTTACCCTAAGAGTAGATATCAGATTCTAACTTAGTGTTTTGTGGGATTATAGCTGGAGGGTTACCGGAGCAGCACTTAGTCAGTTGCCGAGCAGTTTTTCAGCAGTCAGCCATACGAGGTGAGTTACCTTCCAGTAGTGGTGGGTCTACGACCACAATGCCGGCCCAATAGTAGGAGTTGTATGTTAGATGATTGTCTTTGTGATATTTATCTAGGATTGCGACTACCTGTTATGTTTATGTGCTTTTGATATGTGTTTATGTGGTAGTAGTAGTAGTAGGGGGTGAAATAGTCCCCGGTAGTCGGGTGAAATAGACCGAAGGGTACGTCAAGCACCTAGAATTGCTTGACATGGGTACGTCAAACACCCCAGAATGGTTTGACCTGGGTAAGTCAGACACCCTAGAATTGTCTGACAGTACATTATGTTATGCTATGTGTTTATGTGGTAGTAGTAAGGGTGAATTAGTCCCCGGTAGTCGGGTGAAATAGACCGACGGGTACGTCAAGCACCCCAGAATGGCTTGACCTGGGTACGTCAAACACCCCAGAATGGTTTGACCTAGGTAAGTCAGGCGCCCCAGAATTGTCTGACAGTATATTGTATGGTATGTGGTACTATGGGGGAACTCACTAAGCTTCGTGCTTACAATTTTCGGTTTTGTTTCAGGTACCTCTTCAGCGAAGGGGAAGGAGCCGGCGCGGTAGCTGCACATCATGCACACACCTCAGATTCCACATTATGAGTTTTCCTTGGGATTGTACTCTGATACTATCACTATTTTATGAGTTGGATTTTCAGACATTATACACAGTTTTATGAAATGTTATGATTTGACAATGTTTTCCTACGAACGTTTTGATTAAAGTAATTTATAGAAAATGAAATTTTTGGATGTGAAAATGGGTTGTTACATAACACTTCTGTTTAACATTTCTAATTACTAAATTTAGTGCAAAACTTAGAAAAAATATTTAGTTAGAAGAATTGATTGTTCACATCGGAAGTAATCTGTAATATTCATTGATTTTCTTTATTCACAATTTGGTGAAATTAGTTAATAATCTTCAATTATTTTATTTATGAAATGTTCGCCGGAGATCGACATCCACTACTCGCGATTTCTTAGCCACCATCGGTGCTATCCGATTGACTGTTCAGATCGTGTTCCTCTTCCCGATCAATTGGTAGAATAATGTTGAAGACCTAACAATCTGAAGATACATGATGTCTTCGACGAAAATATGAACCTACAAAGTTTATCTCCAAAGTCATAGGTAACAAAAACAATCACTCCATATCTATTTTCTTTAGACTTGGTGTTTTCATTGTATATGTATATTATTGTACTCTATTATTCAAGAATCTTAATATTCCGTAACATACAACTGAAAGTGTTTGTTCATACAATTTAGGAACCAGAAGGTGTTTGTTGGTTTCAAGAATATATACATTCTATATCATATACACATTCTGTTAGAATTTTACATTGTAATGGTGCTTTTAGTTTAATGATTCTTTAAGAATGATTTATGTTGGATGGTTTTCGTTGTTATTTTTGAATTTTTTATTAAGTATTGAACTCCATGATATGACACATATTTGTTTTTTTTTAGTATCTTGATTACAACTTCAAAAAAAAATTATTCTGTTAGAATATTCAACAAAGAATGTATTATTCTGGTAGAATAATATACAATAGAATGTTGAGACTTTGGCCAGCGAGTGCAGGTAAATCTAGGGTTTCAAAATTCATTCTTCTCACAACTTAGATATGCCAGAATATATTCTATGTATTCTACCAGAATATATCAAGTGATAGTTAATTGCAAGTAACATGTTTTTTTACCAATATTAGTTTTTGTTGTATTTCTGATAGGAATGGTTGGAAGAATGAGTTGAAGACCTAATAATGTTGTTATTATAATAATGTTGAAGAATGAATAAAGTTTGATCATAATCACATTTTAATAATTTTGTTATTTTTTAAGTGTCACTCTCCTGGACCAGGACGACGGAAATGTCCGGAGGCGGGTGATGTCGTTGCATAGTATCATAACAATTGTATATAAATGAAACATAGCAAATCCACACATCATACATTAAGATAACAAAGTTACATTGTTTTACATAGTGTATTTGTTCACAAATTACAATAAAAGTGACATTAGCAAGTAATTTCCAAAATGCAGCTCATTATCCAGTATCCTAGGCTTTAGTACCTGATCACCGAGTTCCTGAGAATACAAGTCGTTTTGAAAGGTGTTAACATAGAATGTTGGTGAGTTTATAAGAGTATTTGTAATAAAACTTTGTAACATCTTTGTTTCTCGTAGTTTGTAAAACTCCAAAAAATCCAATATTTTCTGTAAAAGTAGTTTGTGGATCTTGTTTTCAAAACTATGTATGTTTGCATGCGTGTTCTCTATTTTTCCCTTGTTTGCATATAAAAGAGTTGTGCTCCCAGAAAATCTTATATTTTTTGTATATAAAAGAGTTGTGTTTCCCTAGAAACTCCTATATTTGATGTATATAAAAGAGTTGTGTTTCCTCAGAAAATCCTATATTTTCTGTATATAAAAGAGTTGTGTTTCCTTGAAAATCATATATTTTCTATATATAAAAGAGTTGTGGTCTTAAAACCCTAAGACCCGAGTTGTGTCCTTTGCTTACAAAATAAAAGAATCATAGTTTTATATTTGGTAAGACTAGTAAAGAGCAAGGTTGTAAAAATCGCTAGACGTTAGCTAATCGGTGGACTGGGGTCAAGGGATTAATCGGCTAGGCGGAGATTAATCGGGGGATTAATTGGAGACCATTAATTGCTAATTTATTAGATTTTAACAAATTAAATATGACTAATATCATATAAAAGTTCATAAATATCACTAATATCATAACAAAATAGGTTAATATGATAAATACAACACTAATCATACCTCAAATAGTTTCCATTGAGATATAACTTCTTCAAAGTGATAAAATTTCATCGGGTTCTACTGTTTCAGTCATTTTGTATGCATGGATTAATCGTTAGGCGCTCTCTAATCGGTCAAGTATCGCCTAAGGATTAATCAGAGATTAATCGGGATTTTTACAACCGTGGTAAAGAGTATATTCTCGTAAACCCCAAAGTTAATATAATCCTACTCTTTGTGATTCGTTATAACCATAGTAATGTGACTCAGGTGTTTGTGCTAATGCTCTTCAAGCATCCGATACAAATAAGATATTTGTCACCCTACAGTGGCTTGTCTAGCTGTAGCGAACAGCTCAAGTGTGGGATGTCAACCATGTATAGACCCATACACAAATTGCCGCTCCCCCTTTAGGAGACTCTGGTTATAACTACAGGACTTACGGTGCAGGCTAGGTAGGTACGGCGAAGAAAAGTCTCACAAGAGTCTTAACATGTTTACGTGGACATTTCGAATAATGCATATAACATTCTTGGAATAAATTGAAAAACCATGGTTTTACGACTCACACTTTCACCGCTTTAAAACATACAATTTAATGCTTGTATCATTAAAGGCTCTATGGTGAATCGATTATGACACACAAAGATTCCTCTCGTAAAACTCTCTTTTGTTTTTCTGGTTTGATTAAATTATTTATAACAATATTTATAAATATTGTTTCTAGTTTTGCACATTATACTTTCACTTTACTAAATGAAACTTATTTTAACAAAGTGTACAAGTGTTATGGTGGGCTTTTAACACACCCAAGTATTTTGTTCAAATGTTTATAAATATTGTTGGTAAAAATTTATGGATCTAAAAGTTTACCATTTTCCAAACTTTTATAACTAACAATGCATTAACATTTTTCTTTGTCAATTATCATGATTTGTAACGCATATTATAAGAACCTTTTTCTTGTTTCATTCTTAACATGGTGTCAAAATATGTATAAATTTTGCTAAGATAAACTTTTCTTCAAACACTTGAGATTTATACCAAATTTCGAGTTTAGGAGTGTTAGTATGGAATGATGACATTTCAACACACGAACACATACATACACACATATACATGGAAATATACAAGGATTTCAACACACGAACACATACATACACACATATACATGGAAATATACAAGGATTTCATTCTTAACATGGGTGTTTTTGTGGAAAGATTTGAAGTGTGGAGAAGAGTTGTAAGCCAAAACTCTAAGGTTCTCCTTAAAAAACACTTGAAGCTTCTAACACCTTATGAAGAGTGCATACGAAATTTGTGTGTGTAAGGAGGAATTAAATGAACAATAATCAAGTGTAAGAATACTAGGAATGGTTAGAATGCTTACCAAGAAGCCTAAGAATTACCTGGAAGTTGAAGATGTTACAAGAACTTAGTTCTTGTTTTTGAAGGAGTTGGAAACTGTTTTGAAGTTCCAGAGAGAATGAGAGAAATGAACTGAAGTGAGTATCCAGTCGTGGGTTAAGAGGAAATAGAGATAGCTTGGATGTTTGTTGGATATTTGAGGGAATTGTGTGGAAATTCGGTGGGTATGCAATGTAAAGCCGAATTTAATTTCCAATGCATACTTTACGTACATGAAATCTAATAAAAAATTGATATTCCAATGAAATGTCCTTAGATATGGCCGAACACTCCTTTATTTCATTGAAATATGACCGAATTCACCTTATAAAAAGGAAATCGGTCCTATAAGTGCATAAATGAGTAAAAATCGATTTTGGTTGGGCCATACATGGGAAATTCGGTCTTGGAAGGCCCAAAGCAAGAGGAATTCCGTTTGGTTAAGGCCTAAAACACCTTAGGAATGTGTGTTCGGTCATGGCTTCACCATGGCCGAATTCCTAATTAAAAGGACATGAAAGTTTATGTTTTGGCCATTTTTAGTCCTTGAACTAGTATCACAAGTTCCTTCAAGTGTTTTGCTTGCTATTGTATTCAAAATAAGTCCATCTCGCCCTAACATAATCTATTTCAATCAAGTTACATGAAGAGAGTGTTGATGCATTTTTGTGATATTCTTTTAGAATATGTATAATTATATTAAAACGTATAAGACTTTTAGTCTGTAAGAATATGTATCAATTTGTATTTAAGTTCAGATATATAAGAATATATTAGAATGTTGTTATTTTTCAACCTTGGATTCAAAAATTTTGTTATTCTTCAAATATATTCTAATGTAATAAAATTTTGAAAGAGCATCATTTTAACAAAAAATACATATATTTATTCTCACAGAATAAAATAGGTTATGTTTACAAATTACTTTAGAATTAAAATTGAATTAATTAAAAAAATTAAAAAATTTAAAATTAAGAGAATTAGTTATCCCTAAAAATCCAAAAATTTCCTTTTATAATTGTAATTAATTGTCCAAAATACCCTTTTGCTAAATTTTTTTGTGATTATATGGTATATGCTATCACATTGTAATATCATATACTCTCAAATCATGTTTATTGATTAATTTCATCCGTTGGTCTAGATCTATGCATTCTGACACATAATAGTTAGTAAAACAAAATACCATAAGCATATATATATATATATATATATATATATATATATATATATATATATATATATACACACACACACACACACACACATACACTAGGTTTAAACCCACAGAAAACACAGTTGATAGAGAATGTATCGGTTTTGTATGGATCTTCAACTTTTACCCATCACATAGAGGAAACAAATTTCATAAGGGAAAACTAACTACACATGAATCTCAAACAATAATGTAAAACTAATTCAGATAATGACAACCAAGAATCAAATAATTGAGTTTCTTTTCCACTAAATCATATACTCCTACATTTATAAACATGAGTACATACGAACACATATAAGTTGGTTGTTTGTTTACCATTCTTTGAACAAATTTAACAAGAGTAACAGAGTAATACCCTAATCTTCTTCATCCTTCACCTGGACAAATATATTTGCAATCACCCGTGTACTACACATTCACTAAACTTATTCACATGTGTTTCACTATTTTACGGAAGGGCTTTTTAGTATTTTTCCTTCTCTCTTTTTAACATGCTACAGTCGCTTTTAAAAAAGAGAGAACAAAGAAGACCAAAACTCCATGAATGGTCCAAATGAAATTAAACTCTAGTTGTGAGTGAGGAGGACTAAACGTGAAATGAAACCTAGAAATAGGGAATGGAAAGAAAAAAGATTCCTTTTTGGACAAGCTACCGAAAAGCACATAGACAAAAAATGTTTTGTTTTTGGTTTTGGTCCAAATACATCATTTTGGTAACTATTTTAATGTTTCATTTGATTTTGGTTACTCTAAATAACACCGTGAGTTCAAGTCCATTAAACCCCATTTAGGAGAGAAAAGGGAGAGGGGAAATAATTTTAAGCTTACATTACCTAAAAATTTGAAGAATCAACAGAGAGACAATACGTGATGTCAAGTTTTTAGAAGTTCAATACATACTATTTTCTAGAACAGAGAAACAATATGTGAATCAATACATGCATACTATTACTATTCACTACAAAGTATACTATTCATTTACAAGAACAAAAAGGAACTTACTTACTATAACAAGAACAAGATAACTAAATGTGAGATACTATTTCATGGCATAGAAATATACTTGCTATGACACGTTTTGTAACCAGAGTTTCCTGGAGGGAGAGCATGAGTTTGTGTATAGATCTATACGGTATTGACCATCCCACACCTTGCTGCTAGCTACAGTGGGACCTATAGGTCTACGAGTGACAAATCTCATATCATTTTCGACGCCTGAAGAACGTCGCGTTTTACACTATTCTATCAAGTATCGTTATAACCCTATCACATTTTAACCTTAATTAACCAGTTTGGTTTCAAGGTAGTTAATGCATCAGTAGTGTATTTTATGCAACACTACTATAAATCTTCATTTTCCATTACATTCATACAGTGATATTTCTCACATGAGAAATGCATACTATTTTTCTAGTAAAGATAGTTTTACAAATATGGAAAACATACATTTGTACTATTTCAAGTACAAACATACAATTTACAATATTTCCAAGAGGACAGAACATACAAAACAGTTGAGTCTTGGTAGAAGACTACTTTTCATTTAAGCAGGAAATATAGGATTTTCTGGGAAGTATACAAACATTATCACTAGACAGATACAAAATTTTTTACTATACATATACAAACATTTTCATGAAACAAATGCAAACTCTTAACACTAAAATGCTTATGAACTCACCAACTTAAATGGTGATACTCTCTTTCAAAATAGCTTTTATTCTTAGGGAACTTGTAGACAGGTGCACTAGCAGGTTTTGGAGAAGACAGTGCATGTTCAAGGCTTGTCTTTTATTTTGATGCTACATTTTTTGTGTCTTACTACTATAAAAAGAATACATATGTATTAACTATTATATTAATACAATGGATGTTGTTGCTTGTTTTACTATTGTGCATTGTTATGATACTGTACATGACGTCCTTCGCCAACGAATGTTTATGCCATCTCGGTTTGGGGGTGTGAAAAAAATGTATTATGTTCCTTTGGTTTTAAGAAATTATACTAATCGAGCTTTTCTTCTTATACAATTTCATCCATTGCAACATGTTTGGATGGTGATTCAGGTGGTAAGTTGTTTTAACTTCATTCGGTACATAACCAGATATTACAGTTGGACTTTTAGAGTGATTAATTTGAAGATATGTACATGATAAGATTGTCAAACATGAGACTACATATGGTAACAATCCACCTTACATCAAATCTATAATATTGCATCAAATAGTAAATTGATAGTAAAATTATAATGCTAAACCTAAGCTCAACATAGATAAAACATTTACTAAACTTGTCATAATTGGGTTAGCCCAAGAACAACCATGAATGACATTGCCTCAAAAAGAATCGAACGTTAATTTGTTAATTTAGTTCTATTTGCTCGATGTACCATAACCTCAAGACTTACCATTAAGATTCATCAAAATTCATACTCAATTCAAAATTATAATTAATAAAACAAAACTTAAGAAGAACTCGTGTGATGCATCTTATCGTAGGAGTAAGAATTGCATCCGAGATAGAAAAGTAGTGATGATTACCTGTAACAATGGTGCTCAGAGTAAGAGTGAATTCGATTTGCTTGTAAGGTTTTCAAGTTTAATATGGGTCTTTTTTATTTTTCTGTCAAAGAGTACCACAACAATTCCATATGAACCATGAATAATGACATTGTAACAATAAAGTCAATAAAAGAAACCTTCTTCCATGAAAATCCGTCGTTAATGAATTATTCAGGGCCTTTAGTATATGAAATCTACAATTTTGAATTCAAGTGACGATAACCCTAAACAAAAGAAGAATAGAAGAACCGATGAAACATGTTCCAAACATCCTTGAAATTCAAGAGAATAGAGACCTTATCTAGTGTGTTTTCAGCATATGTAGATGTATAACTCAAGCTTTGTGAACCCTAGGAACATAATATACCTTATCAATGTATAAATCTGGACATGGATTATTTTTGCCCATTTAACCTCTTAACAGTGAACATTTGCCAGAAAGTATTAAAATCTTGCACATAATTACAAAAGCATCATATCATCTCGCAAGATATTGACGATAAATAAAATCAAGTCTCCACACACACACACACACACACACACACACATATATATATATATATATATATATATATATGAATGTTAAAATGAGAATAAATATGAAATCGAGAATGCAAGAACAAATTTGGACGTAATGTACTGGTGGTGAATATCACCACCCATCCTTTTGTTTTACCGGTAGTAATATGTCGGTGCTAGAAGTTTACCGGTGGCAAAAATCAAACTTGTGTGAGTTTTGTGTGGATTTTGCTAGCGACAAACAAAAAGTCCACATCCTAACCATTTTTAAATGTTGCAAAATGGCAAAGGGTCTAGGTGTCCATCGATGAAAACATTATGACATTGTTTAGCATAATAAAAGAGTATTTTATTAAATAGGGAACGGATTACCATTACTTATTGATTTCATAAAGGCCATCATTTTTTGTTGGAGATGCCTCAAAGGCTACTAATTATTCCTTTTTCAACACACCATAATCAATTATCACAAAAAAAAAACTATAAATATAGAAATGTACTTTCATTTATTTTTCTATTACAACACTTTATTTTTGTTTTTTCAACACACCTTAATCAATGATCACATAAAAACCTACAAATATAGTGATGTACTTTAATTTTTCTTATTATAGCATTTTATTTTCGATTTTTCTACCAAACCATTGTATTTTAACACTTTTTCTTATTAACGAACTATACTTTGCAAAATCTACCAAATTATAGGAACGAAAATTGCACTTGTATTTGAATGACATTGCATATTTGGGAACAATTTTTAAAGTACAATGTTGAAAAAACAAGTTGAATAACTACATGACAACCAAAACATAGACAACCATTAGGAAATAAGTACATGACAACCATTTGGTAATAAGTTCAATAACTACATGATAACCAAAACATTCGGTGGGTCACTATCTTCATAAATAGCACCAAGACGAAGCCATAACCATGAGAATACACGACTAATGAGTATATGTCGTGATCCACCTAATAAATCACATATTAGAAAATTACCTAAAACATAAATATAAGTTAGACTTTTCAAGGTACTTAATAAGAAAAACCCAAAATTACATTTTTTTAGTAGAAACTAGAATGAAATTAAAGTAAGATGCTATAATAAACTAGTGAACAGAAGTATGTTGCTATTTCTTGATGCTAGCCGTATGAAAAAAATTGAAAGTACATTGTTATAACAACTTGAAGTTCCATGCTATAACATAAAACTAAATAAATTACCTTGATATTTCTTTCATTTAGCCTTATTTTTGACATCCAATTCCATTGGTGAGAGAGTGATCCATCTTTAGGTTTGAGATGTAAAGTACTACTAGTTGAAGCTTCTCATAATCTATATTTCAGAAGAGTCTTCAAACATTTTTTTTGGGTCTTATATTAAAAATCCTTTGTCTTATAAAAACTATGTTATATCCATATTGATTCCACAACCTTATCCCACTGAAAGTTGTTGGCACTCTTGTACCTACAAAAACATGTAATTCCACATGAAACATGTTCATATGATTGTTAAAAGTAATATATTAAACCCTAATGCATTTCTCAACTTACAAGGCACTAAAATATGAAAAATTCTAACCTCAAACCATATAAACAAAAATATTAACTAGGTTAATTTGAAAATTATAACCGGACTTAGGGGTTTGACTATCATTAAAGTCATTAGATTGGATTTGAATGCATACCTTGTAATATCAAACTTTCTCAATGGTTTAAACTAATTGAATGCTTATTATTTTCTTCCTTTAAAAAAATCACAATAATATAAACTACAATTAATTATTCTACATATTAATTTGGGCACCATCTGATGAACAATGTACGATATTAAGCCGACTCCAATACCACCATGTCTCAAGTTGAAGTTGCATGGATGGCACCGCCAACATCCTCCAATGAGATGTCTCCCCTACTCAACTTCTCAAGCCGCCAAATATTTTTTGCCCATTCAGTCCATAAATTTTCTTAGGGTTTCAATCGTAATGTCGTTAAGTTAGGTCATGGTTGTGTTTTGGAATTTATTTTTACTTTCTTAGTTATGAAATTGGTGTTGATATATTTCATTTTATTATTTCTGGTAAAGAATCCAAAGAAGATGAAGACTGTGTAATATTTATTTAGTATGCATAAAAGAGATATAGGAAGGATCGGGTGGGGTGTACCCATAAATATTTATTTATGTATTTCTTTATTTTTATAATTTGTATAACAAGAAAATGCAAAAGAAATGTAAAAAAAAAAAGAAATTAAAAGGTCAAACTAATCCTTTTAACTTTTTTGGACTTTCTATACAAATCAGAAAATTCCGGATATTAAGCCAATTTTTTTTATAGTGTGAATAATAAGAAAATGCAAAAGAAATTCAAAAAAGAAATTAAAAGATCAAACTAATCCTTTCAACTTTTTTACGACCAAATCCACGAAAAATTCCTTATTTTGGACTTTCCGTACAAATCATAAAAATTTTGGATTCCATCCACATTTTTTACGAAACCACAAAAGGTCAATTTTATTTATTGATATTAATCAACTCTGACTTAAACTACAAGAATAGAGAGTATTAGCGGCGATAGACATTGCCGCTAAAAGTTTGACATGTCGTCGCTAATGCCTTTAGTAGCAATGTCTTGTCTCTAATACTCTCAGAGTCTCCGGTTCGCCGCTAGTACTTCTCGTGTCACTGCTAATACATGTATGTACAATGTGTCGTTTTTGAATTTTACATTTTTATGAATTTAAATCTTGTTAGATATCAAATCAAAAAATTTCAATTTACAGTTAGGCACTAAAAATAATTTTTTTAAAAAAATTTTATGAACCTTTTTAAAGTTTATTTATTTTTTTCAATTTACAGATTTTTTTCAACCTACTTTTTAAAGGAAGTTTTAATTATATTTAGTTTATATTGGAGTTAAATACCAATTCATTATGAATCAATATGCAAGAGTGTATTTAAAAAAATAGTAAGTTATATTTTTTTATTGCACTATTTACCCTTGTAGGATAGAATACACCCTAAACCATGACCCAAAATTATTTTATTGTAAGAAGGTGCGAAATGTTCTTTTTAATAGCAATACCATGAAAAAGTAAGAAAATTATGAAATTGAATAAAACTTCATAATTTCAATATGAAAATGAATGCTAGTCTGATTCACACTCGTCTCAATTTGTTCTGATTGCAATATATTTTCATTTCATGAAAACCAATATTGGGATCACAATAATACTCTTTATTACATCAATCACTAAATAGATCATAAATCAAAAGTCAAAACCACAATTAAACCAATCAAGTGGAAACACAAACCATATCATGGGAAACAGGCTCAAATCCGAAATGGTGAGGATCCGCATAAAGAAACATGACCGAAGCAAAAGGCTCAATAGGCAGACCACCATTGACAATGTACTTGTCATTCCCGATAGGTGCAAATACATTTGGATCAACATCCTCCAATGATTGGAAACCTTTGCAGGACACAATAATATCTTTTAGATTACATTTGCAATTGTTTACAAACATCACTTGCCATTCTTGTACATCTTGTATTTGTCTAGGAGTCTTTGATGTCAACACAGTTAAGTCTTTAAGTTGACATTGACCATGGCCTATGTGAGAAAGAAAGAGAGGGAGATGATATATGTTATATCAGTAGAGTACATATAAAGAAACAAATAAGAGACAAAAATAAAACATTATGTGATCAGCATTAGTTGTACCTTGGACAAGAAGAGTAAAGAAAATGATAGTAAGGAGAGACTCAAATGTGGGTTCCATTGATGCAAATTGCAATGAAAACGAAGCTCTCTTGTTTTATTGAGTATAAAGTGTTGCTTGTATTCCTATTTATACACCTAAATGCATGATCTAGCATTTATAATATTGAAATCGGTTACGTAAGGAAAATCACTTAAATATACATTAATGTGTTTATTGTAACCACATAAGTGATTTTTAATAAACCTTATAAAAGAAAATCAATCAAGTATCACTTACTTTTGTGGAGCCAATGAATTAGCTAGGATTAACCCATATCAAATGATCTATCAAATTCTACACCTTGTTACATTCCCTTGAGCATAGAGTTGATCAGATGACTAATTATTCTAACATTTCCTAATTTTTTATAAAAATGATATGTTTGTCTCAAACGTATTAACTATGTTGTGAATATATGATAATTGTTTAAGCAAGCGAGTTAATCAGATGACTAATTTTTACCAACGGATTGCCAAAGGAATACCGACGACCAAATCCGTTGCTAATTTGCCGACGACACAAAATCTCCGATGGAAGCAGGTTTGACCTCTTTATCAACCTATTTCTGCCGGCACGTTTAGTGACGGACCGTCGATAATCTGTCACTAAATGCTTTTTTTAAATAGTAAAAACTAATAATATTACAGTGTTTTTTGTACAAAATATTATAAACAAAAAACTCATTACATTAAACCTTTATTAATATTGATAACTAATAAAATTACAATAAAACTAATAAACATGGTCTAATGTATTAAAAAGGTATCAAATACATTACTAAGTGATACAAACATAAAATTAAGGATCATATGGTGAATTACCATATTGACTCATGGATTTTATAAATGCAGTCATTTGTTGTTGAAGTTGCCTCAAAGTCCTGTAATTATTCTTGTTTCAACACACAATAATCAATGATCACAAAAAAATACAAATTGTAACGCCCCAATTCTCAGCTTGGAAAGGAGGATCTTGGAGGAAGAAAGCTAAGAGTGCAAAGGAAATTGAAGCAAGGAAGGAGTGGGAAGTAGGATTTACCTTAGCTAGCATCCTTTGGAGGTGGTGGAGCCTATGTTAAGTGTTCCGAGGGTTGGAGTTTACCTTTCGTGTTGACATTTGCGAGGTGAGTTATCCCCACTATATCGATAGGGTCTACGGCACCAAGGCCGGCCCTTTAGTTGTTATTGTTATGGTATGCTGCATGTGGTTATGATTTGTTAGATCGGAATCGGGTAGACAGTATGTTATGCTCTTATGATCCGTAGGGATTGGTATGTTAGTGACCTGCTAGGTCAGTACCCTAGTTACAAGAGAATTCTATGATTGATGATCAATGTGACATATATGTTTGATGTTTGTACATGCCTGCATATGATAATATGCGCACATGGTTATTTGCTTGTGGCTGGGTTGAGGCGGTCGTGCTTTGTGATGAAGGCCAATATACCCTATGAGCGGTCCGGGAAGACTGTAGGCCAACGTGGCGGACTAGTCATGCCGAAGGCTCGGGATAGATTCATACAGACTGTAGGCCCGGTAAGGCGGTCCATTCAGGCCGATGGCCCAGTATGCATGTTGATTAATTGATTATTACTGATATGGTATTGTCAGTGTGGTATTGGTATTTTGGGGGTAGCTCACTAAGCCCTTGGACTTACAGTTTTTAGTTTATTGTTTCAGGTACTTCAGGAGATCATGGAAAGGCGAAGGAGTGACCGTACCGCTCCTCATCCTTATGTTATTATTTTTGGGACACTCTGATGGAAAATGATTTGAAAATTAAACAATACTATTTGGTTTTTATTTATGATTGAAAAAGTTTAAATTTGGCGCAGAATTTATGGATGTTACAAGTTGGCATCAGAGCCTTGGTTTGAGTGAATTGGAGGAACACTCATGTGAATCCAGTCTCAAATCAAGGAGATTTTCGGAACATAAGTTTTAAAATGGTTTTCAGAATAAGGATGGAGGATGCAGAGGGTATGATCAGCTGGAGCCTATAAGTGAACCCCAAAATACCATACAGTCATTTGATATTCTGATATGTTAGAGCAGCATGCTAGTGCTAGGCTAGGGATCTTCAGGAATCGCATGATAGACTTGTCTAATTATATGATGCCTATTAGCCTAGGGTTTCTTGTATATGGAATTGACATCATAATTGTAGATGTTTGGTGTATGCATCACAGATGTGTATAATCAAGATCTTATAGCCTGAGAATGTATGATTCGACCTTAGTGTAGGATTAGATATTAGAAAGTCTATGGGGTCCAGCGTTACGTGCAGCTAGCGTGCATCGTCGCTGCAAGGGATGATGGAAGTTTCATGGATGTGTGAGTTGTGATAAGTGGTGAGACTATATGCGAGATATTTTTTCACACCCCAAAACCGGAACGGCGGAAACATTAGGGGGTGGAGGACGTCATGTCAAGTATCACGAGATATGTATATGGTAAGCAAGTAATGAACAACCATTTCATTTAGAAAGAAAGTGTTTACAATGTGTGTGTGTTCACAAAACATAGAAGTCATAAGCAAATAACAAAATAAGACTTGAAGCTGTAATGCTCCATCTTCTAAATTCCCAGCATGAGCACCTATCTAATAGTCTCCTGAGAATACGAGTTATTTGAAAGAGTTGATCAGCAATTAAGCTGGTGAGTTCATAAGATTTTAGTGATGTGAGTAAGCTGTAAAATGTGGTTGAAAATGTATATGCACAAGTGATGTAAGTTGTAAGTTCTGCTTTGAAATGTTCGCCTGTTCCTCTAGAAAATCCTATATTTCCTACTTGAATGGAAGTTAAGTAAAATGATACTACAAGCCTTTCTATGCGTACTAAGTGGGTACAAGTTATATATACTATGAGTAAATAAACAATGGATTGTGCGCATCTGCCCTAAACTCCCAACCCAATGGGGAACAGAAGGTAAGGCGGATAGCACACATTCCATTGGTTGTTAGATCATTGTCATATATAACCCTGGTGTATTCACTTGTTACTCATGGAGTTATTTGTAATGGTTCCTTTATATCTAATGAAGAGTTCCTTTAAGAAAACCTATATTCCTTATAGCAAAATAATGACTACGGAGACTACTTTTATAATATCTTTGTTTATACTACTATATATAATCTGATATCGGGTAGAAAGTTAATTGGGTGAATCTGCCCTAAGCCCACAATCCAACGGGAACAAGAAGTAAGGCGGAAAACATACATTTAACTATCTATTGGATATTAGTTTTATATATAAACATGGTGTATAAACTAAGGTGTTATAGAGTTACTCACCTAAAGTCTGTAAAACTGTACTGGCTTAATAAAATGGATTAAGCCCTTTTCTGGGAAATCTCTAGTTTTGAATACCAAATGTACTGACTTTGATAAGTAAGTTTTGTACTAGAAAAAATGTGCGTTGGCTCTGTGTCCTATGACCTGATCCATACCTAGTACCCTTATGATGACTTAATGTATACTAAGCATATATATATATATATATATATATATATATATATATATATATATATATATATATATATATAGAGAGAGAGAGAGAGAGAGAGAGAGTCGGGTAGATAATAGATTGAGTGACCTCATTCCAAGCCCACAATCCAACGAGAAAAGGAAATGAAGCGAAGAGCACACATCCTATTAGTTGTCGGAATCTATTCGCATATATGTATCCTATAGTGTATACATTAAGGAATCATAAAGCTAGCATTATGATCCTAACCTTTAACCGTAGCCTTCTACCAAGGCATCTTCTGCTCTGTGTTAAACCCGACTGATCCTTTGTCAAATGTAAAAGTATATTCTCCCTAGTTTATAACTATCTTGACTAGAAAATAGATCAACTTTCAAGTGGTACTGACACTTTATGAAAGTAATGGGAAAAGTAAGTACAAAGATGTCGTTTATAATGACATGCAGATGTACTAATGACCTAAAAACATATTTGTTTTATTACGGTCCTAATGTGAAAGCTAGAACCCCTACTAAACACTCTCGATGTAAAGAGATTTAGGGAACCAAACGCGACCCTAACAATTTCTTGCAATCCGTGTAATTCACATTAAAGTTATATGATCATGTATACCCAATATAACTATCACTAATGCGTTAGTGATTCATTGGTAAATTAGATCCTGTTTGTGTGTTCTCATGCTATAGCAACCTAACTTGTTTGTTATGTTCTGTTCTGGTATTGTTTGATTCTCTTCACTGTTTGTTCTGTTATGGTATTGATTCTTTGGGTGCTTCATTGTACTAGAAGTAATGAATAGCATTCTCCTAAACTATACCTATAATAGTTTACTAATGCTCTTCTTGGACTGTTACTGAAATGACTCATTTCTCTACTAAGTTATGCTTTTACTTTATTAACGGAATTTTGTATAACTATAAAGTAACCTAACTTTAAACGAGTTTTGAAACGTTTTGGCAACTTATAAATAACATAAGTAACATTTTGCAAGGTGTTTAACAACAAACATTTACACAATTATCCTTGTGTTCAACCTGTATTCCCCCCCTTAAAACAGTTAAAATCGTTAAAGATTCATTACGGGGTATGAACTCACCTGATGTGGGTGATTCAAACGGGTATGCGTGTAAGGATGAGAAGTTCCACGAATGAAGTCCCGAGACACAACAAGTCCTAAATGACATATGAGGACACATATTTACATGAATATAGTGTTTATAAACAACTATATGAAAGCAAACACCTTCCGGGACTAGGAAACACCTTGGTTAAGTGTTGGAATCACATGTTATTCAACAAAGGGAAGTGAAATGGCATCTAAGGGTGTTTACGGTTTTGTAACCAACTCCACTTGAGTTTACGGTTGTAAACCCATGAGTTTACGGCCGTAAACGCATGGTACTTTGTGTTGGATTAATGTCTAAGTCCATAACTATAATTGGTAAGACTTGACCCAACCCGGCATGGTCCATTTGGGTTGCATGGCATCATGCACTTGGATAGACTAAATGAGAGAAATAAGACACTTATGGTTATTCATATATTATAAGTTCTAGTATATTAATAATAAGAATAATAGTATTTAATTAGTATTGATCAAGAATTAATCTAGGATTAATTAAGTGATCAAAAGAAGACTAATTAAATATGTGGGTTGATTGTACAAATCATCCATAACTTATAAAGTGGGCCAAAGCTCCATGGATAATCAAGTTGGGTTAAAGCCATAGGATGCTCCATGGAGGTTACATAAATTATGGGTCATGGAAATGAAAGGTCATGACAATTAGGGTTTACATGGTGTAGCCCTAATTGTAACACACTATATAAGCATCATATTATTCACCAAAATCGGCTGCTAGTGTGTGTAAAAGAAGGGCTAGCCGATTTCATGAAGTGTGAAGTTCTCTCATGTCATTCCATGTGTATTTGGTGTTGTGTGAACCATTTGAGGTGTCACACTTGAGGCACTAGGCACTCAATCTTCATGAAGAGATTCTACATCAAAGAGGTATGTATTCTATCTTGTTATATTCATTGTTTTTGTATGCTAGTTAGGATTAAAGCCTTGGAAAGTTCTTATTTGCATGTATAATAGAGAAAACATAGATGAAAGGTTTAGAGGGTTGCATGTACACCATAGGAGTGTTAGAATGTCCATAACCCAACAGTGGTATCAGAGCCTAGGCTTGTTTTCTTTTTATACTTGCAAAAGTAGCTGAAAAATCGAGTTTTGATGCTGTCTGTCCAGCAGACTCGCCGAGTCCAAGGCAAAATGCATCCAACTCGCCGAGTTGGTTCGTACACTCGACGAGTTGGACCCCCAGACAACATAAATTCGACTTTTTGGCTGGAATTGGACTAGGAACATTACCCTAAGATGTTTTTGGACTTATAAACTTGTTTTTGATGTGGGAATGTTCATGCTGATCCAATTTCAAAGATAATTGTCAATAGATTCATGTTTTGTATTAGTTTAAGGTTTAGACTAATTACATGAAAAGGTTTGATTTGAATTATCTTGTTCTTATGAGTTGCTTAGATTAATAGAAAGTTGAGTGAAATAGTTGTTTTCAATCCAAATTAATCTAAGAGTTGATTCTAAAATGTGTTTTTGTAACTTGTCCTCAAGTTATATGAAAAGTCACATTTAAGTTTCATAAAACTCATAATAGTTGGAAAAGGTTACAAAAATGAAGAGTCTAGTTCTAATTAAATGGTTTTATGACTCCATAACTTGTCCTCAAGTTATGGAGGACCAAGAGTCTCTTCATTAAATAATATATTAAAAAAAAGTGTAACCTTAATTAATTCCATAAGTTATAAAATAAAGAAAAGTTAATTCTTTTATTAGTTTAAAGTCTTCCAAAACTTGTCCTCAAGTTATGGAACTTGAAGAGTTTTTGGATTAAAACTACTTTAAACACATAACTTATGGAATTAATTAGTTTTGGATAATTTCAAACCTTGCCCTCAAGTTTTTGAATTTGAAAAGTTTTCACTTATGAATACTTTAATTCCAAGTTAGCCCTTAGAATTTTAAAAGTTAAAATTCAACCCTTATACTTTATAATATTATAAGTTAATAATATTTATATATATATGTATAAGAGTAAAGTCAGTCTTACCGTTAGTAGGCCTCATTCATGAAGCCGGTCTATAAGGAGGGGTATAAGGTTACTACCTATAAAATGGCAGTTTAATGGGTGTCCACTCTCACCCACCGCTTCCTTGACCGGCGGAGGGTCGTTAGCCGAACGGGTAGGACAAGGACTATAATTCTCCCTTCATTAAAAATATTAATGATAAATACTAAGTAACTAAACTCTTAATAATACCCAATCTTAGTTACTTAGGAAAATGTGAATAAGGTGCTAATCCATGAAATTACACTTTGCACTTTGTTTAAGTCGGTTAGTGGAGAGTGTGTGCTTAACCGACACACTAACTCGTATTTAACAAGGTAGGCAAAGGGTAACTTAATGTTTATCATAGTATCGATGGAGCATGTGTGGTTAACCGGCACATCAATTAAGGGGTAAACACTTAAGGGTACCAAGTAATTTGCATGGTTACTTCACACCTTGTTTTGTGATCCTCGGCATCCCAGCCACAAAACCTGAAGGGCACAGTCGAGATTGAAACATGCCATTGGAAAGTTCAATGAATCTAAAAAGATCTAGGAGTTTCAAATCCAATTAAAACCTAATAATACATTTCGTTTATCTTGGTGGAAATTGGTGAATCGTCATTCACCTACCTTCAAATATTTTATAGCTTGGATTACGGCATCCCTCTTCTAAGTTATAAAATAGTTTGTAGGGTCCTATCATTAATATTTCATATTGGGTGTCATATTAAGGACTTAAGATCAACTATTTTGAATATCTCCCAAAAGATGTCTGGTTTAGACATTTAGGATCTTCCCAAATCTCTTGAAACGAGATTTCCTAAATGAAGATGATGTTCCATGGAAATCATACTTCTTTCACCTCCTCTAATTATTCTCCCTAACCCACAAGTTCTTGAAAGTTTAAGGTCACTCAAGCCCTATTGGCAAGTAAAAGTCTATTTGTGATCACATCTTGGAGATGTAGTCACATATTGACAAGCTGGGAGAGTTGGGTGTCAAAGTCTTGAGAAAGTTGGTGGTTCAATCACCTTCTAAGTCACATACTGAGTTCCTTTGGGACACCTATGAAACAAACTATGACAAGACCCTTAATGATCTTATCTATTTTCTAAGATCAACTTCCTAAAACTTTATGGACATTGACAATGAAGACACTGGAAATCCAGAAAAAGCATTTTCTTCCCAATGGAAAGGGATCGGCCATAGTCAACTCGATTGACCAAACGGTAAAGAGAAAAACTAAGTCTGTGATAGTCCCGTGTACCATTACCAAAGGGTCCATATGTTTATATTGCCAAAGGAAGGGGCATTGGTTGCGAAGCTGCCAATTTTACCTAAGGATGTTAAAGTCAATAAGTTTGACCCTACTTCAGGTAAAATCCACTACCTAACTCTGCTAAGTTTCTATACTAAGATTCTTGATACATGATGTGACTGGGTCACATATTGTTGTTTGTAAGAATCAAAGAAAAGTGAAGAAACTAAAAGAAAGAATATGTTGAATCTGATCGCGTAGATGGATTTCTATCGCATAGTTTGAAGATCCGATTCTTGAGCTACTTCTTAGGAGTTATGATATATTGCTTAGGAATAGATAACAACAAAGTTTTCATGCTCTTTTGCATCGTAAGGATAGTTTTTCCGCAAAGTTTTAAAATAAAAGGAAAAATGATGATTTTATTTATTTTAAAAATATCGTTACAATGGAATTTGAGGAAAAAAATTGTTGCTTATAAGATTCCATTAATAGCAAGAGTGGAAATATGAAATTGATTCTTTCATTTGTGGTAATGTCTGAATTTACCAAATAAGGAAAGATCCTCATCACCCAAGTTTGAATTGGACCAGAACTTGGAATCATGCAAGTTGTATAGCATGATGGATGAGAATTTTTCATCTTTGGAAAATTAAGACTAGTTCCTTGTTCACATGTATATGTGAGTCAAGTGAAGGACTAAGGGATCGAGTACACATTCTTGTGCAATGGTCAAGTCCACCATAAAAGATAGATAAGACTATTCGTCATAGTGTACTAAAGCTCAGTAAATATGATTATACTTACAAGCTTATGTGTAACTCTGAGACATTGGAAAAGGTTCCAATGTATGGCAGAGCGAATAAGAAGAATCAAATTAGGCAGAAAGGTAAAAGTTTCTCAAATCTGAAAAGATGGGAGAGGACTTTAGTATCATGTTATATAATCATCTTAATGATTAAGAGACCTTATCACAATTCATCCTTTAATTGCATTCTGGTAGCTAATATGAATTGTTGAAGTGGTTAAATCAAGAAGATGAGTCATACTTCGTTCCAAAACAAGTCTTAGAGTCATACTCCAAGACTGTAAGTTAAGTGACATATCTTAAAGGAAGGTTTAAAACACTTGTCAAATGTAAGAGTAAAAGTTTTCTACTCTTGTACATTTGAAATTGGTAAGTTGTGATGTTTTAGATAAAACAAAGACCAACTTAGGCCAATTTTGTGAAAGTGTTTGTCTTGATTAGAATCCACACTATCTCTTGAATATCTGACAAGAAAGTCTTATATGTCTAGAGGACAGTGGGAGTCTTAAAGGTCTTGAAAGTCTCAAGAACTAATCAAGAATAAAACCTAAAGTTCTTCACTAGCACACGATTAGAGGTTCATAACCTATCGTATTGACATATTTTGTGCCCATTCCAGTTAAAGTTGGCTTTGCATATGAGTTCTTAGAGTTCTCAATTGGTTGCACAACAACTTGGAAGCAATGGCAGGCCCTTGAGCTGCCAGATGGCAAGAAATTAAGATTGAGTTCAGTCCATATGAGTTTGGATTTGTCATTATCCTTGTCGTGTGACTATGGTTTTGACAATTCACATG
The DNA here is from genome assembly GCF_051521515.1 of Lactuca serriola. Taxonomy (NCBI): domain Eukaryota; kingdom Viridiplantae; phylum Streptophyta; class Magnoliopsida; order Asterales; family Asteraceae; genus Lactuca; species Lactuca serriola. Next base: position 170,557,214 of record NC_136408.1, on the reverse strand, counting down.
GATAAAAACACACACACCATTAATCTAAGTGTCATAAGGTTTCTCTCCGATTCATGAAAATGATAGTGTGGAAACAATTTCACTAAGTAGATTTTAGCTAGATAGCAATTGTGATATTTGCATTCTCAAAGTCGTTAGTGGAGCGTGTGTGGTTTACCGGCACACTAACATGGACTTGTGAGAAGTGGCAAAGGTCTAAAAAATTGAGACTATGATTACGAAATCCCTTTTCATAGTTCTTAAACTTGTTTAGACACACCTGTAAGCTATCTAAGATAAGGTGTATGATATTGATAAAGTTTTATCAAAACAATCTAGTATCAGAAATCTGAACTTTGGTAAGAAAGTCAGCTAATTTCTGAGTACATGTCAAAGCTAGTGGGAGCATAAATGTTATGCTAATAATCATCATGTTAGTGGGAGCATGATAATTATGATAAGTATTGCAAGTTAGGAATGTTAATTATAGAAAACAAAAGGTTTCAATTGGGAAAAATTTTGTTTTGCTATAATTAAGGGAGAGGAAATTATACTTCATCTCAAATCTATAAGCTTAGATCGTGAGGTTTTAATCATTTTGTCAAGGATATATATATATATATATATATATATATATATATATATATATATATATATATATGAATTTCATGTTGGAATGGCTCAACATAAGGAAATTATGTATATGGGTCCATTATTTGCGTTCTAAAATTCGATTATGATTAGGGCATCCCTTTTCATAATCTGAATTATGAGAACTTGGCAAATAGAAATGGAATTGTTATAGCAAAAGACTGGTTTAGTCTTTATGTGAGACATCATGAATCGTGTCACATATGCTTCAGATATAGGATCGATTACATGTGCTATATTCATCCGTTCTAAAATTTTCCAAATGCCTGGGGCATTAAGAAGGGAAAAGGTCTTGAATTGGATATGACTAAAAGGATTAAACAATTGTCGAGGACCATATTGACATAATCTTTAAGGAGGCAACTCTGGTTTAGAAGTTATAGTCAAAATGGAATCTGGAAATGTTTCAAAGTTAGAAATTATTCAATCTGTATGATTAGGAAACTTAATGCAAGAGGGATGTTTCCAAGGAGCTGATCTCTTTTGGAATACTCTGTAATGTTTGTTGTCAAGTCTTTTTGACTTTGTGCATAATCATTACAAGAGGATCAATGTATAAGTTTAGAATCTAACAGATTTCAGTAAATGGCATGAATTTGGAATTCTTGCATTTGCAGTAAGGATTTGGGACTGTGAAAGAGGATCATTGGAGTTATGTTCAATTGATCTAATTCACAAAGTGGATATCATAGACAAACATAGTATGCATACTTGGTGTATGGCATGACTAGTGTTTATAAAACATAGTGTACATGCTTGGAGCATGGGAAAACTATTGTTTTAAATTCAAGAATAAAGTTGATAGTTGATACAGTATACAATGAATAATGTGTAATCATATAGTGATAAATAAAAGGTGTTTTATTTATGTTCATAGGTTTTGATACCATATTAGATTCTATTATTATTGTGTTTCATTTTGCATGTTTTGACTTCCAGAATAACTAGGTCTTTCTTCCTGATTGACTAATTTATTCAAACTACCCACAGTCGGTCATATGTTGGAAGTAGATATGAATCAAGACTGTCATGGGTTGGCTTGTAGAGGTCTAAGATGTTGGACAAAGGGCTACAACACTCATGAGTGCTCATAAGTTCTGAGTATTGGATTCAACTCGCGCTCATTGGAATCACTTCATGGATTTTATCACGAGTGATCATGAGATGATAATGTCTTATATTCTTCAAACCTAGAGATATGAGTTGTTACTATGAGTTGATAGTACATTGATTGCACGAAAACGCATTGGTAACTCGATGTTATAAAACGTGCCTTTGTGTATGATTCAAAAAGTAGTAGAACAAGCCATATGAGTCGAAGTTTATCCATTCCTTTTACCTTCGGGATAAAAGCGATATCTGTGGGCCCCTCGATGATTTGATGATGACAAATGGAAGTGCCCGGCCGGGCCAGGACTGATTTGATTTGTTCAGTTAGTCAGTCGTCATAAATTGAAAATCAGGAAACAACAGATGGACAAAGAGAATGATTATAATCCATGTCTCAGTCCATATGATATCTAGAATGGAGGAATATATGATCCCTTATCTAATGGACAAGTCATTGACAAAGGTTAGAGTTCATATACAAGGTCAGAGTTCGACAAAAACTTTTGAGAGCTACGATTGCCAGTCGGTTCTTGAAATCATACACAATAATATTTTTAGACTTATCCAAGTGGGAGACTATTGGATTAATGTCTAAGTCCATAACTATAATTGGTAAGACTTGACCTGACCCGACATGGTCCATTTGGGTTGCATGGCATCATGCACTTGGATAGACTAAATGAGATAAATAAGACACTTATGGTTATTAATATATTATAAATTCTAGTATATTAATAATTAGAATAATAGTATTTAATTAGTATTGATCAAGAATCAATCTAGGATTAATTAAGTGATCAAAAGAAGACTAATTAAATATGTGGGTTGATTGTGCAAATCATCCATAACTTATATAGTGGGCCAAAGCTTCATGGATAATTAAGTTGGGTTAAACCCATAGGATGCTCCATGGAAGCTCCATGGAGGTTGCATAACCCATGGGTCATGGAAATGAAAGGTCATGACAATTAGGGTTTACATGGTGTAACCCTAATTGTAACACACTATATAAGCATCATATTATTCACCAAATCGGCTGCTAGCGTGTGTAAAAGAAGGGCTAGCCGATTTCATGAAGTGTGAAGTTCTCTAGTGTCATTCCATGTGTATTTGGTGTTGTGTGAACCATTTGAGGTGTCACACTTGAGGCACTAGGCACTCAAGCTTCATGAAGACATTCTACATCAAAGAGGTATGTATTCTATCTTGTTATATTCATTGTTTTTGTATGCTAGATTAGGATAATACCTTGGATGTTCATATTTGTATGTATAATAGAGAAAACATTGATCCAAGGTATTTAGGGTTGCATGTACACTTAGGAGTGTTAGAATGCTCAAAACCCAACACTTTGACCATTTTCTGATTTGAAGTCCTAGAAGTCATTTTGAAGCATCCTAACTTCAAGTGTTAGCCTTAGGAAGTGATTAGGGCAACATATCACCCCTTTATGGGGTTTACGGTTTTTGGACCATTTTTCCTTGGTTTTACGGTCGTAAACCCAAATGGTTTATGGTCAAATGATGTTCTCAAGTCTAAAAAACTTCAAGGTTAAGGTCTAGGCTAGTTTCTAGGCTTAAGGAAAGAGTTTGGGGAATCAAAACATGCATTTGAGGTGTTTACGGTTTTGGGAGGTTTCCCAAACCGTAAACACATATACATGGGGTATTTTGGTGACTTTCAGGTGCTAAACACATCAAGTGAAAGTTCTAGGTTTGTTTCCAAGGTTTGGCAAGAGAATAGGGACACTTTAGCACCTTTTTTAGGGTTTACGGTCCAAGAAGATTCTTGGGCCGTAAACACTTGTTCCTTGTGATCTTTGGGTGTTTTCTTGAGGCTCTTAAGGTCTAGACATGTCAAGGATAGTTTCTATGTTTGGTTCCAAGGTCTAAAGGGACATAAGCACACTTTGGCCTCATTTTTAGTGCTCACGGTCCAAGAGGATCTTGGGCCGTGAACACCCTTTCCTTGGGGGTATTTGGATGATTTCTTGATGTTTAACACTTGATCTAAACATATTAGGGCTAGAAACACTTACAAGTTGAAGATCTTGAAGAAAAATGGGATGATACTTGAGAGAGAAATGGCTCTACTCTTGGAAATGTGAAAAAGTGAATAAAATATCTAAGTCTCACTTATATAGTCTTTATGGTTTACGGTCCCAATACCATTTGGATCGTAAACTCCAAGCTCTTGAAGTTTTGGGCTATTATTGCTACATAATAAAACCTAGGGTATCATCTCTCCTGATATCTTCTGAATCACTAACTTTAAAACACTCAAACTTATTCCAAAAAGCTTAAAAGTTAGCAGGCACCGTTTTGACTTCAGTTGAAGTGAGTGGTTGCACAGAATGGAAATTTTTGGGTTGTCACATATTTGGTATTCCCCTAGAAGTGAGGGTTGGGCGCATTTCTATGTTGATGGCATTGTTAGGGCGTTGTGGTGATACTTGAGACAAATATGGGTAGCTGTGGAAGGTAGTATGGTCACGTACTACTGAAAGCACATGACCCATATGCGTAGCAAGGAAATCACAACCCCTGGGGTTTTTGGGGTTTTGGTCTCCCGATATTATTTTATTTATCTGATGACTTGTATATATATATATATATATATATATATATATATATATATATATATATATATATATATATATTCCAGCATGGTGGTTATGACGACGTGTTGCTTCGGGATCCGGATTAGGATCAGGATCAGGATCAGGATCGGGAGACGAAGGGTTAAAGGTGCCGGTAGCACCTGAGCCCGTGGTTCAGATAGGGACCGAGGAGTTGGATGCTAGGATTAGGAAGATCATGCACGACGAGATTGCTGCTGCGTTCCGAGCGTAGCTGCTAGAGATGTTTGGGTCGATTAAGACCGCGATGGTTGAGTATTTTGACGAGCAATATGCAGCTCTAGTAGAGAGAGCTGCCACTGCAGCCACTTCGGCTGTAACTGCGGCAGGGGTTGGAGGAGGAGCCGACAGGGCTTTCCAGTACCGTGACTTCAATAATACGAAGCCCCCGACGTTTGATGGTACACAGGATGCGATTAGGGCTATGAGGTGGTTATCTGACGTGGATGGATGTTTCTTCACGTGCTCATGTCATGCTGACCATAAGGTCAGGAGTGCCCTGAACCTGCTGAGACTTGGGTCAAAGGACTGGTGGAGGCTGACGACTGGGTTGTATACTGATGATCAGCGGGCTGCTGTTACTTGGGAGTAGTTCATAGATATGTTTCACACCCGCTACGTTCCACGCGTTGAGCGGGAGCGACTTGCGCAGGAGTTTTTGACATTGAGACAGGATAGGGAGTCTGTGATGGAGATTACCCCTATGTTCATGGAGAGGGCTATGTTTTGCCCGGAGTTTTCTTCATAGCAGTCTCAGATGACTCATTATCTGAGTATGATCAAGATTGATATTCGACAGTATGTGTCTACACAGCGATGTGATACCCTCCTGGACCTTCAGGAAGCCGCGCGGTGGCGTGAGTTGGAGATAGAGCTGCAGCTGAAGGAGCAGCGTCAGGTATCGACATAGTCTCAGCCGGCACCTAAGCGGTCTAAGACCGCTGATACATGGTCCGGGGGTCATCAGTGCCGCACTTGTGGAAATTGTGGCAAGGCTCATTCGGGGGTTTGTCGAGTGGGAGGTGGGTGCCACAAATATGGCAAGGAGGGGCACTATGCCACAGACTGCCGTCAGTCCACCCCTCCAACAGATATGAGGATTTGTTACCATTGTCATCAGGTTGGTCATGTGAAGACCATCTGTTTGTAGCTCGCTGCCAAGCCGGCGCAGGGTTCCGCGCCGGCTGCTATGAGGATTGGAGATGGGAGGCCTGTCAAGGTGGAGCCTTTGAAAGCTTAGGGTCGCGCCTTCCAGCTCACGGCTGAGGAGGCCAAGTCAGCACTGGATGTGGTTGCTGGTATGTTTTCTATTCTCTATCTCAGTTATTGTATTGTGTTATGCTTATTGATTGTACCTGTGATTAGGTACGTTTTTAGTAACTTCTTTGCCTGCTTTGGTATTATTTGACTCGGGGGCGAGTCGATCGTTTGTATCTCAGACCTTCTCTAGAGGGTTCAGTGTGTCGATAGATGATCTTTAGTGTCCGTTGCGAGGTTCGATCGCCAACGAGCACAGGGTCTTTGCTTCTTCGGTCTTCTGAGGATGCGAGTTGGAGATTTTTGGGGTGTTCTTCCCGATAGATTGGATTCCTATTCCCATGAGGGATGTATGCGTGATTATAGGGATGGATTGGCTTAGCCGTTTTGGCGCCATGATCGACTGTGGGGGGCAGCGGGTGGTAGTTCGAACCCCAAGTGGGGGAGAACTTGTAGTATATGGTGAGGGCACCAGGTTGGGATCAGGGTTTTGTTCAGCAGCCAAGGCTCGGTAGTATATTCAGCACTGGTGTGCTGGTTATTTGGCGTATGTGGTAGATATGTGGGTTAGAGAGCAGCTCTCAGTTTCTGAGGTCTCGGTAGTGAGGGAGTTTGCTGATGTGTTTTCGGAGGAGTTACCCGAAGTGCCTCCGGAGAGGCAGGTTGAGTTCAGGATTGACCTAGTGCCAGGTGCGGCCCCTATCGCTAAGACGTTGTACCGACTAGCACCGCCAGATATGCAGGAGTTGGCATCTCAGTTGCAGGAGCTGCTGGGTAAGCAGTTTATTCGTCCGAGTAGTTCACCCTGGGGAGCACCGATCCTTTTCGTCAGGAAGAAGGACGGTTCGCATAGGATGTGCATTGACTATAGGGAACTAAACAAGTTAAAGGTGAAGAACCATTATCCACTTCCGAGGATAGACGATCTTTTCAATCAGTTGTAGGGTGCATCTTGGTTTTCCAAGATTGATTTGAGATCACGATATCACCAGGTCAGGGTGAGGGAGGAAGACGTGGAGAAGACCGCGTTTTGGACTCGTTATGGTCATTACGAGTTCGTGGTGATGCCGTTTGGACTCACCAACGCGCCAGCAGTGTTCATGGATCTGATGAACCGGGTATGCAGACCGATGCTCGATCTCTCGGTCATTGTGTTTATAGATGATATCTTGGTGTACTCCACAATTCGAGAGCATAATGAGGAGCATCTCAGGGAGTTGTTGGAAGTTCTGAGGCGAGAACGGTTGTATGCCAAGTTCTCGAAATGCGAGTTTTGGTTATAGGAGGTCCAGTTCCTCGGACACCTCGTTATCCAGGAGGGGATTCTGCTCGATCCGGCCAAGGTGGAGGTGGTTATGTAGTGGGAGACCTCGAAATCTCCCTATGACATCAAGAGTTTCTTGGGTTTAGCAGGGTATTATCAGAGATTCATTCGTGACTTCTCCAAGATTGTCGTACCCCTCACTCGTCTAACGAGGAAGGGGGTGGATTTTCGGTGGTGCCTTGAGCAGCAGAGGGCGTTTCAGACCCTCCGACAGTGTTTATGAGAGGCGCCGATGTTGACACTCCCCGAGGGAGTGGAGGATTTTGTGGTATTTTGTGATGCATCCATCACTGGCTTGGGGGCAGTCCTCATGCAGAGAGGACGGGTGGTAGCCTACGCATCGCAATAGCTGAAGCCACATGAGACGAGGTACCCCACGCACGATCTTGAGTTGGGAGCAGTGGTTTTTGTTCTCAAGATTTGGAGGCACTATCTAAAAATATGGGGTCCGTTGCACCATATACACGGATCACATGAGTTTGAGACACATCATGGATCAGCCGAACCTGAACACGAGGCAGCACAGGTGGCTGGATGTGGTCAAGGACTATGATTGTGAGATCCTTTACTATCCTGGTAAAGCGAACGTGGTTGCGGATGCTCTGAGCCGCAAGTCAGCTGGGTCCTCGACCCCGCCCAGGTGTATGAGGATAGCGGTGGATTCCCCACTGGTGGGTTTGATCAGGGGTGCTCAGATTGAGGGCATGAGACCAGAGAACTGGAAGTTGGAGAGGATCAAGGGAGAAAGAGCCTGGTTTGTTCAGGATAGCCGCAGATTGTTGACCCGTTACAGTCGGGTTTGGGTTCCGATGTCCGGAGGGGTCCAGAAGACAATGATGAAGGAGGCTCATAAGTCTCGTTTTTCGATTCACCTGAGAGCCACCAATATGTACCGTGATTTGAGTTCGAGTTATTGGTGGCCTGACATGAAGTGAGATATCGCTTGGTCAAGGCCGAGCATCAGAGGCCGCATGGTAAGTTGCAGCCTCTGGAGCTTCCCATGTGGAAATGGGAACGGATCGCAATGGATTTCATCACGAAGTTGCCGAAGATGGGAAGGGGGTTCAATGCTATATGGGTCATAGTGGATCGATTGACCAAGAGTGCCAATTTCATAGCCATACGAGAGCGTTCGTCGGCAGAGAAGTTGGCTGACCTGTACGTCAGAGAGGTTGTCTCTCGTCATGGGGTTCCGGTTTCTATCGTTTCCGAACGAGATGTCAGCTTTACTTCCCGTTTTTGGCAGAAGTTTCATGAGGAACTGGGTACACGATTTCATTTTAGTACGACGTTCCATCCGCAGACTGATGGGCAGAGTGAGCGGACCATTCAGACACTCGAGGATATGTTAAGGGCGTGCGTTATTGATTTCGGTGGGAGTTGGGATTCCCACATACCTCTTGTAGAGTTCGCCTACAAGATCAGCTATCATTCCCGTATTGGTGCCCTACTTTTCGAGATGTTGTATGGGAGGAAGTGTAGGACCCCAGTCTGCTGGGGCGAGGTTGGGCACAGAGTGATGGGTCGGACAGAGATAGTTCTGCAAACTACCAAGATGATACAACAAATTAGACAGTGACTGTAGACCGCTCAGAGTCGGCAGAAGAGTTATGTCGACCGACGCAGATCTGAGCTGAAATTTCAAGTGGATGACATGGTCCTCTTGAAGGTCTCACCCTGGAAGGGTGTGATCCGCTTCAGGAAGAGGGGAAAATTGGGTCCCCGTTATATTGGGCCGTTCAAGATTATTGCCAGGGTTGGCAGGGTAGCTTATAGGCTAGAGCTTTCGGAGGAGCTTAGCCGAATCCACAACACATTTCATGTTTCACAATTGCAAAAATGTGTTATGGACCAGGAGGCAATGGTATCGTTGGATGAAATTTAGGTCGATGAGCGTCTAAACTATGTGGAGAGGCCTATGGCTATTTTGGAAAGGAAGAAGAAGATTATGCGGAACAAGGAAATACCTTTAGTAAGGGTACAGTGGGAACATTGGAAGGGATCCGAGTGGACACGGGAGTCGGAGGCGGAGATGCGCGAGCATTACCCGACATTGTTTACTCCAGCAGACTTCGAGGACGAAGTCTAGTTCAAGTGGGGGAGAGTTGTAATGCCCCGATTCTCAGCTTGGAAAGGAGGATCTTGGAGGAAGAAAGCTAAGAGTGCAAAGGAAATTGAAACAAGGAAGGAGTGGGAAGCAGGATTTACCTCTTCTAGCATCCTTTGGAGGTGGTCGAGCCTGTGTCAAGTGATCCGAGGGTTGGAGTTTACCTTTCGTGTCGACATCTGCAAGGTGAGTTATCCCCACTATATCGATAGGGTCTACGGCACCAAGGCCGACCCTTTAGTTATTGTTATGGTATGCTGCATGTAGTTATGATTTGTTAGATCGGAATCGGGTAGACAATATGTTATGCTCTTATGATCCGTAGGGATTGGTATGTTAGTGACCTGCTAGGTCGGTACTCTAGTTACAGGAGAATTCTATGATTGATGATCAATGTGACAGATATGTTTGATGTTTGTACATGCCTGCATATGATAGTATGCGCACATGGTTATTTGCTTGTGGCTGGGTTGAGGCGGTCGTGCTTTGTGCTGAAGGCCAATATACCCTATGAGCGGTCCGAGAAGACTGTAGGCCAACATGGCGGACTAGTCATGTTGAAGGCTCGGGATAGATTCAGACAGACTGTAGGCCCGGTAGGGCGGTCCAGTCAGGCCGATGACCCAGTATGCATGTTGATTAATTGATTATTATGTATTGTCATTGTGGTATTGGTATTTTGGGGGTAGCTCACTAAGCCCTTGGGCTTACAGTTTTCAGTTTCTTGTTTCAGGTACTTCAGGAGATCATGGAAAGGCGAAGACGTGACCGTACCTCTCCTCATCCTTATGTTATGATTAATTTGGGACACTCTGATGGAAAATGATTTGAAAACATTTTGTAAACAATACTATTTGGTTTTTATGTATGATTGAAAAAGTTTAAATTTTGCGCATATTTTATGGATGTTACACAAATATAACAATGTATTTTCATTTCTTTGTATATTATAGCATCCTATTTTCATTTTTTCTACCATATCATAGTTATTTTTCAAGTTTTTTCTTATTAGCAAACTATACTTTGAAAAATCTACCCAATTATAGGAATGAAAATTGCTTTGTATTTGGATGACATTGCCATAACTAGGAACATTTTTGAAAGTACAATGCTATAAGTAACACGAAATGAAATTAGGAAATTATTATAAGCATGTATATGAATCTTTTTTGTTCTAACTTGCATTTTACCCAAAAAAAGTATGTTGTCATCTGGTAATAAGTAGATGTTATAAGAAACAAATATACGGAGTATGATGCTATAGCTAGCATTTAACACAAAAAAAAAAAAAAATTTGGTAATAAGTGGCATATCTGTATGATAACCTAGACATTCAGTGGGTCATTGTCTTCTCAAAGAGTACTTGGATGAAGCATAAATATGAGGATACACAATTGATAAATGTAGGACGTGATCCACCTTTTAAATCATGTATTAGAAAATTACTCTAAAAATAAATATAAGTTAGACTTTTCACGATACTTAATAAGAACAACTCAAAATTACATTTTTCTAGTAGAACTAGAAAGAAATGAAAGTAAGAAGTTATAATAAATGAGTGAACAAAGTATGTTCCTATTTCTTGCTGCTAGCCCTAAGAAAAAAAAATTGAAAGTACATTGTTATAACAACTAGAAGTACCATGCTATAAGATACAACTAAAAATGTACCTTGTTATTTTATTCATTTAGCCTTAGTTTTGACATCTAGTTCCGCATGTGATAAAGGTCCACTTTTAGGCCGAAGATTTATTGCCCTACTGGTCGAAGCTTCTTATAATTAATATTTCAAAAGAGTCTTCAAACATTTTGTTCGGGTTTGATACAATAAATCATGTTTCTTATAAAAAAACATGTTAATCTATATTTATTCGACACCCTTAACCAACTTAATGTTGTTAGTGCTCCTGCTCCTACAAAATATATTTAACTCCACATGAAACATGTTCAAATAGTTGTCAAAAGTAATCTGTTCAACCCTAGTGCATTTTTCAACTTACATGGAACTAAAATATAATAAATTCTAACCTCAAAGCACATAAACACATATATTAACTAGCTCAATTTGAAAATTATAGTAGAATTAGGGGTTAGACTATCATTAAGGTCATTACAATGGATTTGAATGAATGCCAGTAATTCCAAACTTTCTCGATGGTTCAAACTTATTGAATGCTTATTATTTCGTTCCTCTAAAAAAATCACACTAATATAAACTACAATTAATTATTCTACAAACTAATTTAGGCACCATCTTATGAACAATGTCCGATATCAAGCCGACTCTAATACCACCATGTCTCAAGTTGAAGTTCCATGGATGGCACCGCCAACATCCTCCAAATATTTTTCACGCCGCCAAATATTTTTTGCCCATTCCATCCATAAATGGGTGTTGATATATTTCATTTTATAATATCTAGTAAAGAATCCAATGAAGATGAAGACTGTGTAATATTTATTTAGTATGCATAAAAGAGATATATGAAGGATCGGGTGGGGTGTACCCATGAATATTTATTTATGTATTTGTTTATTTTTATAATTTGAATAATAAGAAAATGAAAAGGAAATGTAAAAAAATAAGAAATTAAAAGGTACTAATCCTTTTAACATTTTTGGACTTTCTGTACAAATCAGAAAATTCTGGATATTAAGCCAATTTTTTTTATAGTGTGAATAATAAGAAAATGCAAAAGAAATGTAAAAAAGAAATTAAAAGATCAAACAAATCCTTTCAACTTTTCTAGGAAATATCCACGAAAAATTCCTTATTTTGGACTTTTCGTACAATTCATAAATTTTTTGGACTCCATCCACATTTTTTGCGAAACCACAAAAGATCAATTTTATTTATTGATATTAATCAACTCTTACATACACTACAAGAATAGAGAGTATTAGCGGCGACATGCATCGCCGCTAAAAGTCTGACATGTCGCCGCTAATTCATTTATCAGCAATGCCTTGTCTCTAATACTCTCAGAGTCTTCGGTTCGCGCTAATACTTCTCGTGTGACTGCTAATACATGTATGTACAATGTGTCGTTTTTGAATTTTACATTTTTTATGAATTTAAATCTTGTTATATATCAAATCAAAAAATTTCAATTTACAATTAGGCACTAAAAGCAATTTTTTAACAAAATTTTATGAACCTTTTTAAAGTTTATTTAATTTTTTCACTTTACAGATTTTTTCAAACTACTTTTTAAAGGAGGTTTTAATTATATTTAGTTTATATTGGAGTTAAATGTCAATTCATTATGAATCGATATGCAAGAGTGTATTTAAAAAAATAGTAAGTGATATTTTTTATTGCACTATTTATCCTTGTGCAATGTAGGATAGAATACACCCTAAACGATGAACCCAAATTATTTTATTGTAAGAAGGTGCGAAATGTTCTATTTTGGAGCAATACCATGAAAAGTTAAGCAAATTATGAAGTTGAATAAAACATCATAATTTCAATATGAAAATGAATGTTAGTCTGATTCACACTCGTCTCAATGTGTTCTATGTGTTCTGATTGCAATATATTTTCATTTCATGAAAACCAATATTGGGATCATAATAATACTATTTATTACATCAATCACTAAATAGAACATAAATCAAAAGTCAAAACCACAATTGAACAAATCAAGTGGAAACACAAACCATATTACGGGAAACAGGCTCAAATACGAAATGTTGAGGATCCGCATAAAGAAACATGAACGAAGCAAAAGGTTCAATAGGCAGACCACCGTTGACAATACACTTGTCATTCCCGATAGGTGCAAATACATTTTGATCAACATCCTCCAATGATTGGAAACCTTTGCATGACACAATAATGTCGTTTAGATTACATTTGCAATTGTTTACAAACATCACTTGCCATTCTTGTACATTTTGTATTTGTCTAGGAGTCTTTGATGTCAATACAGTTAAATCTTTAAGTTGACACTGACCATGGCCTATGTGAGAAAGAAAGAGAGGGAGAGGATATACGTTATATCAGTAGAGTACATATAAATAAACGAATAAGAGACAAAAATAAAACATTATGTGATCATCATTAGTTGTACCATGGACAAGAAGAGTAAAGAAAATGATAGTAAGGAGAGACTCAAATGTGGATGCCATTGTTGCAAATTGTAATGAAAATGAAGCTCTCTTGTTTTATTGACTATAAAGTGTTGATTGTATCCCTATTTATACACCTAAATGCATGATCTAGCATTTATAATATTGAAATCAGTTACGTAAGGAAAATAACTTAAATATACATTAACGTGTTTATTGTAACCACTTAAGTGATTTTTAATAAACCTTATAAAAGAAAAACAAGCAAGTATCAGTTACTGTTAAGGAGCCAATCAAGTAGCTATAGTTAACCCATATCAAATGATCTATCAAATTCTACACCTGGTTACATTCCCTAAATTTTTATAAAAATGATATATTTGTCTCAAACGTATTAACGATGTTGTGAATATATGATAATTGTTTAAGCACGCGAGTTAATTAGATGACTAATTTTTACCAATGGATTGCCAAATGAATACCCACGACCAAATCCGTTGCTAATTTTCCGACGACACAAAATCTCCGATGGAAGCAGGTTTGACCTCTTTATCAACCCATTTACGCCGGCACTTTTAGTGATGGACCGTCGATAAATTGTCACTAAATGCTTTTTCTAAATAGTAAAAACTAATAATATTGCAGTGTTTTTTGTACAAAATATTATAAACAAAAAACTCATTACATTAAACCTTTATTAATATTGATAACTAATAAAATTAAAATAAAACTAATAAATATGGTCTAATGTATTAAAAAAAAGTATCAAATACATTACTAACTGTTACAAACATAAAATTAAGGATTATATGGTGAATTACCATATTTTATAAATGCAGTCATTAGTTGTCGAAGTTGTCTCAAAGTCCCGTAATTATTCTTGTTTCAACACACAATAATCAATGATTACAAAAAATACAAATATAGCAATGTATTTTCATTTATTTGTTTATTATAGCATCCTATTTTCATTTTTTCGACCATATCATAGTTATTTTTCAAGTTTTTTCTTATTAGCAAACTATACTTTGAAAAATCTACCCAATTATAGAAATGAAAATTGGTTTGTATTTTGATGACATTGCCATAACTAGGAACATTTTTTAAAGTACAATGCTATAAGTAACACGAAATGAAATTAGGAAATTATAATAAGCATGTATATGAATTTTTTTAGTTCTATCTTGCATTTTACCCAAAAAAAGTATGTTGTCATTTGGTAATAAGTAGATGTTATAAGAAACAAATATACGAAAGTATGATGCTATATCTAGCATTTAACACAAAAAAATAATAATTTGGTAATAAGTGGCATATCTGTATGATAACCTAGACATTCAGTGGGTCATTGTCTTCTCAAAGAGTACTTGGATGAAGCCATAAATATGAGGATACACAATTGATAAATGTAGGACGTGATCCACCTGATAAATCATGTATTAGAAAATTACCCTAAAAATAAATATAAGTTAGACTTTTCATGATACTTAATAAGAACAACTCAAAATTACATTGTTCTAGTAGAACTAGAAAGAAATGAAAGTAAGAAGTTGTAATAAATGAGTGAACAAAGTATGTTGCTATTTCTTGCTGCTAGCCCTAAGAAAAAAATTGAAAGTACATTGTTATAACAACTAGAAGTACCATGCTATAAGATACCGCTAAAAATGTACCTTTTTATTTATTTCATTTAGCCTTAGTTTTGACATCTAATTTCACATGTGAGAAAGCTCCACTTTTAGGCCGAAGATTTATTGTCCTACTAGTCGAAGCTTCTCATAATTAATATTTCGAAAGAGTATTCAAACATTTTTTTGGGTTTGATACAATAAATCCCCTTTCTTATAAAAAAAAACATCTTAATCTATATTTATTCGACACCCTTAACCAACTTAATGTTGTTAGTGCTCCTGGTCCTAAAAAATATATTTAACTCCACATGAAACATGTTTAAATAGTTGTCAAAAGTAATCTGTTCAACCCTAGTGAATTTTTCAACTTACATGGAACTAAAATATAAGAAATTCTAACCTCAAAGCACATATACGGATATATTAACTAGCTTAATTTGAAAATTATAGTAGAATTAGGGGTTAGACTATCAATAAGGTCATTACAATGGATTTGAATGAATGCCTGTAATTCCAGACTTTCACAATGGTTCAAACTAATTGAATGCTTATTATTTCCTTCCTATAAAAATTATGTTATTATAAACAACACTTAATTATTATACATATTAATTTGGGTGTCTGCTTATAAACAGTTCTAGGCATTAAGTGGGCTCTCACACCACCCTGTTTCAAGCCATAGTTGCATGGTAGGCACCTCCATCATTCTCGAATCGAATGTCTCCTCTGATCTATTTCTCACGTCGTTGGATTTACTTTGCTCATTCAGTCAATAAATTTGTGTTTGCCATCCATGTCTTTTCCACCGCTTTTTGGCATGTGAAAGGATAATATGTTATCTAATATCCCTTAGCAGTTAGATCAGGATCTTTATGGTTGTTTAAACCCATAAAATGCATTTGTGAAGATGTTCACGTATTGATATTCGTAAGGAACTTGGAGAACCCACACAATGGTGATTTAAACTTTATAGAGTATAAATGGATGTCAATTTCAACTTGTTTATTACACTGATGATTAATCGGGTTCTTAGATAGGTAGACTGCATAAACATTATCACAATATATGAGAGTTGCAACAGAGATGTTGATACTCAGTTCACCTAGAAGATTTGTAATCCATGTTGTTTCGGCAACGACATTGGCAACCCCTTTATACTCAGCCTGAACACTAGATCTTTAGATTGTGGGTTCTTGTTTGGATGACCAATATTTGATGTTTTCACCTAAAAATACATACTACCAGGATATTGAAGGCCATAAGATAAGGCAACCCCCAAGTTTGGATCGGTATATGCTGTAAGTTTCAAAGATTTATTTACATGAAAATGTAGACCAATGCGAATAGTTCTTTTAATGTATCAGAGGATTCTCTTGAGGAACTAAAAATGTGGTTCTCGTTGACCATGCATGAGAAAGAAAACTTGTTGAACAACATAAGTAATGTCAGGGTGAGTAAGTGTGAGGTATTCTAGTGCTCCCATAAAGTTGTGGTATGTGATATCGTCGATTAGAAGTGGTCCTTCAGTGGCACTAAGTTTAGATCTCGTATTGATGGAAGCATTCTTTGGTTTACATGCAGATATATTGGCGCGTCCTAAAATTTATTTGGCATACTGTGATCGTGACAAGTATACACTTGTGGCAGTGATGTTGAGATAATATTACAATGGCTCTAAACAGTAATTGAAAATTTAGTGGACAACATGTTGATAGTAATGTGGCATCAAAGGTTGTTCAGATGATATCATCCACATACAGTAGTAAGTACACAATAGTTTTACCCTTGCGATAAATGAACAACAAGTGGTCGCCAATGTTACGCGCAAACTCCTTTGAGATGATGAAGCAAAAACATTTGAGACTCCCTTTAAACACATTGGAGATCCACCCCATACATTATAATACACAATATCAAAAGGAACAAAGGAATAAGAGAAACTTTTAGTAAAGGGTAAAGGAAAAACATTGTCACGTTAGTAACCACTACAATCACAAATATCACGACTATTCAAATGATCCAGAACATCTAGACTAAAATCGTAAACATGAATCCAACACATGTCTCAAACAAGAATGCCAAAGATAAAAATTAGAAGATGAATAACTCTATAGAAAAGAAGACAAATCAACATTGGAGGCAACAACATCTGAAACTTGAAGTTGATTTACAGATATAGTTCCCCAATCCTATAGTCAATCCTAACATCGTCTAATATAGTTGGTCCTATACACAACAATAGTTATATTTACGCAACAAACTGGACGAGGCAAGGTTTAAGCAAATTTAGGAATATGGTATACATCAGTGAGAGAAACGTGAGGAGTAGCAACAAAACCCATACCCTTCATTGGTATGGATGCGGAAATGACCTACATAAACTAAATAAAGGAACCATAAGGCAAAGAAACAAATGATGAAAAGAGTGGTGGCACGTGGTGAGATGCACCGGAATACAAGATCCATAAAGAAAAAGGGATACATGATGTATTGGATGAGGATATACACTAATAGGACATGGACGCACACATGAAAGTTAGATTAGAAGCCAAATATTATATGAAGGACTAAAAGCTTATAGATTCAAATCATATGGAAGGTTTGTGACCAGTCTTTACATAAGGTGTAATAGTGAACTATGGTGGATGACGTGCCCATGCATAGGACTAGAAGGGTGTGCATCAAACTCTCCAGATGGATGATTTTGTTGTGATGCCCTTTGCTACGGTTTTGATTTGTTAAGTAATAGTGAGCACTGAGACATTCAATGGTTTTCTGTTTGCAAAACATGCATTCATCAAAAGCAATTTTAGGAGTTGTACATGGCTAATTTGTAGATTTAGGTCATGGTGGAACAACAAAAACCACATGTGTACTGGAAACTTTGGAACTTTATAAATCTGAGTTTTGATACATTTTTCTTATGCAATCATCTCATGAATAATTGATTCAACTATGTGAATAGCAGTAGGATGTAAAATTGTTCCATAAAGGCCTATTAAATCGGTTCTTAGTTCCATCAAAAACTACACCAAATGTTGTTCTTCTCTTTTAGAAATATAAGGTATGAAGGCTTCCAATTCATCAAACTCTGTGAGGGACAACTATCCCACAAATTAGGCATAGCATAATAAAAATCTTGGATGCTCGTGGAGATCATTTGAAGTGTCTAGATATCAGTCTATAACTGATATTGTTCAACAAAGTTAGATTGAGTGTACAGTCTTTTCAAGTGCTCCCAAACTTTCCTTGTTGTATTAAATTTTGTCAATTAGGTGTCAATAGACTGGACCACAAAGTTATTTATCCAAGTGATAATCTTAGAATTAGCAGTTTCCCAAGCATCAAGTAACATTACAAAATGGAAGCTTTATCATTTGTTAGTTTCCCTTTGACACCAATAACAATAACCCATATTTTTTTACCCTTCAGAAAAAATTTCATCACATAACTCCAATATGTATAATTTTTGCCATCTAGTTGTATGCTAATAGACTGTAAATCTTTGGGAGCACACACAACATATTCCAACGACAACGAAAACAAACCAACACTAATAAAACAAACGAAAGAGTTACTAGAACAAATGAACAAAACTCGTGGATCGTTAAACAATACCCCCGACTATTGATAGATCTAAATGCAAGAATTGAATAACCCTCTGATACCATATTGAATGAATAATAGAGACATAAAAAGTAGTTAGGGTTTTATTAAAGAAAAGGTAATTACAATAGAAAAGAAATGACCATTACATATAGTAAAAGCTATCCAGGGTAAACCTAGCTAGAAGGCTAAATAAATTCCCAACATAAAATAAGCCCAATACTTTATTAGGCTAACAATTTGTAATAATGATGCATACAAAGTTAATACTTTATTACACTAACAATTTGTAATAATGATGCATACAAAGTTAAGGGGCTAAAGTTTGCCATTGTATATAACAAAAAAAATCAAAACCCATGTCATATAGGGATGGAGTGAGGGAAAGGTAAGATTGCTTCCATAGATGATGACCTTAGTTCGTGACGTAGAATAGTTAAATGATTGCGTTAACCACGTATATACTTGTATGCTCTTTATTTTCTTCACATATCTTCTTATTGCTAATGTGTCATTTGTTACCCTAACAATTTCTCATTGGCGTTCTTTGGATTTGCCATTGTATTTTACTTATTATTCAATGTAGTACATGATGTAATTGACATTATTAATATAGGGATAGAGTAAGGGAAAGGTAAGATGTATACAATTGTACCTCCTCAAATGTTAGAGATTGCTTCCATAGATGATAACCTTAGTCATGTCAAATGTACGCTTACAATGGTGAATAAAAAGTAAGGGGGAGTAAAAGCGAAAATAGATAAAACTCATACAGACGATAAAGTTGAAAGTAAAAATGGAGACATAAGCAAGGAGGTAAACACTATATATATAGAAAACACATACATATAAATCAGAACTAAGGCCCATAATATTAGACTATCTTCATTGTAACCCTCCTCTCATTTTTATTTGATGTCATGTCCTCCGAAATGGTCAACTCCTTCATGTATAACACAAGTCACCATTAACGGTGGCCAACTCCACCCTTGTAATTGTAACCATTGGCAATAAGCATGCACCATGCTACCCATTCCTAAATCTTATGAGAGATCTCAACAATAATTAATGCAAAGATTATGATAAGAGTCGATCCCTGAATAGCCAGCGACGTAACATAGCCAAGATTTTGTTTGAGGTTAGAACAAATAATTTACAAAATATAAACAAGTAGCAAAATACTTCACATGGTAACAAAATGTGACGATGTATGATTTTAAAACAAATTGTTCGTTTAAGTTGGAAGTAATTGATTAATCAAGATATTAAAAAGTGTTTTTATATACAAACCTGATAAACAAGGAATTCACTGTGAAGATTGAAATGCAATTTGATATATTCAAAAACTTATTGCATCAATTTTTTAATTGACGTGCCTCAACAGATTATTCCATTCATTATGAATTTAAGTTTTGACTGAGATACACCATGTCACAATTCACAGCCTTAACGTTTTTTATTCAAAAGAAATATAATTTTTTATATAAAATATATATTTCACTTCAAATTTGCGTGGCATAGGCCAATGCCCACTGGTGCACCCATATAGCTACGCATTCCCACTGAGATATAATTATTGATTTGTAGATATTGATATGCTTTTGGATCTTTCTATCGTGACTGAGGATTGGTTTCTAGAAGTTGGTCTCTAGAAAGAAAATGCATGAAGGTAGATTCCAGGAGATGATTTTTCACTAAGGGTGTTCCAAGGGTCTCTCAGCAGCTCATTCGTTGGCTTGACTCATTTCTTAATTTTGGTTCATTCTTCTGCCAATATATTGTACATGTATATCCTACATCTAAACCATTCCTAAACTAATAGAAATCTCTCTAGTTCATAACGTAGAATAATTAAATGATTGCATTAACCACGTATATACTTGTATGTTCTTTATTTTCTTCACATATCTTCTTATTGTTAGTGTGTCCTTTGTTACCCTAACAATTTCTCATTGGCGCTGTTTGGATTTGCCATTGTATCTTGCTTATTATTCAATATAGTAGATGATGTAATTGACATTATTTCCCAAGAATCGATCTCTCATTAATCAATGATAATATATACAAAATACATCGACTAAGGCCAATACAAATGGGCCGAGATATAGACTAACTATGTGCTAAACAACAATAACAACAGTTAATAATAATAACACACTAACACACATGGAAAACATGTATGAAAACTTCACGGTCGGACAAAGATATGGATTTCCAAAGAAAAACATAAACTATCAAGACAAAAATCATCAACTAAATCTTAATATGTACATCACTAGTTGTTATAAGTTATATTCCATGTCCTTATTTATGTGTAGCATGATATCTTTAATGAATAGTTTTATATTAAGTTATGACGATCCTCCTTCTTCTAACCCCTTTTCAGACATCTCCTTAAAAATGTAGCTTTTTCTCTTTTCTCTTCCCCTTCAATACCTTCATTTGTCGCCATCTTCACAACTTTACACACGTCCTCTATTGGAGAATATAGGGTTTGAGTTGGAGATCTAGATATCACTTGGATCGTGAGAACACTTTCTAAACTGATATTTCTACCCTATTCCTAGGTAGCAGGAAATTCATCCTAGGATAGTCCACTTTGACACTTATGATTTTAGGCAATGAAATCGTAAGACAAATTACTAGAAAGATTCTGTGAGTGTTTGAAGAAAAACGAGAGCTAAAATTCATGTGTCTCTTATCAAAAGAAAGAGTTTTTATATAATAAATGAGATTAGGGTTTAATTAGGGTGTGGCCGATATGAGTTGCTTTGGAAGCAAGCTAGGAAATCCAAAACTGACGAATTTCGTCAATTTTACCATAATCACCCCTTGCAGGACCTAGTCAGGGACTCTGTCCCTTGGACCCCGCTAGGGGCGCTACCCCTAGACCCCGCCAAAGGGGCGCTGCCCCTTTGGAAACCGCAGACCTAGGGGCGCTGCTCCCGGACCCCCGACTTGTCATCGAACCACCTTCTAATTCAATCTTATACTTGTGTACACTCCGCACAACCCCAAAAATATATTAGAGTACAAATTATAAACCCCTTAGCTCACATGTTAGTTCCACTTACATAAAATGACATCGTGACACTAAAATCACCAACAATCCTCCCCCATTTTAGTGTAACCCTTGAACAAACATAACCTTATACATACAAGCCAAACTACCACATAATGAAAACATCGAAATGGTTGAATTCCCACTTACTATTACACATTTGAAAATACTCGAGAATCAGGGTGTTCTAAGAATTGAACCCATCAACCCATTTAATACCAAAAAGTAAAATACATACTAGTTTATTGAATTTCTAGCAAAATACAGCTTGACACTATTATAAAGTGGTGTGTCCCACTACAAGAAAAAGACCCTTTTACGACGCACAAACCACGACACTCATTGATTTATGTTACGCAAAAGAGAGTGGCATTAAAAAAGTGTTGTATCTTCAAAAAAATTAAGGATTTAGGTCACACATTATTGCGTGCCCTTAAATTAGTGTCTCATGTAAAAAAAATAAAAACACGGAGGGCACTTTATCTAAAATGTGCGTCCTCTATGAGTTTCGCTTTATGATTTTTAGTCAAAACACGCGTTTCTAAAATTTCTCAATACCCCACTTCAAATGTCCTTTCATTCTCTTATTCCCTTCTCTATGCACACCCTAATCACGATACCATCTCTACTATACGCCTCGACAACTCATATAATCGTTCTATAATTTTTTTTTCTTAAAAACTGGTGTTCCCTCTCTCACATTTTCACTTCCTTCTCTCGCATTTTCCTCCTGGTGCTGCCCTATTTCCTCATCCTCAAGCTCTATCCACTCATCTATTCTTCTTCCGATGAATTTATTTGCCACACCAGCAGCTCCCATCGCTACACCATCATCGGATCCGAAAAACCCTACCACCAACATGGATTCCTGTATGAAGAAATCAGTCAACCTTCGTTTTCATCAATCCATACAAATAGAAAATAGATCAAAAATGGTAGTAGTTCGAATAGTCAATATGGGTTCATAGGGTTTATTGGTATCAGCTCAGGGTTTGGGTTCATGTCCGCTTTCTAAGGAGCCCTAAAACCTAAACCTTACATGATCAAGATCATCTACCACTCCGTTAGGGATCCAAATCGTAGAACCAGGAAGATGTAGAAGATGATTGAACTCAAATTAGGTTCCATTTCATTGACCATCAAGCTTTGGTTCCAAAATAGAAGGCAATTATGATTTGATTTTTTTTCTTCTTTTTGTTTCTCAACAGCTTAAGACACACGTTAACAAGACAAAAAAAATATTTTTTCCTTACTTACATCTTCCTTATTGATCTAGATTATGTTATCTACTTGTTGGTGGGATTTCTATCAGTTTCAATTTTAATTTAAGGTGAACTGATCAAGTGCACGCGAGGTGTTTGATGAAATGCTCGAGTGAGTGTAGACAATAATTTCTTTCTTCTTTTGGATGTGTAAGGATGGAGGTGGTAAGATGGGTAAGGATGGAGCCAATAATGTTTCATATACCCTAAATTGTAGACTTTTGTTTAGTGAATCACCATCATATGGTTTTAACTACCTAGTTATTGTGTAGTATAGTATTGTTAGATGAGGGCACTCAAGTGGCCTATCATGGAACCAACTACTGATATCCCTGATGCTCATGGATCTATGAAGAATTTGGATTCTAGTTTCTAGTTCTTTGTTTATTGGTTAATCATGTTGATGTCCCTCAATGTGAATTAGTGTAAGTTACGGTGAATCTCTTTGTAGCACAATGTAGAGATGACAAATTGTGATGATTTTATTTGGTATCTTTTCCTAATTTTGAAATAGTAGAGTGGTGTTCTATGATTGTCCGTCAATGTGATTTAGTATAAGTTAGGGTGAATCTAAACAACATTTTGCAATCTACAACATAGATAAATGCAAATCCTTATGTGCTCAAACATGATATGTTTATTGTAATATATATATATATATATATATATATATATATATATATATATATATATATATATATACTTTCAGGTTATCCATATTTAAGCAAGTTTGTTGAATTTTTACTTTGTGGGTAATTTCAACATTTTATTTTTGACAAGTTTTATTCATATTGCTACTACAGTGATTCTTCATGCTTTTGAAAATGAAGCATCAACTCAGAATTCAACCGATAGTGCATCAGTTTCATAGCTATCTTTTAGATAGCAATCTGGTTGGTCCGGTACATGTGGTCAAAAGTCAATGGATGGCATTTTCAACATGTTTAAGTCACAAAACAAAGGTATTAGCATTTTAATGTGGTGGATAATAATCAAATATTACAGTTCATGTTGAATGTATCGAAACATTGTTACTTTGCTGGATGTTGGGGTCATTTTGTAGATGTAAATGATTTGGTAGTAGCTTGTGAGTACTACTTAATGGTGGTAGATATATGTGATAATACATTTACATTTTTTTGTTTATAGGACATGTCTATTATTGTTATACTAGAATGGCAATCTATTATGGTGTTCCAGTTCATGTTTGGTTGCAATACAGACTGTTGTTGTATTCTCTATATATGAAGTAATAATATGCACATGTGATGTGATGATCCCTTCCTTTTAAACCTATGTGGGGATCAACATAATCCCAATTAGTGAGTAGAAATTGTAGGCTTCTGTATATTAGCTTTATAATGGTGACATGTACATGCGTCAAAATGAATATATCTTTTCATTGTAGGTAAACTGGCGTTTTCTATTATGATCTATGAATTAAGAAGAAGTAAAGGTAGATTCATGCTCTCATATTGTATATTGTGGGTTCTTCTACTATTGGTTTTGCAACAATTCTTATTATCATCCAATTATTTGGACATCTTTAATGTCTGTATCATATATGTTTTTGTTTAAGTTCTGTACTCCATTATCACTTATAGCCACATGTTTTGAAGAGTTCTTGCTTTATAACTTGGATTATCTTATTCTCTAACTTCTGTTGTTCTCTTTTGTGATATTGATGTGTCATTACCTGTCTCAAGTACTTTAATGATGGCGTAGTTTTTTTCTGTTGGAAGTAATGAACAAAATTATTAGACTAGCTAGTTTCTCTGATTTGACTTGAATCCTAATATTTATCGACAAGCATACACAACTAGATATTCAGTAAAAATGTGTGTATTATGTTTAATTTGGTATTTAAGTAGGGGTTAAAGGCATACATGTTATGAATCATACGGATAATAAGTATTTTAATTATGGAAAGTATTTTATTTTAGGAAATTATCTTGTTTCAGTTTTTAAATTTGGTAATTAGGATCATTTAGTATTTGAGTCGATTTGGGTGATCTTTGTTTCATTATTAGAGTCCTTTGTTTATCCCTATGTAAAAGGTAGTCGTTCATGAAATAAAATTATGCTTGAAGTCAATTGTTTTTAATATCTTAGAATAGTTTAACCTAGTCTCGTATCAATAGTAGATTAGGTGTTAGTAATACTCACGACTGTAGGAAGTACAAGTACAGGTCCTGTCACGAGATCTAGATCCCGGGCCATAACAAATTTGGTACCAGAGCTACTCATGATGGCGACTCCTACAGAAGAGTTGATGAAAAAGTTGGAGGAATTCATGATTCAACAGGAACAGAGCAATAAAGAGATTAAAGGGGCGATTGCAGACTTACAAGCTAAATATGTGTCCTTGGAAAAAGGTTTGTCAAAGCAGACAAACTCTAAAACCAGATCAGAAGCTAGCATGGAGGAAGAAGGTGAACAAAAATTTGAAGACAGCAACGAACCCAGCCAGGGTAGAGACAAGGGTATTAATTTGGGCGCGCAGGAAGGAAGGGGATTCATATCTTCAATGGGGGTAGGACGAGGACGAGGAGAGTTTGGGATAAACCCTAACAACGCAAGGAAGGGGTTTGGAATAAACCCTAACGGCACAGGGAAGACACATGAGTCGGAATCATGGAGGAGTACTTACCAACCGAAGTTCAAATATAAGTGGGATCCTTTAAAAGGTGAAGCGTCAACACATAATCGAAAAGTTGATCAAGACCCTATGTATCAAAGGAGGACAGAACCAGAACAGGGGTTCAAAAGATGGCATGAAACTGATGAAGTAAATGGGTGAAAAGCAACTAGGGTGCCAAAATTTACAAAGATGGAGTTTCCAACTTATGATGACAAGCACAACCCCCTGTCTTGGCTACAGAAGTGCGAAGATTTCTTTGAAGAACAAAAAACTCCAACTGAAGCATGGGTTTGTCAGGCAACCTTTGCTCTTCAAGGCAAGGCAAGCGACTGATATCGAAATTTGAGGCTGATGAAAGGGTGGCCAACCTAGAATGAGTTTGTGGAGGAGTGCAAAATTCGTTTTGGGCCTCCGATGAGTATGAACCCGCTAGGAGAACTAACACAACTCAGACAAACCAGCACGGTGGAAGACTATTGTGCAAGTTTTGAGTCTCTATTAGGAAGAACGACTGGAGTAACTCCATAACAAAGCATGTGGAACTTTTGTGCGGGGCTAATAAACGTGATAAGATATGAGGTGGAATTTGCGAGACTCATAACTCTATACTATGCCATGAATCTAGCCAGATAAATTGAGCTAAGGGTGGCCGAAGCAGGACAACCAATAGGGGTCGGACTTACAGGAAACCAAACCTCGGCTGGAAGCCAAAAACGAGAGTCTACAGGAAAAGGGGGAGTTGGAAACTACAAAACTAAAACACTAAATCCGGCCTGGAAAAAACTAACGGCTGTAGAAATGGCAGAGAGGCGAGCAAAAGCCTTATGCTTCAACTGTGATGAAATATTCTCGATTGGGCATAAATGTGCCAAGCTATTTTGCATCATGATGGACAATGAGGAAGATGCCGCTAATGGGTGACTATTGAGCTTGAGGACAAGCTCAATGTGTAGGAGGGGAGTAATTTTATGAATCATACGGATAATAAGTATTTTAATTTCTGGAAAATATTTTATTTTAGGAAATTATCTTGTTTCAGTTTTTAAATTTGGTAATTAGGATCATTTAGTCTTTGAGTCGATTTGGGTGATCTTTGTTTCCTTATTAGAGTCCTTTGTTTATCCCTATTTAAAAGGTAGTCGTTCATGAAATAAAATTATGCTTGAAGTCAATTGTTTTTAATATCTTAGAATAGTTTAACCTAGTCTCCTCTCAATAGGAGATTAGGTGTTAGTAATACTCACGGCTGTAGGAAGTACAAGTACAGGTCTTATCACGAGATCTAGATCCCGGGCCGTAACAATACCTAATTAAATTGAGCTTTAATTTAAAAGGAAAGATTGAGAGTGAGAGCAAGTTGTTGAGATTCATAGTGTTATTTGAGTTGGGTGTTTAGGTGATATACCTAGTTTAATTTATACACTGTTGTTAATACAGTGATAGCTACTATTTTAAAGTTGGAGAAAACATTTAATATTAGGTTCTTTGTGAATCAATAACATATGTGCTACTGCTACCTCCCTCGGCCACAAGAAAAGGGTAAATTAAAAAAAATTGTAAAGTAAGTGGAAGGAAAAGTAGATAAGAACATGTCTATATTTGTTTTGTAGAAGAAATATAGAATACAAAGGTTTTTAATTATTAAAAAAATGATGTTTAAAGTTGTGAAAGTTGTTAGTATGGATTTGTTTGTATCTGCGTTAGAATGAATATATGCTTATTATTATGTTGGGTGGTTTGGAATAGGGGAAACTTAGTTATGTCATTGTTACCAACTTCTGATCTACGCATATCATTTCTTAGGAATGATGGGGATGCAGAGAGAATATTAATCTGGAGAAACACAACAGATTGTTCCTCTGTTGTGATCGAAAGAATCGCAACAGATACCTCTGGTCGATCTTTTGTTGTTAGGTCCCCACGCCTTTCTACTTCTGGTGCTCTAAAAAATCCAAACTCCTCAGTGATGAATTGCTTGAAAAGGTAACCCAACAAATCCTAGTAAGAAACCAACTGATGTCCAAATTTGATGATATACATATACACATATCTTGTTGTTATAGATGAGGAAGTTATTGGAGAGGAAGCCTTCCCTTGCGGAACTACACGAACTCAGTAATTCCCGTCTTTAACGCTTTGTACATCATCTTCGAACTTTTCTCTTTGGCTTAGTTGGTGAAACCTCAAACTTAAAGTCTCCTCCATTGTTGGCGTCATCAAGATCAAAGGCCTCACCAGTTTCATGGGAAAGTTCCATCATTCAGATTAGGTTCTTTTGTTATCTCTTTGGAAGAGTTTCATGGGAAAGTTTTAGTATAAAAATGGTTGGATTTGGATTTGAATTTGAATTTGAATTTAGTTGGATATAAACCGATTTAGTTGAAAGTTGCAGCCTCGTGTATATATCCAATTTTAGCCCCACTTGTTCAGATTGTCAATCAAATTTCTCGTAAAATTTGTTACATATCTGCTCCTGCTGACTATGATTTTTTTTTTATAATATCCTACCAAGAACATTAAAAGACATGAAGAAAAGAACAAGTGGTTGATGTTAAATATCCTTAATCACTGCATGCCCTTCTTCTTTCTTGTGTTTCAGGTTGTTTTCTTGGAGAACAAGTAAAGAAGGAGAGCATCAATATTCTCACTACCACAGATGCTGATGGTGGACTCTAGGTTAGTAAATTTCCTTTAGTCAAGGCTTTTTTTTTCCAAAATATTTTATTATATCAAATATATCATATTTAAATGATTACTACAGATTTTTCCATGGTTGAGGTTCAACAAGGAAGGAAATCTTCTTGTTGTTGCTACTGCTGACAATGGGATCAAGATTCTTGTAAATGCTTCTGGTTTGAGGTCTATAAGGTCAACTAAAGCCTTGCCTTTTGAAGGATCATAGTCTTCAGTTGAACCAACTACAATTGTTAGTCCCTGAATATAGCTTTCTTTTTTTCTTTTTGTCCCTACAATTTCTGATGAGTTAAGAAACTCTTTGATCGTGAAGATCTTCTAACAGGTTAATCACAAAAATGATAAACAACAATATAAAACACAAGAATGAATCAAAATATGTCGAATGATTCAATAGATTCAAGCCTCAGCAGAGCTCGATAAAGAACTTCCGCTGTAGAGGCTATTAGGGTTACAAACGATAAAGATCAAATCTTTTAGAGTAATAAACTTCCAAATCTTACGTAATAAGATGCATGCAAGCACCTATAAATACAAAACCCTAGAAAATAAATCTCGGATGGACAGGCCCATTCTGGAGACTAAATGGACTAAATAGCGAGCCCAAGACGCAACACTTTTCAGACCCTACAATCTCCCCCTTTGCGTCAATTGGAGCGAGACTATCACTTCGGTTTGCTGGGTCCAGCTGCAGGAACTTTCTTAGTGGTTTCAAACAGACGTGGGATGAGAGCAAGAATGGTTTGTCTGAAGAGAATGTACCACTGAATCATGTCATCAAAGTACTTCTTGTCATCTGCTGAATTCTGCTTGCATCGATGAATGATTCCCAAAACATGTTCCAAGCATGCAGTGGTGTAAAGGTGCTTATCTGCTAAGGCGAACATGCATTTTTGGCCTTCGTTCCTTGTAAACATGATAGAATTCTGCTTCGGGTCAATTCTTCCCATCTGCATCATGTTCAAATCACTAGCAGATCCCACAGGAGAGATAGTAGGCTTTTTCTTGAATATGCTAGCGATCTCCTGATCCATCTTGGCAACCTCCATAATGTAGCATACGAGCATCCTTTTGAAGTGACCAATAATTGGACCATACTCAACTTCGTTGGTGAGGAGGATGTTATGAAAAATAATCCAATCATGTGGATTCAGGTTGGGAAGATCAGCAAGTGATATAGCGTATTCGGTTTTAGCAGAACCCCTCAGCACTTTGAACCGAACGTTCGTGAAGTTCCCCTGACGAAACGGCTTGAGAACCCGAACGTTGATGATTTTCTGAGCGCTCCATGTCTAATACTGTGGTTGAGCAGACTTTAGATAGAATTCGACAAGTTCCCTATTAACCTTTGGATGAGGATGAGGGACATCAGCAACGTTATCAAAAGCATGGAAGATGAAGGCTTTTCGGGTCAGTGGCATGTCGAACTGAGAATCGACAAAATTGATTCGATCCAATGAAATCACTGGTTTGAGCCACAGGATGCTAGGTGTTTCAATTGCTTCTTTTATAAGCTTCTCGAGAGTCCACGGAGGAAAAAGAGTTTTCCTACTCTCAAGAAGATCATGAGCCTCTTTCATTTTTCGTTCGTTCGCCTGGAACTCTCTAGCAACGCGAGCGCTCATGTCAGCATCTTTATCCCAACCTTGTTTCTTTAAGAGATCAGCGATGGTCTCTTTATCATCTTCATCACTGTCTTCAACAATCTTCTTTCCTTTGTCTTTGACACCCGAACCTGAGGGTTGACCTGCTGGAGGAGGTTCGGTTGCTTTAGTTGCTGTGGAAGTGGGAGGCGGTTGAGACACATCTTCTCCCCCTTGTTTCGGATGGGCCACAAACTCAAGAAGCCCTTCAAGTTTGCTTAGTAGGGCAAGGGAAGGAGCAAGCTTCTCTGCGAGAGTGTGCCTCACGGAGTAATTCAGGATTGGATCATGTGCTTCAAGGATGTTGGAAACGGCGGCGTGGACATCCGAAACACACGATGAAATAATTACACGCTCAGATCAAAGAGACGCAACTTCTTTTTCAGATTGGAAAAGATGAAGACTCTTGACCTTAAGAGCAGTGGTCTTGCGAGCGAGAGCATCCATCACTGAGTTCTCTGAAGCGAGATCTACTTGCAGCTTAGTCAGGCGCTCCTCAACAGTCGCCTGAAACAATTTGTTGTCATCGCTGAGAGATTGAAGAAGACTGGCAAATGACTGCAGTTCGGAGGCAACTGAGGTGGCTAGCTTGTTTACAAGAGAGTCAAGCTTCTCTGCATTGGAATCAGCGGTTCCCTGTAAAGACTGCAAAAGAGAAGTAGCGTCAATAAATAGTTTTTCGACTTTTTCGGTCGGAGCAGCACACGCCTTGGTAGAGGCATCGATAGCGGCAGTGGTAGAGTTGATAGAAGTTTCATGATCCTTAGTAAGCGTATCAACGAGCCCCTGAATAGCAGCCTCTGAGATAGTAGATCGTGAGGAAGAAGAGGAGGAAGCAATGAGAGAATCGATTTTCTCATGAAGCTCCTTGAGATGCTTCTTGGTGACTGGAGCATCATCATCATCATTGCTTTGCATTTGATACGGACTGCAATAGACCGAGTCAAACCTCATGTCCTCTCCTCCAAGAAAAGGTTATTCAGTATCTGCTGAGTGAGCAGGAGATGAGGGTGAGGGTGGAGGCGCGGTTGTGGAAGTAGGTTCGGGTACGAATGTATGTTCGGTAGTGGGAGTGGTTTCGAGTGTTGTAGTAGGAGCCCCCGTATCAGATACGTTGGTTCTAACGCCAGCCGTGGTTGTGGTGGTAGCTTCAGTGAAAATAGGAGGTGGTACAGGGATATAGGTGGGTGGTATTTGAGTAGTGGAGGTTATGGGGGGAATGGAAATAGAGATGGAGATTGGGGGAGGAGAGACAGGTCTAGTGGAAACGGGTACCTCAGGAGTAGGCGAACATGGAGGAGTATCACCTCAAGGGGACTCTTCGGAGTCTGAAATTTCTTCCTCAGATTCGCTGGAGGAGGAGGGAAGAATAAGCTTTTGCCTGGGTTGAGTCTTCCTCTTCTTTGGTGGAGGGGATTGAGCTGCCTTGGAAGGTTTGCGTTTCTTCAGAGAAGGACCTTTCGCCCCTTTGATTGAATCATTTCAGGAGTGAGCTCTCTAGGACCTGAGCGACGAAACTCCTTGTAAGTTCTGATAATGCGGCTGTTGCTTGGAACACATCCATACATTGACTCACGGATTGAGCCAACGAACTGAAATTTAGATAAATCAGAGATGATTATCTTCGTAGTGTGGAAAGTTCCGATTGAGGAGAGTGGAGAATCAGAACAATAGGAACGTGATACTTGTCCATCACCCACTTTGTGACCAGCGTCCAGAATTTGGCATAGGAGATCTCTAAATGATGAGAAGTAGACACTAGACTCTAAATCAGCTGCTGCCATAAGACTGATCCATAATCGAGATTGATGCCGTGGTACAACCCATAAAGAATGGTCATAAACAGACGACTCGCCCCGTCTGAACCTGCACTGCGTTCCGATAGCCCCTTGAACAAAACTGTGAAGAAGCCGTTCCACTGAGGAGGTAAGCAGGATTTCTTGAACTTTGTCACAGTCATCAGAATTTCAGTGTAACCCATGTTATAAACATGGAGAACAACTGTCCCACTGGAATGGATTCAAGGTTAACCCTAGAATCGTCAGGTTGAAACCCTAAAAGCGAACATAATCGATGTTTGGAGATGGAGGCCTTGTTATCAAGAATGTCGACGAAGATTCGATCGACAGACTTATCATAGTGGGCTGTGGAGAAGATTTGCGACAGACACTCCATTGGAACAGGTTCAACTTTGGTAAGTGCTGGAACCAGTGGCAAATGCTTGAGACATTCCATGATTTGAAACATGAACGCATCGTAAACTTGTGGAGTGAGATCGATGATCAGGCTTTGTTGAGGATAGATGGGCAGAATTTGAGAAGTAGCATGAACTGAAGAGGAGTCCGCCATTGAAGAGGAGTTTGGGGAAGATGATGAAAAGTAGAAGAAACTAATCTTTTCTTGCTCTCTGAATATTTAATGCAGTAAAGAGGTAAATAACGGTAGAAGTTACCTTTTATACCATGGTGAGAAGAGAGAGAAAAATATGTTCCCAAATCTTCAATGAAAATGCGAAGCGTTTCCTTAGGTGATTGGTGCGTGACAGTTTAGAGCCCCGATGATTACGCAGGAGAGAGAAAGATTGTCCCGTTTCACACGCCTTCCCATCAGGCGCCGTTTGAAATGTCAAAAACGGTTCCACTTCACACGTCTTCCCATCAAGCGTCGTTTGAAATATCAAAAACGATTAGACTTTCGGCTGAGTTAGCAACTTATCCCTTTAGAGTGAGCTATCGTCATAGCGCAAAAATAACCACATGTAACATTGTGACCCACATCTCTTTTATAACCTTAAATCCCATAGCCAAAAATTGCTTGTAATTAACGAAAGCAGATTTATGGAAAATCAAAAAGATTTTCGTGCATAGAGTGTAAAAGAAAAAGAAATAAAGCAACTCATATGTGGGAAATTGTGATGTCAATAAAGACACGAAACAATGGATCCCGGGCACGAATCTCTTCCTTCAAAGTCAAGAGAGACCTTAAAGTGTTTGTGTGGTTTCCCGTTGAATTACGATCAGCCACTTATTAAGAAGTGTTGAAAGGTATCTTTTAATAAGGCTAATTTGGGAGGCTTTCGCTTCAGTTCAGAATTCCTGATCTTGACAGAAGAAAGAAATCGACTGAAGTACTTGTTAGACCAATGTGGTCTGTTGAACAAGTAGGTGTGAAGAGAATTTAAGTGGCATGTTGAAAATACTTTTAGATAAAATCTCAAAGAAAAAAAAATTGAAACTGGATTCTAAGGGAAGAAATGTTATGGGATTTAACAATTTCATAAGAATCACACAAAAAGAAAATTTAGAGATTTCAAGGTACAACCCCATGGGTGAATTCGTTAATTCATTAGTGAAAACTAGAGCAAATTTAATTGTTCACCGTCAATGCATAATAGGTATTGAATTGTGGGTTTCACTTAGCACGTAGTGGCACGAAGCTAAGATCATAAACACAAAAATTGTGTAACCATAAACCTCAGTGGTAATTGTTGAGAGTCTCAAGGGTTACGTGTATGAAGTGAATAGGATGGAGAAAAATATTAGAGATGGTGTAAAGAAACCAAAGTACCTCTGCTGTTAAAATAAGGACCAAGCAGAAAACTCTTATCTCATGTGAGAAGAGAGTAAGGTAGCTCATGATTAGAATAAATATAATAGCCTAATTGGGAAGACAAGGTTTGTATATACCAAGTCAGTAAGGCTTTTATTCAGAATCAGGTGAGGCTCTGGACAACATACAACAGCATGCTTCTAGGAACACTTAACTATTAAAAGATGTGAGATCAATACCTGCCCCATTGATTAACCACAAATGATAAAAAAAAAATTAAATAATAAATAAAAAAATTAAAGAACAAAACAAAAAAAAATGTTTTTGGAGTTTTTGATTCAAAGAGAAAAACAAAAATAAAACAAACAAAAAATTTGGAACCGAACCCGAAATAGACCGAACGCTCGAGTCTTTTCGGTTTCAAAAAAAATGTTTGAAAAAGAAAAAGAATTGGAAAATAAGAGAGAAATAAGTGAGAAATAAGGGTACAAAAAGTTTACAACCAAAGAAACTACCTTTAAGTGATAAGCGAAGACAAGTGAATAGGATCGAACCCGAGCGCTCGGTTCTTTTCGGCACTCACGTGAACCGAACGCGAACGTTCGGTTCATTTCGCTTCCAACTTTTAGTTTTGAGAAGTAGTTTTTGGTACTGACTCCGAATCCATCATACCTATCCCTTGTAGAATTTTATTAAAACTTGCTTCAGGAAGAGCTATGGTGAAGATGTCAGCCAGTTGATCAGTAGTTCGAACAAAATGAATCTCTACGTTTCCGTCTTCTATGTGATCTTTAATGAAGTGATACCTCAATGAAATGTGTTTGGTTTTGGAATGTTGCACTGGGTTATGACAGATCCTAATTGCACTTTCTGAGTCACAATATAGTGGGATCTTTTTCATAGAGTCCATAATCCTGGAGTTGGCTTTGGATCCAAATCACTTGAGATGTGCAAGAAGCGGCTGTAATATATTCTGCTTCGGCCGTGGACACTGAAACATATGTTTGTTTCTTAGATTGCCAGCTCACCAACTTCCCGTCGAGGAATTGACAGCCTCCTGTGGTGCTTTTCCTGTCTAAACCATATCCTCCAAGGTCTGCATCTGAGTAGGCTTGAACAAAGAAACCTGAGTTTGAGGGATACCAGAGATCGAGAAAGGTGGTTCGCTTCAGATATCGGAGTATATTTTTCATTGCTAGCATGTGTGGTTCATGAGGATTCGCCTGAAACCTAGCACAATAACACATGGAAAACATTATATCGGGCTTGCTAGCTGTGAGGTACATCAGGGAACCAATCATTTGGCGGTATAGCATTATATCGACTGCCGATTTTTCAAGGATGGTGTGAGTTTGGTGCCGAACGCCATTGGAACTTTGACCTTTGAATCTCCCATCATGCCGAATTTAGCAAGAAGAGTCTTCGTATATGCTTCCTGGTTGATAAAGATGCCTTCGGGTCCTTGTCTAATGTTTAAACCAAGGAAAAAGTTAATCGGACCCATTGAGCTCATTTCAAATTTAGTGTCCATCAGCTTTCTGAATTCAGCTGTTAAGCTAGGATTCGTTGAGCCAAAGATGATATCATCAACATAGATTTGAACTATCATAAGGTGGTTACCTTCCTTTTTACGAAAGAAGGTTGGGTCAACCGAACCTTGTTTGAATTTAGACATCGTTAAGAACTTAGTTAGTATTTCATACCATGCCCTAGGCACTTGTTTCAGACCATAAACTGCCTTGTCTAGAATGTAGCAGTGATTTGGATGATTTTCATTCACAAAACCAGGAGGTTGCTCCACGTAAACCGTTTCTTAAAGTTCTCCATTCAGAAAGGCGCATTTCACATCCATTTGGTAGACCTCGAAGTTCTTGTGTGCAACATAGGCAAGAAATATTCGAATAGATTCCAGCCTTGCTACCGGAGCAAATGTTTCTTCATAATCAATTCCTTCTTCCTGGCAGTATCCTTTCACCACAAGACGAGCTTTGTTTCGAATCACATTTCCCTCCTTATCCATTTTATTTCTGAATACCCATTTGAGACCAACGACTGAGGCATCTTTTGGTGTTGGAATGAGACGCCAGACCTTATTTCTTTCAAACTCATTGAGTTCATCTTGCATTGCTTGGACCCAATCAGAATGATTAAGAGAAATATTGACGGTCTTTGGCTCAACTTTGGATACGAAGGAATTATACATGCAGAACTCTACTTTGGAGAATAGGGAGGTTTGCTTTGCCTTCACTTGAGATATGGTTAGGACCTTTTCAGATACATTACCCACTATCTGAGATACATAATGATCTCTGGTCCATTTAGTGAGAGGAAGAAAGTTTGGATCATAAGATGGATCCAATTCAACATTGACCATTTCTTCCAACTCGGATTGAATATCATCATCATAGAAAATGTCGGAATTCTCCCCCTCGACAGATGATGAATCATTTGGATCTTCAGGTTGATTTGGACCTTTAGGAGCTACAGAACTTTCAGGTGTAGTCGGGCTTTCAGGTGCTACTGGACTTTCGGGTGTAGCCGGGCTTTCGGGTACTACTGGACTTTCGGGTGCTATAGGGATTGAATTCTCCCCCTGAAACTGTGAGTCCAGTTGATTTGAAGAGAATTGGTTCTCCCCCTCAACTGAAGTGTCGTGCTGAGAAGGTTCATTTCGAACTGGTTCTCCTTCTCCCATTTGTTTGGCTGCATCTTCGACAATCTGCTTCAGACGATCAATTTTTTTGTCTGCCGCCTTGGCTTCCGAGAGAGTGGCTTTCTCAGGTTCATCAAATAAGTCTACAAACTGATCAAATAAATTAGCAATCGTGGCTGTGACTTGACCTGTTTGAGAGAAAATCTCTCAAATTGCTTCCTCAGTAGTCTTTAGTTTCTTGAGGAAACTATCATCGAACGTCACATAATAGGTTTCTTCAATCTTTCTAGAGCGTTTACTTAAAACCCGGTATGGCTTTGAAGTAAGAGAATATCCCAGAAAAATTCCTTCGTCAGCATTAACATCAAACTTGTTACGATGTTCTTTGGAATTGAAGATGAAACACCTTGAACCGAGCACATGGAAGAATTTTACATTCGGCTTCCTGTTATTGATGATCTCATAAGAAGTGAGAGAGAAAAGCTTGTTGAGATAAGACCTATTATGCGTAAAACATGCTGCAGCAATAGCATCAGCCCAGAAATATAAGGGAAGAAAAGCAAAACTTAGCATAGTTCGGGCCGCCTCACACAAGGATCGGTTTCGACTTTCGACAATACCATTCTGTTGAGGCGTATAAGGGGATGAGAAGTTATGACTGGTTCCTTTTTCTGCCAAGAAGTCTTCGAATTCTTTGTTCTTGAATTCCAGTCCATTGTCGCTCCTAATGTTTCAAACGACTTTTCTCAGTTGCACTTCAACCTGCTTGATAAATATTTTTAGCTTAGGAGTGGCCTTAGATTTGTGCTTCAGAAAGAATACCCATGTAAAACGTGAGAAATCATCAACAATAACAAGAATATACTTGCTACCGCCAATGCTCTCTATTGATGATGGACCACACAGGTCGATGTGAAGCAACTCAAGTGGTTCAATAACTTTCATGTTTATAATTGAAGGGTGACTTTGACGACTTTGTTTCCCCATTTCGCATGCAGCGCACAAGTGTTCACAATCAAACTTGAGCAATGGAAGACCCCAAACATGACCTCCGGTGACAAGTTTGTTGATGTCTTTGAAATTGAGATGTGATAGCCTTCGGTGCCAGAACCAACTTTCGTTTTAAATGAGCTTTGGACAAAAGACATATGGCTGGATTCCCTTTGATTGTTCTGAGATTCAGAGGAAACATTTCGCCTTTTCGATCTGATTTGAGAATGACCTTGTTGGATTTCTTCTCTATAATTTATGAACCTTCGTCGTCAAATGAACCTTTGAGACCGGTGCCTCCCACCAGTTGAGATACACTGATGAGGTTATGCTGCAATCCTTCTACGTATGCCACCTTTATTATTGTGAAGTCTCCATTAGTTATCATCCCATAACCCTTTATTGTTCCATAGGAGTTGTTACCGAACTTGACATTGCCACCATTTTGAAATGATCGAAACTCGCTTAGCTATTCCTTCCTTCCTGTCATGTGACGCGAGCAGCCACTGTCAATATACCATTCTTCGTCAAACTGCTCGTCACTAATAACCTGCAAAGATTAAGCAGATTTAGGAACCCAAAGTTTCTTGGGTCCACGTGAGCTTTTCACAAGAACAGGAATAGTAAGAGAAACATCAACAAGATATGTTCATTTTATTAAGGTTGTTTTATCTTTTCTTTTAATGGTAAACACTTTGATTTTATTAGGATTAGTTGCATGCTTTTTGGATTCAGATTTTGGGGTATGGACTCTAGTCTGCTTTCGGTCTTCCTTGGTTGAGGAAATCTTTCTTTTTTCCTTTCAAGTTCATTGATGATCTTGAATTTTGTGTAGGAACAGAATTGGGTTTAGAAGAAGATTGAGAATGAGAAGAATTAGAGGAGAAGAAATTAGAATGAGAGTCTTGCCTGACTTGGGGTTCAAAATGACCCTTCCGTTTGTGGTCATTAGAGGGACCGAACCTGGACCTTCGGTAGCCGCATGATGATGAGCCGAAGTTGGATTTTTGGGTGTTGTTTGTTGGTAGTCCGAAACTTGGTCTTTTATTATAAAAGCTTGATGGACTGAAATCAGGTATTTGCCTGTTATTATTTGTCGGACCGAAACTAGCTTTTCGGTTGCTGTTGCTTTCGGGACCGAACCTATCCCTTCGGTTATGTTCTTTGTGTGGCCCAAAAGTCTTTCTCTCTGACTTAGAATCTTTATCATGGTAAGAGTAATGAGGGTTTTGAGAGCGCCAAAACTGCTTTCGCTTTGAGAGATTTTTCTTGTATCTCCGGTTTCTCTGCTGCTTTTGATTTTTCACATGTTTCGGTTGTCTGTGGATATTAGCTTTTTGTTTCAGCTTTTTGGCAGGCGGTTCACTCTTCATAGATGAGGTTTCGCTTGTGGAGGTGACTTCTTCTACAGGAATTTCTTTTGTGCCACTTGTACTTGGTACGTCGAAGTTGGTAGGCTTATTCAGCGGTTCAGGCACATATCTACCTTTGGTCTTCCAGGATGCTCACTCCGACAGACCAACCGTTTCGTCTGCATTGTCTATGGGTGCTGACCAGAAAAACTCATCACAGCCATCTGCGTTATCTTATTTCACTATGGCAGTGAGTTCGGCTGTTTGATGTTCGGTTACTCCTGTGACCTTATACACCTAATTGGGAGTAGTTCTAACCTTCTGAAACACAACGGCCTTTTCTTTAAGGGCTGGGGACTTAGTTTTGGACAAGCGAGTGAATTCCACAGAATTTTCAGAAATCAGGTTTTTGTGGTTTTCGGGTTCGATGTTGACAAACTCAGAACAATCGACTTCAACCTCTATAGAAATTTCGCTCATATGATCGTCCTCATTAAGTTCAGATGCGTTTTCAACATCAATTTTGTTTTCTGAACTTAAATTGGTACTCAATGAGTCGAATTTTTGTATGGTTTCGGTCCTGAGTTTCAACTTATCGTTTTTATCCAAAAGATTTTTAAGCATGTCCTTATGGTCTTTGGACTTTATAAAAGATTCTATTTTGTCCAGACCATACATATAAGTAGGATTAACATCATCGGAAGATACAACACTTTCACAGTTGTATGTTTCGGCATCGATTTCATCCTCCTTAAACTCAAGGAAGGGTAGAATCATTATCTTCTGCCCTATTTCACAATTTAGATACAGTTGATTAATGTTAGGATAAAGTCTTTTAGCGATTAAACAAATAACATTCCTTTGTTTTAACAATTTCAAATTGTCTCTTTGCAAATAAATGTTTTCATCCCTAGACTTAATTAGCTCCAACTCCTTCTGCTCAATCCACATCCTTCGCTCCTCACTCTTGGATGACACCCTGCTTATTTGGTCAGTCAGATTAGAATTTGTGACCCGTGTTTGAGTTAAACAACTATCTAGATTTGAAATTCTTGAATTCAAGTTATTTAATTCCTTTTCATATGACTTTTGTGGAATTTTAAATGAAACAAAAAGAAATTGTACCTTCTTGATCAGTTCATCAAGTTCACTGATCTGCACACTGAGAGGTTTTGCTTTGAAGCATAAGTCCTCTCGCTCCTTGGCCTCTTCATTTCCACCATCAATATTGTATCCCCTCATCCGAGATACATCGGTCACCATCAGACATCTTCCACCGGTTTCAGCACCTTTTGCGACATAAGCCTTTCCATGAGAAGGCTTTCTCACCTCATCATCTTATGAGTCGGTCGACCACACCTGTACGCCACCGAAGTCGTCATCTTCTGCCGAACCCTGGACAATAAGAGCATTCATAGAAGAATTAGTAGCAGCCTTCTTCCTTTTTATCTCTTCCAATCTTTTCATAAGACTTGCTTCTTCATCTTTCTCTTCGTCTTTCTCTGACATCTTCTTCAACACGCAATCCTTTGCGTAATGATTTTCCCCCCCACAGTAGAAGCAACTGACACCAGAGTCAGTTTCACCCTTTGCTTCCTTTTTCGACTCCTCATTCTTCGGTTCATCTTTCACTCTTTCGGAACTATAGCTTCCCTGCCAATTACGATTTTTGTTGGAAGGAAACTTTTTCTTGATAAACCTTCTACGATTTGACACCATTAAAGCATAGTCTTCGGCTGTCCAAGGCTTTATGAGTGTTTAAAGCACCTTTTTGCCCTATTGTTTAAAGTTCACGGTCCAAGAACTTCTTGGGCCATGAACACCTTACTCTTGGTGTTCTAGGGGTGTTTTCTAGTCCTAAACACATTAGGGTACAAGTCTAAACTAGTTTCATTGCAAGAGGAGGGGACTAGGGCACTCTTTGCCCCTTAAAGAAGGGTTTACGGTCCAAGATGTTCTTGGGCCGTAAAC
The DNA here is from genome assembly GCF_051521515.1 of Lactuca serriola. Lineage (NCBI taxonomy): Eukaryota > Viridiplantae > Streptophyta > Magnoliopsida > Asterales > Asteraceae > Lactuca > Lactuca serriola. Next base: position 170,517,022 of record NC_136408.1, on the reverse strand, counting down.
TCTTTAATCTTGATGTTTTCCTATGATTTTTAGTGTATTAAGCACATAAGAAGCTCTATAATACAACTAGATAGAAGTACTCACTTTCTGGGACGAAATTCCGAAGATCCTTGAGAGAGAATTCGGCTTTTCTCTAGTTGGAAATGTAACTAATGAATAATTATGGCTCAGAATCATATATATACCCTTAGGTTTTTTGGTAGAAAATATTTTTATTCCGACAGTGAACTCTAATATCATAGAGTTCCGAAATAATAGAGTTGCACGATACCCTAGTGCATCCTCTCTCCTGATATCTCTTTAAGTGTAAATACTGAAATACTCCAAACTTATACCGAAAGTCTGAAAATTTACTGCAACTGTTCTAACTTCTATTGACTTGATATGTTATACAAAATGGAAATTTCGGATTGTCACATCATCCCCCTGTTAAAGGGAATTTCGTACCGAAATTAGAATTTAGGTAAGGAAGTAGGTATGAATGATCGAGTCGTGAGTTGGAAACTTCCTAATGGATTGGTTCTCGCGATCATAAGTGAATTTGGGTCCTCGGTTGGTATCCCAACAAACCTTCACTAATAGGAGGCGGCGCTGCTTCGTCCGCTTGACCTCTCGGTCGAGGGTGACTACGGTTCTTATACGAAGGCGAGGATCTCATGAATTTTGATCTCGTCGAGTGGACTTACGAGAGTCCTAACGGAAAGGTACGGTTTCAAGATCGAGACGCAAAGGGTAAAATGTACGTTACTACGCTCGCGGAGTAGGTCTAGTTTGTGCGATACAGGACCGATTCTGGTAAGAATCTCGGAGGTCCTAACTATCTTGGATTTAGCTTTCCACGCTTTACGAAGCATATTAAGCCATTCCCAGAGTGAGACTTCCTAAAGAATTTGGTCTTTCAATTGGAATTCCAAAGGTTCTTTCTCTTGCTTATCTTCCCAGTCAAGGGCCATCCCTTTCTAGGTCAAAGTCGTAAGGGTTTCTGTAATTTGCGAGGAGTTCTGAATGGACTATGATAGTAGGTCTGCAAGACCTAGAATTTGGCGAGTTTCTGTCGGCGTCTCTGGTGTCAACAAATTCTCAACGGTTTTGACAAATTGAAAGAGTACTCAAAAATTCCCACATCACTATTAGTGTGTCTTAGGAATCTGACTCTTCAATTTCAAAACTCGTTCTTAGAGAACTTCGCGAAAGTTCCTCTGAAGGTAATGTTTCCATGGGTTCCTTCTTACTACGAGGGTAGATAAGTAAGTCATTACATGGAGAAATGACGAACTGATCCAAGTAAGAAAGACGTGCCCTACTCATTTAGCTCATGAATACTATGGGTGTATTGGTCTTATCCAAAGGGTTTCACTACAGACTCGAAGTGTCCAGATCGAGTTCAGAAGGTAGTCTTCAGGACATCCTTCCCTAACACTCGAACTGGTGATATTCGGATCTTAGGTCCATTTCTGAAAGTAATTCTTTCTTTGCATTTGCTCAACCAATTCATCTATGCGAGGCAGAGATAACGATTTCTAATGGAAATCTTGATGGAGTCCTCGATAGCCGAGGAACATATGATGCAATCCGTCGACTTCTGGAAGAATAAGACCGGAGCTCTCCAGGGTGAGAAGCCCGGTCTTCCAATTCTATAGCTGAGTAGTTCGCTAAGTTGTCCAGACTGTTCTGGTATCTCCGTAGGTGTTTAGACTGTAGGGCGATCTGTTTACAGAAGTCGTACTAGGTTCTAAGTTTGTTCACATGACGATTCGATTACTCGTAGTCTTGGGCAGTCTCCGTCCTGAAGTTCATATTAGAATTCATACTTGGTCCAACGATCACAATCTCGTGTATACGAGTCGTATATAGTTAAGATTGAAAAGGTAGTCGAATAACTAATTCTTATTTAAGCTCACATCCCAACAAGGAAAAAGAAGTTACAGTGGAATCATCAATTCTAAACCTGTAGAACCTTGATTATATCACCCATATGCATACATTCTTCAGCGACAGATCAACCGTATGGATCTTTGGATTGAACTTGACGTACTGTACGAGTGATACTTCAGGGATTTCTTTGGAAGGAAAAGAAATATGAGGTACTCCATGCATGAGTACTTCGGTGTTATGATATGATGGCTTCGCTAGAAAGGCGATTTCGAAGAAAGAGATGTACGTATGAAGCTGGTATGGTGCGGATCAAATTGAATCTAGTTGTATGATAATGTCGGCATCATAAGGAAAATTAAAGACATTAGATTTGAACATAAGGCGTTACAGACAAACACAACCGTGCAACCATCAACAGAGTTACAGTACTTTAGACTTACTACAAGACCATTGCTGCGAATGAGGTATACTACAAAAGACAAGTATGCGCAGCACGAGCATCCCTATATCGACAGGATCTCGCAAAAGGTAAAACTCTAATTGCACTAGTTTTGGATTGTCTATAAGTATGCTACAAAGAAACGCCTTAATTACATTAACGTGGTTCCGGAGCAGGTTCTCCTGCAGCCGTGATCCTGAGAATCTTCCCGTCTGCACCAGAGTTCTGCGCTATCGAGCAATCCTTCTTGTGGTGTCCAATTTCACCGCATTGGTGACATATCTGGACGGCACCAACATTGGTGAGGGAAGTGATGTGTCGAGCTAGAGTGAAGTGGACACGAGTGTTCTCCTTCTTTATCTACTTTGAAATTTTCCTTTCATAGGGTCTACTTTTAACACCACCATCGTAAGCCTGGTTGACTCTGATGTTAGGGGCTTGAGTGATGGGTCGTGCCGGTGCTCCACAGTTACGAGCATGGTGCCCTATTTTTAGGCAATTGCAACATTGCATCTCATAGCAAGTCCCATGATGATGGAAACTACACTTATCACACTTCGGGAGTTTTCCCTGGTATGGCCTGCTCGGTACGGGGATGACAGGGGTTTCCACTTGCTGCTGTTGCATGACCAGCCTTTGGGATTTCTTGCGTTATTTCTGGGCTTGACGCTTTCGTTTCTTGTTCTCTGCTTTTCGCCATTGCGAGCCTGTGACTGTTACCGTTTGACGACTTCCTGGATGGATACTACAATCGGAATCTTCAACCCCATCATCAGCATTGATTGTTCTGATGCCGCTACGGTGCGCAAGGACAGCGGTTACGGCAGCCATCACGGTAGCTGTAACTGCGGTTTCGAAGGTAGCGGCATCCATAGGAAAGGCAGGGGTTTCGTTGCTCGGCTGATTGTTTCCGGATGATGACATGATTCTGTAACACGGAATATAAGGATTTTGTGAGCGATTCTAGTTAACCCTAGATGTACTTCGATTGCTCAAGAGAGAGTAAGAGTATGTTCTCAAAAGTTTGAGCTACATACCTATGATGCAGTCGTAGTACTGATTGGAAGTATGTTCGAACAATGGTCTCAATACGTTTGTCATTCAAGCTGAGGTATCGTTGGTTGGTGAATAACATGATCCAACCACTAAAAGAGACTTGGAAATGTCTCCGAAGCTAACTTGCTATAGTCCAATGACTTTACTAAAGCATGTTTCAGATAGACTCGAATGAAAGTATGATAAGAGTACTTGAATAAAGAATGACACAAAAGTTAGCCGACTGTCAATATCTTCGATATTCATGACGTAAAAGTTCGGGAAAATGACCTTGTAAAAGGTCTTACATCATATCCAGAGAAGATAGTTCTTGACAACATAAAGACCTAACCAAAAGTACTTACAGTACAAGATAGTTTCATTGAAAATGCCACATCGGGCATAGACAGAAAACAATTCCTTTTTAACAAGGAAAATAAAGTAAAGCATCTACTACTGGCGACGGTCATCCCTCTGGTGAACTCTCAGTTCAGCCAGTTGGCGTTCCACATCAAGTAGGTGTCTTTCATACACCCTCTGGCGTATGCGGAGTTCTATGACTTCGGCTCGTGATTCAGGCAGTGCTTGCAGCAGGGTTTCATGGTTTCTCTCAGATCTCTCGCGAGCATCTTCTAGCCGAATGGTGCGGAGGGTATGCATTCTCGCATCGGCGACAACTTCGGTGATCTGATGTAGGGCTGTCCTGCCTTGAATCTCATTTCGGGCCACTCTACGGACCAGGATTAGTAAGATTCTATCTGCTGAGCCCCCATTGTTCAGGTCATAAAAGCTTCGGTCACCATTAAATGGCATGGGCTGATCTTGTCCTTGGCATCATGTTTCCAAGCATTCCACCCACTCAGGCGTCGGGCCATGAAAAGTCGGACGAGGGTTAGGAATTGGAAAGGGAGCTGCCTGGGGTAGGTTCTCAACCTCGGGTTCGAAGTTAGCATCGTCCGAAAGGTCTTCATCATGGTGATCATTCACAGGGATAGGATGATCATTCTTTGGTTCTTCTTCAAACCATCCAGCAATGACCTCATTCGGAAGGTACTGGTTGCCGTGGGGATGGAGTCCAACCATGTTATCTACGCGAGAATTGGGGTAAGAAAATAATTATTAGGCGAACTATCTACATAATTATTTAGAAAATCTTCATTAGTTACATCACTATTTGTGAAGTGCATACCAGTTATATGTAATCGAAACAGGATAGGCCTTCGAATAAGTGACCTTAACTCCAAATTCACACAGAATAAGGGTAAAGCAAATTTTTCACAGATTCTAAGTCTATAACATCCTAGTTACATATAGCCTTAGTGTATCCACTTAGCAACTATCAACTTAGTAATGAAGATCCCGTTTTAGTTCTCAAGTATCAAGTACTTATAGTAACACCAAATACCCCTATAATATTTTAAGTTTAATGTTATGCTCTACTGTTCTCATTGTGGTATTGTTGGTAAGATTTTAGACTTGTTGCAGCCACACAACTACACTTAGGCACATGCTAGTTAACCCTCGGATAATATAGTTGATCAGGCTATATCTTCCCAGTTTTGACCATATGTCTCTAGGTCCACCTGTGTTGCCCAACAATCGTAATTCTTTTGTATTGTCCTAGTGACACTGATTTTAGTATGAATGCAGGCATGTATACTTAATTAAATTTTTATTATTTAAAGTATAAACTCTTGGTCAGAGTACTTTTAATCCCATTATATTTATAGTCTGTATATCTTTTATGGGTTGATATACTTAATTCACTATAAACAATGCTCTGATACCAATCGGTCATACCCCAAAACCATGAACGGCGGAAACGTTATGGGGCGGAGGACGTCATGTACAGTATCACAACAATGAAAAGTAGTAAACATGCAAGAACATCATCCACTGCATTAATAATATAATTTTAATACAAGTGTGTACTGTCAAATTATAATAGACACTAAAGTATAAATCAAAATGAAAGATGAGTCTTGAACGAGCTCCATCTTCTCTAAACCTTGCATCTATACCTGTCTATTGTTGACCTGAGGATACAAGTTATTTTGAAAGAGAGTATCAGCTTTAAAGCTGGTGAGATCATAAGTATTTTAGTGTCTTAATTTGTATGTGAGTATTTGTATGTATATGAACTGTAAGTATGAAAATGTTTTGAACATCCTAGAAAGCCCCATGCTTCCTACTGAGAGTAGCCTTCTACCAAGGCATCTAGTATATGTGTGTGTCAACTGTAAGAGTGTGTATTTTCCCAAATCTGACTATCATTAACCATAAATATAGCTTCTACATTACCGTGCATCATGTGAATGTTCACGAAGTGAATTTAATGGGAAAATGAAATAGTACTATGGTGTAGTATCGAACTACCACCGTACTAACTACCTTCAATCTATTGTAATTTAAAGTAACATGTGATCAACCTGTATCCTGCTACCGACTCTAACAAAACGACGATGTAAGACACCGTAAGAAATGACATTTGGCACCCGTAGACTTGCAAGTCCCACTGTAGCGAGCAACAAGGCGTAGGATAGTCAATCCAATATAGATCTATACGCAAACTCATACACTCCCCAATTAAGGAGATTCGGGATACAAGAGCGGTCATGGAAGGAAGCGCCATGACCCGCTCAATGGTTCACATAACTGCATGAATGTACTAATTCAAATTGTACTCTTTCTCTGTCTAGCCTGTATGTACTGAAATGTTCTGTGTGTGCTAGTTGTAATGTATGTTCCCTCTCTATCTAGCATGTATAGTAATCTACTGACTCGTGAATGAACCGACTCATTATGTATCATTGTTCTAGTAATAGTATTTGTATCTTCCTGTGCTACCCCTATGGTAACTTACTAGTGATGTAACTGGTACGTATGAACATGGAAGTATACCCTTGCTACCCAAGGGTATTGAATGTACTGGAAGAACCTTTATGACTATATATGTACACATGATATATAACTAATATTTAAACGACCCTCGGACGGATACCTGATACCCCACCAGACCACATCTCAACGGCGAAAAGGAAATAGGGCGGGCAGGCCTTCCTAATCCTTTTAAACATTTCTTATATAACTATACATATATAGGCATGCAGTTGATAATATAAAAGTATAAAATAAGTTTTTTAAAACCTTTAAACATGATTATTATCTAAGAAAAGGTCGACATGATGTCAGCCTATAAAACGGGTTTGAAGTATTGGTTTGATAAAACAGTCTAAGTATAAAGAAACATTTGTTTGAAACACAATTGTAAATGAGTTTGAAATGAAACATACAATACATAATAAAGAGTTTTAAACATATAAAACGTTTATGAAAATCATTTGAAGAAATCCGTTTGGTAAAACGACTAATGAGTAGTAAATCATTTGAATGTTGTTTATTAATCACATGTGATTGATATAATAACTAGCATGATTCTACTTGTATCCCCCCATAAAACATTTAAAAACATTTAAAACATTGATTAAGGGGTATGAACTCACCTGTTGTGAGTGGTACGAATGAACTGAAGACGTAGGATTGCTAGTTGTCAAGTGAAGTCTTGAACACACTCTATGATCCTAGTTAACATATAATATCACATATATGTATCAAATTAGTCTTTGAACAACTAATAAACAAGTCAAGACACCCTAGGACATGCTAAACACCTTTATCAAGTGTTATTAGCCTCTAGGATTGCATGTAAGTGTTGTAGGGACAAGCTAGTGGGTGTAGGGTTCAAGGAAAACTCCATAAGGGAGTTCACGGCCCTAAGGTCATCAACAAAGGAGTTTATGGTCGTAAACTCATGGGTTTACGGCCGTAAGCGCCTACTTACTTGACCATTTGTTGTTTTGAGGCTTAACAAGACCCTAAGAAGCATTTCTACTTAATGGCATGGTCTTTGCAAGAGTTTAGGGCATCCTATAACTCTATTGAGGAGTTCACGGCCCTGGGACCAGACCGCTTGGAGATTACGGCCACAATCTCCCATGGAAGGGTGTTTTTGGTGATTTCAAGTCCCTAATTTAACTAAGAACTAATCTAGGCTAGTGTCCAAGGCTTTAGGAGAGTTTAAAGCACCTTTTGGCCCTAGTGTTTGGAGTTCACGGTCCAAGAACTTCTTGGACCGTGAACACCTTACTCCTTGTGTTCTAGGGGTGTTTTCTAGTCCTAAACACATTAGGGTACAACCCTAAACTAGTTTCATTGCAAGAGGAGGGGACTAGGGCACTCTTTGACCCTTAAAGAAGGGTTTACGGTCCAAGATGTTCCCGCGCCGTAAACTCTTTAATCTTGACATTTTCCTATGATTTCTAGTGTATTAAGCACATAAGAAGCTCTATAATAAAATTAGATAGAAGTACTCACTTTCTGGGACGAAAGTCCGAAGATCCTTGAGAGAGAATTCGACTTTTCTCTAGTTGGAAATATAACTAATGAATAATTATGGCTCAAAATCATATATATACCCCTAGGTTTTTGGCAAAAAATATTTTTATTCTGACAGTGAACTCTAATATCTTAGAGTTCCGAAATAACAGAGTTGCACGACACCCTAGTGCATCCTCTCTCCTTATATCTCTTTAAGTGAAAATCCTGAAATACTCCAAACTTATACCAAAAGTCTGAAAATTTACTGCAACTGTTCTAACTTCTATTGACTTGATATGTTAAACAGAATGGAAATTTCGGGTTGTCACATATGGCCCCAAACTGGTGGGAGTAAATAAAAGACTTTTGTTTATGCACCATATTGATTACTCATTATTCATCGTTTACTGTTTCAGAAAATCAACTTATTACTCAAATTACAACAATAGTTGTCCCATGCATAAAGCATGCACACTATGTTTCCTATGGTCCTTACTTAGTGAAATATATCAATTGAAAAACTTTTCCAATGATGCTAATTTCACAATTCCCAATCCTTATCCTTAATGTTACAAAGCAAGGTCCTTGTCACTCCTAGAATATGCTAGATTCTAAAATTTTATGCAACGATCCTTTCGCAAAATCATAGCACAAAAGTCACCAAGACTTGGCCAATGAAATTACAAAGTACTCTATCGGAAATTGTTACAAGAAAATTCCATAGACGTGAAGTCTCACATTCAAAGTAAATTCCTTTGAACATCCTTCTTGCATAAAATTTTCTAATCTAGACATAGACTCTCAATATCCAACTCCCAATATGGAAACATTTCCATATTTTCCATATGACAACTCGTTCTTAATACAATCTTATCTATTCATTATAGTGTCGATATGGTCCATCCAATATATTACTTCCAACTACTCACAAGCGACCAATCCTCAGTGAACTTTGGATCGTCCTTTGATAGTTTTTTAATTATTTTAGTCAAAACCGATTTTAGTCCTTTTTCCCTCTTAATGCGCTAGACATTTGAAAATTTTTAGAATGGTCAAATATTATAGCATTTGCAATCGATCCTATACCCGAAGCGTATGGGACACGATGCATAATGTCTTACATAAAGATATGATACTTTATCAATCTTCTGCCATAATATTTTATGTGTCACGTTCTCACAATTCGAACTATGAAGAGGGATGCCGTAATCATAATCGAAATTTGAGAACACACTATGTATCCTTTGACTATATTTATTAAAATTTCTCAATCTAAGCTTTAGCTTTTGAAACGAAGTATAATATTCTCTCCCTTAATTATAGCAAAACAACTTTTCAACCCATGCAACTTTGCAAATTGAATATTTGTTTTTCTATAATTAATATTGCTAACTTGCAATACTTCCCATAATATCATACAAGCATAACACTTATGCTCCCACTATCATGATGATTATTATCATATAAGCATAACACTTATGCTCCCACTAGCTTTGACATGTATTCAGAAAACAGCTGAACTTCCATAAAACAATGCCTATCGAATTTCTAAAGTTCATATTTCTAATGCCAGATGCTTTGATAAGCCTTTATCTAAGCTTCTTAAACTTATACACCTTTGCCTTAGATAGATCATATGTGTGTCTAAACAATTTAGAACTTATATCAATAAGTCCCAAATGTTAGACTAATTTCCAAATCTCACAATTCGAACTATGGAAAGGGATGTCGTAGCCATAATCGAATTTGAGAATACAATTTTCACAATTGCTATCTTCTTAAAATCTCTCTTAGTGAAAGCATTTCCTCACAGTCATTTTTATGAAGGAGGGAATCTTATGACACTTAGATTTTATGGTGTATGAGTTCCTATCCATGTGAATTTTCCAAAACCAAGTTTGTGACAAATTCAAACTCATATGGATTGAACTTTCTTGATTTCTAGCCTTATGGTAACACGAGTGCCCACCATGTATTCCAAGTAGTTTAGCAACTTATCCTTACATATCAATGTACTTTCCATCGATCAAGTCCCTTTGTCTTTATGCATTCAAATGAGAACTCATAGAGTTCACATACATAATTAACTCAACTGGAATGGAACAGAAACAAAATAATGTCAACACGATAGGTTGTAAACCTCAAGTTGTGTGCTGGTGATGATCGATAAGGTTTATTCTTGATTTGTTCTTGAAACCTTTTTCAAGATCATCAAAACTCCCACTGACCTCTTGACATATATGATTCTCTTGTCAGGAAACTTTCCTAGACAAAACAAATATTCAAGAGTTAGTGTAGTTCTTATCAAGACAAAACACTTCACATAATTGGTCCTAGTTGGTCTTTGTCTTATTCAAGACTTCATAACTTACCAATTTAAAATGTACAAGAATAACAAACTTTCTTATTCTACATTTGATAAGTTTTCCAAACCTTCTTAATACTTTTCACTCAAGTCAAAATCTTTACTCTAAGACTTGATATTGGAACGAAGTATGATTGACTTCTTGATTTAATCATTTCTACAATTCTCGATTCCTCTTCTTAGACATGCAATTGCACTAAGATTCACTTAGAGGATGAATTGAGACATGGTTCTTAATCATTAAGACCTATCATAAACCACAATAAAATTTACTCTTCCTTCTTCTTAGAACAGATAAAATTTTATCTTTTTGCCTTCTTGATTATTCTTATTTGTTCTGCCATTCATTGAAACCTTTCAATTAACTCAGAGTTACACTTAATCTTATAAGTATAATCATATTTACTAAACTTTAGTAAATCATGACGAATATCATTATCACTCTTTGTGGTGGACTTGATTGATGCACAACATTATGAACTCGATCTCCTAGTTCTTTACTTGACTCTTTGTCAATGAATTGGTCTTGAATTTCCAATTATAAAGTTTCTCATTCATCACATAACCAAGTTGTATGATTCCAAGTTTCCGTCCAATTGAAACTTGGGCGATGAGAAACTCTCCTTATTTGGCAAATTCTCAACATTTCCACAAATAACATAATTAAGAATCAAATCCATTATTGCTAATAATAGAAACCTTCAAACATCAATTTTTCATACATGCCATTGCAAGGATAAATAAATAAGATAAAATCAAAATTTATTTTATTGCGGAAAAACTTGTCCTTATAATGCAATTCAACTGAAAAACAATGCTATTACATATTTCTCATCAATCTACCCTAACTCTAATGTAGCAGCTCAAAAATCCGATCTTTGAATCCATCCGATCGAAATCAATTTCTTTGTGATCAGATTCAGCAGCTTCTTCCTTAAGCTTCCTTTCTTTTCTTCGATCCTACAAAACATCAAAATGTAACCTTATCACATCATGTATTAAGAATGAAAAATAGGAGCTTATAGAGTTAGTTAATGGATTTTACCTAGAGTAGATCCATACGTCTTGACTCTCCCATCTCTTAGATCTCTCAGGTAAATAGGGCAGCTTCGTCTCCAATGCCCCTTCTCTTGGAAATAAAAGCAAATGGACTCCCTTGGCACATTACATGGGACAATCTCATGCTCAGTCCTTTCTAGTCTTTCAATGTTGCCAATGTCCAATGAAGTATGGGAGTTTGATCGACCAATCAAGTTTGCTTGACCATTGAATCAAATCATCGTTGATTGAGCAGCAACAAGAAAATAGGTCAAATCAATTAGGGTCATGTCGTGAACCATCGTATAGTACTCTCTTACGAACTCACTATACGAATCAGGAAGTGACTGAGGAACCCAGTCAACAACCAACTCCTTGGGGATGACAACACCCAGCATACCCAACCTGTGTGACTTCATCCCTAAGACGTGTGCACACATATACTTTCCATCTTCGTGCTTAATTGTCAATAGGGCTTGAGTGATCTTGAACTTTTCAAGCCTTCGAACTTGTGGGTTAGGGATAACAATTAGAGGAGGTGGAGGAAGTGAAGCATGATCTCTGGTTCCTTGATTATATCTTGGAATATCATCTTCGTTTGGAAAACTTGTTCCAAGGGATTTGGGAAGACCATTGTTAGATTCAGACATCCATAAAATGGGAGAAAATTCAAGTTAAGTTGATTAGAATCCTTGATGTAACACTCAAATGAAACATCAAGCCTAGGATCCAACACAATATTATACAACCTAGAAGAGGGATGCTGTAATCTAGTTGCAGAATATTTGAAGGTAGGTAAATGACGATTTACCAATTTCCACCACGAAAAATGAAAAAGAATTTTAAGTTTTAAATGAATTGAAACTCCTAGATCTTTTGAGATTCATTGAACTTTTCAATGGCATGTTTAATCTCGATTAAGCCCTTTTATTTGTGACTGGGATGCCGAGGATCACAAACAAAGTGTGAATAACCATACGAATCTATGTGGTACACTCAATGCTACTATCACCTAATCAATGTGCCGGTTAGCCACAAACGATCCATTGATCTATGACAAGCATCGAGCGACCCTTCGCTACCAAAGTCATCTCCAAATTTAGTGTGCCGGTTAACCACACACGCTCCACTAACGTTTGACAAGGGTATGAAGTGTAATTCCATGGATTAGCATACAATTTCACATTTTTCCTGAAGTAACTATGATTTGGGAATTCGTAAAAGCATTTAGTTACTTTGTTCTTTATTATACTTATAATGGAAGGTTGTGACCTATCCTACCTGTTCGGCTAACGACCCTCCACTAGTCAAGAGTGCGGTGGGTAAGAGTGGATACCCATTCAATTGCCATTTTATAGGCAATTTCCTTAAACACCCCTTATAGACCAGCTTCGTGAATGAGGCCTACTAACGGTAAGACTGACTCTTTACTCATATATATATATATATATATATATATATATATATATATATATATAGTATAGGGTGTATTTTACACTTTTAAAATACTAGGAGGTTTAATTTAATAAATTATACTTTTAACTTAATTAAATGTAAACCAAAACTTTACGGAATTATTAACTCTCTTTTAATTATACACTTTAATTAATTAATAAAACCATAAGGGTGCAATTTGAACTTTTCAAAGTACAAGGTTTTTAGATCTTATGATTTCAAATTAAGACTTTTAATTAAAATTGAAAATCCAAAACTTGAGGGCAAGTTTTGAAACTTTTTCAAACTTAGGGTTTAGAATTTAAATATTTCAAAATTAACCTTTTAATCAAAATTTAAATTACAAAACTTGAGGACAAATTTTGAAACCTTTCAAAACACTAAGGTTTAACTATTTAAATTTCAAAAACAAAAACTTTTAAGTTCAAAATTTAAACTATAAAACCTAAAGGGTACGAATTGAAACTTTTCAAACATACTTGGTCAAATATTTATCTAATAATAATCCTATATTATCCATATTTAACCAAATCCATTAATTTTGATAAGGATAAACATTCCAAACATAAAAAATCAATTTTAGGCAATAAAAACGAGTTTTGGTAATTATCCTTAGCAAAATCTGCTAAAAAAATCGAAAATCCCGGCAACAGACAAGCAAACTCGTCGAGTTGGGTCTAGAACTCGTCTAGTTCATGCCAAACTCGTTGAGTTCAGTATGAACTCGTTGATTTCATGCTCCAGACAACAAACTTTCGATTTTTCTGATCTTTGGCAGTCCAATTATGCATCTATTCAATAGAAAAATGACCTAGGCTCTGATACCACTGATGGGTTTTGAGCATAACATCAATCCTATGGTATTCATGCAACCCTCATTGCTTGGATCTAGTTTTTCTACTTTGAACATGCAATAAACTTCCAAGACTTACAAACCCTAGATCTAGCATACTATTAATCAAATTAACATATGAATTAGGGTTTAGATCTTACCTTGATTGTTATGTAGCAATAACAATCAATTCCTTGGCTTCAGAAAGCTTAGTGCATCAAGTGTTGCACCTCTAATGGAGTCACAAACACCACTAAGCAACTTGGATGAAGAGAGAAGAGAGGGGAGGCACCAAAACCGGTTGGAAACCCTAAAGGAAGTGTTAGCAACGTTTTTGGTGCCTAAGGGCTCCTTATATACTTAGGATATTAGGGTTATCAAGCTAGGAAACCCTAATTTGACTGCTTAAGCCCTAAGCAGCCCATTGACTCCTTCTTTAGAAGCCATGGATGATTTCTAATGGGTTTCTCCATAGAATTCGTCCACTCCTCCTTCTATGGAGTCCATAAGCCCATCTATGTAATTATCTTATAATTACACAATAAGTCCCTTAAGATTAGTTAATCTCCTTTAGCCACAAAGTTAATTCTTAATTAATTCTTGACTAATATTAATTATAAAATATGATTTCTCCTTAAATATATTATTCTTATAATATATTAATAAATCATAACTAAACCTTTCTCTCCTTAATTCATCCTATGGTGAAGGCAACCCAAAAGGACCATGCTCATAATCGGGTCAAGTACATACCAAAATAGTTATGGACTTAGACACTAATCCAACACTCGCTACGATCACTATGAATTTGTAGAAATGCCCTTTGGTTTAAAAAATGCACCAACAGTGTTCATGGACCTGTTGAAATGTGTGTGTCGACCATACTTAGACAAATTCGCAATAGATTTCATCAATGATATTCTGGTCTACTCACGAAGTAAGGAAGAACACAGCCAACAATTGCAACAAGTCTTGGAAACGTTAAGGATAGAGAAGTTGTATGTGAAGTTTTTGAAATGTGAATTCTAGATTCGAAAGGTGGACTTCCTAGGTCATGTAGTTAGCAAGGATGGGATACGTGTTGATCCTTCTAAGATCAAAGCTATCGAAAACTGGGCGACCCCACGAACCCCGACAGAGATTCGTCAATTTCTAGGTCTAGCTGGCTAGTAAAGGATATTCATTCAAAACTTCTCAAGGATCGCAAAGCCACTCACCACCCTAACTCAAAAAGGTGTAACTTACAATTGGGTGGAGAAACAAGAAACTGCTTTCCAAACACTAAAGCAAACCCTTTGCAGCGCACCGATTTTGTCTCTCTAAGAAGGGACTAAAGATTTTATAGTTTACTGTGATGGGTCAAAGAAAGGGCTAGGTTGCATTCTTATGCAACGAGGAAAGGTTATATCCTATGCCTCGAGACAACTTAAGAACAATGAGGTCAACTATACCACACACGACCTTGAACTGGGAGCAGTGGTTTTTTCTTTAAAGATCTGGAGGCATTACCTGTATGGTACGAAATGCATAATCTTTACAGACCACAAAAATCCTCCAGCACATCTTCGATAAAAAAGAACTGAACATGAGGCAACGACGATGGGTAGGACTACTCAATGATTACGAATGTGAGATTCGCTATCATCCCGGTAAGGCCAATGTAGTAGCAAAAGCCCTTAGTCAGAAAGAGTATTCGGGCCGTCGAGTAAAGTCTCTGACCATGACTATCCATTCCCACCTATCCACAAATATCAAGGAGGCTCAGTTGGAAGCCTTGAAACCTGAGAACGTGACGGGTGAAGCATTAAGAGGAATGGAAATGAAATTGGAAGTCAAGGGTGATGGAGTTCGTTATATCATGAATCGGATCTGGACACCAAAGTTTGGTGGCTACAGAGATGTTGTCATGAATGAAGCCCATAAAACTTGATACTCTGTTCATCCGGGTTCAGACAATTTGTATATGGACCATAAGAAACTCTATTGGTGGCCAAACATGAAAGATGAGATTGCTACGTATGTGGGCAAGTGTCTGACTTGTGCCAAAGTCAAGGTAGAATATCAGAAGCCTTTGGGTTTATTGCAACAACTAGAAATACCTGAATGGAAGTGAGAACAGATAACTATGGAGAAGTTAACAAGGATGTACATTAAAGAGATAGTACGGTTACATGGTGTGCCAATATCCATTATCTCTGATCGAGATAGTAGATTTACCTCACGGTTTTGGCAATCACTGCAAAAGTCCTTGGGAATCAATCTTAACATGAGTACAGCATACCATCCTCAGACTGATGGGCAAAGCGAGAGAACCATACAAATGCTGGAAGACATGTTAAGGGCTTGTGTGATAGATTTTGGTAAAGCTTGGGATACCTATTTACCATTAGTTGAATTCTCCTACAAAAATAGCTATCACACTAGCATCAAAGTTGCACCTTTCGAAGCTCTTTATCGTCGTAAGTGCAGATCTCCTCTGTATTGGGCTGAAGTGGGTGATACACAACTAGCCAAGAACCAAGTATTGGACAGTACTCTAACCGGTCCCGAGATCATTCGACAAACCACAGAAAATATGGTACAAATCCCGGAACAATTGAAAGCTTCTAAAGAAAGACAGAAGAGTTATGCGGACAAACGACGAAAACCCTTGGAATTTCAGGTAGGTGACTGTGTCCTGTTAACGGTCTCACCATAGAAAGGAATAATATGTTTCGGGAAACGTGGAAAACTAAATCTGAGGTACATCAGACCATCCGAGATTCTTGCTATAATTGTTCTGGTTGCTTATAAACTCAAACTACCACATGAATTCAGTAACATTCATCCCTTTTTTCACATCTCTAATCTCAAGAAGTGTCTGTCTGATGAGACTCTTGTAATCCCACTTGACGAAATCGAGTTAAACGAGAGTCTTCACTTCATGGAAGAACCAGTGGAAGTCATGGATACGGAAATCAAAAGAAAAAAAACAAAGTCGTATACCAATACTGAAGGTTCGGTGGAATGCCAAGCGGGGACCTGAATTCACTTGGGAATGAGAAGATTAAATGAAATAAAAGTATCCACATCTTTTCCCTAGTTCATAAGTACCACTTTAGAAAAAATTTTGGGACGAAATTCCCTCTAACGGGGGGATAATGTAACAACCCATTATTTCATATCAATATAAGTCTAAACTACAACAATATGCAAGTGATTTAACATTATAACATTTATACAGTAAGAACTTTTAATGCTGTAGGGTATGTTTATATAAGTTAGTGTATAAACATACTTTGAAAAACATACTCCTATGTAGTATATATATATATATATATATATATATATATATATATATATATATATATATATATATATAATGAAACATATATTGATTTAAGTCTTAACTCAAATAAAGGGGTTTGTATTTAACTTAATATATAAAAAATTAAAGTTTATATATAGTGTTTACAAATTAAGGAGTATTATCCTGAAAGCTCAAACCGTGAACCCTCTTTACGAATGAATTCAAACCATGAACACCTTTGGAATATAAAGCAAACCGTAAACACTTCCTTTATGGAAGTGTATGACTATAAACCCTTCTTCTTTGACTTTAAGATCTGAAAACTCCAATTTCCTTTTAATCTAAACCGTAAACACTTAATGTTTGGGAGTGTTGGACCGTAGACGCATCAAATATCTTCATATCTTATCCAAAGTTAGCTTCCCAATGTGATTACCAACGTAAACCTTACATTCACCACCTCATGAGTTTCCTTCATATTTAAGGTACAAATTAATCCAGTTGACACTTAAAATAAACTCATTTCACTCATATGCTCTCGAAACATATATCAAAGTTCTTCGCATATGCAAGCAGTTACCCAGAAATCTTCAAGCTTTCATAAGAACTTCTCTTCAATTAGTAAGTAATCTATACAAACTAGTGTTATGGTGTCATGACATACGGTCACACTTGTGACGAAAAAGTAAGTGTGGTGGTAGGATATGGTCAAATTTGTTAGGCCTTAAAATTTGTGGTTGTAAGTTATTTTTGTTGTAGTGGTTGTTGAAACTCCATTTATAATCTTTTCAACTTTTTGTTAAATGCCTTAATATTCATCAAAAACACTTATATTGTTTTGATGATTTGCAACTAATATTATTGGATTATATGGCAATAATTCTACAAGAAAAGAAGTATCATTTTATTTTAAATTTACACAAGAAATCAATACATATTTCTATTGAAATCATAGACAATTATGTTCTAACGAACTCTCATATTGTATGGACCAATCTGCTTAAATTTTCGTTTTGAAAATCTATTTGTATCCTAGATGTAAATCCACTAGAGCACGGGTATAATTCTGCAAGATGGAGTCCATTTCTTCATTGATGTCCTTTTTATGAAGTCACTCCCTCTCGAGGAAAGTTAGAGGTTCTCTGAACCATATAATAGAGAAATAATTGACTTATGCCTTATATTATGTTAGAGATCTAGTTTTTCCTCTGTTTCTTCTTCATGAGAAAATTATTTCTACCCAAATGTTTTTGGAGCATTTTTCTTTGCTTTACCAAGACATGAAAACATATTTTCAAAGTATGATACATTTGTTAATTCCATTATTGTGACTTTATGAATATCCAGTAATTTAGAGCAATGTACAAGAAAACAATAATCATTATTTTTTTGTGCGTAACCAATAAACTCAAAATCAACAATCTTGGGTTCAATCATTACAACTTTTGGGTTAGTTATAACAACATTTGCAAGACACCCACACATTCAAATGTATCTATGAGATGGTTTTATAGCCGACCGTAACTTGTATGGCCGTTTATCCGTTTTATTTTGGTGTACCTTATTTAAAAGTTAATTATCTTACTAGACGGCTTCCCCCCACAATAACCATAGAAACCATAACTTATCAACATGACAAATCTTTTAATATATGAGTTTCCATGTTTGTGATACGTTTTTTTTGTGTTGAATTAGATAGAATAAGCTCATGTCTTATACCAGGATTTGCAAAATAATAATAATAATAATAATAATAATAATAATAATAATAATAATAATAATAATATCTTCAAATGCTAATACATAGTCACCTCCATAATCACTTCTTATTACATTAATCTTTTTGTTGAGTTGATTCTCAACTTCTTTTTTATATACTTTAAATTTCTTTATCGTTTCATCTTTACTTTTAAGTATGTTAACATAACAAAGTTTAGTGAAATCATCAATAATATGATTAAGTTCTTACTTCCACCTTTAAATGGATTTGACTTCATGTTAGACACATACACACACACACACACACACACACATATATATATATATATATATATATATATACATATATATAAACACGAATTAATACAAGTGGTTATGTCGTCATTTCAACGGACTGGAATGACTGCCGTGTTAACTTTGATTCAACACAAGTATTACATTTATATTTTCAGTCTATATGAATGTAAGACATGTGTTCAAGTTTGATTAACCGCCTTAATGTGTCAAAATTAACATGTCTAATTCTAGCATGCTACATATTAGAAGACTCAAGCAAGTACGCGGAAGTGTTATCCATGCCATTGATACTATGCATCAGATGGAATTTAAGCATTCCACCATCCTCATATCACCTACTTAAAAACATACCTTTTTGGCTAATACCAATTTATTTGACTCAAACATCAATCAAAATCCATGATTCTTCAATAACTGTCTAAAGACTAACTGCTCCCTAATGTCTGGTGCAGATAACACATCATTGTGGGTTAGCTCTTTTCGAGGTGATATCATTTCTGGAATAAATTTTTTCCTCGACATGGAGAAAAATAGAAGATATCTGCAACTTTAAAGTTCTTGCACCATTCCATCTTTAATCACACAATGTAACATTCATTTTCGGGTATGTCTCTTCTAAACCCTAAGTGCAAATTCCTTTCTTTTTTTTGGTGTTCAAGCTAGTACATGAAGCGTACAGGGTGGTACGCTTAGCGTACTAGCCCGAGGATGATAACGCCTTTAGACCACCTATGTTGGGCGTACATTATGTACACATGGCATACGTATGGTTAATGAAACCCTAATTTTTAGGGTATCGAAACCCTAGTGAGATCTTGAGGGTTTTGAGCCATAAAGTGTGTTGGTTGGTGCTTTTTGAAGGAGAAGAAGAAGTGAACCATTTGGAGTTGTGCTTGGAGCTCGAAGATCTAAGATTTGTTTACTATTTTCTATCCTTATGAGGTAAAAAACTTCCATCTTGTTAGCTTATGATGCTAGATCTAGTTTTGAGACCATTTTGTGCTTTTGGAGTCCATGGTAAGATTGTTGACCCTCTTGATTCTTTCCAGAAAAAATTAATGGTAGATCTATGGATCTCTTGGCCCCTTTGTCCATAAAAATACAATCTTTGAAGTGTTATGGACTCATGCATGTGTTAAGACCCTTTATTATGTTCTTTTGAGCTATGGAACCCCATTAAGCCATGCATGCATGTGAAATAGCCAACTTAACGTGATAAACCACCTTAAGGAAGTTAGATCTAAGTGATGGGCTGAAGTCTAAACCTATTAAGGGCTTAATGATGAATGTTGGCCAGTCTTGGTCTACATTGGGCGTATAAGCTGATACGTTGTGCGTACAAGCCCCTAAGCGAGTAAAGTAAGTGTATGAGTTGTGTACGCCTTGTGAACTTAGCAGTAGGCTTCAGAATTATGGGCTTCTCGGTAATTGGTCCATATTGGACCTTAGTAGTTTTAGGTATTGTTGGGCCATCAGAATTCTATTTTGGGACTCATGTCATTTTATTGTACTCTTTTGGTTAAAGGCCCATGAAAGCATTTGGGCCCAATTTCGAAAATTGACCCAGACTTTAGTCGTGGGTGGTTATTTTGGAATTGGGCCATTTAGACAATTGGATTGGACCTTGGACTTAAGCCAAGTTTGGGAAATGGTAAAAGGTTCTTATACCCTTGTTTGGGCACTTAGTGGGAGTCAGGATCCAATTATTAATTGGATATTATTTTATGATTATAACTCGGGGGTTTTAACAAGCCAGCAACCATAGATTTATCTATGAGACTCAACAGTCTGAGGTGAGTTCCCTCACTATGCTTGGCAGGTCGAAGGCACTAATACCGGTCCATAATTGTTATGTTTAGGATGCAAGATGTTTGCATGACTGTTGCATAAGGTTTTGGATTTTATGTTACCGGGTGGGGTCTTATGTTAGGTTGGGCCTGATGCGTGGCGGGGACCCGATAACCATCTTATATGATATCTATCTATTGAATATGGCATGTGTTATGTATACGTGTGTTTACTAGGCAAGACCAGACGTCAGGCAGGGCCCGATGACTAACCTGCATGTGGTATTTTGAGTAACTTACTAAATTTTAGGCTTACGATTTTCAGTCTTTGTTTCATGTACTTCTAAATCGAAAGGGAAGAGCTCGGGGTGATTGTAGAGAACACACCATCATTTTCTGCATTTTGAGATTTACTCTAATATGATATGATGTATTGACATACTTTGATCTTTTGAGTTGTATGAACATGTTTTGATTACCGTTTTTATAAAATTGAAAATGAAAATTTTGGTTCTTAATTTTGGGAAGCTATAAGTTGGTATCAAAGCCTTGTTTAGATGGATCCGGACATACCCTCAGGTGTGTTTGAACTCAAAATGAGGAATTGGTGATATTTTTCAAACATATTGGTTTAAAGAAAAGAGTTTTCTAATACAAGAAAGGGTGTGGTGCATGAAATCGACCGGGCTCAAGTAAGTTTTCCCAAATTACCCATACATGTTATCTGATATGATTTGATTTGTGAATTTGAGAATCGCATGCTAGTTAGGGCTAAGGATCTTCTCGGTAATTTCATGATAGAATGCTAGGAGAGATGATTTTGTATGCCTATTTTATGAGCTTGTAGACTTGCATGCTAGTAATGATTAGGCAGTGATAGGGTGGCCTGATTTGTCTATGCTTAGTTTTGATTACTTGATTTTCGAATGTTGCTTGCTTTGTGATTTTTAGGAGTTCTCACCATCTTCAGCTAACTAGTAAGGAAATATGCTAAGTTACAGATTATGGAAATATGCAGCTCTTGTTTGAGTCCAACTGTTGTAGTGTGAGATCTCTCATTTGAAGAATTATCTAGTTTTGGTGATATGTAATTGTATTCATGAGCTAGTTAGAGGAAGTTAGCGGAAGTTCCTTCTACACCTGATGGTGGAGAGTGGTGTGGAGTTTTCCCTAGGAAAACCTAGGAAGGGATTTAGTGTTGGGAGCCTTATATTCATGAGGGTTAATTGTATGGATAAAACCTTACTTGGCGGATTCAAGGAAATCCTTGAGGAAAATATTGATAGGTGGAGAAGATAGTGTGGGCCCGTACTACTGGAAGTAGAGTATCCGTAATCAGGTCAAGGAGAGTTGCAATGGAACTAGGAAGCTTGTAGAGTTTTTAATCCCTCAATGTATTTTGATACATATATTGATGGTTTATTTGGTCTATTTTTAGTATGGTGAGCTTGGAAGGCAGACAGGGTTGGCAGTTCTAGTGATGGGGAGGGCTCGAGCTCATGTTCTAGAGTCGGGCGGTTGGACGACCAGACGAGGGAGTTCATTTCATCTGAGATTACGCATTGAATTCTTAAGCAGACTCTTGTAATCTTTGTTACGGTTAAGGAGGGCATTCTGGAGATTTTGGATGAGCGGTTGAGCTCATTTCATTTTGAGATGGTAGCCTTGGTAGGGGTGTGTTCATTGACCTTCAGAGAGGTATGGGCATGTGGAGCTCTAGACTACCATGTGGAGAAGGGCCCAATAGCGAGCAGGAGATGCTTTGCATATGTTGCTAATGCCTTCCACACAAGCAGTTGTCGCGAGGGGGCTAATGTCAGACTTCCTTCCTATCTTTTGAAGGACAGGGGACGAGACTGGTGGGATGAGATAGGGTGTGCAGTTAGTGATGATGTTGTTGATACAATGACATGGGATGATTTTATGATGAGATTCACAATTGAGCTTGCACCAATGATTAGTGATTGAGGTGCATAAGTTGGAGCAAGAGTTTCAGGAACTCCACCAGACTACTAAGACGGTGGCTGAGATCACCGCGACATTTCGAGAAAGGGCGCTTTTAGTTCTACGGTATATGGTGGACGAGGAGATGAAGAAGGCCAGGTATCATGAGATCTTGAGGAGCGATATTTGGCAGTTTGTGAGTCGATCTAGTTGCAAGAAACTCGACGATATGATAGCGAGAGCTCGGGAGAGAGAGAGAGATTGATATAGAGATGGAGTGTAAGAGGAAGCCAGAAAAGGCTCACGTTATAGTGGGATCGGGAAAGATGCCCAAGGTTCATGATTCGAGATCGAGAGGCCAGCAGGTTAGGAGCCGCTATGGGAAATGCAGTAAGATGCACGAGGGAGCGTGAAGGGTGGGTGGTTTGGGCTGCTTTAAGTGCTGCCGGATGGGTCATTTTAGCAGAGATTGCATTGCTACTACCACCGTCTCCCCAATATATGATCTGATTTGCTTTTATTTCATTCCGAAGGGCCACAAGAAGGCCCATTGTCCAAGTTTGATTGCAGTAGGACTAGTGTCGGCACCCTTTCTTGCAACTCTAGGAAATTATTGATGGTCGCTAGGACAAGGCAGATGCAGCTGTGGCAGAAAGCAGGGCTTTTCAGTTGATGGCCGTGGAGGCTTGCATGACACCTAATGTGGTGACAAGTATGTATCTTCACCTTATCTCCTTATTTATGCTAAATTCCTTGCTTATGTGTATGTGTTTTATTTTAGAATTGTTCTTCGTGAATGATATTCCTACTTTGGTAATGTTTGATTTGGGGGTAAAATGATCTTTTATGTCTCTTGCGCTTACCAAGAGGTTTTCCGGAGCTCCGGGGGAGCTGGATTGTCCTTTATATGTCGAGATTACAGATGTTCGATTTGTCCAGGGAACGAGGGTTCATCGGGGGTGTACTCTTCAGGTGTTCAGTGAGCAGTATCCGATTGATTTGGTTCCCATCCCTTTGCATGGGAACAAGGTTATTGTGGGTATGGACTGGAAAAGCCCCAATGGGGGAGAGTAATTGGTTCAAAGAGATAGAGCTCAGAGTAGGTCGCATTTTTTTTCATCAGCGAGGGCCAGATGTTATATTCAGCAGGGTTGTTAAGGATTTGTCTCCTATGTTATGGATACTCAAGATAAGGGTAAGGCGAATGTGGATGATGTGTCGATTGTGCGGTATTATCTCGATGTGTTTACAAAGGATTTGTATGGGGTCCCTCTTGAGAGGTAGGTTGAGTTCGGGATTGATCTGGTTCCAGATGCAGCTTTGATAGACAAAGCACCATATTGGTTGGCTCCACCCGAGATGCAAAAGTTGTGTTGCAGGAGCTATTAGAGAGTGGATTCATTCGACCAAGTAGTTTGCCATGGGGAGCACCGATCTTATTTATGAAGAAGAACGATGGGTCCCATTGTATGTGCATTGACTACCGGGAGATCAACAAGGTAACAGTGAAGAACCGTTATCCACTTCTGAGGATTGATGATCTATTTGACTAACTTCATGGTGCATCTTGGTTCTCCAAGATTGATTTGTGATAAAGTTATCATCAGATGAGGGTTAGAGATGAGGATGTGCAGAAGACAACTTTTTTGGACTCGTTATGGTCATTACGAGTTCGTGGCGATGCCTTTTGGGCTCACCAATGCTCCAACTATGTTCATGGATCTCATGAACCGCGTGCGCAAGCCGATGCTGGATCGGTTTCTGAACGTATTCATTGATGATATCTTGGGTCACTCCATGACCTAGGAGCATCACGAGGAGCACTTTAGGGAAGTACTAGAGACTTTGAGGAGGGAGAGACTTTTCGCAAAGTTCTACAAGTGTGAGTTCTGGTTGCACGAGGTGCAGTTTTTGGGGCATCTTGTCAACTAGAATGGTATAGTAGTCGATCCAGCCAAGGTTGAGGCCGTGATGCGGTGGGAGTTTACGAGATCTCCATATGTGATTTGGAGTTTCCTTGGTCTAGCAGGTTATTATTGGATGTTTATCCAACATTTCTCCAAGTTAGATTTTCCTTTGACTCGGTTGACAAAGAAGATGGTTACTTTTCGCTGGTGGCCTGAGCAACAAGTAACTTTTGAGGCCTTGAGATAGTGGTTGTGTGAGGTGCTGGATTAGTGTCTAAGTCCATAACTATAATTGGTATGTACTTGACCCGAGAGTAGCATGGTCCATTTGGGTTGCATATCACTAGGACAATTTGATAGGATGGACTTTTGAGAAGAGGTTATTTATGATTTATTAATATATTATAAGTTCTAATATAACAATATGAAATCATATTATTTAATTAGTATTGATCAAGAATTAATTTGGAATTAATTATGTGATCAAAAGAGACTAATTAAATATATGGGGATTGATTGTGTAAATCATTCATTCATATAAAGTGGGCTTATGATCCATAGTTCTTTATGTTGGGCTAAACCCATGTGGTAACCCATGGATAGTCCATGGAGATAAAAACCCATGGAGCATAAGGAATATGGAAATTCATGCACATTAGGGTTTGCATGGTGTAACCCTAATGTAGCCACACTCTATAAGAAGCCCCTTGGTTGGTGAAATTGGGACTAGTAACTCTTGGAGTTCATGTGAGCCAATTTGTGCAAGAAACTCTCTCAAAGTTATCCTTTTGTCCAAAGGTGTGTTGTGATTCCACTTGAGGCATTCATCCTATTGGTGCTAAGCTCTTAAAGGTCTAAGGTTTCAAGGAACAACAAAAAGTATGTCATTCAACTAGTTTTATATTGTTTATACTCCATAATATGCTAGTTAGGATGATGCTTTGGAAAAATGAAAATTTGCATGTATAATAGAGAAACCATAGATCCAAAGCATCGAGTGTAAGAATGCTCAAACCCTTCATGAGGCACCGATTTTGTGTAACGACCGAAAAATTCCAACCAATTTAAACTTTTCAAAAACACCCCGATTTCATTAATTTATTACAAAAAGGTTTTCATTACAGTTAAATTAAAGTATTCCTAGAATCTCATCACAACATAAACATGAGGAGCGGTACGATCACGCCTTTGCCTTGCCACGGTCTCCTGAAGAACCTAAAAAACATAATGTCACACCCCAAAACCAAGAACGGCGGAAACATTCTGGGGCGGAGGACGTCATGTAAGGTAATCACAACACAGTAAATGTAAATAGGCAAACAACATCATCCATTGCATTAAATATATAATTTTAATACATGCGTGTTCTGTACAGTTTTAGACACCAAAAATATAACATAAATCAAAATAATAAAATGATGAGTCTTGAGTATGCTCCATTATCTCAAAAGCTGGCATCGGTACCTGTCTACTGATGACCTGAGAATACAAGTTATTTTGAAAGAGTTTATCAGCATTAAGCTGGTGAGTTCATAAGTATTTTAGTGTCAATGTTCGTTGTCAAAAACGTTTGAACCTGTCTCAATGTATAAGTTTGTAAAAATGTAAGTAAATGTTTAAAAGTGTTTGCAAAAGTTTGAATCTCTCAGAAAATCCTATATTTTCTATAAAAGTAACCTTCTACCGAGGCTTAAATGTTTTGTAAACTCGTCTGTTGTAAAAGTGTGTAATTACCCAAGTATAACTATCATTTGATAAAATATAGTTCATACATTAATGCTTAAGTGAGATTATCACCAAAATATGTAATGGGTAAATCATTGTAGTACTGTAGTTTTGTATAATAAGAACTACTGTTGTACTAATTAATACTACCTTAAACCGGATTTATATTAAGGTA
The DNA here is from genome assembly GCF_051521515.1 of Lactuca serriola. Classification (NCBI taxonomy): domain Eukaryota; kingdom Viridiplantae; phylum Streptophyta; class Magnoliopsida; order Asterales; family Asteraceae; genus Lactuca; species Lactuca serriola. Next base: position 170,490,763 of record NC_136408.1, on the reverse strand, counting down.
TAATGTGATAATTGCACCATACTATCGACTGATAACAACAACATAAAGAACGGTCGTAATAACGGAATGACGTTTGGCACCCACAGACCTGCAGGTCCGGCTGTAGCTAGCAGCAAGGTGTAGGATAGTCAATCCAGTATAGATCTATACGCAAACTCAACGCTCTCCCTCCAAGAGAATTCTGGCTACAACTCGGGCCATGACATTTAAGGCATGCTCCGATACAGTGGATCACATTTGTTATCGTATTCTTGCATATGTGATGAAATGTTTCTTGTTCTAGTATAGTTGTATATGTTCTCGTAGTATAGTTGTATATATTCTCTTCCTAGTATAGACTCATGAATGAACTGACTCATTGATCTAGCAGTTGTAATAGTATGGTTATGTGTTACCCCGATGGTAACTTGTTAATGGTGCGTCTAGTACGTATGGTTATGGAAGTACTTTTATGTCTATATATGTATATTTGATATGTAATTAACATGGAAACGACCTTCGGATGGTCACCCAAAATCCCACCAGACCACATCCAAATCAAGGAAAAGGAAATAGGGTGGATGGCCTTCCTAAGCCCTTTAAACATTATTTATACGTCTATACATATATGGGCATGCAATTTATAATATAAAAACATAAATAAGTATTTATAAGACATTTGAAACATAAGTATTATTTTTAAAGAAAGATTGACTTGATGTCAATCTATAAAACAATTTGAAGGCGTAGATTTGATTAAAACAGATTAAGTATAAGGAACATTAGTTTAAATCACAGTTGCAGTGTAAATTCGAAAAGTAAATGGGTTTGGAAAACATTTAGAAGTAAAACAGTTTGATAGGTAGTTTGAATAGTGATAAAATCATGGTTTCCCTAGTTATTAATCACATGTGCTTAATGCAATCACATGTGATTGAAACAATAACTATAAGTATTTAACTTGTATCCCCCCCTTGAAAGCATATAAAAGCATTTAGAATATTTAAAAAGGTTGATTAAGGGGTATGAAACTCACATGATTGATTGAAGAAAGCGAGATGGAAAACCGGGCAGAGTTTCGTCTCGGAAAACGGATTTTTCTCGGGATTCTCGGGAATCTCGGGAGTAAAATCGATCCTCGGGACTTGAGCAAAAAGACCAGAGCTTCGGGTTATAACGGGCACGGAAAACGAGGCAAGGTTGTGAGAGAGAGAAGAGAAATGAGCAACATTTTTAGAAAGCCTCGCATCCTATTTATAGGAAGGCTGAACTGCCTCCGTACGCAGGGCGTACGCTCGTACGCAGCGCGTACGCGTACGTCATGCATGACTGAAGCCTCGACTGCCTCGGTTCGGATGGGACGGGTTGCTGGGTACGCGGGTCGGATGGGACGGCGGGTCGGACGGGACAGCGGGTCGGATGGGTCGGAGCTTCGGACGGGTCGGACGGTTTAGAATTCTTCGGATAGTGCGACGTGGACGATCCGAGACCCTCGATCTCAGTACGCGGGGCGTACGAAGGTACGTAGGGCGTACTTCGGTCCAATCCGATGACTCCCCTTCGGATATTACCGGGAATTTATAATTAAATTTACATTTATTATAAATAAACTTCAAAAATTCATATCTCCATCATACGAACTCCGTTTCTGACGTTCTTTATATCCACGCGAAGGTGAGACCATGATCTACAAGTTTCGTTTAGATTCCGTTGGCAAATTCCGAAATTATTTTTATTATTTATTTATTAAAATGACGTGATTAAGGAATTTCTTCAAAATTTCATAACTTCCTCATCCGAAGTCAGATTTGAACGTTCTTTTTATGTACGCAAACCTTGATATGATTCCTACTACTTTATTTAATCCGAACAAGATTTTAGGAAGGTTACATTTTGACCTAATTTTGATCGGTTTTACATTACATTGACTCGAAATATCGGGTTGTCACACATAAAACCACAACTGTAAGCCCGAAAGCTTAGTGAGATATCCCCAATATACCAACCACATATACCATACACGCATAACATGTCATATCATATCCGATCACAGAACAGCCATGCACTACGGGTCTACTGTATGACTGGTCCGCCGCACCGGCCAACAGTCCACCTGGTCCACCCTCCGAGTCTAGCCATATACATCAAGTCTACAGTGTGATTGGTCCGCCCGCACTGGGCCTTCAATCCACCCGGTCCACTCTCTAAGTCTACAGTATGACTGGTTCGCCTTCGTCGGGCCTTCAGTCGGCCTGGTCCACTCTCCGAGCCTCGGCACGTCTGGTCCGCCCTCTTGGGGCCTACAGCCTATCCGGACCGCTCGCTGGGCCTTCGGGACGACCGGTCCACCCTGAGTATCTTGGCCTACAATACAAAGTAGGACCCGCCTCAACCCAACTCCAATCCAAACAACCATGTGCACATAAGCATACAATCATATAAGAATTAACAGTCAACAAACCAATCAAACATATCACATAACATATCATCATCCTAACCAGGGTACCGACGTAGCCGGTCACTAGCATAGCATCACCCGACATCTCAGGATACCGAACTCAACCAGGTCTCTAACGTATACCATCCTAGCTACCAGGATGCAACATATCAAAGCAATAACGTACAACAAATACCCGGATCTCAATCCGATAAAGGGCCGGCCTTGGTGCCTTAGACCCTGTTGATATAATGAGGATAACTCACCTGGAAACTGCCGGCTAAAAAGATAAGATCCGGCTGCTCCAAACACAAACTCCTCCACTGAACAACACCAAAGCACTAAACTCAATAATTACCAATAATTACCAATAATTACCAAAATATCCCTGGCAGACAACAGGTCAACCCTTGGTCAAAGTCAAAGTCAACCCTTCACTGACTCTACTCGCCGAGTCAACCTGATGACTCGCCGAGTCCCCATGCCCAATATTTCCTTCAATCCGCAACCCAACTCGCCGAGTCACCCCGAGACTCGCCGAGTCCAACAATTCTGAGTCCACTCGCACACAACTCACCGAGTCATCCTTTGACTCACCAATTCTCGGCTCAACCAGAAAAGATTGGGACTCTTCGACAAGACTCGCCGAGTCCAAGAACAAACTCGTCGAGTCTAAGGTTATCTTCAACCTACTCGCCGAGTTGTTCTTCCAACTCGCCGAGTTCCAGGCCATCTTCATCCAACTCGCCGAGTTATTCTTCCAACTCGCCAAGTTCCAGCCTATCTTCAAGCAACTCGCCGAGTCCACCCATGTGACTCGCCGAGTACCACCGGGTCTGAATCCATACCGAGGCTTTCCAAGCCATGCAGATGATCCAAACCATATATCTACCCTTCCTAAGGCCATCCATCACGTAAAATGGCAAACTTTACGTGAATCCAAGGAGATCTAGGCATTTTCACTCTAGGGTTTGGGTTTGGGAAAAGATAGCTCCTTCAATCACTCAAAAACAGGGACTTTTATGCATTCTAACCCTTCTCCATTCCAGATCTGAGGTAGCAACCTCAGATCTAACCTCTAAACTCCAATACACCAAAGGATATGATCTCTAACACCTCCAAAAATGATGAATCTAGATAATAGCAGCTCAAACAATGAAATAATACCTCAAAAGGAAGCTCCAAGAGAAGATTAATCCGGATCCTTGCAAAACCCTTTGATCCAAGTCTCTTCTCCTTCAAGATTTCCTCAACAACCACTTCTCCAAGCTCCAATTGCAGTCTAATCCCTCACAATCACGTCTTAGGGCTATTTGGACTTCAACAGAGGGTAAAGAGGCTGGGGAGAGGGTATAATGTTCTTTATATAAGGCTCATCCTCCAGATTTAGGGTTTTCTCCACTCAGCGCCTACTCGCCGAGTCCATCCGCTGACTCGCCGAGTCGGCCACTTAACACGCGACCAAAGTCACGACCCTACTCACCGAGTCCACCCATGGACTCGCCGAGTTTCCCCTTCCTAACTTACTCTTTTAGCCCTTCAACTTTACTCTTGATATTCTGGGATGTTACAATTCTCCCCCACTTAAATTAGGCTTCGTCCTCGAAGCCTGCAGCAACTCGACTTTTGAGCCACTCCCGCAACGCACCACCTGACATTAACCAGACCAGGTTCCTCAAAGCACAACCATCGAAACTCGAAACTCACTTTCTCTTTTCTGACGGTGTCCTGACCACCGTCTCAAGCCGGCCACCGGCTTTACCCTCCGATAACCACACCTAATCAGGCTCCACACTTATCAACCGAGTACCACTCCATGGTACTTTTCTCGATCCTGATCACCACAATCACTTGACTCTTTCGAACTAGATATAACCCTAAACCACCGGGTTCCTGATCCAAGTCCAACTTTATCCACACCCTGCTGATAGAATGACACATTCTTCAGCCTCGGAGCAACTCCCATGAGTTCTCCCCTTGCAATCGCATGCACATGCTGAACGAGCCCTAGTACTCTCGGGTTGGGAAAACCCGACACACTGACGACACCTCCAAACACCCCCTCGGGATGAACCAGTATTACATACACAACTCCTTGATCAGAAACAAGCTGGAAGTCCAAGACTCCATCCCTGTATCCCTTCCGAGTCTCTTGGCTCTACACCCGTGGAATCCCTTCCGCGACCTCAGCAGACATCCCATCCGGATGTGATTCCATGCCACTGCCCCAATCATGCTGCTCAAAGACCATAATTGGATCACTCTAATCATAACTCTGCTCTGCCACTTTCACTTCTGTGAATTTTCACTCCCTCTCGGAGTTACACTTCTCTCTCTTTCCTTTACCAGGGAAATCCACTTAGCCGCCTTGTCACTAAGACAAGTGCCACGGTGTTCGCCCCACGCTACACCCCTCCTTTATAGCATAATCGATATCCATGCAACACACATGCTCTGAATCTGCTCACTAGGACTCTCGAGTCCATGCACTATCTTCACTGATCAAAATCAATACCCGGGGCCAGACCTTCTAATGCTATCACACCGCAACATACACAATCCATATCCTCGAACCAATCTAACAATACCTGCAGAGTCTTCAGCATCACTGGACCACCTTAACAGGCCTTCAGCCAATCTGGACCACTCTCAGAACCTTCAGCCAATCTGGACCGCCCTCCAGTACCTTCAGTCTGGCTGGACCGTTCTCCGCGCCTTCGGCCTGACTGGTACGCCTATCGGCCTTCAGTCTATCCGGACCGCTCAACTAACATTCATCATTCCGAGCTATCTCTCCGAGAAATCCTCGCATGCATACTGTTCTAGCCCTCTAGGGGTTCCGAACTCTATCTCCATCATACATACTCGATCCCGACCCGATCCCAGGCCTTCCACAATCAAATGCCCTAGGTCTGTATCTCAACCCGCACGCCTGACATTTACTCATACCAGCCTATGCTCTTGGCTGACAGAACACTACTGAATCCCAAAAGCTAAACAACCTTACATGCTCATCAATCCTCCGGAGAATTCTCTAATTCTCCCCCGCTTAGGGCACTGACTATCAACCACCGGTCACTATCACCGACCTCCCCAAACAACCCCGCACAAAACCAACACTTACACGCGGACTGATTCCCACTAGCACTAACAACCTTAACAAAAATCCCATTTCCACACTGATCATCCCGTTCGAAAGAAACTCAATCTGCAGCTAATCACTCCTCAGAAAGCAGATGCTACCCGACATTCAGACCAACGCCAAATTTCCACTAATAACTCTCACGAATGATAACCAATGAAATTCCCAAACAATAACCCATAACCAAACCATAACCCTCAAAAACAACAAATACCACACCAAAAACCACGCAATGAGACTAGCAGAAAAATGATACTCCACAATAACCATAAGATAAACAAGACATCAAGAAAGAAACATATCCGCAGCTGCATCCGGCACTGCTCTGACCTCCTCTGCTGTAAGCTGAAAAGCACGACCCTAAACCCTTGGGGGCTCCGCTCCATCCTGACCTCCAACCGTAATCCTCAAAGTGGCCGGTGCTGGAGCCTGCACCGGTCCTGCAGCGAGCTGTGGACAGTTGACCCTTAAATGTCCAACCTGACGACAATGATAACAAATCCTCAAATCCCGAACCGGCGCTAACTGCCGATAATCCCTTGCATAGTGCCCCTCCTTTCCGCACTTGCGGCATGCACCACCGGACCTACAAACTCTGGTGTGGCTCCTCCCACACTTCCCACAAGTGTGGCTACTCATGTCTCCCACTCTAGAATCAACGGTCTTGGACTGTTTTGGCGCCGGCTGCGACTGCACCAGAGCCTGCCTCAGCTCAAGCAACTGCAACTCAATCTCTAACTCACGCCACCTGGCGGCCTCCTGCAACTCCAACAAAGTCTTGCACCTCAGCGTAGACACAAATTGTCTGATATCCCTCTTGAGCATGCTCAGATATCGAGACATCTGAGCCTGCTCTGAAGCGTACTCAGGGCAGAACATCGCCCTCTCAGTGAACATCCTGGTGATCTCAGTCACCGACTCCGAACCCTGCTTCAGCTCTAGGAACTCCTGAGCCAATCTCTCTCTCTCTCAACTCGCGGAACATAACGAGTGCTGAACATCTCCCTGAACTGATCCCACGAAACAGCAGCCCTCTGTGTATCCGAATATGACCCCATGGTCAATCTCCACCAATCCTTCGCCCCGAGCCTCAACAGGTTCAGAGCACACATCACCCTCTGATCAGAAGGGCATGAACACGTGAAGAAACACCCCTCCACGTCCGATAACCATCTCATAGCAACAATCGGGTCCTGAACTCCATCAAAGGTGGGAGGCTTCAAATTATCGAAGTCCCGATACTGAAAGCTCCAACCAACTCCTCCCCCTGCCGCTGCTACAGACGTTGTAGCCGCGGCGGAAGCCGTCTCTGTGAGAGCTGCATAGCGCTCATGAAAATACTCAAACATGGCGGTCTTGATCGACCCAAACAGTTCCGACAACTCGGCCCGGAACAACGCAGCAACCTCATCATGCAGGATCTCACGAATCCTCGCATCCAACTCGCACGTGCTCATCTGACCAATAACCTCGGGCGGTACTGACCCGCCCGGAACTCCCTCTCCTACTCCCGATCCTGATCCGGATCCACTCCCAGCATGTCTCGGAATCTCCATACTGAAATAACACCACAAAATCTCAGACACTTCCCACTAACCCGGGAAGCAACTCTAGAGGTCATGGTTTCCCTGATACGCGTATGGGTCCTGTGCTTTCAGTAGTACAGGCCCATACTACCTTCCACACCTACCCATCTTTGTATGAAGTACTACCACCACGCCCTAGAGAAAACATACAAACAAGCGCTCAACCCTCACCACTAGATGAACACTGGAAATCTCCTACAAGGAAACCCTAGGCTACAGGCATCACAAATCAGGCAACATTATCATGAAATCCTGAAGATCCCTAGCCTAGCACTAGCATGCTGTTCTATCAAAGCTCAAAAACAAATATCATGTATGGTATTTTGGGGTTACTTACTGGCTCCGGACTGATCGTACCTCCGCGTCCTCCTTTACTCATTTTGAAAACCATTTTAAACTCTCTTTTGAAAACTCTCCTCGATTTAAGACTGGAGTCACACGAGTGTTCCTCCAATTCACTCAAACCAAGGCTCTGATACCAACTTGTAACGACCGAAAAATTCCAACCAATTTAAACTTCTCAAAAACACCCCGATTTCATTAATTTATTACAAAAAGGTTTTCATTACAGTTAAATTAAAGTATTCCCAGAATCTCATCACAACATAAACATGAGGAGCGGTACGATCACGCCTTTGCCTTGCCATGGTCTCCTGAAGAACCTGAAAAACATAAAACCACAACTGTAAGCCCGAAAGCTTAGTGAGATATCCCCAAAATACCAACCACATATACCATACACGCATAACATGTCATATCATATTCGATCACAGAACAGCCATGCACTTCGGGTCTACTGTATGACTGGTCCGCCGCACCGGCCAACAGTCCACCTGGTCCACCCTCCGAGTCTAGCCATATACATCGAGTCTACAGTGTGATTGGTCCGCCCGCACCGGGCCTTCAATCTACCTGGTCCACTCTCTGAGTCTATAGTATGACTGGTCCGCCCGCGCCAGGCCTTCAGTCGGCCTGGTCCACTCTCCGAGCCTCGGCACGTCTGGTCCGCCCTCTTGGGGCCTACAGCCTATTCGGACCGCTCGCTAGACTTTCGGGACAACCGGTCCGCCCTGAGTATCTTGGCCTACAGCACAAAGCAGGACCCACCTCAACCAAACTCCAATCCAAACAACCATGTGCACATAAGCATACAATCATATAACAATTCACAGTCAACAAACCAATCAAACAGATCACATAACATATCATCATCCTAACCAGGGTACCGACCTAACCGGTCACTAGCATAGCATCACCCTACATCTCTGGATATCGACCTCCACCAGGTCTCTAACATATACCATCCTAGCTACCAGGATGCAACATATCAAAGCAATAACATATAACAAATACCCGGATCTCAATCCGATAAAGGGCCGGCCTTGGTGCCTTAGACCCTATTGATATAGTGAGGATAACTCACTTCGAAACTGCCGGCTGAAAAGATAAGATCCCGCTGCTCCAAACACGAACTCCTCCACTGAACAACACCAAAGCACTGAACTCAATAATTACCAATAATTACCAAAATATCCCTGGAAGACAACAGGTCAACGCTTGGTCAAAGTCAAAGTCAACCCTTCACTGACTCTACTCACCGATTCAACCCGATGACTCGTCGAGTCCCCATGCCCAACATTTCCTTCAATCCACGACCCAACTCGCCGAGTCACCCCGAGACTCGCCGAGTCCAACGATTATGAGTCCACTCGCACACAACTCACCGAGTCATCCCTTGACTCACCGATTCTCGGCTCAACCAGAAAAGATTGGGACTATTCGACAAGACTCGCCGAGTCCAAGAACAGACTCGTCGAGTCTAAGGCTATCTTCAACCTACTCGCCGAGTTGTTCTTCCAACTCGCCGAGTTCCAGGCCATCTTCATCCAACTCACCGAGTTGTTCTTCCAACTCGCCGAGTTCCAGCCTATCTTCAAGCAACTTGCCGAGTCCACGCATGCGACTCGCCGAGTACCACCGGGTCTGAATCCATACCGAGGCTTTCCAAGCCATGCAGATGATCCAAACCATAGATCTACCCTTCCTAAGGCCATCCATCACGTAAAGTGGCAAACTTTACGTGAATCCAAGGAGATCTAGGCATTTTCACTCTAGCGTTTGGGTTTGGGAAAAGATAGCTCCTTCAATCACTCAAAAACAGGGACTTTTCTGCATTCTAACCCTTCTCCATTCCATATCTGAGGTAGCAACCTCAGATTTAACCTCTAAACTCCAATACACCAAAGGATATGATCTCTAACACCTCCAAAAATGATGAATCTAGATAATAGCAGCTCAAACAATGAAATAATACCTCAAAAGGAAGCTCCAAGAGAAGATTAATCTGGATCCTTGCAAAGCCCTTTGATCCAAGTCTCTTCTCCTTCAAGATTTCTTCAACAACCACTTCTCCAAGCTCCAATTGCAGTCTAATCCCTCACAATCACGTCTTAGGGCTATTTGGACTTCAACAGAGGGTAAAGAGGCTGGGGAGAGGGTATAATGTTCTTTATATAGGGCTCATCCTCCGGATTTAGGGTTTTCTCCACTCAGCGCTTACTCGCCGAGTCCATCCGCTGACTCACCGAGTCGGCCACTTAACACGCGACCAAAGTCACGACCCTACTCGTCGAGTCCACCCATGGAATCGCCGAGTTTCCCCTTCTCAATTTACTCTTTTAGCCCTTCAACTTTACTCTTGATATTTCGGGATGTTACATTTTGACACTGACGGAGGGTGTTGAGGACTTTGTGGTTTATTGTGATGCATCAATCATGGGTTTGGGGGCAGTATTGATGTAGAGGGTTTGCGTGATCGCTTATGCTTCGAGGTCGTAAAAGCCTCATGAGGCGAATTATCTTACACATGATTTGGAGCTGGGGGTTGTGGTTTTTGTGACAACCGTCAATTTTTGGTCAAGTCAAAGTCAACTAAAGTCAACAAGTGAAACCGGTCGACTCAATTAACCTTTGTGTACTATGGGCTTACGTTAGGTAATTACTATACAACTCACTAATCTAATGAGAAATCATAAATTGAAAAGTTCGTATATCTAGATTTCCTTAACCTAAAACTATGGTAAGTAATGAACAAAACCGATAAACAATGTTCCATACCCATAGGGAGTGTGTAGGACCCTTAAACATGGCTTAACGGGGTTTACGGACCTTGCGTTGCGAAGTCGGACACTCACAAATGTCACACACGAAACCTCTCTCAACCGTTTTCACTCTACCTCTCTCTGTTTAGAATCTCTCTCAAATCTCTCCCAAATCTCTCACAAAAGTTCCTTTAACTTTTTATAGTCTTTCGGGCCATCCCGACCCTTAACCGTGTCAAAAACCGCTTAAAACAGGGTAAAAACGGGTAAAATGGCCTTAAGGACCCGAAACCCACTCTCTAGTGGCGAACCCTCTTAGAACCGAAGGTCCCTATAGGAACCGAACTGCTGAAGAATCGAACATTGCACCAGGGACCGAACCGAGCTCTGGCCTTCGGACCGAACCCTCCCTCTCGGGCCCAAACCTTGGACGAACCGAAACCGAAGCCTTCGCTTCCTAACATCTCCTTCGAGCTATTTCGCTTCTTGCTCTTTCGCTCCATTTCACCTTCGCGCGTAACAGCATTAGGACCGAACCTCGGCCCAGAACCGAGGGGTCTCGCAGGTAGGCAAATTTCACCCGGTTTTCGACTAGTTTTGCATTTTAGGCCCGTTTTTAATTATTGTAACACAATATTTTAACTTAAAACTTTATTTTAACATAGAATTCCGAATATTTATTAACTAATTACGTTTTTGGAGATAGACCTTATCCAAGAAGAGTGGGTGAAGCACAAGAGGTGCAATGTTTACTTTTCTTTAGTTTATGACACAAGCAACCACCCACACCCATTCCATGACCAGCCACACTCCTTCCACCATACCTAGGTCATGTCAATGTACTTTATTATCATTTCCAACCATTTCCCACATTCTTAGAGCTGGAACATCCACCCTCTCTTCTCACACTTCATTCATTCTCTCATTTTCCACCAAGAATCACACTCCAAACTCTCGTATCTTTCTCTCTCAATTTCGAGAACTTCAAGGCATACTCCAAGGCTTTTCTCCTTCATTTAGTAAGTATCATCATATTTCTTATGATTATTACACATCCTTCTACTCAAAATCATAGAAATCTTACACAAACATCGTCACCTTCATGTTAGGTTCTCAATTCTTCAAGGCATCTTCTAAGTGTTCTTGAGTTGAACACTTCTTATATTCTTCATCCATCTACTGAAATCACACAAGGTGAGTTCATACCCCTATATTTTCATGTTTTCTTAAGTTTTAAGGGGGAATACAAGTTAAAACACCAAGAACACAACTAAACTTATCCAACAGTTTTCATCAAGAAAGTTTAACTCCATTCACGGACTGTTTTGGTCAACTTAAACATTTTAGTTTTCAAAACTGTATTAGACACAAATATTTCAGGTTTGTACCTTTAAAATGACTACTTGCACATCTCCATACGATTTTTCTACGATTTATGGTGATTTTTACAAAACAGCTTATCATTTCAAGAACAAATCCAGACCAGTCTGTGAATATGGACATTTTAACCCAAGTTAAAGACTTCCAAAAATCAAAATAAAAATTACAGGTAAACTAGACAAATTTTATGAACTCTACGAATTTACGGATTCAGTTTTCAACTTCGTATGATTTTTCTATGATGTTTCTAAAACAGTGCAGAAAGGTTAAAAACTAGTTAACAGCTTATAACTTTCATAACACTTTGTATTATGTTGAGCAAAGTGTATAACAATAAGTTCTAAATATTGAATGTGTTTTCTTGTTATTTTATCATCATAAACTAAAATTTAGTCATTCATGATAAGATTCTTCATTCATTTAGAACACATGTATTAAGCTATAATCAGCCTAGTTTATTGATTCATAGCACAAATGTATTTTCATAAAAGTATTCATTTACATTACAAACGTTTTGGATAAACTATAATAGGTATAGTTTATGATCCATTTTTTTCGAACTCATTACAAAAGGTTATTCATTAAGTGGGGTACAATTATAAAGTGTCGAGTTATTCATTAAGTGGGGTACAACTATAAAGTGCCGAGTTATTCATATAAATGGGGTACGAATACAAAGTACCAGGTTTTCACGTTAAGGGAGGTACGGCCATACGGTACCAGGTTATACATTAAGCGAGGTACGGCCATACAGTATCGGGTTTTCATAAAAATGGTACATTACAAAGTACCGAGTTTTTCTTTCAACTAAACGAGTTTAGGTCGATTTGAACTTACATGATTTATTTTAAGCATGGAAAAATACTTGTACACTTTCATATCAAAAAGGGTTTTATGCCGATTTAAAATCAGTTTTATATCTTTAAGTATGGAAAATACTTGTTTACTTTCGGTCCTGGGATTTAGGACTACCTAACTCCTATAAGGAAAATATTGGATTTTCTTTGGAAACATAATTATGTTAAAACTACATTCATCTAGAATTTGTTAGGCTTCGGCTATAATTGCTGAGTGTATATGTTAGAGTTATATAAGGATCTATTCATAATCGACTCAGAATTGGTGGGCCCACTTTTCTTCCTGTTCGTTGTTTGGTTGTGGACCTAGGGCAGACCCATTATATTAGACGGTTTATTTAATTTAAATTTTATATAACTTATATATAGTGGGTGATTATAGAAGGAATCTACGGGTCTTTCTAGGGTTCATTATCGCATAACATAGAAGCATTCATTTCATACTTGATAAAGAAAATATTGGATTTTCTGGAAACATACTTTGTCATTTTTACAAAGAAAACGGTTTCTTTCTCAAACAAAACTCTTATGAACTCACCAACTTAATCGTTGACACTTTTTCAAAACTACTTGTATTCTCAGGAACTCAGTGAAACAGGAAAACCAACATCATTTTGAGGATGGGATGTTAAATCGTCAAACGGTTCATTTTGTCATCATAATGTCATTGATTTGAAACATGTAGACATATAATTTGGTGTAACTTTTTCAATTATATATTTATGATGGTTGTATTTACTTTGAGCACTATTATACTCGTTGTTGTGATACTATACATGAAGTCCTCCACCCCCGAACGTTTCCGCTATCCTTGGTTTAGGGGTGTGATAGATTGGTATCAGAGCGTTGTTTATAATGAACTAAGTAAATGGAACCATATAAGATATACAAACTATAAATGCATTGGGACTATGGTCTCTGATTTAACATTTTCCAATGACTATACTTTTAGAAATAAATAGTTTCTTGTTAAAAGTATCCATGCATGCATACATACTAAGGTCAGCATCATTCTAGAACAAAACAAAAGTAATGATTGTTGAATGGCAAGTAGGCTTGGGGATGTATAGTCAGGTCTGGGAATGACATAGCCTGATCAACTATGTCTGATCGAGAAGTGATTAGCATATGCCCGGGAATGGTTGTGGCGTTACAACAAGTCTAAAAACTTACCAATTTTGTCTACAAAGAAATATTGAAAACATAAGAAAAACATTAAAATACTATACGAGTATTTTGTAATACTATAACTAACTTATGTGAAAACTAAAGACCCCTATTAGTAGGTCTATAACGACTAAGTGCATACGCTAAAGTTATACATAATTAAAGATATTATAGACACAGAATCTATGAATATTACTCTACTTCCTGTTCCTTGTTTGGTTGTGGACTTAAAGTAGAGTCATTTATTCGAAGGTCTATTCTATCTCATATTATGTATAACTAGTATGCACTATGTGATTATAGATGTGAGTGATAACGATCACCCCTATAAGCAATTATAGGATTAGACGTCTATTAATTATCTTTTCCACCCCTATTCTCGCACGGAAATCACGAAAAGATCTTAGATACCAGGAAACCCCTACTTTCCGAACCCGGAGAGTTAGTGAGTGATGAGGATAAGAGTCGGAGGAAGGGCCAGAGGTCGACAACTCTCCTCACATAGCCTAGGCAGCACCGATCAAGGGATGGAGTCGCCATCAGCAACAACAATTCGCCATTTGGGGACATATTATCTCAAGCAGAGTTCATTTTACTCACAAGACCTTGTAGATTAGGTCTATGAGTATGTGTTAGCGTTACTCCCCTCCATGTGTAGGCCCGACCCCACGAGTTAGTGATTACACTAGTCAAGAGATGTAGTTGCGGTTGAAACATTTCTTGCAATGATGTGATACGGACCTGGATCAGGCTCAAAACCTTCCTCTAAAAACTAAATATGCTAAAATCATACAAATAAAGGGAGCATGTGTATTAATTCTTTGGGAGCAATACTACTAAAATCCATAAGTTCATCATATATAGACTCTCGTTATGAACTGTTTTCAGAACACCATAAACAATCGGAACACGATACATTCAGAACTAAGATAAATAACTCCCGACGTATAAACCCTTATTCAAGACTCGCTATCATCTCACCTTTTTTTAGGCCTCATAGTTAAAAGGTGCCCTTTTGTCGACTTATGGGGATGCAATCATACAAGCACAAATGCACCAGATCCCATCAAAACTCCTCAGCCAAGTGTTTTTGGACAAACATGAACCTAAGATGAGTAAAACGCATGTATGAAACCTAATTCTACCCACTACCATAATTCCATCTTAGGGATGTTAGCAGAAACACTGGGAATAGTCCAGTAAAGTGAGAAATGTATATATGTGTATATAAATGGTAAGGATATAACTAGAGATAATCATCCCTACTCACGACATCGTTTCTCCTCATGCAACAGGATTATGTCTTCACAAGAAGGTAACCAGCCGACAAGCAAGGCAGCAATCCCGCAGATAGGTCCTGCTACTTTTCAAGCTGCAGTCACGGTAGCCTTGACAGCCATCATGGCGCAACTCAACGCTAACAATGCCAGCAGAGATGGAAGCGGTACCGACAATACAGATTATTGTAACAATCAGGAACATCGGCGAGTGACTGCCAATGAAGGCGCCTCCGGCCACAAACCTACGAATAAGAAGCGAAAGTTTTGGGATGAAAAGAAGTGTAACCTACCTCAAAAATTCGCTGGAAGAAAGCAATCCGTGGTTGCACCTGCCATTGCAACAGCAGTCACGACACATGCCACAGGGTCTGTCACCCAAGCGCCGGCCAGACCATATAAGGGATCACTCCCAAAGTGTAACAAGTGTAGCTTCCATCACAATGGGGTTTTCTGGGTGATACACTATAAAAACTACGACAAGAACAAACATACTGCTCACTTCTGCAGAAACCAAACCCAACACCTCCCTTCAATCACCAGCACCGAGGTAGGCCCAATAAGCTACCTATGCGGTGAAACGGGACACTTCAAGAGAGAATGTCCAACCAAGAAGAATGACGGCAGAGCAGGAGGAGTTTGATGAACACACTAGAAGGAGCAACAAGGGAAGCATATTAAGTACCATATGTTTGTAATAAATTCGATATGCTTGCTAAAGTCACCGTATTTCTAAAGGTAGTTAAAATACTCTCTCGTTCAAATCAAACCAAAGACACTCATATACGACCTTAGGATCATTACCTGTAAGCTGTGATGACTTTGTACATACATCGGGGTTAATTATAATCAAAATACTAAAGACTTGAAGCAAATAATTCCATCCTGACTCCTGTTCCATGTCTAGTAGTGGGATTAGGGTGGAGCCACCCACTCGATGATTTCACCAATATCAAATTTCATACGACGTGCATATACCGCTCGATCATAGAGTGACCTGTCAGAAATCATGATATAAAGTATCATTACTAACTATCAGAACACACTCACTATCAGTGCTAGGTGTTGTGTTATGAATCATCGACAGTAGTAATAACATCAAACAAAACGAAACACACTGAAAAGAAACACGAGATCCTCCATCACCCTAATGAACACTTTGTGCGAATACAGCTTAACACATGTTTTATCTAAAAGATATTGTTGTCACCATTCAATTTCGATTGGTATAGTCCTCATCTTCCCGATTTAACGGCTACGAAAGGACCCTTCACCTAACCCACCAAACATCGAAACCTTCGTCTCCCATAACCACATCCAGCACGGACCTCCGGGTCATCTCTCACTGTGAAACCCCAAAACACTCACTAAAGGAGTATCATATGTTCCGAAACCTTACCACAAGTAATTCCAAAAGTCCCTTCGGGAATGTCACACATGCAGCAGATAAGGTTCAAGCACAGAAGCTTGGGAAAAATACGATTAGTCTATCACTACTAAGTATATACGTGAGGAAATGTATAATTAAGATTCCACGGACGTTGGATGTGTGATTCCGCCCTATTTCATGTTCCTTGTCTGGCTGTGGACTTGTGGTAGAGTCACCCATCCAACTATCTTGCCAACCTTAAGTACATACGACCTATATGCGTAAGTTAATGATAGATGGACCAGGTACGAGTCCTGCCACGAACTTCGGGGCAAGGTTACCCAGGAGTGCAAGTGAACGCCCTATCATCCGAATAAGTTTAGCCGTGTAAACCGAACCCATACGTTCCCAACCGATCTAATCAAAATATAGAGACTAAAGCAGACCCTATGTAGCTCTTCGAGGAGAAGTTGTCACTTACGACTTAGTACAAGTTTGAGAAAGGCTGGAAGCATCTCAAGAACATAGTAAAACTCAAATAAGTCTTATCATCTATATAAAAACACAGGGTTTTTACTAGCAAATCTATGATGGCTAGTGTAAACAATATGGTCATGTATCATTAAGATTCTAAGGACTTAGAATATATAATTCCGCCTTATTTCTTGTTCCTCGTTTGGTTGTGGGCTTAAGGCGGAGTCACTCACTCGACTGCCCTTGCAACCTTAATGATATACGACTAGTTTACACCAATCGATTATAAAAGAACTGGTAGGGCTTATACTACCAAATTAGTCATTAAATGTCGAAAACTTTTTGTGCTGATACTCACTAACTACAACTTGAAATATTTGTAGTGGTAATACCAAGTATAAAGTGGGGAGCATAAAGGCACACATAGAATACTCTATCCTTCCAAAACAACAACTCACTTAAATCGACTTAGCTCAATTTACAATAAGAAATTCCAAGGTCGTTATTTAATGTCAGGCGGATTTCTCCCCGCCAAACCAATTTCTTATACTCTGAAAAGTACCCACATCTCTTCCCGAACTCTTGAAGTCCCGTGCAAAGTGCTAATTTCGTGACGAAATTCCCTCTAACGTGGGGATGATGTGACAACCGTCAATTTCCGGTCAAGTCAAAGTCAACTAAAGTCAACAAGTCAAACCGGGCGACTCAATTAACCTTTGTATACTAGGGCTTACGTTAGGTAATTACTGAAGAACCGAACCTTGCACCAGGGACCGAACCGAGCTCTGGCCTTCGGACAGAACCCTCCCTCTCGGGCCCGAACCTCGGATGAACTGAACTCGAAGCCTTTGCTTCCTACCATCGCCTTTGGGCTATTTAGCTTCTTCCTCTTTCGCTCCATTTCGCCTTCACGCCCAGCAGCATTAGGACCGAACCTCGGCCCAGAACCGAGGGGTCTCGTAGGTCGGCAAATTTCACCCTGTTTTCGACTAATATTGCATTTTAGGCCCGTTTTTAATTAATCTAATGCGGGATTTTCACCCAAAACTTTATTTTAACATATAAGGCCCCATATTTATTAATTAATCATGTTTTTGGAGATAAACCTTATCCAAGAAGAGTGGGTGAAGTACAAGAGGTGGAGTGTTGACTTTTCTTTAGTTTATGACACAAGCAACCACCCACACCCACTCCATGACCAGCCACACTCCTTCCACCATACCTAGGTCATTTCAATGTACTTTATCATCATTTCCAGCCATTTCCCATGTTCTTAGAGCTGGAACATCCACCCTCTTTCCTCACACTTCATTCATTCTCTCATTTTCCACCAAGAATCACACTCCAAACTCTCTCATCTTTCTCTCTCAATTTCGAGAACTTCAAGGCATACTCCAAGGCTTTTCTCCTTCATTTAGTAAGTATCATCATATTTCTTATGATTATTACACATCCTTCTACTCAAAATCATAGAAATCTTACACAAACATCGTCACCTTCATGTTAGGTTCTCGATTCTTCAAGGCATCTTCTAAGTGTTCTTAAGCTGAACACTTCTTATCTTCTTCATCCATCTACTGAAATCACACAAGGTGAGTTCATACCTCTATATTTTCATGTTTTCTTAAGTTTTAAGGGGGAATACAAGTTAAAAACACCAAGAACACAACTAAACTTATCCAACAGTTTTCATCAAGAAAGTTTAACTCCATTCACGGACTGTTTTGGTCAACTTAAACATTTTAGTTTTCAAAACTGTATTAGATAAAAATATTTCAGGTTTATACCTTTAAAATGACTACTTGCACATCTCCATACGATTTTTCTACGATTTATGGTGATTTTTACAAAACAGCTTATCATTTCAAGAACAAATCCGGACCAGTATGTGAATATGGACATTTTAACCCAAGTTAAAGACTTCCAAAAATCATAATAAAAAAATTATGAATAAACTAGACACAGTTTCTAAAATATTAGAATTTACGGATTCAGTTTTCTACTTTGTATGATTTTTCTATGATTTTTCTAAAACAATGCAGAAAGGTTAAAAACTAGTTAACAGTTTATAACTTTCATAACATTGTGTATTATGGTGAGCAAAGTGTATAACAATAATTTCTAAATATTGAATGTGTTTTCTTGTTAGTTTATCATCATAAACTAAAATTTAGTCATTCTTGATAAGATTCTTCATTCATTTAGAACACATATATTAAGCTATAATCAACCTAGTTTATGGATTCATAGCTCTAATGTATTTTCATAAAAGTGTTCATTTACATTACAAACGTTTTGGATAAGCTATAATAGGTATATTTTATGATCCATTTACTTTTTGAACTCGTTATAAAAGATTACTCATTAAGTGGGGTACAACTATAAAGTGACGGTTTATTCATTAAGTGGGGTACAACTATAAAGTGTCGAGTTATTCATTAACTGGGGTACAACTATAAAGTGCCGAGTTATTCATATAAATGGGGTACGAATACAAAGTACCAGGTTTTAACGTTAAGCGAGGTACGACCATATGGTACCAGGTTATACATTAAGTGAGGTACGGCCATACAGTACCGGGTTTTCACAAAAAGGGTACATTACAAAGTACCGGGTTTTTCTTTCAACTAAACGAGTTTATGTCGATTTGAACTTGCATGATTTATTTTAAGCATGGAAAAATATTTGTACACTTTCATATCAAAAAGGGTTTTATGCCGATTTAAAATCAGTTTTATATCTTTAAGTATGGAAAATACTTGTTTACTTTCGGTCCTGGGATTTAGGACTACCTAACTCCTATAAGGAAAATATTGAATTTTCTTTGGAAACATAATTCTGTTAAAACTACATTCATTTAGAATTTGTTAGGCTTCGGCTATAATTGCTAAGTGTATATGTTAGAGTTATATAAGGATCTATTCATAATCGACTTAGAATTGGTGGGCCCACTTTTCTTCATGTTCCTTTTTTGGTTGTGGACCTAGGGCAGACCCATTATATTCGACGGTTTATTTAATTTAAATTTTATATAAATTATATACACTGGGTGATTATAGAAGGAATCTACGGGTCTTTCTAGGGTTCATTATCGCATAACATAGAAGCATTCATTTAACACTTGATAAAGAAAATATTGAATTTTCTAGAAACATACTTTGTCGTTTTTACAAAGAAAACGGTTTCTTTCTCAAACAAAACTCTTATGAACTCACCAACTTAATCCTTGACACTTTTTCAAAACTACTTGTATTCTCAGGAACTCAGTGAAACAGGAAAACCAACAGCATTTTGAGGATGGGACGTTAAATCGTCAAACAGTTCATTTTGTCGTCATAATGTCATTGATTTGAAACATGTAAACATATACTTTGGTGTAACTTTTTCAATTATATATTTATGATGGTTGTATTTACTTTGAGCACTATTATACTCATTGTTGTGATACTATACATGAAGTCCTCCACCCCCGAACTTTTCCGCCATCCTTGGTTTGGGGGTGTGACAGTTTTCGCCCTCAAGATTTGGTGGCATGACCTCTATGGGGTCTGTTGTACTATTTACATGGATCATAAGATCTTGAGGTCTCTAATGGATCAGCCAAATCTGAAAAAGAGGCAATGCTAGTGGTTGGATGATGTGAAGGATTATGTTTGTGAGTTCCTTTATCACCCAGGTAAGGCCAATGTGGTAGCCGATGCTGTCAGCAGCAAGGCGTTCGCGGATCCGATTAGGGATATATATTTGAAGATGATCATAATTACTCTGATATTGGAGTGAATTTGTGAGGCTTAGGTCGAGGCTATGAAGGAAGAGCACCGGAAGAGTGAGCGTACTGTGGAACAGGTGGCTTCCTTCGATTATGACAGTCGTGGGTTGTTCAATCTTCATCGGTGGGTTTGGGTTCTGTATTGGGGTGGTGTGCATCAGGTTCTGATGTAGGAGGCGCACAAGTATAGGTTCTCCATTTATCCTGGGGCAACAAAGATGTATAAGGATATTCGTCTTGATTATTGGTGGTCGTGCATGAAGTGGGATGTGGCTTGGTACGTAGACGGTGCTTGACATGTTGGAAAGTCAAGGCTGAGCATCAGCGACCTCACGGAAAGATACATCCATTGGAGATTCCTATATGGAAATATGAGGATATTACCATGGATTTCATCACGAAGTTACCTCAGACTACACATGGAGTAGATTCGAGATGGGTCAACGTGGATTAGTTAACCAAGAGTACGCATTTTATCCTGATTCACGAGAGTATTTGTTGAAACAATAAATAATAAATCGATAGATTTAGAAAATAAAGTGAATCAAAACAATAAGAACAAAGATAGAATTTGTGCTGAATGATTAATCACTAATGCTGAAGAAGAGTTCAATTGGAGCTTTTCTGTAAAGACAATGTAGGGAATCATAGGAACGATTAACCCTAATACAGTACATGCTTGCAATATTTATAGCCTAACCCTAGCCACATAAATGTGGATGAACAGGCCCAATCCAATTATTAAAGGCTAAATACATACATAGTAAATTTGACACAACACATTAAATAACCCAATAATCTCCCCCTTTGTGTCCAAAAGAAGAGGAGATCGTTCACTGTTGTTGACGTTTCTGAACTTTAAACAATTTCGGTATTAAACCAAGTTGTGTGTTGCGAACCATAATGTACCATTTTATCATATCTGCGAAACATTTCTTATATGCAACATCATTCGCTTTGCATTATTCTGTTTTTTTTTTTGAACCGGAAAATCTAATCTACTCCTAAGCTAACAACACCTATTACACCTATGTCCACGACGGGACTTGAACCCTCGACCTCAAAGAGGGAGGCACCACCTGATACCGCTGGGCTACAAGCCCTTTGGTTTGCATTGTTCTGTTATCTCCAAAATGTAGTTCAGACAGGATGTAGAATAAAGATGCTTGTCTGTTAAGGAGAACAAGCACTTTTGAAACTTCATACGATCTCTATTACTTTATTGAAAAGCCACACTCCAATTATCCTTTCGGATCTTTCGCAACCTTATCTTACTGATATCCTTCAGAGCTTCTTTAGGCTGCACAGTGGGTTTCTTTTTTAGTACCGTTGCAATCTCCACATCCATTTTCCCAATTTCTTGAATGTAGGAGACCAACATCCTTTTCAGATGTGCCACAATGGGTTCAAATTTATGTTCATCTTTTGACAAAATATTGAACAAAGAAATCCAATCGTATGGATTAAGGCACAGCAGGTCAATAAGAGAGAATTCAAATACCAAACTCCCTGCTCCTCGGACAGCTTTAAATCGAGTGTTGATAAAGCTTTCTGTTTCCACCGTACCAAATACTTTCACATCAACTATCTTCTTCGAACTCCATGACTGAGATTGAGGCTTTCCATGTTTGAGATAAAAGGAGAAGAGTGTATGATTGATGTCTTTGTCTGTAACAAGAGCTTTCTCAATTTTCTCAAAATAGTGAAACAGAAACGCCTTCGGAGTAATCGAAAAATCAAGCTATGATTTCAAAGTGTTTTGAAAGTCAAATGAACGACTAGCTCCAACCAGTAATCACTTGGAGTGTCAAATGACCTCGTTCAAAATCTGTTCCATAGACTAAGGAGGGAAAAGGGCCTTTTGTGTTTCAAGGGGACCTGGGCATCACAAGCCTCCTTTTCACGAACTTCGGCTTCCTTAGCAACACACTTAAGTTCATCAAGCTCTTTGTCACGATATTTTCATTTGATCTTTGCCCCTTCATCCTCCTCTTCTTCAACATCATCATCGACCAATTTTCCTTTGCCTTTGATCCAGAAGATTCATTACCCTTCTAATCTTTTGATTTTGGTTGTGGCTTATGTTCGTACTCCCCATATTCATCACCTGGTTTCTTGGGTTCTTCACCAGATGCCTTCTTACCTTCTCCCCCTTATTTTGGAAGATTAGCTGATTTTGAAACACCTTCGATACGATTAACCGTGGAGAATATTGGTTAGAGTTTTTCCACGAGATGTTGTCGTACTGAGACCGAGAGCAACGAGTCATGAGTCTCTACAAGATTCTGCAGGTAAAGGTTGACATCTGCGACACTGCTTTTGAGAACTGTGTTTTCGGAGATAAGCTCGTCAATCTGTTTTGTGGCATGAAACAACTTCACAGAAAGGACTTTTGTTTTCTCAGTCTTGATAGCAAGCTGATTCATGAGTTTATTTTCATTAGCCAAACCCTCATGTAGTTTCTTAATTTTAGAGACTATCAAGGCATTCATTTCGACATTATCAACTCGCAAGTCTCAACGAACCTTGGAGAGAGCCTCTTTCTCGGTTTGAAGGGTGTTTTCGGGACTTGTAATCACCTTGTTCGCAGCTTCATTGTTCTTATCAGAGGAACACCGAAAATCCTCCATAAATTGAGTAACATTAGCCAATAGTTTTTTGACTTTTTCGGTTGTATCAAAAACTGTCTTTTCATAGTTTTCAATAGCCTTCGTCAACTCAGCAAGTATTTTGGCATGTTCTTTTGTTATGGCCTCAATTAGGGCTTTATGAGAGGAAATAGAATACTGCTATTAGAGGAATATTTGGAAGACTCGTGCAGAGAATCCAACTTTTCATTGAGAACTTTTTATTGGCCTTTTGTCATGGGTACTTCATCATCATCACTAGACATATGAACAATGAATGGGCTGAAATGGAAGTCTATAAAATCATCCCGATCATTACCAAACACCGTATAAGGATCATCTTCTCTTAAAGGTGAGATTAGGGTGGAACTTGGACCGATAGTAACACTAGAAGCACCTTCCCTCGTATAAGATATGTTAACAGCCACTTGAGGTGAACTCGAGGTTGTGGTTGTGGTTGCAGTTGAGTTGGTGTTAAGAGGAGTGGTATGGGTAATAGATATTTGTGGTTAAAAAACCCCCAATAAATACGCTTGGGAATGGAGCGATGGTAATTGGTGTAGATGTTGGTGTAGAAGTAATAATCGAAGAAGGTGGAGGAGAAAGAACGTGAAAGTGATCATCTGTCGATGGAATTGAAGTAGAAATGGGAGATGATACCTTCGTAGAAAACTAAGTTGGGATATAATCCGAGACCATATGTTTCGAAATCGCTACAGTGTCTTCCGTTGCATGCTGAAGATTGTCTTCTCCTCGTAATTCCAAAACTATCTGGGACTACGAATTTTCTTGAGCGACTGGTGAAGGAGATCGTGGTTTGCGAGCACCTTTCTTCACCCTTTTTTTCGGAGTTTGGGCTGGGTCGGATGGTCCTTCTTTCATCTTTCATTTTCCTCCATTTTTATTCTCTTCCTCCATGTCCTTTCACATTTCAGCAACCAAAGGACAAGGATCGGAGGTAGGCTTCTTCCGATACTCGGTGATAAGCACATTCTCTGTCGGAACCCTGAAGAGAAATGCTTCCGAAATAGATCCAACGAAGTCGAACTTCGTAGGGTCGGACATGATAAAGTTGGAAGTATGGAAAATAGTAATCACAGCAATTACAGGGTGATCTGGTACCTGAAGATGAAGGTGATCAATCACACGCTTGACTATAACCGACCAAAAACGAGCGCAAGCAATCTATGAATTCCTTGAAGTTGAAAGGGTGCTTTGAACCAGTTGATCCTAGAGGATTGAACCATAATCCATGTTAATCCCAGAGTATAACTCGTACATGATAGTGAAGAAAATCTTGCTAGCACTATCCGAACCTGTAACCCGCTCTGAGAAGCTCTTAAACAGGAGAGTGAAAAGTCCATTCCACATTGGAGGAAGTTTAGGCTTCTTTAACTTTGATAGGAGAGAGAGATTTAACCAGATACCCCATTTAGTAGAAAGTCTCCAGAATCACAGATGAAGAAATCGATTCCAGACCGAGTAAACCCTCAGATAAATAAAACCCTAGCATCCTACTAAATAGGGCCTTGGAGATGGAGGTTTTGTGGGAATCAACCTCAAAAGTTATCACAGACTCATTATGTTGGTAGCTAGCAGTGGAGAACACCATGGATAGATGAACTAAAGGGACATTCTCATCCATCGTAAGGGCTTTAGCCAAAGTTGAGTAACGGAGGCACTCGATCATGGGATGGAGAGAATCAATGTACTTGGATGAATCAAGATACAGGATGAGGTTTTGGTTGGGTTTGATGTTCAACATCAATGATGATGTAGTTTATTCAGCAACAGATGGAGTTTCAGAGGAGTTAGCCATGGAAACCGTTAGAGAAGATGATGAATAGTGCTAAGAGTAGAGAGGGATTTTTGTCAGAGAGTTGGAATACTTTGATTGTGGTGAGAGAAAGAAAACCATCGAAAAATCCCATTTATGCTTCATGATGGGTGAGAGAAAATCATGCTTTACATTTTTGTATCCCGATAAAGTAGCCTTGATGGACGTTACAGTTGTAGGTTTCAGGCGGCGTTACAACTCACCACGCATAATGTCATGGATTTGAAAAGATAACACGCCTTTTTCGAAATCGTATCTCTTTTATACCGCCTTTTCAGTTATGCACATTCATAACAATAACATGTTCTCAGTATAGAAAGCAATTATTCGGAATTAAGAACCAGACTTTTGAAAAATCACAAGGATTTTCATCAAGAGTGTACCAAAGATAAAGAAATAAAGCAAACTATATCTGGGAATCTGTAATGTCAATTATAAATTGACATGAAAGCAGTTTGATCCCGGGCAATGATCTCTTCCTTAGGACTCAAGAGAGACTCGGAAGTGTCTGTATGGTATCCCGTTGAATTACGATCATCTACATGTTGAGAAACAGTGAAAGGTTTCTTTTCAATAGGCTTAAGGGTGGCTTCATCTTCAACGAAATTCTGAAACTCAATATAATTATGAATATCTGGAAGAAGTACTTGTCTGACCAATATATCCATAATAACAAGTATGCTTTGGAATTATTTAAGTGGTTGGATAGTGTAAAAATCTCAATAAAAATAAAAATTGGATCTCTTGGGAAAAAAAAGTCTTGGGTTGAGAGCTTTTCGTAAAGATCACTCAAAAATAAAAAAAAAATAGAGATTTCAAATAAGAAATGTACGAACCATAAAGGTTTTACTCGTCAATTCAGTGGTGAAAATATCTATAACATATTGATTGTTCACCATCAATTCTAAAACTAGTTTCGGATGTTGGGTTTCACTCAATTCGTGGTGATAACAAATTTGAGATCATAAACACAGATGTTGTGTAACCATAAACCTCATTGGTAATTGTTGAGAGTCTCAAGTTTTACGTTTATAAAAGAAAAAATGATGGAAAAATGTTGAAGGTGGTTCCAAAGAGAAATGTGTACCTTTACTATTTAAGAATGACAAAGCATGAAACTTTTAACTTAGTTGAAAAGAGTAAGGTAGCTCAATGACTTATGTGAATTTACAGCCTATTTGTGAAGAAACAATTCGTAATGTCGAATCATTAAGGCTTCAAACATAGAGTCTAAAAGACTTTGGTCAACATGCAACAACATGCTTCTACAAACACTTAACGAGTGCAAAGATTCGGAAGTATCTACCCCCAACGTTCTGAATTGAGATTATGATGAATATGTTCTTTTAAGCTTCTCAATTATCTTATTTTTGGATATTTTTAATTTTTATGAAAATAAATTTAAAACAAAAGAATATAAAAGGAGAAATAATATTTTTGGGTTTTTGAGTTTTCTGAAAAAGAAATGAAAAAGGAGAAAGTAAATATTTTTGTATTTTTGAATTATCTGAAAAAGAAATGAAAAGCAGAAAATAAAGTAAAGAAACTAATAAACAGTAACTCCCAAAATATACAAAGGACACATAAGGCTCCGAATCACTAGATGAGCAGTGGACTCTGAGACGTTCTGAGGGCTCGGACCCATTCGCAGCATGACTAGTAGACTCTGAGTGACTCCAAATGCTTGGAACCATTCAAACCTTAATCAAAGCTTTCCTATTACGAAGCTGGTTTCGGAACAGGGTCTGCTACTATCAATCCAAGCCCATGTAAAATATGATTGAATGACGATTCAGGAAGGGTTTGGTGAGGATATCAACAAGTTGATAAGAGGATCTTAAAAAATGGACTTCCACGTTCCCATCCTCTACATGATCCTTTATGAAATGATACCTCAATGCTATATGTTTTGTCTTGGAATGTTGCACTAGGTTGTGGCATATGTGAATAGCATTTTCCGAATCACAGTATAAGGGGATCCTCTTCATATTAATCATGTAATTTCTAAGCTGACTGTATATCCATATCACTTGAGAAGTACATGAGACAACTTTGATATACTCAGCTTTAGTAATCGATAGAGAGACGCATTTTTGCTTCTTTGATGGCCAACTGACAAGTTTTCCATCAATAAATTTACATCCTCCAGTTGTAATTTTTCGAACAAGACCACATCCACCAAGATCAACATTTGAGAATGATTGCACAAAGAATCCCGAGTTTGAAGGATACCATATTCCAAAAGAGGATGTTCGTTTTAGGTATCGTAAAATACTCTTTACGAAAATCATATGTGGTTCACGAGGATTTGCTTGAAACCTAGCACAATAGTAAACAACAAACATTATGTCTGGATGAATAGCTGTCAAATATATTAATGAACCTATCATTTGTCGATAGAGAGTCATGTCAATTGCTGGCTAGTCCAAGGAAGGTGTAAGCTTCGTTCTGGATGCCATAGGAACCTTGATCTTAGAATCTCCCACTATCCAGAACTTTGCAAGTAAGGTCTTCGTAACCAAAGCAGGCTTAGCACTATCAGTACCCTTTTTCTTTCTAAGCTCTTTTATCTTTCGAAGATAGTAAGCTTCATTGTCTTCTTTGTCCTTCTTCTCACTCATTCTTCTCAACACACACTCCTTGGCCAGATAATTCTTACCATGATAATAGTTGCAGTCATAGCCAGAATCACCCATCAGCTTCTTTTCTTTCTTCACCTCATCCTTTTAAGAGTTGTTGAGGCTCTCATCCTTTGCTTTGTCTGAACCATAGTTCCTTTGCCAATTCCTGTTTTTTAGGTGTCCAAAATTCTTTTTTGCAAACTTTCTGGGATTTGACACCATCAGAGCATATTCTTCTTTCGTATGCTCACAATCTGAGAGATTAGACTCAGAGGCTTCTTCAGCTATCTTTTTAACCTTCACAACCAGGGCGAAAGATCCCATTCCAGACACAATCTTCCTATCCTTTGTTACTTCATCTTTGTAGGATCTAATAATTCCCACCAGCTTTGCCAAGGTTTAGCTCTTAAAGTGTTCATGAGCTTTAACTGTAGATACAATTGTCCTCCATTTCGGCCTTAATCCATTCATAAAAGTATCCTTTTGCTCAATCCTTTCATGCTTAAGATTATGCTTAAGCATTCTGCTCAAAAGATGGTTACAACGATTGAAAGTTTGCTTGTAACATACACGTTTTAAAATCGTGTTTTGTAATGAATAAAATTATGAAATACTATGTGAAATTGAGTGTTGAGTTCTAACAGATAGTTTTTACTAGAAATGAAATAAAACTATGTTTAGAATCACTCAAAAAATATTGGAAGTCTTATGAGATTCCAATTACAAGTTAAATGGTAAAATTTAGCGAAAATATAAAATTTGAAATAAGTAAAATTTTATTATTTAAATTTGTAAATAATCTCGTTAGAAACTTGTAGGCGAAAACCTCGTCGAAATCCGAGTTATAACGCAGAAGTTATGACCAATAGAAGATCCGCGACAAAATCGACACAGCGCCGAATGACGTAAAAAGTGAGTTCTTGATAAACTACTTTTCAGCCTTAATCTAAATGAAAGTCGTAGTATTCGTTAAACCGAGAAATTTGATAAAAAGAACTCCAAAATCTGATTTCGTATGAGGAAGTTATGATTTTTCTAAGTTTCAAATTAGCACTAGACAGCTAAAAAAACTCGAATTTTAGATTGAGCGATATTTATCCAATACAAACTAAACGAGAATCGAAGGTCTCGTCATTTGTAGTACAACGGTAAAAAGTCTGACGAAAACGGACGTCGGATGAAGAAGTTATGAATTTTTAACGGATTTTCCTGTCTCGGTCTGTTAAAAATAATAATATTAAAATTAAAGTCACAATTAGCAGACGAAGTCTAAACGAAAGTTGTAGAGCGTAACTTTACCTACACGTGCTTATAAAGAACGCCAAAAACGGAGTACGTATGAGAAAGTTATGGATTTTAGAAGGTTTGGGTGCATTTTTCAAGAAATTCGCATGGAAAGGAACCGGCCACGTCACCCTCGCTCCGAGTTGGCCACGTATCCGAAGCAGCTGCATGGCGCGTCTGAGGAGCGACGCTTGTCGTGCAGGTGTCCGAAACCTGCGAAGCCACCGGAGACCCACGTTGCTGCCACGTCCCTCGCACGAGGAAGCTACGTCACCAGGACGCTGGACCAGTCCGAAGTCAACGCGTGTCCGAACCTCGCTTTGCCACCGCCGCCCCCCTTGCATGCGAGCCATCTGCCTTCACATCCTGCTGCCGCATGTTCCTTCTGCCAGCGCATCATCCGAGCTTCGGCCCTATAAAAGGGAGGCTGCGAACCTTCCCGGGTAATTTAGAGATTTTGACACTTTTTCACCCTAATTCCATATTTTCACTATTTTGACTTTCCCCGAAGCCCCGATATCAATTTTAGCACCAGAAACACGTCCCGAAGCTCCCGAGAAGCCCGAAAAATTTATCTTTTCGGTTTTGAAGCCCTACCTTCGCAGAGCCCGGTTTTTAATATATCTCCCGATTTTTATAGAAGAAAGCTATTTATAGTGACGAAGTGCTGCCCAAATTACTATTTTGACCCCCAGTTAATTCAAGGTGAGTTCAATATATAGGAACAATTGTATGTTATGTGTTATATGCACAAGGTGCTTTCTTGTGATATTCTGGTATTCACTTTGAGTCTTTGGCCATGTAGAGCATGTCTCGTATTAATATTATACCTTTGATCATGTAGAGGATGTCTTCTATTGTTTTGGTATTGGCTTTGTGCCTTTAGCCATGTAAAGCATGTCTCGTGTAACTTTTTATATATGTAATGGGCCAAGTAGGGCTAAAAGCTTGTATATGCTAGCAAAATGATATTCAGAAATTTGTATATCTTCTATGCCATTTGGGCTGAACTTTATTGATGTATATCAAGCATTGAAAAGTATATCTTTGAATAAAGTCTTTGATTGATATGAAAGCCTGTCACATGATTTCACATATGGCTTTGTTGTTACTCTTGGCTTCTGCCATATTGATGTATATATATGGCATAACATTATATTGTGTCTATTATTGAACTCACTAAGCGTTATCTCTTACCCTATCAATGTTTAACAATTGCAGGTGATAAGTAACCAGTATGATCATATACTGTTGAAAGATTTAGAATAGTTTGTAATAGTACTTTTGTACTTCAGTTTATATTTGTATAAATTACAATATCCTGGGTAGTTATGTAATATATAACACTTTGTAATAGACGGTTTGTATCCAGTAGTTTGTAACCTCTTTTATCAATGCAAAATATTGCTTTTTATGAATATGCAAGTATCATGTTTTTGAGTAATAATATTGTGAAGTATGAAAGTTAGGGTCTTTCATAAATACGAAAGTTTGGGTCTTTCAATCATGGTATCAGAGCAGTAGTTTAAGCGAATTAAATGCCACGGATTGGTATTTAGACTTAAACTATTGGAAGTTCAATATATGAACTGAATCATTATAAGTATATGGATACAAACCATAGGAAAAACTTAAGTGAAGTATTAGGCTTCAATAAATCCTAATATTCTAAAATTATATATTACTCCTAAATTTCAGAACGATGGCTGAACAAGTAAGTAGCCATACCCCTGAGGTTGGAGGAGATCCTCAACCCGAGGAAGTGAATACTCCAGTATCTTCTCGTGAGGAGGGACTCTTGGGTAAACTTACCGGTGTTATTCGACAGACTCTCGAAGAACACAAAAAGAATGGTGATAAAGGAAAAGAGAAAGCCACTGGAGAATCTTCAAGCGGAAAGGTGAAACATCCCCCATTCAAAGATTTCAAGAGTAGTGGTGCTACGGAGTTTTCTGGTTTCCTTAATCCTATAGTTGTTCTAACTTGGATTCTGAACAACTGAGAAAGTATTTCGTGTCTCTCATGTGGATGATGAAGACAAGGCTATCTATGCTTCTGCAATGTTCATTGGAGAAGCCTTAGTCTGGTGGGAAGCAACATATGAAGCTCTCAACGGATGTGACCAGGAGAACTTATCTTGGGAGTTGTTCAAAACTAGTGTGCTAGAGAAGTATTGTCCTCTAGATATGAGGAGAAGATTGGAGAAGGAATTCCTCGAGCTTAAACAAAGAGGAATGACTGTGAATGAGTATGAAACTCAGTTCAATCAAAAAGCACGGTTTGCTGCAAAGTACATTCCAACTAAAGATGAGAAAATTCAGTTATTGTTAGAGGGACTACGACATGAAATCCATGATTTTGTAGCTAATCAGGATGTTCTGTCATTTGATAAAGCTGTTGAGTATGCTCGAAGGCGTGAGCATGACTTAGAGATACGTGGTGTCACTCTTACTGTTCCAAAACATCCATGTACTGAAAGAACTAATCATGTTTTCACTATTCCACCAGCTCAATCTGTTTGAACTGATCCTAGCAAGCAAGCACAATCTCAGAGTGCTTTTCGTGGCCGCGGCAGGTCACAATCTTTTTCTATTCAATCGCCTTCATGTCGTGTTTGTGGAAGGGATCATCCGGGTCAATGCAAAATAGACAAGGAATCCATTGTCTGTTATGGGTGTGGAGAAACTGGTCATATAAAGCCAGCTTGCCCAAGGAAGGATGTGACTTGCTATGCATGTGGTATTACTGGCCACAAGAAGCGTTTTTGCCCTACTCTTACCAGCCAAGTGATGGAAAGTCAAGCTTCTGTTCAACAACCGGCGAGAATTCAAGTCCCTGTGCAACAACCAAAGAATACTCCAGCTAAAAAGGAGGAGGTGTCAAAAGCTAAGGGTCGTGCATTCCAGATTACCACTGAGGAAGCACGCAAGGACCCGAATGTTGTGATGGGTACATTTCTTGTCAATTCTAGACCTGCTCACATCTTATTTGATTCTGGTGCCTCAGATTCTTTTGTATCTTGTGAATTTGCGCTTTCTTTTCAAACTACTTGCTATGCACTCGTGCAACCATTTCATATAGATACAGTGGGAAGTATATCATTACTTGCTGATAAAATCTATAGAGATTGTATCATAGAAATTGAAGGCTATAATTTTCTTGCAAACCTAATCCCTATCTCCTTGCCCAACTTCGATATTATTCTCGGCATTGATTGGTTGTCAAAGAACCATGCAGAACTCTTGTGTTATGAAAAGATGGTACGCGTTCCTATTGAAGGGGAAGATCCTATTCATGTGTATGATGAGAAAAGGATCTTAAAAATAATCTCTTTCCTCAAAGCTCGTAAATTTATATCGAAGGGTTGCCCTATCTATCTGGCCTATACAATTGACATCTCAAGAAAGGAGAATAAAACTGTAAATGATGTTCCCATTGTTAACGAATATCCTGATGTTTTCCCCGATGATCTGCCTGGACTTCCTCCGGACAGGCAAGTAGAATTTCGAATTGACCTTGTGCCTGGTGCTGCTCCAATTGCAAAGACCCCTTAATGTCTTGCGCCAGCCGAGATGAAAGAAATGATTATCCAACTACAGGAATTACTTGACAAAGGCTTTATCCGACCGATTACCTCTCCCTGGGGTGCTCCGGTATTGTTTGTCAAGAAGAAGGATGGATCCATGCGGATATGCATTGATTATCGTGAGCTGAACAAGGTGACTATCAAGAACAAGTACCCACTACCTCGCATCAATGATTTGTTCGATCAACTTCAGGGTGTTAGCTATTTCTCAAAGATTGATTTGAGGTCTGGCTATCATCAGTTAAAAGTACATGAGCAGGATGTACTGAAGACTGCTTTCCGTACTCGTTATGGGCCTTTCGTATTCTTTGTCATGCCATTCGGTCTGACAAATGCTCCTGCTGTATTCATGGATATGATGAATTGGGTATGCCGCCCAATGCTCGATAAATCTGTCATCATATTCATTGACGATATTCTAATCTATTCCAAGTCTGAAGCTGATCATGCCGTTCATATTCGTGAAATCTTAGAACTTCTTCGAAAGGAGAAACTTTATGCTAAATTCTCGAAATGTGAATTTTGGCTTCGCTAAGTTCAATTTCTCGGTCATGTGATTTCTAGTGATGGTGTATCCGTAGATCCTACCAAAATAAGCCATTCAAAATTGGGAAGTGCGCCGTAATGCTTCCGAAATTCGTAGTTTCATGGGTCTTGCGGGTTATTACCGAAGCTTCATTAAAGACTTCTCTCGTATAGTTGTTCCTATTACTTGTCTTACTCGAAAGGAATCAAAGTTCCAATGGGGGTGAAGCCCAAGAAAAAGCTTTCTTGACTTTAAAAGATCTTTTGACTCATGTTCCCATCTTATCACTTCCAAAAGGTGATGATGATTTCTCCGTGTATAACGATGCTTCAAGATTGGGACTCGGTTATGTGTTGATGCAACGTGGAAAGGTGATAGCATATGCTTCAAGACAACTGAAAGAATATGAAAATAATTATCCCACTCATGACGTTGAACTCGTTGTTGTCGTATTTTCCCTAAAGCTTTGGAGACACTATCTTTTTGGTACGAAATGCCAATTGTTTACCGACCACAAAAGTCTCAAGTATATATTCAGTCAACAGACTTTGAATATGAGACAACAACGAGCCATGGAGTTGATCAAGGATTATGACTGTGAAATCTTGTATCATCCTGGAAAGGCTAATGTGGTTGCAGATGCACTTAGCAGGAAGCTTTATCGTAATAGTATGTGCTATACTATTACTCACACTATAGTGAAGTTCACTATTCTTGATGAACTAGAGAAATGGAAAGTTGAGGCCTTAAAGCCAGAAAATGTGAAGAAGGAAGGAATGGTACATTATGCTGATGCTTTAATTGATGATCCACGAGGATTAAAAGTATTGAAGAATCGGTTGTGGATTCCGAAGATTGGTGGATTGAGATAGAAGATTTTAGAGGAAGCCCATAAATCTAAACTGTCAATCCATCATGTTACAAGTAAAATATACTATGATATAAGAGTTGATTATTGGTGGCATGGATTAAAGAGAGACATTGGAAGATATGTACAAGAATGCTTGATATGCTTACAAGTAAAAACAGAGCACCAAAAGCCTTACGGAACCCCAAAAAGCCTTAGTGTTCCTGTATGGAAATGGGAAGAACTGTCCATGGATTTTATTACCAAATTGCCAAAGACTACTAGACAACATGATAGCATTTGGGTAATCGTCGACCACCTGACTAAGAGTGCACATTTTCTTGCCATGCGTGAAACGGCTCCAATGGAGAAATACGCACAATTATACTTAGATGAAACTGTTGCAAGACATGGTGTGCCACTAAAGATCATTTCCGATCGCGATACTCGCTTCACTTCTCACTTTTGGGCGAGTATGCAACGTGAATTAGGATCTCGAGTTGCCCTCAGCACAACTTATCATCCCCAAACAGATGGACAGACAGAGAGAACAATCCAAACAGTAGAAGATATGCTTCGTGCATGTGTCTTGGAGTTCGGTGGTAACTGGGATAAATACTTACCTCTTGTTGAATTCTCATATAATAACAGTTACCACGTTTCAGTCAAAATGCCACCATATGAAGCATTATATGGTCGCAAGTGTCATACTCCATTATGTTGGCGAGACATAGGACAGAAGATCCTTGGAGGCCCTGAAATGATTCAAGACACCACCAACAAGATTCAAATTGTACGAGAAAGAATGAAAGCGGCCCAGGATCGACAGAAGTCCTATACAGAAAAGAGGAGGCGACCCATAGAATTTCAAGTGGGTTATTTCGTAATGCTGAAGGTATCCCCATGGAAAGGCCTTATGAGATTTGGAAAGAAAGGAAAACTAAGCCCTAGATTTGTTGGTCCTTTCAAAATCATCCAAAGAATTGGAAAGCAAGCATACCGCTTAGAATTAGCTAAAGATTTGGCATGTATTCATGATGTGTTTCATGTAAGCTATCTGCGCAAATGTTTGAGCATCAATGATGAGACAGTTCCATTATCTGAGGTGAAATTGGATACTCAGTTAAGATATGTAGAAGTGCCGGAAGAGATCGTGAATGAAAGAACAACTAATCTACGTAATAAAGAAGTGGAGTTGGTGCTTGTTAAGTGGAAACACCATTGAGGTCTAAATTATACTTGGGAAAATAAGAATGAGATAAAAGCAAAATATCCCCATTTATTTTAATCGATGTAATTTCAGGGACGAAATCCTCAAAAGGAGGAGGTATTTGTAACATACACGTTTTAAAATCGTGTTTTGTAATGAATAAAATTGTGAAATACTATGTGAAATTGAGTGTTGAGTTCTAACAGATAGGTTTTACTAGAAATGAAATAAAACTATGTTTAGAATCACTCGGAAAATATTGGAATTCTTATAAGATTCCAATTAAAAGTAAAATGGTAAAATTTAGCGAAAATATAAAATTTGAAATAAGTAAAATTTTATTATTGAAATTTATAAATAATCTCGTTAGAAACTTGTAGGCGAAAACCTCGTCGAAATCAGAGTTATAATGAAGAAGTTATAACCAATCGAAGATTCGCGACAAAACCGACACGACGCCGAATGACGTAAAAAGTGAGTTTTTGATAAACTACTTTTCAGCCTTAATGATCTAAATGAAAGTCGTAGTATTCGTTAAACCGAGAAATTTGATAAAAAAAACTCCAAAATATGACTTCGTATGACGAAGTTATGATTTTTCTAAGTTTCGGATTAACAGTAGACAACTAAAAAAACTCGAATTTTTGATCGAGTGATATTTAGCCAATACAACCTAAACGAGAATCGAAGGTATCGTCATTTGTAGTACAATGGTAAAAAGTCTGACAAAAACGAACGTCGGATGAAGAAGTTATGAATTTTTAACGGATTTTCCTGTCCCGGTCTGTTAAAAATAATAATATTAAAATTAAATCAAAATTAGTTGATGAAGTCTAAGCGAAAGTTGTAGAGCGTAATTTTACCTACGCGTGCATATAAAGAACGTCAAAAACGGAGTCCGTATGAGAAAATTATGGATTTTAGAAGGTTTGGGTGCATTTTTCGAGAAATTCGCATGGAAAGGAACCGGCCATGCCAGCGTCGCTCCGAGCTGGCCACGTATCCGAAGCAGCTGCATGGCGCGTCTGAGGAGCGACGCTTGTCTCACAGGTGTCTGAAAACTGCGAAGCCACCAGAGAGCCTCGTTGCTGCCACGTCCCTCGCACGAGGAAGCTACGTCACCGAGACGCTAGACCAGTCCGAAGTCGACGAGTGTCCGAACCTCGCTTTGCCACCGCCACCCCCCTCGCATGCGAGCCATCTGCCTTCGCATCCTGCTGCCGCATGTTCCTTCTGCCAGCGCATCATCCGAGCTTCGGCCCTATAAAAGGGAGGCTACGAACCTTCCCGGGTAATTTTGAGATTTTGACACTTTTTCACCCTAATTCCATATTTTCACTATTTTGACTTTCCCCGAAGCCCGGGTATCAATTTTAGCACCCGAAATACGTCCCGAAGCTCCCGAGAAGCCCGAAAAAATTATCTTTTCGGTTTTGAAGCCCTACCTTCGCAGAGCCCGGTTTTCAATATATCTCCCGATTTTTAAAGAAGAAAGCTATTTATAGTGACGAAGTGCTGCCCAAATTACTATTTTGACCCCCAGTTAATTCAAGGTGAGTTCAATATATAGGAACAATTGTATGTTATGTGTTATATGCACAAGGTGCTTTCTTGTGATATTCTGGTATTCACTTTGAGTCTTTGGCCATGTAGAGCATGTCTCGTATTAATATTATACCTTTGATCATGTAGA
The DNA here is from genome assembly GCF_051521515.1 of Lactuca serriola. Lineage (NCBI taxonomy): Eukaryota > Viridiplantae > Streptophyta > Magnoliopsida > Asterales > Asteraceae > Lactuca > Lactuca serriola. Next base: position 170,453,994 of record NC_136408.1, on the reverse strand, counting down.
GCATGTCTTGCATTATTTTGGTATTGGCTTGGTGCCTTTGGCCATGTAAAGCATGTCTCGTATAACTTTTGATGTTGGTAATGGGCTAGGTAGGGCTAAAAACCTGTATATGCTAGCAAAATGATATTCAGAAATTTGTATATCTTCTATGCCATTTGGGCTGAACTTTATTGATGTATATCAAGCATTGAAAAGTATATCTTTGAATAAAGTCTTTGATTGATATGAACATCTGTCACATGATTTCACATATGTCTTTGTTGTTCCTCTTGGCTTCTGCCATATTGATGTATATATATGGCATACCATTATATTGTGTCTATTATTGAACTCACTAAGCGTCACCGCTTACTCTATCAATGTTGAATAATTGCAGGTAATAAGTAACCAGTATGATCATATACTGCTGAAAGATTTAGAATAGTTTGTAATAGTACTTTTGTACTTCAGTTTATGTTTGTATAAATTACAATATCCTGGGTAGTTATGTAATATATAACACTTTGTAATAGACGATTTGTATCCAGTAGTTTGTAACCTCTTTATCAATGTAAAATATTGATTTTTATCAATATGCAAGTAGCATGTTTTGGAGTAATAATATTATGAAGTATGAAAGTTTGGGTCTTTTAGAAATACGAAAGTTTGGGTCTTTCATTGATCAAGCTTTTCATCAAACTTCTGAGCAAAAGCACCAAACTCAGAAAGAAACAATGTTTGAACTGAGTGTTCCATATCTGCATCACTTGAGTAAAGTTCTTTCAACCTATCCTATATCTCCTTCGCTGTTTCACATGAACTTACTAGACGCAAGGTGTCTGGAAGAAGAGCGAATCTGATTATTCTCATCGCCTCGACGTTGCTTAAAAGCTTGTGTCATTAATCTTGAGGAACATCTTTAACTTCAACAAGAAGATTATTGTATTCAAATTGAGTCTTCATGATCCACCTTGTAGCAGTATGAGAGAATGTATGATGGGTCATAGCTTCCCATATTAAATTACCGTGTTCTTCAAGTTCAAGACCAAGCACATAGTCTTCGAAGTGCAGTACCCATACTTCATAATCTTGCAAAAAAGGAATTGGGATTCTAGTAGTAGATTCGATGCTGCTAGATAGATTGCAGGAAAGAGTATGAGGATCTTCGGGTTGCATGGTGTCGATTCATAAAAACGTATTTAGAATCAGATGTGTAAAACAATAATCGAGTCTAGGGCAGAATAAGAACCCAGATCTAATGTCTACAATCGACGAAAATGATGAAGACGACAAGAACAGATCCACCAAAAATGGAAAAACCCTAATAACACTCGACAGGGAGAATAACGTTTGATTTACACAATCTCCCGCTCTGATACCAATTATTGAAACAATAAATAATAGATTGATAGATTCAGAATAGTAAACTGAATCAAAACAATAAGAACAAAGATCGAAATTGTGATGAATGATTAATAATCAATTCCTTAGAAGAGTTTGACTAGAAATTTCTATAATAACAATGTACGAAATCACAGGAACTAATAACCCTAATATAGTACATGCATGCAATATTTATATCCTAACCCTATCGACATAAATGTGGATGGACAGGCCCAATCCGAATAATAAAGACTAAATACATACATAGTAAATTTGACACAACACATTAAATAACTCAACAATATTTCTGCATAGAAATTGGTTGATGTTTATATCAAGGAGGTTGTGGCACGTCATGGGGTGCTAGTTTCAGTGGTTTCAAACAAAGATGTGCGGTTTGCTTCCAGGTTTTGGAAGAGGTTCGCGACGAGTTTGGTACTCGTCTCCATTTCAGCACATCATTCCATCCACAAACCGATGGTCATAGCGAGCGTACAATTCAGACGTTAGAGGATACGCTTCGGGCATGTGTTTTGGACTTTGGTGGGAGTTGGGAAACGTATCTTCCACTAGCGTAATTTTTGTATAACAGCAGTAATCATGCCGGCATTGATCGGCCTCCTTTTGAGATGCTTTACGGAAGGAAATGTAGGACCCCAATTTGTTGGGGTGAGGTCAGTCAACAGGTTATGGGGAGTACCGAGGTGGTACTCAAGACCACTGAGTTGATCCAACAAATTTGGAGTAGGCTCCAGACAGCTCAGAGTCGGCAGAAGAGTTATGCTGAAAAGCACCGATCAAATCTAGAATTCCAGGTGGGGGATATGGTTCTCCTGAACGTGTCACCTTAGAAAGGTGTCATCCGGTTCAAAAAGAGGGGCTAGTTGGGCCCCAGGTATATCAGCCTTTTCAGGGTTTTAGATTGGGTGGGTCGGGTTGCGTATCGCTTGGATCTTCCAAATGAGCTCAATTAGATTCATAGCATGTTCCATGTCTCTCAGCTGCCGAAGTGCTTAGTGCATGATTCTACAGTCTTACCGTTGGAGGATATTCAGGTGGATGGGTTCAGAGTGGACTTAGGAGCCAGAAAATCAGATGAGGAAGCACTACCCGGAGTTATTCAGAGCAGCGGACTTTAAGGAAGAAGTCTGATGAAAGTGGTGGAGAATTGTAACATTCATTTTCTGGTATGTCTCTTCTAAACAATAAGTGAAAATTCCGTTCTTTTTTTTGTCCTTCAAGCTGGTACACATGGGGTAAAGGGTTGTACGCTTAGCTTACTAGCCGGAGGATGATCGCACCTTGGGACCACGTATGATGGGCATACATTATGTATGTATGGCGTACGTGTGGTTAATGAAACCCTAATTTTTGAGGGTATTGCACCCAATTTATGTCATATGATAGCCTTATTTGGTCATGTTTAAACAGCCTCCATCCCCTCTTGTCCAGAAGTCGAAACCCTAGTGAGATCTTGAGGGTTTTAAGCCATAAAGTTTGTTGGTTGGAGCTTTGTGAATGAGAAGAAGCGAACCATTTGGAGTTGTACTTGGAGCTTGAGGATCTGAGATTTGTTCGCCATTTGCTATCCTTGTGAGGTAAACTGCTTCCATCTTGCTAATCTATGATGTTATTGATGGGTTTGGAGCATTACATCAATCCTATGGTGCACATGCAAACCTTAAAGCTTTGGATCTAGTTTGTCTAATTGTACATGCAATAATCATCCAAAGCTCATAAACCCCAAATCTAGCATACTATAATCGAAATTAACATATGATTAGGGTTAGGAATATTACCTTGATTGTTATGTAGCAATAACAATCGCTAGCCTTCTTGATCTTGACTTCTAAAAGCCTAGTTCCCCAAGTGTTGCACCTCTAGTTGAGTCACAAACACCACTAGTAACAAGGATGAACAAGAGAGAGGAGAGGCACCAAAAACGTCCAAGATCTTCTAAATAATGCTTAGCCACATTTTTGGGAGCCTAGGGGTTCCTTATATAGTTAAGGCTTCTAGGATTATCAACTTGGAAACCCTAATCCAGTTGCTTAGTCCTTAAGCAGCCTAAAGATCCTTCCAGAAGGCCCCTTGGACGATTTCTATATGGACTCTCATATAGAATTCGTCCATTGCTTCCATATGGATCCTAAGCCCAACTTTGTAACTATCTTATAATTACAGTATCAGTCCCCTTTATTTAATTAATCACTTTTGACCACAAAATTAATCACTTCTGATGAAAGTGGGGGAGAATTGTAACATTCATTTTCTGGTATGTCTCTTCTAAACCCTAAGTGAGAATTCCTTTCTTTTTTTGGCCTTCAAGCTAGTACGTGGGGCGTATAGGGTTGTACGCTTAGCTTACTAGCCCGAGGATGATCGCACCTTGGGACCACGTCTTATGGGCGTACATTATGTATGCATGGCGTACGTGTGGTTAATGAAACCCTAATTTTTGAGGGTATTGCACCCTATTTAAGTCATATGATAGCCTCATTTGGTCATGTTTAAACATCCTCCATCCCCTCTTGTCCAGAAGTCGAAACCCTAGTGAGATCATGAGGGTTTTAAGCCATAAAGTTTGTTGGTTGGCGCTTTGTGAATGAGAAGAAGCGAACCATTTAGAGTTGTAATTGGAGCTTGAGGATCTGAGATTTGTTCGCCATTTGCTATCCGTGTGAGGTAAAAAGCTTCCATCTTGCTAATCTATGATGTTACTGATGGATTTGGAGCATTACATCAATCCTATGGTGCACATGCAAACCTTAAAGCTTTGGATCTAGTTTGCCTAATTGTACATGCAATAATCATCCAAAGCTCATAAACCCAAATCTAGCATACTATAATCGAAATTAACATATGATTAGGGTTAGGAATATTACCTTGATTGTTATGTAGCAATAACAATCACAAACCTTCTTGATCTTGACTTCTGAAAGCCTAGTGCCCCAAGTGTTGCACCTCTAATGGAGTCACAAACACCACTAGCAACAAGGATGAACAAGAGAGAGGGGAGAGACACCAAAAATGTCAAAGATCTTCTAAATAATGTTTAGCCACGTTTTTGGGATCCTAAGGGTTCCTTATATAGTTAAGGCTTCTAAGGTTATCAACTTGGAAACCCTAATCCAGTTGCTTAGTCCTTAAGCAGCCCAAAGATCCTTCCAGAAGGCCCTTGGACGATTTCTATATGGACTCTCATATAGAACTCGTCCATTGCTTCCATATGGATCATAAGCTCAACTTTGTAACTATCTTATAATTACAGTATTAGTCCCCTATATTTAATTAATCTCTTTTGACCATAAAGTTAATTCTAAATTAATTCTTGATCAATATTAATTAAACAATATGATTTCTCCTTTAATATATTATTCTTATAATATATTAATAAATCATAATTTATCCTCTTTCTCCATAATTCATCCTATCAGTTGCTATGGTGAAGGCAACTCAAAAGGACCATGCTCATAATCAGGTCAAGTACATACCAAAATAATTATGGGCTTAGACACCTAATCAAACAGTTAGATCTAGTTATGGGGCCATTTTGTGCTTTTTTAGTCCATGGAATGATTGTTGAACGTATTGATTCACTCCAAAAGTGGTTGATGATAGATTTAGGGTTCTCTTGGTCCCTTCGTCCGTAAAAATGCAAGCTTTGAAGTGTTTATCGACTCATGCATGTGTTAGGACCTGTTATTAAGTTCCTTCGAGCTATAGAACCTCATTAAGCCACGCATGCACGTAAAGTTGCCAACTTTACGTGATAAAACACCTTAAGGAAGTTAGATCTAAGTGTCGGGCTGAACTCTTAACCTATTAAGGGCCTAATGATGGAAGTTGGCCAAGCTGGGGGTACGTTGGCCATACAAGTTGATACGCTGCGCGTACAAGCCCCTAAGTGAGTGTGATAAGCGTACAAGCTGATTACGCCCTATATATACTTATTAGTAGGCTTTGGAATTGTGGCTTCTCAGTAATGGACCCATATTGGACCTTAGTAGTCTTGGGCCTTGTTAGGCTATCAGAATTATCTTTTGGGACTCTTTTGGTTGAAGGCCCATGAAGGAATTTGGGCCAAATTTGAAAAATTGGGCCATATTTGAGTCGTGGGTGGTTATTTTGGAATTTGGGCCTTTTAGACAATTGGATTGGGCCTAGGCCTTAGGCCATGTTAGAGAAAGCATAAAAGGGTCTTTTACCCTACATTGGACTCTTAGTGTGAGTTAGGATCCAATCATTAATTGGATACTATTTTGTGATTATAGCGTAGGGATTTTAGCAAGCCGGCAGTCAAAGATTTATCTGTGAAGATTCAGTAGTCCGAGGTGAGTTTCCTCACTGTGCTTGGCGGGTCGAAGGCTCTAATGTCGGCCCATAATTGTCATGTTTAGGATGCAAGATGTATGTGTGACTTTTGCATAGGTTTGTGGATTCTATGTCACCGGGCATGGCCCGATGGCGGGCAAGGCCTGATGCCAAGCAGGGACCTAATGACCATCTTGTATGATATATATCTGTTAAATATGGCATGTGTTATGTTTATGTGTATTTACTAGGCAAGACCCGATGTCAGGCGATGCCCAATGACTATCCTGCAAGTTATTATCTTAGCAATTATTCCTTTTAATTATGATATTTTGTTTATAATTCTTATGAATATCAGGTAGGGCCCGATGACTGACAAATTTGTATACCGAGCGAGGTTTGATGTCAAGCGGGGCCCGAAGATGTGCGGGGGCCCAATGTATGTTTGATATGTATGGTATGTTGTATTTCGAGGAACTCACTAAGCTTTAGGATTACCGTTTTCAGTTTATGTTTTAGGTACTTTCGGATCGAAAGGGGAGAGCCCGGTGTGATTGTAGAGCACACACCATATTTTTTCTGCATTTTGAGATTTACTCTGATATGATATGATGTATTGACATACTTTGGTATTTTGGATTGTATGAACATGTTTGGATTACTGTTTTTATAAAATTAAAAATGTATAATTTAGGTCATATTTCTGGGACGTTACACATATGACGGGTAGCACTCATATCAATCCACTACTCATTGGATTTAGATTCCATATAGTTCACTTCAGAAATCATTTCATTCCGGATGGTGACATTAAGTGTTTAGAATTACAATTTTCATAAAATATTTGTAACAGCCCGGATTCCCAGGTATTATTTATTCTTCTTAATTTTGATGTTTTGTGAGGAGACTCGGCGAGTTGGAGCTCAAACTCGCCGAGTATGATCGCGGTTTGGGAAAGGGTTCGTGTTCGGACTCGGTAAGTCCAAAAGGTGGACTCGGTGAGTCCACGCTGTTTAATGAAACCCTAAATTTCAGGATATGAGACCTATTTAAAGGGGCTTATGGCCGTCATTTGCGGCCACCAACCCCAGAGAGAACCCTAAAAGAGTCCTGGAGCGTTTTGTGAGAGAAAAGAGGAAGATCCTTGATTACTGTGGGTGATTTTGCATTTAAAAGAGGATCAAGGCAAGAGGAGACCAAAGGAGGTGCTAATCCACTGATTCCTGAGTCCAGAGACTTCATTTGAGGTAACCATTTGTTCCTTTCTCAGCCCTTGGTGTAAATCTTAGAGTTAGGGCTTCTTTGTGGAATGATTCATGGAGTAATTGGCCTCTTTTGTGTTGATGCTTTAGATCTAGACCCAAAGAGGTCCAGAGACTCTTTTCCCTCAAACTTTATGAGTGTTAATGGAGGCCATGAGCTTAGAATAGCATTCTAGAGACCATATCATCAAATAAGGCCTTTGGACCTTTGCATGAGCACCAAGATTGTAACTTTACGTGATAAATGTGCTTGGAAAGACTAGATCTATGAGTTACTGGAACGGATCTGACCTCAGGAGTGAGTTTGAGTTCATGCATGGCTTAGACTCGCCGAGTCTGAAGAACAGACTCGGCGAGTAGCATGAAGATTGTCCATAACCACTCAGCGAGTGGTCTTACCGAGTTAAGGGTTGACTCAGTGAGTCAGGGAGAGTCAGAGAGGGTTGACAGGTGGACTAAGTCAAGCTGGAACTCGCCGAGTTGTTCTTGAGACTCGGCGAGTTGAGTCGTGGTGGCCCTACGATTCATGCCAGGTGGAACTCGTCGAGTCAGGGGAATACTCGACGTGTCAAGAGAGGATCCTAGGGAGTCAGTGAACACGTATAGACTCACCGAGTCGCTCTAGTGCACTCGCCGAGTCCGGTCAAGTTGACCGTTGACCGTTGACCAAAGTTGACCAGTGTTGACTTGACAGGGGTAGTCAACCTTAGTTATGAAAGTGTTAATTAGAGATATATTGTGTTATAGGAGGATTATAGCTCGGGGGATCAAGCGGGAGTGATTTCCGGGATTTGCGAGTTATCGAGATACACGAGGTGAGTCTTCTCACTATACTTTACCTTGAGTAGGTAACCAGAGTTACGTGACAAAGTATTTGTATGTTGTGTATGTTATGTGTTGTACTGCATTATTACTATGTGATTTATGATGTGCATGTTTACAGAGTTAGAACCGGAAGATTCACAGAGTAGGGTCCACGGACCCACAGAGTTATAGCCTCGAGTGGCTAATATGTGTTATGTGTGGTATTTTGGGGAACTCACGAACCTTCGTGCTTACAGTGTTTTGTGTTATGTGTTTCAGGTTCTCTCAGGATCACGGGACGGCACCGGCTCGATTGTACACACCAGAGAAAAAGTCATGTTTTGAGGATCCTGGTTTATTATGCAAGTAAAAATGGAGTTATGTTTTGTAATTCGATTATGAATGAGATTTTAAGCCAAGTGTTTTAAGAATTAAACGATTATTTTAAAATGAAAAATTGTTTTGAAATTTACGGTGTTACAAGTTGGTATCAGAGCCTTGGTTTGAGGGATTCGGATGCGCCTTCGAGTAAATCTGGACTCAAACTGAGGAAGTAAGAAAAGTTTTCAAAGAAATAATTTTCTAAAGCGAATAAGAGTTCAAAGAGAAAGCGAGAAAGAGCAGTGTGTACAATCAGCCAGAGCCCGAACGGTGATTTCCCAAAATACCCTTACTTTTGTGTTATGAGATATTTATGATGCACTTTATGAGATATTATTGCATGCTAGAGACAGGCTAGGTATTCCATATCATAGGACTAGAGTGGCCTGATTTGTGATGCCTTAGCCTAGGAATTGCTGTTATATGCGATGTGCTTTTGAGTATGTGATGAGTGAGAATATTTAGTTGGAATCCTTTAGGGGATTTGAGTAGAGGAGTAATCTAGGGGAGATACCTAGATAAGTACCGTGGTACTTAGAGAAAGAATAGTTAGAACCCGCGAGGGGAAGAGTTGCAAAGTTCGGTGGTACTTTCGAGGATGAGCAGAGCAAGCGGAGTTATCACCCTGAGTGAGTCATATATATTCTTCGATGCTCGAATGTTGCTTGCTTCGTGCTTTGTGGAACTCTCGATGATGGGAGTCAGCTACCAAGCGAATATGACGATATTCAGGAGGTAGATGACTGGCATCATTAGGAGCTCTTCAGCAGCTGATGGCAGAGAAGTGTGGGAATCTAGGAAGAGCCTAGGGAGTAACCTTAGCCAGATGAGTGCGCTGGCAGAGTAGAGAATTTCGCTGGGGAGCGAGCACGCGACGGAATTGGTGAACGAGAAGGTCGAGCAGCTACTTAGAAGCTCCGGGATAGTCCGTGTGGAAAGTATGGGTAGATGTGGCAGGTAGTATGGGCCCGTACTACTGAAAGCAGAGGACCCATACTTGATACAGGGAGTATTCTGAAGGTTCTAATGAGCGGATGGAGGAGTGATGTTATGGTTCGAGTACCATACATCGAAGCGTATTGAGGAGTGATGTTATGGTTCGAGTACCATACATCGGAGCAGATTGAGGAGTGATGTTATGGTTCGAGTACCATACATCGGAGCGGATTGAGGAATGATGTTATGGTCTGAGTACCATACATCGAAGCGTATTGAGGAGTGATGTTATGGTTCGAGTACCATACATCAGAGCGGATTGAGGAGTCATGTTATGGATCGAGTACCATACATCAAAGCGTATTGAGGAGTGATGTTATGGTTCGAATACCATACATCGGAGCAGATTGAGGAGTGATGTTATGGTTCGAGTACCATACATCAGAGCGGATTGAGGAGTGATGTTATGGTTCAAGTACCAAACATCGGAGCGGATCGAGGAGTGAAATTATGGTTCGAGTACCATAAATCGGAGCGCATGAAGGAATGATGTTATGGTTCGAGTACCATACATCGGAGAAGATGGAGGAGTGATGCTATGGTTCGGGTACCATACACCGGAGCATATTGAGAAGAGATGTCATGGGATGAGTGCCATGGTTCGTAGTGAATAATGCTTGTGGTTCTCCGGTTATTCGGTCACGATTGATGAGGTAGAGATTGGATGCTATGGGTGTTAGGCCTGTGGGCCATGAATGAGTTCGAAGAGGCGTCCCTTGAGAGGGAGGTCGAGAGCCTTTCAGAGTACTTTGGTAAGGAGTCAAAGGGAGGGGAGAATTTTGGTCTGAGTTGAGCAATCAGTCGATAGAGGAGACGTCACCTTCTATGACCTGGGTGGTGCTATTTATGTTCGTGTGCGGAACATTAGAGGCATGATGTTTAAGTTTTGAGTTTGGGGGTAAACCGTGCAGGTTGTCATTGATGATGATTTTCCATCAGAGTATCAGGTAGCATGTGTGCCGCGAGGCAGTGATTTACCATGAGCAGATAGTTAGTTGGGACTGAGATAGTCGAGGACCACGTTACACCTATTTGAGTATAGTAAGGCATATTGTAGAGGTATCAGTGGGGAGTCCAGTCGAGTTAATCAGTGCAGTGGTTGTTCTATCTATGTTGGGTATTAAATATGGGAGTGGGTCCCTGTTCTTTGGATGATCCATGTGTTGGAACGTCGGTTGATGAGTCGAGGTGGGGGAGTATGATGATTTTGTGGTCCAGTCTATGAGTCAGTGATGTTATTGGACAGTTGAGTTGTTTGATATTGGATTGGTACGAGACTTGGAACGACTAGAGGCAGTCGTGACGAGAAGTTCTTGAGGATTTCATCTGAGGTTCAGAGTTATGAGATCGATTGATTTCCTTAAAGGGGATTATCGGGCGTTGCGTAGCACTTTCCAGGGGCAGGTACGTTATTGCTGGTGAAAATGGTTTGTGAGGTTGTTGATGTGTCAAATAGTGATGGTTCGAACCCTAAGTAGGGGAGAACCGGGTGGTTTATTAAGAGAACCAGAGATTTTTGCAAGAGCGGTTAGGGGTTGGATACAGAAACCTGCGGCTTGAATTCATGAGATCAGGGTTATTAGTGATCAAGGAAAGGTGCAGGGCGAGATAATGCATGTGGTATATGTCTGAGTGAAGGATGGGTGTCTCCACAGCGGGTGGTCAATGGTCAGGAATCTGGTGGTGGTCAGAGTCGTCTCAAGTGGAAGACTCGTAATGATAGTAGGGGCAATTAAGAACTTATGGGTTGAAATATGGGTAGAAGATTGTCGAGTAGCCAACTCCCGGGCTGGGATGTGTATTCTTGCTTGGATTTTGATCAGTAGTGGAAAGGGTTTCAGAGGATCATCAGTGTGTTCTGAAGAGTTAGCGCCTTCCTTGTATTCCAATTGAGTATTTGGATGCACTGAAGTTGCGCATTGAGTGAAATAGGAAATTATTATGGGGATCAGAGGAAATGTATTGTTGTATGTGTATGGTGCTGGGAGTAAGGGAATCAGTGGTAGAGGTAGGACACTGTGATGCTCTGTTAGGGTGTTCCGTGGTTTCCGCGTATAGCGTCCCGATTTCAGAGTTATTTAGAGTCTTGGGTTTAAGATGGTTAGTGATGTATCATGTATCCACGGTTCTAGTGGGAGTCCTTCGTGTATCGTCATCAAGAGGGATTATTTAAGGAAGTGGATCTCCACAGAGGTAGGTTCTGGGTTATGGCGGTTGCCGCCAGAGTTTGTAATGCATATTGGGGCAAGTGTGTGTGTAACTATCTATGATAGTCTTCGGTGCATGAGTTAGTGAACATAGTGTGGTGTTGTAATGAGAATGAGAGTATAGGGTGAAGCTACGGGGAGCCGTAGTATTCACCAGTCAGGGGGTGTTATGATGCTACAGGGAGCCGTAGTACTCACAAGTCAGAGAGAGAGAGAGAGAGTCGTGATGCTACGGGGAGCCGTAGTATTCACCAGTCAGAGGGTGTTGTGATGCTACGGGGAGCCGTAGTACTCACAACCCAGAGAGAGAGAGGGTGTTGTGATGCTATGGGGAGACGTAGTACTCACTAGTTAGTTGGCGTTGTGATACTACGGGGAGTCGTAGTACTCACTAGTCAGAGGTTGTCGTAATGTTGCGGGAAGCCATAGTACCCACTAGACGGCAAGAGAGTGTGATGATGGAGTGTTCTCCGATAAGTACATGATGCAGAAGAGTTTTAGGCTTGAGTAGCCCTAGTGTTGAGTTTTTGGAGCCTAGTGGTTAAACCGGGGCGAGACTAGGGTCTCCGTCTCTGTCGGGAGGATCAGCGAGGCGCGCGGGAGAATATGCGCAGGAGACGCCAGAGGTTAGAGCTAAGTCGATCTTCGATCGGATTGTTTCTTTTTTATGAGGAAAAGGGGATTTCGTGACTTGCGTGTCACTGGGCCGTGATAGTGGTCACAGGGAGGAAGTTAGTGAGATGTTTTGGATCATGTTATGTGTGACCTTTGGGGGTTCAGTTGTGGGGCCAAAGGCTGACCTGGTGCTCGGTATCAAAGATGAATATGAGAAATGAACTAGAGTTTACCATGGTGATGTCTGCGAGCGAACGATTCAGATGCTCGAGGATATGTTTCGGGCATGTGTATTAGATTTCGGGGGGAAATTGTGGCCCATATTTACCCTTGGCAGAGTTTTCCTACAACAACAGCCATCATTAGTGCATCAGTATGCCACCGTTTGAGCTGTTGTAGGAAAGGGGGTATCAGACCCCATTTGCGGGGGAGAGGTAGAGCGACGTGTGATGGGAAGTACAGAGATCGTGCTTCAGACGTCAGAGCGGATACAGCAGGTCAGGCTGAGGTTTTTGACCGCTCAGAGTCGCCAGAAGAGTTATGCAGACAGGCGCCGGTCCGAGCTCGAATTTTTGGTCGGTGACTTTGTACTCCTGAAGGTCTCTCCTGGGAAAGGAGTGATTCGATTCAGGAAGAGGGACAAGTTGGGGCCCCGATATATTGTTCCATTCCGAGTGATCGCGAGGGTAGGCTGGGTAGCCTATCGTTTGGATTTGCCAGCAGAGTTGGGGCAGATTCACGACACTTTTCATGTGTCGCAACTGAGGAAACGTATAGTCGATGAGTCGGCAGTGGTTCCATTAGAGGATATTCAGGTGGATGCAAGCCTAGGAATTATGCTGAGAGACCAGTGGCAATCAGAGATCAGAAAATCAAGGTTCTGAGGAACAAGGAGATACTCTTGGTTTTGGTTCAATGGCGACATCGTAAGGGGTTCGAGATGACTTGGGAGCCGGAGCTTGAGATGCGTGAGCAGCATCCGGAGTTATTTGCACAGCGAGACTTCGAGGGCGAAGTCTAGTTCTAGTGGGGGAGAATTGTAACAGCCCGGATTCCCAGGTATTATTTATTCTTCTTAATTTTGGTGTTTTGTGAGGAGACTCGGCGAGTTGGAGCTCAAACTCGCCGAGTATGATTGCGGTTTGGGAAAGGGTTTGCGTTCGGACTCGGCGAGTCCATGCTGTTTAATGAAACCCTATATTTCAGGGTATGAGACCTATTTAAAGGGGCTTATGGTCCTCATTTGCGGCCACCAACCCCAGAGAGAACCCTAAAAGAGTCCTGGAGCGTTTTGTGAGAGAAAAGAGGAAGATCCCTGATTATTGTGGGTGATTTTGCATATAAAAGAGGATCAAGGCAAGAGGAGACCAAAGGAGGTGCTAATCCAGTGATTCCTGAGTCCAGAGACTTCATTTGAGGTAACCATTCGTTCCTTTCTCAGCCCTTGGTGTAAATCTTAGAGTTAGGGCTTCTTTGTGGAATGATTCATGGAGTAATTGGCCTCTTTTTGTGTTGATGCTTTAGATCTGGACCCAAAGAGGTCCAGAGACTCTTTTCCCTCAAGCTTTATGAGGGTTAATGGAGGCCATGAGCTTAGAATAGCATTCTAGAGACCATATCATCAAATAAGGCCTTTGGACCTTTGCATGAGCACCAAGATTGTAAATTTACGTGATAAATGTGCTTGGAAGGACTGGATCTATGAGTTACTGGAACGGATCTGACCTCAGGAGTGAGTTTGAGTTCATGCATGGCTTAGACTCGCCGATTCCGAAGAACAGACTCGGCGAGTAGCATGAAGATTGTCCATAACCACTCAGCGAGTGGTCTTACCGAGTTAAGGGTTGACTCAGTGAGTCAGGGAGAGTCAGAGAGGGTTGACAGGTGGACTGAGTCAAGCTGGAACTCGCCGAGTTGTTCTTGAGACTCGGCGAGTTGATTCGTGGTGGCCCCGCGATTCATGTCAGGTGGAACTCGTCAAGTTAGGGGAGTACTCGACGTGTCAAGAGAGGATCCTAGGGAGTCAGTGAACACGTATAGACTCACCGAGTCGCTCTAGTGCACTCGCCGAGTCCGGTCAAGTTGACCGTTGACCGTTGATCAAAGTTGACCAGTGTTGACTTGACAGGGGTAGTCAACCTAAGTTATGTGAGTGTTAATTAGAGATATATTGTGTTATAGGAGGATTATAGCTCGGGGGATCGAGCGGGAGTGATTTCCGGGATTTACGAGTTATCGAGATACGCGAGGTGAGTCTTCTCACTATACTTTACCTTAAGTAGGTAACTAGAGTTACGTGACAGAGTATTTGTATGCTGTGTATGTTACGTGTTGTACTGCATTATTTCTATGTGATTTATGCTATGCATGTTTACAGAGTTAGAACCGGAAGGTTCCTAGAGTTAGAACCGGAAGGTTCACAGAGTAGGGTCCAAGGACCCACAGAGTTATAGCCTCGAGTGGCTAATATGTGTTATGTGTGGTATTTTGGGGAACTCACTAAGCTTCGTGCTTACAGTGTTTTGTGTTATGTGTTTCAGGTTCTCTCAGGATCACAGGACGACACCGGCTCGATTGTACACACCAGAGAAAAAGTCATGTTTTGAGGATCCTGGTTTATTATGCAAGTAAAAATGGAGTTATGTTTTGTAATTCGATTATGAATGAGATTTTAAGCCAAGTGTTTTAAGAATTAAACGATTATTTTAAAATGAAATTTTTTTTTGAAATTTACGGTGTTACAATATTTATGTCTCCTACTTGGACAGAAAACAACAGACTATAAATAGTCAAAAACTATTGTCAATCTAAAAATCTATTTCATAAATCTATTTCACAAATTCTGAAATTTGTAATCTATTTTTGAAATTCTATACACTAAAAATTAAATTTTTGAAAACTAGATAATTCTAAAAACTATTTTTGAAATATGCAAACGAAGTTGTTTTTATGTAAAAATAAAACTGTTTTTTTTTTTCAAAAAAAACCAAAGCTATTTTTCAGCAAATTGATGTTTTTTGGATAAGTAGAAGTTGTTTTTAAAGCAAAAACCGATAAAAAGGTTATTTTCAAAAAAAAAATGTTGTGTTCGTTAATTTTTAAATTCTAAAATGCAAAAATCAGAAAATTATGTATGAAGTTTGAAAGACTATAAATTGTAATTATGAAAAACAAATTATCTTGCTTCTAAAAAGTTTCATAAAATCTGATACTTCAATTCTGATGCATAAAATCTTAAACTTGTTTTTTGGTGCAAAAAACTGATGAAATTTCAGATTTATAATGCTTAGATTCTGATTTCTGATAGAAACCTGATGGACACTTCTAACGCAAATCAGATCATATATTTTTAAAGCATAAAATTTATATATAATTCGGATGTAAACTAATGCTTACAATCTAATAGTAAAATTCTGATGTTAGAAATCGGATAAAAGAAAACATATGTTGATATTAAAATTTCTAATGCAAAAATCTGATACAAATTGTGATTTTGGAATCTGATGCATTTTCGGATAAAAAATCTGATGTAGAAATTTTTTTTATGAAAACTTTAATGCAATTTTTTTCCTTTCTATCAAAATCGAACAATAGCAAAAACTACAAAAACCGACTAGTAGAAAAGAACAAAAACAGAAGAAAAAATTCTTATTTGTTTTATACAAATGAATTTGTTTTAAGATTGTAGGAATAATATTACGGAAATGTACGAAATAAAAGAATAAAACAGAAACTGTTGAGGCATAATGTCCTTAAAAAAACTTTGCCTACTATCGGATGTTTGTTTCCAACAACTTGGAATGATTCTTAAAGATCGCCGAACCTAACAAAGTCTTGAATTTTACCTTCAATGTTAGCAAGAATTAAACTAATGTAGAAGAATATGAGAGGCGTTTTTTCTTGAATTCTAGTCTCGTGTACTTTCAAATTGATTGTAGAGTGGTGGTATTCATATTACACATTCTACAACTGCGAATTTTTGACGAAATTAAACACCTCTATTAATCACAAGATTAATGTGTTTTTAATATGGGATTTGTAAGTAAAATCATAATAAACTAACAGTTGACGAAATTAAACACCTCTATTAATCACAAGATTAATGTGTTTTTAATATGGGCTTTGTAAGTAAAATCATAATAAACTAACAGTCACAAAAAAATATATATAGTTTGCAAAAGGATCCCTAAACTTTTCTTGGTCGATGGGTGGTTCATTTGTATTTTCACCCCACCATTTATGTACAAGAAATGACCTTGGTTCCATAAGTCTTACAAGGTGTAAAAGTTTTTCTACTTACAAACCTAGTTCTTTTTGCCTACTCTCATATATGTGGGATGGTTAAAACCCACTTAACTTGTTTTCTCAATTAACTCAATTACTTAACTTTAGAAATTATTTTCTCATTGTGATGTACCAAAATGAAGGTATCGCAGAGAAGAACACAAACATATAAACCATTATTATTTTAACAATGTTTATGGTTTGCATTCCGTTATCAATAATTAGGAAAACCCATTTTTATAATTTGGTTAAAACCAATTTTCCGACAAAAACCTCCTTCGTCAACTCTAGTCCCCTCTAAACAAGCCATCATCATTTATTTCGATAATGTAACTATCACTTTCTCTCCAACAATATGGTTTAACATAATTGGAAAAAACATACTAAGATAGATATAAATTTCTTTTGAGACAAAGTTTCCACTTGTCATATTGGGAACATTCGCATGTCTTTTTGTATATATTAGGCACTCTTTTTTTACGAGGATCCACACTATTACATTTTTCATGGACTTCCTATTCAGCTTGAGTCTCTATTCTTTACCACCCGTTCAAAACCACAATATATATTAGTATATCTTATATAGTATTATAGTTTGTTTTATATTCTTAGCCTAATATACGGGTACATGTTTTATTAGTACCACCTTATTGTTAGTCCTTTTTAACATGTATTGCATTTACATTTAGATAAATGAGACTCACAAAACATAAAAAACATGTAGCCAAGTAAAGATAGCTTGTTTATTTCGTTATATATATTTATCAATAAAAGAAGGGTACTACTACATATATATACATTCACTCGCGTAAAAACTCAAACATACATAAACAAAATCATTTATTCACACACATAAGGGTACAACTTGTAATTAGATGGAGATGTGGATATGGATTACACAATAATAATAGCACTTATATTTTAGGGGATATATACAGTAAAGTCCCAATATTTTCATCGATTTGACAAGAAAGTCCTAAACTTTATTTTTTTGACAGTAAAGTCCAAATTACTGGCAATTTTTGACACTTTTACCCTTTTCCCCGGTTAGCCGGTAATTAAGACTTTTTTGTCAACAAAATAAAGTTTAGGACTTTCTTGTCAAATCGTCAATTAGGACTTTACTGTCAAAAAAATAAACTTTAGGACTTTTTTTGTCAAATCTTTCAAAATATTGCGACTTTAGTGAATATATAATTTTTTTTGTTAGAAATTTAATGGTATGATACTCTTTAAGCATAAGAGTTATTGAAACATTCTCTAATCAGCTAGATCCTATTGAAATCCTTTACGTTTGCTTCTTGTTAAATCGTTTTTTTAATCTCAACAAACCGACATTGAAAAAAATTGAGATAATCAAGAAAGAAAGAAAGAACCAGGGTTGTGTTGGCTTTTTGCAGTCTCAAAAATGGAGAAATTAGAAACCTAAAAAAACGAAATTGTCCTAGCTTTATACAAACACAAACAACACATGCCTAGTCAAAAGGGTGTGAATGTGGAGAAGGGAAAGAAGGGCAATTTTGTTTTTTTCGGTTTCTTATTTCTCCATTTTTGAGACTGCAAAAAGCCAACACAACCCTGGTTCTTTCTTTCTTTCTTGATTATCTCAATTTTTTTCAATGTCGGTTTGTTGAGATTAAAAAAACGATTTAACAAGAAGCAAACGTAAAGGATTTCAATAGGATCTAGCTGATTAGAGAATGTTTCAATAACTATTATGCTTAAAGAGTATCATACCATTAGATTTCTAACAAAAAAATTATATATTCACTAAAGTCCCAATATTTTGAACGATTTGACAAAAAAGTCATAAAGTTTATTTTATTGACAGTAAAGTCCTAATTGACGATATGACAAGAAAGTCCTAAACTTTATTTTGTTGACAAAAAAGTCCTAATTACCGGCTAACCGGGGAAAAAGGGTAAAAGTGTCAAAAACTACCGGTAATTTGGACTTTACTGTCAAAAAAATAAAGTTTAGGACTTTCTTGTCAAATCGATGAAAATATTGGGACTTTACTGTATATATCCCTATATTTTAGTAGAACAACATTTTCTAGATGTTGCACATTTTTTTACACATACACGAGCATCTTTGTCACATAGGTCTTGGCTATCACAACAACAAAAATTATTATCAAATGGGTGACACCTTGTCCCATCACATGGAAGAGCTCCAACATTTTTTGTGTCACTGATTGTAATTTTGCTACCTATGAAACCATAAAATGTTACTATTAGTAGTGAAATAAATTAATTATATATACAACATGTGAACAATGAAAACCTAAACGGAACATACATTGATGACAAACAAGCAATATGAGAAAAGATATAGAAATGATGATCAAATGTGATTCGAAGAGTTTAACAATTATTTTGCTTTCTCTTTTCAGACTTCTTTTACTTATTTGGTATATAGAGAAAATTTAGTGAACCACAAATCTAACAAATGATATTTATATGCATTTTTAAGGTGGCAAGTAATTGTATCTTTTCCAATTCTAATATATAAAAAATATTTTAATGAAAATTGATAAATATATTCTTTATGTACGACGATCTACCTCTAAAAGAAAACGTAAAGGACACAGTGACAAACTTGTAAATATGATATAATAGTCTTCAATCACAAATACGTAAGTGTAGAGAATTAGATAACAGTTAAAATTCATTCTAATTGATCGTTTATCATCCAGATTTCTCTTCCAACCTTCAACAATCATCCAAATTTCTTCAATTAAATCATCGATCAACATCATCATGTGTTAATCAATCATCGATATTCGTCAATAACATGTGTTGACAACAAAAAATCATTTTTTGCTCTTTCAATCCAATCTTCAATTCTGCTTGAATACGAACATATCTTCAACATCTACGATTAATTATACTCTCAGCATCAGTAGAACAACATCATCGATAATCAACAAAAAATTCAATTCGTATCATTCATTCAATATTGATCATCAAATAAAACATCGAAATTAAGGTTAGAAAAAGATCAAATCATTTTTTGCTTGAAAATTTTCATATATTTCTCTACCAATCTACTATTTCGTAAGATTTAAATAGTCAAAGTATCATATTTATCACATTTTAAAAAAAGTTAACTTGTATGCACTCCAATTGTTTGATGAAATGCATAAACTAAATTACCACGTTATATTCACATATGAATATGTTTTCTCACCTAAATAAATATATGATTATTAAAACACAAAACAAATATGCAAGTCTGTATGTTATTCATATGTGAATAACATATAAAAATTATATATATTTCTGAAAACACCTTGTAATATTCATATATGAATATACTGTGCAATATTCACATATGAATATACCAACTATTATTCATAAGTGAATATACGATCTAATATTCACAAGTGAATATACTATGTACTATTCTCATGTGATATACCATGTAATACTATATAATATTCAATATGAAAATATCATCTAATATTCATAAGTGAATATATCATCTAACATTCACAAGTGAATATACTATCTAATATTCACAAGTTAATGTACCGTCTAATATTTAAATATGAATATACTATGTTTATTATATGCTATATTCACATATGAATGATACTAAACTGTAAAAAAAATCAATCATATTTTTTATTCATAAGTGAATAACGATGTATTGTAGTAAAAAACTGATTCGTTTTTATTCACTTATAAATAACGAAAGCTGAAACTATAAAAAAAATAAAAATTTTATTTTATCTTAAAACTATATCAATATAGATGTCTATTTATAGAAAAAAGAATTATGAATTTTGATATATTTAAAATTATTTTTCGATAAAAATAATTCCTTAAAAAATAAAAAAATAATAAAAAAACTATATTTTTGTACATATTAAGGTAATGATTAGAATAGTTTAAGGAAACATATTTTGTTGGAAAACACATATGCATTCATTTCCCATTTCCGCCGGTACGTTGGAGGCTTTTGCAGCAAAAATAAATGATTGGCTGAGAATGATTCTCTCATTCTCAACCTTTTTTTTTCTCAATTGAACCCTCCTCAATATATATATATATATATATATATATATATATATATATATATATATATATATATATATATAATGAAGTTCAGTAGAAAACCATTATTCACCATGGAACCAAAGAATCAATCTTTATTTAACTTTTAGAGCTTATTTTTTATCAAAAAAATAAATACAAAATACAAAAACTCATAACCTTTTATCATTTTTCCAATGGTATGAAATTCGACAGAAAAAAAAAATATTTTTTTTCGTCAGATTCACAATGTGAATCTATGTAGATTTACAATATGAATCTGAATTCACACGGTAAATCCAAAAAAAATATATTTAGCATTTACAATGTGAAGTTATGAATTTAGATATTTTTCGTTTTTTTTTTCGATAAAGAATAAGCTTTAAAACTTAAATAAGTATTTGGTTCTTTGGAGAACTATTAATAATGGTTATCTATTGGAATATTATATATATATATATATATATATATATATATATATATATATATATATATATATATATATATATATATATATATATATATATATATATATATATATATCCTTTTTAGTTATGATATTACAAATGTGATTTGATTTTAATATTATTTAGTCTAGAAATATTTATTTATAAAACATAAAATAATGTCATGAAAATTGTCTTCCGTTAGTTGTCGTTAATATTTGTCATGTATTTAAAAAAACAAAAACACTTACGAAATACAAAATGTAGGTCGTAAATATATAATCTCTAAAATAATGCAAATTTGAGACGGCTAAACTCCCAAATATATAATAAATATAAACATTCATACTTTACTAATAATTCTTCTGCTCCTCATAACGCAATTACATAAGATTTAAATAGTAAAAATAAGAAAGTAGTGTTGCAACAATCTAACCATGATCCTACAACTAAAATTATGATTCGTTGATTAAAGACAGTGGGGGGTTAAACTCCATGCAAATGAAGGCAGTAATATGAATAGTAGACAAGATAGCTAAGGTGTGGGGAATTTTAAAATTATAGGTTTGTTAATATAGTACGTTCGAAAAAACTACTATGATAGTGTACGAACTACTTTTAACTATCAATTATTTTCCTTTATAAATATGAACTTACTACATTATTGGAACAAATATTAGTGGCATTTACTCTATCTTGTAAAGGTTTTGATGCATCAAAAATCTATTATGAACAACTTAATTCAATGTAATCTTTATGTTCAAATCACACAAATATTAGGTTCAAGTCTCTGAATGAAACTGTTTCATATAATTCAAGACGTTTTAAATGATCTTATTATATGAATGCAAAGTATGTACTCTACTTAGGTATAAACATGGACGAAACAAACTCTTGACAAACATTAGAAACATAAATAGATACATACATGCACGCTTTCGTGTATGTTTTTTGATATTGTTTTAAAAATGAGTTTCTATAAAACCGTCTTACTACATTAGGAGGCTGTTTAACCTTTGTTTTTTTTTTTAAAAAACTTGAATTTACGGATTTGATACAATTTCTTTTTTAAGTTTCTATAATTTTTTATAGCTTGATTTTTTTTACCTATTTACCTTTTTTTTTAATAATATTTTCAGTTTCGGTTGCATCTTTTTTAACATGTTTGATTCTTGTATGAATTTTTTGATATTGTTTGCAATACTTATTAATTTTGTTTACCATTTACTTTTTTTATGTTCTTTGAAATTAGTGTTTTCTAGAAAAAAAAAATTGATAGCTTCTTTTAGATTTTTTCAAAAATTTTATATTTTTGTTTTTTTACATGTGTTTTTTTGTCACACCCCCAAACCAGAACGGCGGAAACGTTCGAGGGTGGAAGACGTCATGTAAAATATCATAACAATGAATAATAGTAATCAAATCAAAAACAACCATTCTATTAATAATATAGTATTTACATTGTATTTGAATCACAAATGTTTGACTCCTAAAGTAAATAGCAAAAACAAAGACTTGAAGCTACTATTCTCCGTCTTCTCAGACCCTGTGCATGTACCTGTTTACTAGTTTTCTGAGAATACAAGTGGTTTTGAAAGTGTATCAACATTTAAGTTGGTGAGTTCATAAGTATTTTTGATTTAAAAAGTATGTTCTTTGTTCTTTGAAAATGTTCATGTTTTTCTCCAGAAAATCCTATATTTTCTTAATAAGTAATGACTATACAAGTTCCTTTTACGATTACCTAGCGAATAAAAGTTCAATATAATCCAGATCGAATGGACAGTTGAATGTGTGGATCTTCTCTAATCCCACAACCAAACAAGGAACAGGAAGTAAGGCGAAAATCACACATTCCATTGCCTATCGGATCTTCATTATATATAACCTTAATGTATTCACTAGGTAGCCACAAAATTAACCACAATCATCCTTTTAGATATGTTAAGTGTTTTTCTTCTAAAAATCCTATATTTTCTTAGTAAATGGAATGTAGTCTTATGCTTAAAGAATGAAATATAACGCTTTAAATTCATATAAGTAAAGTGACCAATACCAGTTCCTACTATGATTACTTAGTGCATACAAGTTATATATAATCAAAGATCGAATGAACAGTCGAATGTGTGGATCTGCCCTAAGCCCACAACCAAACAAGGAACAGGAAGTAAGGCATAAATCACATATACCACTGCCTATCGGATCTTCATTGTATATAACCCAAAAGTATCCACTAAGTAATCACACCGAAAAGTAATTAATCGTATTTGTTTCCAGAAAGTTAAATTGTAAAGTGTTTGTTAGTAAAACAATGATGTTTATCCCGGGAAATCCAATATCTTCCATATAAGTGAGTTGCAGTCGTTAATTGTGACAACCCAAAAATTTCCATTCTGTACAACCATCCACTTTAACTGAAGTCAAAACTGTTTCTGCTAACTTTCAAGCTTTTGGAATAATTTTGAGTGGTTTAAAGTTAGTACTTCAATAGATAACTGGAGAGAGGATGCCCTAGTGTTTATTGTACATCCTAGAAGTATCAAAACTCCAAGAATTTGGAGTTTACGACCCAAACATGGAGTTTACGGTCGTAAACTTCCATGGGGCATATATATGGCACTTAGCCATTTTTAGTTCATTTCTTCCATTTCAACTAGAGAAAACCCGATTTATCTCCTAAGGATCTTCAATCGTTCATCCCAAATTGTAATTACTTCGACCCTAGATTGTATTAAAGTGTATTACATGACTAGATATCATTGAAATCATCCAAATATCACAAGGACAAGGTGTTTACGGCCCAAGAATCTTCCCTAAAAATGGGGCCAAAGTGTGCCCTATGTCCTTACAAACCTTGGAAACTAACCTAGGACCTTCACTTGATGTGTTTAGCACATCAAAGTCACCAAAATACCCCATTTATATGTGTTTATGGTTTGGGAACCTCCCAAAACCGTAAACACCCCAATGCATGTTTTGATGCCCCAAATTCCTTCCTGATGCCTAGAAACTAGCCTAGACTTTTACCTTGAAGTGTTTAGGACTTGAAAACATCAAAATACCATGATCCATATGATTTTACGGCAGCAAACACATGGAGAAATGGTCCATGGGCCGTAAACTCCATTTAGGTGTGAAATGTTTCCACAAACACTTGCTAAGGCTTAGACTTGAAGTTAGGATGCTTCAAAATGACTTCTAGGACTTCAAAGAACAAAATGGTCAAAGGGACATGAGTTTACGGCCGTAAACTCATGGGTTTACGACCGTAAACTCAATTGGAGCTGGTCCCAAAACCGTAAACACGATTTAGTGCCTTTTAACGTCCCTTTGTTGAATCACATGTGATTCCAACACTTAATTAAGGTGTTTCCTAGTCCCCGAAGGCGTTTCCTTTCATATAGTTGTTTATAAACACTATATTTAAGTCATTATGTGTCCTTATATGTCGTTTAGGACTTATTGTGTCACGGGACTTCATTCGTGGAACTTCTCATACGTACGCGCATACCCGTTTGAATCACCTACATCAGGTGAGTTCATACCCCATAATGAATCTTTTAACTATTTTAACTGTTTTAAGGGGGAATACAAGTTGAACACAATGATAATTGTGTAAATGTTTGTTATAAACATCTTTCAAAATGTTACTTATGTTATTTATAAGTTGTCAAAACATTTCAAAACTCTTAAAGGTGATGTTACTTTATAGTTATACAAAACTCCGTTTTTAAAGTACAAGCATAACATAGTGGATAAATGATTCTTTTCAGTAACAATCCAGGTAGAACATTAGTAAACTATTATAGGTATAGTTTAGAAGAATGCTATTAAATACTTCTAGTACAATGAAGCACACAAAGATTCAGTTCAGTTCATGAGTCTATACTAATGCAATACGTTCACTTAAATACTTTTACGTAGATACGCTTACATGAATACATTTACATAAATACGATATCAATACACGATAACAGAACAGAACATAATAAGGTGTTATAGCATGGAACGATTTCAGGATCTAACTATACCAATGAATCACTTCTACATTGTGATAGTTATATTGGGTATACATGATCATAGTAATGTGGATGTTCACGGCTTGCACTCATGCAGGGGTCGCGTGTAGTTCCTAGAATCTCTTGACAAGGGAGCGTTTGGCATGGGATCTAGCCATCACATTATGCCTTAACCCTCAATTAAGGCAAAATAGTACTAAAAGTAGTGACTTATTACAAATACTATAGTACCTACACTATCAGTACGACATTACAGAAGGATATAAAATTCCAGTTTCAATATTATCAATACCTTTACCATGTGTCATATTCACATAATCGATGAGGTAGGTTAGATTTAATTAATAATAGCCGTACAGTCGGGTCTAGGTAGAAGGTTACTTTCAAAACAGTCGGGTCTTGGTAGAAGGGTACTTTCAAAACAGTCAGGTCTTGGTAGAAGGCTACTTTTAAAAGTTAGGACCATGATGCTAGCCTTTTGATTCCTTAATGTATACACCATAAGATACATATATACCAATAGGTTCCGACGGTTAATAGGATGTGTGCTCTCCGCTTCATTTCCTGTCCTCGTTGGGTTGTGGGCTTGGAACGGATTCACCCAATCTATTATCTACCGATTCTATATATATTTATGCTTAGTATACATTAAGTCATCATAAGGGTACCAGGTATGGATCAGGTTTTACGACACAGAGTCAAAGCACAACTTTTCTAGTACAAAACATACTTTTCAAAGTCAGTACTTTTGGTATACAAAACTAGAAATTTCCCATATAAGTCCTTAATCCATTTTATTAAGTCAGTACAATTTTAAAAGACTTTAGGTGAGTAACTCTATAATACCTTAGTTTATACACCATGTTTATATATAAAACTAATACCCAATAGGTAGTTAAATGTGTGTTTTCCGCCTTACCTCCTGTTCCCCGTTGGGTTGTGGACTTAGGGCAGATTCACCCAATTAACTTTCTATCCGATATCAGATTATATATATCAGTATAAACTAAGCTATCATAAAAGTTGTCATTGTGGTCACTATTTTACTATAAGAAATATAGGTTTTCTTAAAAGAACTTTTCATTAGATATAAAGGAACCATTACAAATAAATCCATGAGTAACAAGTGAATACACCAGGGTTATATATGACAACGATCTAACAACCAATGGAATGTGTGCTATCCGAATCACTTTCTGTTCCCCGTTGGGTTGTGAGCTTAGGGCAGATGCGCCCAATCGATTGTTTGTTTACTCTGAGTTTTATATAACTTGTACCCACTTAGTACCCATAGAAAGGCTTGTAGTGTCATTTTACTTAACTTTCATTCAGATAGGAAATATATGATTTTGTAGAGGAACATGCGAACTTTTCAAAATAGAACTTACACCTTACATCGCTTTTACGTATACATTTTTCAATAACATTTTACAGCTTACACCATTTTTACATAAACATTTTCAACAACGCATTACAGCTTACTCACATCACTAAAATCTTATGAACTCACCAGCTTATATGCTGATCAACTCCTTCAACTAACTTGTATTCTCAGGAGACTATTAGACAGGTGCTCGTGCTGGGGATTTAGAAGATGAAGCATTACAGCTTCAAGTCTTCTTTTGTTATTTATGTATGAATTCTATGTTTTGTGAACACACATTGCAAACACTTTCTTTTGAAATGAAATGGTTTTTATTACTTTCTTACCATATACATATCTCGTGATACTTGACATGACGTCCTCCACCCCCGAACGTTTCCGCCGTTCCGGTTTTGGGGTGTGACAGATTGGTATCAAAGCATTGTTGATAGTGAACTAAGTATATCAACCGATAAAAGATATACAACTATAAATACATTGGGGCTTAAGTGCTCTGGATAATGATATATTTTAGAATATAACTGCAAGTTATAAAAATATACGTACTTGCTTATACGTGTACATAATAGAACTGGTGTCACGATGAGAACAGAACTAAAAGTATTTAAAGGTTGGGCACTATCGTCAACCTGAACAGTTATCTAATCATAGCTAGGATCAATATAGTCTGATCAACTATATTCATTCGAGATGTGACCAACATGTGTTTGGGAATGATGTGGTGTTGCAACAGGGTTAAAACTTACCTGAACACCAGTCAAGAGAACGCCAGAACAAGTACAGTTAGAGTTAGAGTACTATGGGAGTATTTTATGATACGATAGCGTGATAACGAGTTTAGAACATACCAAGTACATTACGTTAGAATACTATAGGGGTATTTTATTCCAGATAAATAACTTATGTGAGAATTTAAAAGACCCTTACAGATAAGTCCATAATCTTGCAAGGTATATTCCTAAAGTGTTATATATAATGGGGATCTTATAGACATAGAATCTATGGCCTACGCTTCGCTATCCAATCCTCTTAAGGGTGTAGTGTTGAGGTGGGATCACTTATTCGAAGGTCTATTTAATCTTCAATTATATACAAACTTGTGTACCTTGTACAATTATAGGAGGATTTCGTAAGGATCACCCCATAAAGTTACCTTAAAGCTCATAGGTTCTTTAGTCACTTTCATTCTTGCACGACAAACCCAGATAAATGTAACCACATCCTCATAGTATACAACAAAAGAGTCAAGGAGGAACAAGGACAAGTTCATGAGAAGTCTTCGAGGAAAGATCAGCCGAAGTAACCAAAACGTCTTACGCGTCACACTAATAAATATTAATCATGTTAATTTATCTAGCGAGTGGAAACACTGCTCACATTACATGTGTTAGAATTATTTTCTTACATGCAGCTGGTAACAGTTATTCAGGAAACAAATATTCATTCAAGGATAGTTATTTCAAATTCATAGAGTTTATTAGGTATAGACTCATGTATGAATTGTTTCTAGAACCCTATAGAATTCAGGACCAGATACATCCAGAACTAGGATAACCTTGTCTTTTCAGCTTTCGGCTTGTGTCCATTACAATAAATTCATTCCGATTCATCTTTGTTTTCTTTTATCAAAGATGCCTCCTCGCAGATCACCCAGACACATTACTCCGATAACTCCAATACCGCCTCCTTTGCAAATTGATAAGGTAACTATAAACGCTGCAGTGGCCGCGGCCGTGGCAACCGCCATGGCCCAATATCACCCCACCAGTACAGGTGGAGGTGAAACACCTACCGATTCTACTCAAGGTGAAGTCCCTGTGCGCCCGAGAGATTTCTCCTACAAGGACTTCACCAGATGCCAGCCATTGTCCTTTAATGGGATTGAAGGAGTCATTGCCCTCATGCAATGGTTCGAGAAGACAGAGTCGATCTTCGAAATCTGTTTATGCCCAGAAGGAAGCAAAGTGAAGTTTGCTGCCTGCACCTTCTCTGGCAAGGCCCTAACATGGTGGAACAACCATGTTAAGTCACTGACCCTATCAGTGGCAAACTCAATAGGTTGGGAAAACCTAAAAGAGTTAATGCAGGAAGAATACTGCCCGTTAAGCGAGATTCAAAAACTGGAACAAGAGTTGTGGGATCTCACTATGGTCGGCTCAGACATAGTAACCTACACGGATCGGTTCATCGAACTAGCAGCTATATGCCCCGGGATGATTATCTCGGAGAAGAAGAAGATAGAAAGATACATTTGGGGTCTGATTGCTCCGACCCAAGGAAATGTATTGTCTTCTAACCCAGCCACATTTGATAGTACTAAACGCCTGGCTCAGCGACTCATCGATCATGGAGTCCGCCACAGCGTAAAAGTTCAGATTCCCGAACCATCTAGGGAAGAGGACAATAATCAGAAGTCGGGGAACAAGAGAAAGAAGAAGCGAACAACACAAGACACCCCGAAAGAGTAACAAGCAAGTACTATGTATGCCGCTACGACGCCTACTGCTTCAGCACCTACCAGTCGATATGTTGGAAACCTTCCGAAGTGTGGAAAGTGCAACTTTCACCACACCAGAGTATGCTGGGAAATGCAGTGTCTGAACTGCCACAGAAGGGGACACACAGTCCGTTACTGCAGGGCACTGGCTCAACCGATCTCCCAAGTCCTCAGAGCTGAGGAAAACCAAGCCTGCTATGGCTGTGGTGAGACTGGACACCGTCAGAGGGACTGCCCAATAATAAAGAACTCAGGAGCGGATGGACGTATTCTGATGATCACTGCAGGAGAATCTACCCCAGAGTCGTCGACGAGTAGTGGTACGTTTTCAAAATAGTAATTACTTTTAAAAATTAATTAATTTATATTCATATAAGATTAAAATTTGGGGAGGACACTTAAACGTAACTATAAAAACTCACATGTTAAAATAGGTCACAATATTCAAGAGAACCAAAAGATCCTTTAGAGAAGCTATTATGGCTCACCATATACATCAGGGTTGTGCGCAACTAAGATGTTGAAGACTTAGAGTGAGTGACTCCGCTTAGGTCCCCTTTCCTTAATTGGTTGAGGATTTGAGGCAGAGATACTCAGTCGACTGCCTGGCTCATCTTAATTATTCATAACTTGTATATGACGGGCGATGGTAGTGGTACCAGGAAGGATTATGGTGTAAAAGTATCCCTACAGTTAATAAAGCACTTTTATTTGTATGTATGCGCACATAGCGGTACGATACATAGGAGTGTTAACTTCAAATAGAAAACAGGAAACACGAGGACGGTTACAAGGAGTACATTGTTGAACATACTAGGAGTACAGTACCGAGCATACCAGGGATACATCGTCGTTTATCAGACGTTTCTTTCATTTGACCAAAACTTTGTTCAGTATAGAGTCCGTTGTTTTCTTTTGTCATGAGTTGGCGTGGTCCTCACCATACTGAGTTCATATGTTTCTATCACCTCGATCGGCAAGTTCTCGAAACTTTCGTCATTCGTATCGAAAGTCCGACCTGAATCAACAATTTTATCTTTCGCATTCTAAACCCCCGAAGTACTCATGCGAAAAGTACTTTGTCCTCCGAAGCCTTATCGTCAGATGTACGCAGACCGTCACGAAATACCACTCGTCCAGCAGACCAAGTTCGAGCATAGAGGCTATGGACAAATACAGCCCACCTATTATTATTTAGTGTATACGCGATGGTGGTATATGATTATGATTACTCAGATCTAGTATGTGTGTTTCCGCCCTATCTCATGTCCTCGTTGGGTTGTGGACCTGGGGCAGAGTCGCACATCCGACATTCCTACTAATCCTAATTATATACGGCTTGTATACATGAAGTAATGATATATGGACCAAGTATGAATCCTATAAAGAACACCAGGGCAAAGTTGCCAGGTCTACGAGTGAGTATTCTGCAAATCAGAAGAGCGCAGCCCCAGTAGTAATGCTAAGAAAGCCAATTTCGGGACGAAATTCATTCTAACAGGGGGATGATGTGACAACCCAAAAAATTCCATTATGTACAACCATCCACTTTAATTGAAGTCAAAACAGTTTCTGCTAACTTTCAAGCTTTTGGAATAAGTTTGAGTGGTTTAAAGTTATTACTTCAAGAGATAACTGGAGAGAGGATGCCCTAGTGTTTATTGTACATCCTAGAAGTATCAAAACTCCAAGAATTTGGAGTTTATGACCCAAACATGGAGTTTACGGTCATAAACTCCGTAGGGTATATATATGGCCCTTAGCGATTTTTAGTTCATTTCTTCCATTTCAACTAGAGCAAACCCGATTTTTCTCCCAAGGATCTTCAATCGTTCATCCCAAATTGTAAGTACTTCAACCCTAGAGTGTATTAAAGTGTATTACATACATAGATATCATTGAAATCATCCAAATATCACAAGGACAAGGTGTTTACGGCCCAAGAATCTTCTTGGACCGTAAACCCTAAAAAAGGGGCCAAAGTGTGCCCTATGTCCTCACAAACCTTAGAAACTAACCTAGGACCTTCACTTCATGTGTTTAGCACATAAATGTCACCAAAATACCCCATTTATATGTGTTTACAGTTTGGGAACCTCCCAAAATCGTAAACACCCCAATGCATGTTTTGATGCCCCAAATTCCTTCCTTATGCCTAGAAACTAGCCTAGACTTTTACCTTGAAGTGTTTAGGACTTGAAAACATCAAAATACCATGATCCATATGATTTTACGACAGCAAACACATGGAGAAATGGTCCATGGGCCGTAAACTCCATTTAGGTGTGAAATGTTGCCACAAACACTTCCTAAGGCTTAAACTTGAAGTTATGATGCTTCAAAATGACTTCTAGGACTTCAAAGCACAAAATGGTCAAAGGGACATGAGTTTACGACCGTAAACTCATGGGTTTACGACCGTAAACTCAATTGGAGTTGGTCCCAAAACCGTAAACACCATTTAGTGCCTTTTCACTTCCCTTAGTTGAATCACATGTGATTCCAACACTTAATTAAGGTGTTTCCTAGTTCCGGAAGGCGTTTCCTTTCATATAGTTGTTTATAAACACCATATTCATGTCAATATGTGTCCTTATATGTTGTTTAGGACTTATTGTGTCATGGGACTTCATTCGTGGAACTTCTCATCCGTACGCGCATACCCGTTTGAATCACCCACATCAGGTGAGTTCATACCCCATAATGAATCTTATAACTATTTTAACTGTTTTAAGGGGGAATACAAGTTGAACACAATGATAATTGTGTAAATGTTTGTTATAAATATCTTTCAAAATGATACTTATGTTATTTATAAGTTGTCAAAACATTTCATTACTCTTAAAGGTTATGTTACTTTATAGTTATACAAAACTCCGTTTTTAAAGTACAAGCATAACTTAGTGGATAAATGAGTCTTTTCAGTAACAGTCCAGGTAGAACATTAGTAAACTATTATAGGTATAGCTTAGGAGAATGCTATTCATTACTTCTAGTACAATGAAGCACACAAAAAGTCAGTTCAGTTCATGAGTCTATACTAATGCAATACGTTCACTTAAATACTTTTACGTAGATACGCTTACATGAATACATTTACATAAATACGATATCAATACATGATAACAGAATAGAACATAATAAGGTGCTATAGCATGGAACGATTTCAGGATCTAACTATACCAATGAATCACTTCTACATTGTGATATTTATATTGGGTATACACAATCATAGTAATGTGGATGTTCGCGGCTTGCACTCATGTCACAACTAGAAATTTTGTGTCAAGTAATCTATACACTCAAGTAATGTGAATCAAAACCTTAAATCCAATGCATCATACAAGCACTACAAATAGTCATCAAGCAATTGGAAACTCTAGAAGTTCTTATTTAGGTCCCCCTTGGACTAGAACTTCCTTATTGGATCCAAATGGACCAATAAGCTTCCAATTAGACTATCATGGGCTTAGAACCCTAATTGGGCTCTAATTGGACCCACATTAATTTATTTCAAACATTTTGGGCCATGTTGGGCCTAGAATGAAATGAATTAAAGCTTTGATCCATGAATACCCTAAACTAGTCCAACAAGAAAATGGAAAAATCATACTATATTCTTTTATGTTAAAACTCACCCAAACTAACTCTAATATTGGGCTTAAGAGCAAAAAGCCCAAATTTTCCTTTTTCCTTCCATGTTTTCGGCCCAAATCAAGCCCAAGAGGAAGGTTTGATTTTCTCATGCCACCTCACTATTAACCAAAGGATTTCCATGCAAGATATCACATACCTCCATGCAAGTATCACTTCAAAGATCACTTCTTCTCTTCTCTCTCTTTCTCTCGGCCATACTCAAACACACACACATTCACAAAAATCTCTCAAACTCCCTCAAGAACACTCCTCCCTCCCCACTCAAAAATCTCGAAATTTAGAAGCTTTCAAGAGGATCTTTCAAGTTAATCATCATCTTAGGTAAGTTTTTACTTATATCCATGATCTAGCTATTTCATTCCATCAAAAATCTCTTCTAAATCTATTCCAACTTGTGATCATGCACCTTAGAAGTCACCAAACTCGAGATCTACCAAGGAAAGGTGCTAGGGCCGAAAATCACTTCATTTTTCTTCCATCTTCTCTTCAAAACCGAAAGCTTCAAACAAGGTGAGCTTCATACCCCTATTTTTTGTTTTTATGAGTTTTGTGGGGGGGGGGGGAATACAAGTGAAAGTGTAGATCTATATGTGTTTTGTATGCCTTGTATGATTTCCATGTTTATATGTGTGTTGTTGTGTGTTATAATGTTGGATCTAGCCATAAAACCCCTCAAAACCGAGATATACCTTGTGTTAAATGATATTAGCATCAAGTATATTTCTACATACAAAGTGTTCCAAGAAAAATAGCTAAATGGCTTAGTAACATTTTCTTTGGGCTAAAACTCAATTTTTGGACATAAAATGCTAAAAATATAAAGTTAAAGGGCCCAAATTGAAATATTTCGAAATCTGATGGGGGAGATGAGTCAAAACAGTTTTCATAATGTATTTTCTGAAAATATACTTGTTGGAGGATTAAAAACATAAATTTCAAGCTTAATGGGCTAAAAATGACATTTTCGGCCCAATAAGGCCCATTATGCGAAATTTTCTGTTTTGGAGGGCCAAAACTGTGTTTTTCTGTAAAACAGTGGACTATTAGTGTTCCAAGTCCTTTTCAAGGGTTTAAAATGCTTTTTAAATTTAAAAAGGACCAAAGTTGCAAAAATTTTCCAATTTGGGCCAAAATTGTCAAAATTGCGAAAAAGAGGGGTTATAACCGAGAAAACTGCATTTTTAGGGACTTAAACTGTTTTCAATGAAAAATATGCTGAAAAATATTACTTTAAATAATTTTTGGTGTTAAAATGTCAAGAAAAATGATTTAAGGTCCAAACCGGAAAGTTATTAAATTGAAGGGTTGAAAAATGTAAATTTTACAAACAATGAGGGGCTGAAAACAGAAAACTTCCAAGGCTAATTCAATACACGCAATTTGATCAAATAATGGCACCGCGACTATCGACGAAATACAATACACAACAATACCAAAAATCGTTGTTAAACGAATTGGTTCGGTCTCAAACCAATAAAAATCCGAAACTACTAACACGACGACACTACGATTCATACATGTAACATTTGGTAATTCAACATACATGCGAGTGTGCACAGACGTCTACGCACCATCTTTGGGCCCCAAAAGTGTAAAATCTTGTTTGTTGGGCCTAGCTAGCCCAATGACCTGATCTTAAGGCCCGAAGACCTCTATCTTACGAAGTGTTGGGTTTTACCGATCTAACACAACGTAAAAGGACTTTCAATGGCTTGTATACTATTGGTCCCCAAGGGTCCTTTGGTATTGCTAGTAAAGTCGACATTTCATGCGAGGCGAGTCTGGGACCCCTCGTACATTTTTTATCCCCAACCGGTTAATGGAGTCATCGAGGCCTTCGTGTCCTCTTTCTCTTCGGATGTGGGACTACACGTAGTCAGGGCGGTTGGATAACGTGATTGGTACGGACGACGCCTACGGGATCGTTAGTATAGCTATAAACTGGTCGTTTGTGTAATGCGTGTTTGTAGCAATTAATCATGCTCAAAAATAATCCATCGTCGCCTGGGACTGACACTACACGCTTTGCAATGGTTTCAATGTAACTTCATGGAATTCAAAGAATTAGGAAAACATCGGGTTTTCCTAGGGTTTTTCAATACATACAGATTCGAAATGCATACAACTTTAATGAACAATTTTTACAAGTATAGAAACAAACAAGCATACCTATGGATCTTCACAAACGTTTTCAAAAGCTTTCTTTTCAGAAAATATCGGATTTTCTGGTGGTTTTCAAACGATACGAAACATGGTCTTTCAAATACCGCTTATGAACTCACCAACATTTCACATGTTGACGTTTTTCAAAATACTTGTATTCTCAGGTAACCAGTGAATTCAAGGAAAATGTACTCAGTGATGGCTTGCAGTTTACTTATTAACGAACCGAACAATTTATTTTGGGAATGTAATGTTTAAACAATGTACTTAATGTAAACACTATCAGTTGTATTATTCGAATGTTGGTGATGAATGATGTTATGTTTCACATATGTTCATTGTGATGGTATTCAATTGAGTCACAACAGCCCCCGGACGTTTCTGCCGTCTGGTTCGGGGGTGTGACAGGTTGGTATCAGAGCTTTGTTTATAGTGAACTAGCATGTCGAGCCACACATTGATATGCAACTATAAACCAAAAAGAGGGACTAACATAACTATGAACAAAACAAGTAAATAAAACACGCTTGCTTGCATTAGGAACAAGAACATAACGTCGAACCAAACAAAAATAATACTAGTATCTCGGTTAATTTGGGACTGTTCTTAGTAATACCAAGGAGTGAATGTAGCCTGATCAACTACATTCTCTCCAAAGTAAAACTAACACACGTCTTGATGAGATCGGGATAGCTAGGTAACCTAAAACAATACCCTTTATCACTAAAAAGAGAACGCTTGTTTAGTCCGTACAATAGTCATAGCATCCTAGGAATAATGTTAGCATACTCGCGCAGACAGCATGGCTGGTTTTCATCACCCTGGAGACCCCTATTTCCCTAATCAGGGAAACAACGGATGGCTAGAGGAGGAGGAGCCTGAGGAAGAGCCTGAAGAGGAACCTGAGGAAGACCCCGAAGAGGAGTCCGACGGGGAACCGGAGGCAGAAGTCGAGGGCGAGCTTGCGGAACCCGAAGTAGACGAAGAGAATTTCGAAGAGGAGCTCGATGACAGCGAAGGGGGTGACTCGGACGCAGAGTCCGAGGTCATCGACCCCCCTTACCCGATCAGGGTGCCTGCTTATCGTGTGGGCCCCACTGGACCTACCCCTCCTTGGGGCATTGATCTTTGGAGATGGAGCAGACATCAGAGACAGCAACCCCCGTTTGGCATGTCACGTGAGTTCTTTGACCTGAGGGACGGAGGACCGGCCGACCGAGCCCTACCGGTCATGGTGAGACGATTACGGGACACCGGCGACCTTGCTCAGGGCACTGTTGATCAAGTACACCAGTTGTGGACTAGGGTCGAGCGTGCGGAACAGGAGACGTGTGACGTCCTTCGGGAGTTTCACATGAGGCAGGCAAGGTGGGAGTCTCGACTTCAGGACGCAGAACGCTTGGTGGCTCGTCTTCAGGGAGCATCCACATCCTCGGCACCACCTCCAGACGCAGCTCGTCACGGTTAGGGATAGACTTATCATAATAGGTCATTAGGAACTATGCTATGTACTCCGGCTCTATGTTTAAGTGACTACACTACTCATGGAGCCGTTATGCTGTCGAATTAGTGTCACTTATGTACGCTCTTACGAGCAAATTTTCTTGTATTAAATGCGGATAATATTAATGAACTTTTGTGTGTTTTGCTATGATATTACAAGTTGTTATGTGTTGAGACGTTAGGATTGTAGGTCCGATGGTAGCAATGTCTAAGTTCGTACCATACACCTAGTTAGTAGGATCACAACCTCACTGAAACCACGTACACTCAACATCTTTCCGTTTCATGACAGAAAGATGCCTCGCCGAGCTACTCGCGGAAATCCCGAACCAACCCCGCCCGAAGTTGACACCACTACTTTCCAGGCAGCCGTGTCTGCTGCGGTCACAGCCGCTATGGCACAACTTCATCGAGGGAACAACGGCGGAGGCAACGGGCAAGGGTCCGGAAGTTCGAACAACGGGATGAATCAAGGACCCACTAAAACGTGCACCTACAAGGACTTCACAAAAGCTAAACCATGAACTTTGAACGGCACTGGAGGAGTGATCACTCTGAAGCGATGGATCGAGAAGGTAGAGTCGGTATTCGAGATATGCGATTGCCCCGAGCAGATGAAGGTGAAGTTCGCGGCCTGCACTTTTGTGGACCAAGCACTCACTTGGTGGAACGGACACGTGGAAGCTATGACGCTCCCTGTAGCCAACTCTATCCCATGGGCAGAAATGAAAGAAATGTTAATGGCTGAGTACTGCCCCCGAGGCGAAATACAGAAGATGGAGCAAGAGTTATGGAATCTCACTGTGCAGAATGCGAACATCGATGCCTACATATCGAGATTTAGCGAACTATCTCTGCTGTGCCCGGGTATGATCACATCCGAAGGAAAGAAGATTGAGCGATCCATCTGGGGACTGACACCTCCCATTCAAGGGAATGTGATAGCTGCGAACCCTGCAACGTTTGACAGTGCGAAGAGATTGGCGAAGAGGTTGTATGATCATAACAACAAAAAGGGCGAGAAGCCAGTGGAGGCTGAGAAGAAAAAGGAGGGTGATGGCAAGAAAGGGAGGAACAACAAGAGAAAGGGGCGTCAGGGCCCCGAGACCTCTAAAAAGCAGCAGACAGTGGCAGTTAACGCTGTCACCGTACCGGTTCCAGCCACACCACATGCTCCAGCCTCAGCTGCTTCAAATGCTTCAAGACCCTATTCCGGTAATTTTCCCAAGTGCAACAAGTGTGGTTTCCATCACCATGGAGAATGCAAGGAGTTCCATTGCACCAGTTGCAACCGAAGGGGACACA
Source organism: Lactuca serriola (assembly GCF_051521515.1). NCBI lineage: Eukaryota > Viridiplantae > Streptophyta > Magnoliopsida > Asterales > Asteraceae > Lactuca > Lactuca serriola. Next base: position 170,416,755 of record NC_136408.1, on the reverse strand, counting down.
CTGCAAGGTTCTGCAGGACTTATCCTCCCCAGAATCAAAATCAGGGAAACAACCACAACAACAACAACCACCGCAATAATAACAACGCCAATGCCGGCGGCAATAATGCAGGGCCTAGCCACACCTGCTTCGGGTGTGGAAGGACGGGGCACTTCCGTCGAGATTTCCCTAACAACAACAACTCAGGAAACAGAGGAGCAGGAAGGATGCTGACTATGGGTCAGGGTGATGCAGTTCAGGACCCCGCAGTTGTGACCGGTACGTTTCTCCTAAACCACACTTATGCATGCATCTTATTTGACACCGGAGCGGAGCGAAGTTTCGTAAGCGAGAAGTTTAGACATTTACTAAAACAACAACCCCAGAAGCTAAATGAAACCTATACGGTAGAAATGGCCAATGGGAAAACCGAATCCACTGGGGAGATCTACATCGGATGTACCCTAACCCTTAACCAACACGTCTTTCGAATAGACCTAATGCCAGTATCAATTAGGAGTTTCTATGTGATTATCGGCATGGATTGGTTAAGCCCCCACCATGCTGAGATTATGTGCCACGAGAAGGCCATTCGCCTTCGTCTCCCAAATCACGAAACCCTAGTAATTTACGGAGACAAACCTAGCATAAATCTTCGCCTCATCTCGTGCATCAAGGCACAAAAACACCTGCGAAAGAACAATTTGGCGTTCTTGGCTCACATAGTGGACAAGACCAAAGAAGAAACTAACCTTCAAGATATCCCAGTAGCGTGTGAATTTCCAGACGTGTTTCCTGAAGATCTTCCGGGAGTACCCCCAGAGAGACAGGTTGAGTTCAGAATCGACCTCGTTCCAGGAGCAACTCCTCTCGCTAAATCGCCCTATCGGTTGGCTCCTGTTGAAATGCAGGAATTGTCCAGCCAACTCAGTGAGCTTCTAGACAAGGGATTTATCCGACCTAGCTACTCGCCATGGGGAGCTCCGGTGCTCTTTGTCAAAAAGAAGGACGGATCTTTTAGAATGTGCATTGATTACAGAGAGTTAAATAAACTCACTATTAAAAACCGCTACCCACTCCCACGAATCGATGATCTATTCAACCAGCTCCAAGGAGCTAGTTATTTTTCTAAAATAGATCTACGGTCCGGATACCACCAACTCAAAGTCCGGGAAGAGGATATTCCAAAAACCGCTTTCCGAACCCGCTACGGACATAATGAATTTGTCGTAATGCCCTTCGGTCTAACAAATGCACCTGCCGCATTTATGGACCTAACGAATCGAATCTGTCGACCGTTCCTTGACAACTTCGTCATTGTGTTTATCGATGACATCCTCGTCTATTCTCGAAGCAAAGAGGAGCATGGCCAACATCTCCGACAAGTCCTAGACACTCTGCGATCGGAAAAGCTTTACGCCAAACTCTCTAAGTGTGAGTTCTGGCTCCGGAGTGTGAATTTCCTAGGCCACGTAGTTAGCCAAGACGGAATTCATGTGGATCCTTCTAAGGTCAAAGTTGTGGAAGGATGGGCAACTTCGACCACGCCCACAGAAATTCGTCAGTTCTTAGGCCTAGCAGGCTACTATAGGAGATTCATTCAAAACTTCTCTAAGATCGCAAAGCCGCTTACCTCACTTACGCAAAAGGGTGTACCATTCAAATGGACAGACCGACAAGAGATTGCGTTTCGAACCTTGAAGCAAGCTCTCTGTAGCACTCCTGTACTATCTCTACCTGAAGGAACGGAAGATTTTGTGGTCTACTGTGACGCGTCGAATCAGGGCTTAGGTTGCGTTCTCATGCAACGTGGAAGAGTGATAGCATATGCGTCCCGTCAACTAAAGACGCACGAAGTAAATTACACGACCCATGACCTAGAATTGGGAGTTGTGGTCTTCGTTCTAAAAATTTGGAGGCACTACCTGTACGGTACGAAGTGCACCATCTTCACGGACCACAAGAGCCTCCAGCACATCTTGAATCAGAAGGAGCTGAACATGAGACAACGAAGATGGGTAGAATTGCTAAACGACTACGAATGTGAGATCAAGTACCACCCAGGCAAGGCCAACGTGGTAGCTGATGCATTAAGTCGGAAGGAGTACTCTAATCGCAATACGAAAACTCTCTCAATAACCATTCAATCTCATCTGGCCACTCAAATTGCATCAGTCCAGTCCGAGGCTATGAAAGCGGAAAATAGAGCTAGCGAGGCATTGCGCGGGATGGAAAAGAACCTAGAAACAAGGGAGAATGGGGTATACTACTTCATGGACCGTATTTGGGTCCCAAGAATCGGAGGATTTAGGGAGGTCGTTATGAAGGAAGCCCACAAAACACGATACTCCATTCATCCCGGTTCGGTCAAGATGTATTTGGACATTAAACAACACTATTGGTGGCCTAACATGAAGGCGGAAATCGCGACCTATGTTAGTAAGTGCCTTACGTGCACCAAAGTAAAGGTGGAATACCAGAAACCTTCAGGATTGTTGCAACAACCGGCAATCCCTGAGTGGAAATGGGAGGGGATTTCTATGGATTTCGTGACCAAGTTACCTAAGACGTCGGACGGACTGGACACCATATGGGTAATAATCGACCGACTGACGAAATCTGCCCATTTCCTGCCAATCAAAGAATCCTACAAGATGGAGAGATTGACGCGTTTGTACCTACGAGAAATTGTGAGACTCCATGGAGTGCCAAAATCTATTATCTCGGATAGAGACAGTAGGTTCACATCGCGCTTTTGGCAATCACTCCACAAGGCAATGGGAACTCATCTCGACATGAGCACCGCGTATCACCCACAAACAGACGGTCAAAGTGAAAGAACCATTCAAACGCTTGAAGACATGCTTCGTGCATGTGTGATAGACTTTGGGAAGTCTTGGGATACCCACCTACCATTGATCGAGTTCTCATATAGCAATAGTTACCATTCGAGCATCAAGGTGGCTCCTTTCGAAGCACTGTACGGGCGTAAATGTAGATCACCGTTATGTTGGGCTGAAGTAGGTCACACCCAGCTAGCAAGGACACATACGTCGGATAGGGCACTAACGGGACCGGAGATCATTCACGAAACCACAGAAAATATTGTCCAGATCAGAGCTCGATTACAAGCATCGCGTGACCGACAAAAGAGCTACGCCGACAAACGGCGAAAGCCCTTAGAATTTCAGGTCGGTGATCGAGTACTGTTGAAAGTCTCACCCTGGAAAGGGGTTATACGTTTCGGAAAACAGGGAAAGCTGAACCCGCGATACATTGGACCTTTCGAAATCGTCGCCCGAATAGGTCCGGTAGCCTACAGACTACAACTACCCGCGGAGCTAAACGGTGTACACCCCGTGTTTCATGTCTCTAACCTGAAGAAGTGCCTATCAGATGAAACCCTTGTCATTCCTCTTGACGAAATCGAAATCAATGAGAATCTCCTGTTTGTTGAAGAACCAATCGAAATCATGGACAGGGAGGTGAAGCGTACTAAGCAAAGTCGCATCCCGATCGTGAAAGTACGGTGGAACGCAAAGCGTGGGCCAGAATTCACGTGGGAACACGAAGACCAAATGAAGCAAAAGTACCCTCACCTATTTTAACATTCTCAAATCTAGCTTTCAAACAGAATTTCGGGACGAAATTCCCTCTAACGGGGGGATGATGTCACAACTGGAAATTTTGTGTCAAGTAATCTATACACTCAAGTAATGTGAATCAAAAACTTAAATCCAATGCATCATACAAGCACTACAAATAGTCATCAAGCAATTGGAAACTCTAGAAGTTCTTATTTAGGTCCCCCTTGGACTAGAACTTCCTTATTGGATCCAAATGGACCAATAAGCTTCCAATTAGACTATCATGGGCTTAGAACCCTAATTGGGCTCTAATTGGACCCATATTAATTTATTTCAAACATTTTGGGCCATGTTGGGCCTAGAATGAAATGAATTAAAGCTTTGATCCATGAATACCCTAAACTAGTCCAACAAGAAAATGGAAAAATCATACTATATTCTTTTATGTTAAAACTCACCCAAACTAACTCTAATATTGGGCTTAAGAGCAAAAAGCCCAAATTTTCCTTTTTCCTTCCATGTTTTCGGCCCAAATCAAGCCCAAGAGGAAGGTTTGACTTTCTCATGCCACCTCACTATTAACCAAAGGATTTCCATGCAAGATATCACATACCTCCATGCAAGTATCACTTCAAAGATCACTTCTTCTCTTCTCTCTCTTGCTCTCGGCCATACTCAAACACACACACATTCACAAAAATCTCTCAAACTCCCTCAAGAACACTCCTCCCTCCCCACTCAAAAATCTCGAAATTTAGAAGCTTTCAAGAGGATCTTTCAAGTTAATCATCATCTTAGGTAAGTTTTTACTTATATCCATGATCTAGCTATTTCATTCCATCAAAAATCTCTTCTAAATCTATTCCAACTTGTGATCATGCACCTTAGAAGTCACCAAACTCGAGATCTACCAAGGAAAGGTGCTAGGGCCGAAAATCACTTCATTTTTCTTCCATCTTCTCTTCAAAACCGAAAGCTTCAAACAAGGTGAGCTTCATACCCCCTATTTTTTGTTTTTATGAGTTTTGTGGGGGGGGAATACAAGTGAAAGTGTAGATCTATATGTGTTTTGTATGCCTTGTATGATTTCCATGTTTATATGTGTGTTGTTGTGTGTTATAATGTTGGATCTAGCCATAAAACCCCTCAAAACCGAGATATACCTTGTGTTAAATGATATTAGCATCAAGAATATTTCTACATACAAAGTGTTCCAAGAAAAATAGCTAAATGGCTTAGTAACATTTTCTTTGGGCTAAAACTCAATTTTTGGACATAAAATGCTAAAAATATAAAGTTAAATGGCCCAAATTGAAATATTTCGAAATCTGATGGGGGAGATGAGTCAAAACAGTTTTCATAATGTATTTTCTGAAAATATACTTGTTGGAGGATTAAAAACATAAATTTCAAGCTTAATGGGCTAAAAATGACATTTTCGGCCCAATAAGGCCCATTATGCGAAATTTTCTGTTTTGGAGGGCCAAAACTGTGTTTTTCTGTAAAACAGTGGACTATTAGTGTTCCAAGTCCTTTTCAAGGGTTTAAAATGCTTTTTAAATTTAAAAAGGACCAAAGTTGCAAAAAATTTCCAATTTGGGCCAAAATTGTCAAAATTGCGAAAAAGAGGGGTTATAACCGAGAAAACTGCATTTTCAGGGACTTAAACTGTTTTCAATGAAAAATATGCTGAAAAATATTACTTTAAATAATTTTTGGTGTTAAAATGTCAAGAAAAATGATTTAACGACCAAACCGGAAAGTTATTAAATTGAAGGGTTGAAAAATGTAAATTTTACAAACAATGAGGGGCTGAAAACAGAAAACTTCCAAGGCTAATTCAATACACGCAATTTGATCAAATAATGGCACCGCGACTATCGACGAAATACAATACACAACAATACCAAAAATCGTTGTTAAACGAATTGGTTCGGTCTTGAACCAATAAAAATCCGAAACTACTAACACGACGACACTACGATTCATACATGTAACATTTGGTAATTCAACATACATGCGAGTGTGCACAGACGTCTACGCACCATCTTTGGGCCCCAAAAGTGTAAAATCTTGTTTGTTGGGCCTAGCTAGCCCAATGACCTGATCTTAAGGCCCGAAGACCTCTATCTTACGAAGTGTTGGGTTTTACCGATCTAACACAACGTAAAAGGACTTTCAATGGCTTGTATACTATTGGTCCCCAAGGGTCCTTTGGTATTGCTAGTAAAGTCGACATTTCATGTGAGGCGGGTCTGGGACCCCTCGTACATTTTTTATCCCCAACCGGTTAATGGAGTCATCGAGGCCTTCGTGTCCTCTTTCTCTTCGGATGTGGGACTACACGTAGTCAGGGCGGTTGGATAACGTGATTAGTACGGACGACGCCTACGGGATCGTTAGTATAGCTATAAACTGGTCGTTTGTGTAATGCGTGTTTGTAGCAATTAATCATGCTCAAAAATAATCCATCGTCGCCTGGGACTGACACTACACGCTTTGCAATGGTTTCAATGTAACTTCATGGAATTCAAAGAATTAGGAAAACATCGGGTTTTCCTAGGGTTTTTCAATACATACAGATTCGAAATGCATACAACTTTAATGAACAATTTTTACAAGTATAGAAACAAACAAGCATACCTATGGATCTTCACAAACGTTTTCAAAAGCTTTCTTTTAAGAAAATATCGGATTTTCTGGTGGTTTTCAAACGATACGAAACATGGTCTTTCAAATACCGCTTATGAACTCACCAACATTTCACATGTTGACGTTTTTCAAAATACTTGTATTCTCAGGTAACCAGTGAATTCAAGGAAAATGTACTCAGTGATGGCTTGCAGTTTACTTATTAACGAACCGAACAATTTATTTTGGGAATGTAATGTTTAAACAATGTACTTAATGTAAACACTATCAGTTGTATTATTCGAATGTTGGTGATGAATGATGTTATGTTTCACATATGTTCATTGTGATGGTATTCAATTGAGTCACAACAGCCCCCGGACGTTTCCGCCGTCTGGTTCGGGGGTGTGACAACTCATGCAGGGGTCGCATGTATTTCCTAGAATCTCTTGACAAGGGAGCGTTTGGCATGGGATCTAGCCATAACATTATGCCTTAACCCTTAATTAAGGCAAAATAGTACTAAAAGTAGTCACTTATTAAAAATACTACAGTATCTACACTGTCAGTACGACATTACAGAAGGATATAAAATTCCAGTTTCAATATTATTAATACCTTTACCATGTGTCATATTCACATAATCGATGAGGTAGGTTATATTTAATTAATAATAGTCGTACAGTTGGGTCTTGGTAGAAGGCTAGTTTCAAAACAGTCGGGTCTTGGTAGAAGGCTACTTTCAAAACAATCGGGTCTTGGTAGAAGGTTACTTTCAAAACAGTCGGGTCTTGGTAGAAGGCTACTTTCAAAACAATCGGGTCTTGGTAGAAGGCTACTTTCAAAACAATCGGGTCTTGGTAGAAGGCTACTTTCAAAGTAGTCGGGTCTTGGTAGAAGGCTACTTTCAAAATAGTCAGGTCTTGGTAGAAGGCTACTTTCAAAACAGACAGGTCTTGGTAGAAGGCTACTTTCAAAATAGTCAGGTCTTGGTAGAAGGGTACTTTTAAAAGTTAGGACCATGATGCTAGCCTTATGATTCCTTAATGTATACAACATAGGATACATATATACCAATAAGTTCCGACAGCTAATAGGATGTGTGCTCTCCGCTTCATTTCCTGTCCTCGTTGGGTTGTGAGCTTGGAACGGATTCACCCAATCTATTATCTACCCGATTCTATATATATTAATGCTTAGTACATATTAAATCATCATAAGGGGACCAGGTATGGATCAGGTTATAGGACACAGAGTCAAATCACAGCTTTTCTAGTACAAAACATACTTTTCAAAGTCTGTACTTTTGGTATACAAAACTAGAAATTTCCCAGATAAGGGCTTAATCCATTTTATTAAGTCAGTACAATTTTAAAAGACTTTAGGTGAGTAACTCTATAATACCTTAGTTTATACACCATGTTTATATATAAAACTAATACCCAATAGGTAGTTAAATGTGTGTTTTCCACCTTACCTCCTGTTCCCCGTTGGGTTGTGGACTTAGGGCAGATTCACCCAATTAACTTTCTATCCGATATCAGATTATATATAGCAGTATAAACTAAGCTATCATAAAAGTAGTCACTGTGGTCACTATTTTACTATAAGAAATATAGGTTTTCTTAAAAGAACTTTTCATTAGATATAAAGGAACCATTACAAATAACTCCATGAGTAACAAGTGAATACACCAGGGCTATATATGACAACGATCTAACAACCAATGGAATGTGTGCTATCCGCCTCACTTTCTGTTCCGCGTTGGGTTGTGAGCTTAGGGCAGATGCGCCCAATCGATTGTTTGTTTACTCTGAGTTTTATATAACTTGTACCCACTTAGTACCCATAGAAAGGCTTGTAGTGTCATTTTACTTAACTTTCATTCAGATAGGAAATATATGATTTTCTAGAGGAACATGCGAACTTTTCAAAATAGAACTTACAGCTTACATCGCTTTTACGTATACATTTTTCAATAACATTTTACAGCTTACACCACTTTTACATAAACATTTTCAACAACGCATTACAGCTTACTCACATCACTAAAATCATATGAACTCACCAGCTTAATTGCTGATCAACTCTTTCAAATAACTTGTATTCTCAGGAGACTATTAGACAGGTGCTCGTGCTGGGGATTTAGAAGATGAAGCATTACAGCTTCAAGTCTTGTTTTGTTATTTATGTATGAATTCTATGTTTTGTGAACACACATTGTAAACACTTTCTTTTGAAATGAAATGGTTGTTTATTACTTGCTTACCATATACATATCTCGTGATACTTGACATGACGTCCTCCACTCCCGAACGTTTCCACCGTTCCGTTTTGGGGTGTGACATTAATGTTCCAAGACCGAAAACAAAATTATTTTACCATACTTAAATTAATAAAACGTAGCTTTATTATTAAGTAAATCTAGCTGAATACGTGTTTGTGTCCTGAAAACTGGATGTGGTGTTAATACCCAACAATGATTACTTAGTATATACGAGTTATATATAATTGAGGTCGAACAGACGATTCTGCCTTAAGCCCACAACCAAACAAGGAACAGGAAGTAAGATGGAAATCACACATTCCACTGCCTACCAAATTTTCATAGTATATAACCCAAACGTATCCATTAAGTAATCATATAGTTACTACTCCTTAAGACTGTTTGAAAAGTAAATTACTACATAAATGAGTGTTGTTTTCTCCATGTGAGTTCTTATAACCATACTAATATGACAGATATCCTGATACGACATTTTTTAGACATCAGTATCGTTAATGACATTTGTCACCCCAAAATAACTGTAGCTAACAGTCAGGGCGTGGGATTGTCAGTCCCATATATGTCACACCCCCAAACCAGAACGGCGGAATCGTTCGAGGGCGGATGACTTCATATAGTATCGAAACAGTTTAATACATAGTAAAGAAAGTGACACAACCATCATATATTTAAATTGAAAGCTTACATTGTAGAAAAGTACTTGTTTCAAAAGAAATTACAATATGATGTCAAAATGAAATTAAACTAACGCCGCAGCGTCCCTTCTTCTAAAGTAGTAGTTTTACCTGTATTACTAAATCCCTAAGAAATACAAGTAGTTTTGAAAGTGTAAATCAGCATTTAAGCTGGTGATTTCCTAAGTATTTAGTGACAATAGTTGTATGAAATAAAATGAAAATGGTTTGTACATGTTTAAATGTTCCTAGAAAATCCCATATTTTCTATTATAGTTGATTGTAGTTTAATTGTTCCAAAACTGTAATGCAATAGTGCTTTTCATGCCTAAAATAGTAGGTTTATGTATAATTCGCTAAGGCATTTGAAAAACCCCGTAAATCAATGTGTTTTTAATAATCCATGTGAGTCTTATAACCATACTATTTGACCAGGATGCCTATAACAACGTTCTTCAGGCATTGGAAAGTTATGACGTTTGTCACCCCAGGCCTGCCGCCCTAGCTGTAGCTAACAGCTTAGGTGCGGGATTGTCAATCTCGTATAGATCTATACACAAGTATCACGCTCCCCCTACAAGGGATTATGGTATATAATACAGGACTTAAAATGCATACTCAAAAGTACGTGAAATGTCTCACAAAACATAGTATAAAATAGATTTACGTATGAAAATGTCCATTTGTTCTTGTATATGAAAGTATTTCCTTGATATAGTATTCGTTAGTATGTAAATGTTCATGATTTTCTCGTAAACTATACCTATTATAGTTTCTCAAAATGTGTGTTTCGTTTGTATAGTAAATCCTAATGTAATGCTCACTTGTTATGAAAAGTATAACTTCTGTAGTGCCATAAATGAACACATATACTTAAAGTATAAACATAGTGTTTGATTTGTATATATATAACAACATATTTCATTTCAAAAGACAAGATGTTATCGTGATATATTTTGCGTACGAAAGTTTCCATATAGTAGTTATGAATCACATATGATTCACTTGATAAAAAGTGTATAATGAAACTTTTATGTAACACACGATAATAACCGTGTGTTTACTTGTATTTCCCCCCTTAAAAGCGTATAAAAGCATTTATAAAACATTTAAAAGTGTAGATTATAGGGGTATGAACTCACCAGGTTTATTGAAGAAAGTGAGATAAAAATTAAGCAGAACTTCGGCTTGTGAAAGTCGATTTTATCGGGATTCTCGGGAATCTCAGGAATGCAAAACCTTCCTTCGGGACATGTATGCGAAAACCGGGGCTTCGGGAGGGTCTCAGGAACTTAGAAGCAGAGTTTCAGCACAAGAGAAGAGAGAATTGAGCACCAGAACTCGAAACCATCGGTTTCTATTTATAGGCTGAGTTTTGGGGTCTCACGTCGTGAGTTTTGGGTGTCTCACATCGTGAGGCTTAGTCAGCCTAATCCTCTTCGACGATTGGACGTGGCTGACACTATGGAATACATCGGTCAGAAACTCACCTCGTGAGGTATCTGACAGCTTCGTTTTTCGTGCCTTAAACTTGTAAAATTCGTATCTTCCGCGTACGAGCTCCGATATCGAGATTCTATATATGCACACGTAGGTGTGAAATGGCTCTACAACTCTCGTTTAGACTCTGTCGGCTAGTTTTGATATTAATTTTTATTATATTATTTTTAATAGGCCGGGCCTGGAAAAGTCTGTTTAAATTCCATAACTTCTTCATCCGATGTCCGTTTTCTTCAGACTTTTTACCGTTGTGCTACTATTGTTGAGACCTTAAATTCTCATTTAGGTTGTTTCGGCCAAAAGTCTCTCGATCTCTATTTCGAGTTTTTAGCTGTCTACTGCTATAACCGGATCTTCGAAAAATCATAACTTCCTCATACGAAGTCAGATTTGTACGTTCTTTTTATGTACGCTCACGGTTTAATGATATCTACAACTTTCATTTAGATACCTATAGGTAAAAACTATTGTATTGAAACTTCGTGTTTTTCGTTTAATCGGTGTTGCCGGTTTTGTCGGAAATCTTAGAATGGTCATAACTTCTTCGTTATAACTCGGATTTTAGTGCTCTTAGTATTTCTGTAAACCTTAACACAATATCTAACATAGTAGGAAACCTAATAGAGACTTTTGTACATTTTATTTTCAAAGTTAATTTCATTATTTCAAAAGTGGTTACAATACTTGATTTTTTAGGTCATTACATAGAGCCGAAATATCGGGTTGTCACAGTATAGATCTATATACAAACTCACGCTCTCCCTCCAAGACACTCTGGTTAATAAGTCGGGACTTCCGGTAGTACTTAGGTAAGTACGCGAAGACATATCTCACAAATTTATTGCTTCAACTAGTTCACGAGTAATATAGTGAAAAACCTTTTAGTAAATAAAAACGTAACTTTTCGGTATACATGTTTATGACGATAAATATTGTGAACTGACCTCGTCAATTATACCTAATATAATTTACATGTTTGTTTTCATATCGTTTTTCTTGATTAGCAAAATAGTCTGTAATTTCCATAAACTATACCTATTATTGTTGGGTCGTGTTTTGTATTAAGTGTTGCGTTCATTGGGCTCGTTAGCTAGTCCATTTTTGTATCTCCGGTATGGGCCTGTCCATCCATGAGTTTAGTAGGGTTGTATATAAATATAGGTGCTTGCATGCATCTTAGGTTAACGAACAAAAGGAACGATAGAATAGAACGATCAGAGCATTATTTCACAAGTTTACTATTATCGTTCTTGTAACCCTAAATCCTCTACAGCGGAAGTTCTTAGTCGAGCTCTGCTGAGGATTGTTTGATCTAATCATTCGACATATTTTGATCCATACTTGTCTTATTTATTGCTTTGTGTTCATCGTAATACCTGTTACAAAGATCTAATCGATCTTCAAGTTTGTTTTATAACTTATCAATTGGTATCAGAGCAGGAGGCTGTGTAATTCATCCACATCTTTTCTGTGAAAAAGGTTGTGATTAGGGTTATTCCGCATTAACTAATATTTATTGAGCCGTCATCCCATAGTTGACGTAACACAACATGTATTCGTGTTTCCCTAATTTAATACATTACAAGTCTGATCTTTTAAACTGGTTATTTGATCAAGCATGGACGAGTCTCAGTCAAATCCAATTAACATCTCAAACAGCATCGGATCAACGACGAAGATTCCCATCCTTTACACCCAGGATTACGAAGTCTGGGCACATCATTTTAAAGATTATGTCGTTGGGTCTGAGGACAACGGATATCTTATTTGGGAAGCAATCGTGTCTAGACCATTCGCTCATTCAGCAACATCAAGAATCATTAAAACTCAAAAAGAGTATAATGATCTGTTGAAAGACGTAAAAGATATTGCTCAAGACGAAAAAGATAAATTTCAGTGCAATATTAAAGCATTGAGACTAATCAGATTTGCTCTTCAATCTGATACTTTCAGGCTAGTGAGTTCGTGCAGCACTGCTAAAGAGATATGGGATAGGCTGCGAGAGTTATATTCCACAGATGAAGATCTCGAGCATTCCATTCAAACCTTACTTTTGTCCGAGTTTGGTGAATTCAAGCAGAGTCCTGAAGAAACTGTAACTCAAACGTTCGATCGCTTCAATCATCTTCTTAGTAAGATGATTAAACATGATATTGAAAGGAAGTTGATTGAACAAAAGGTTACGTTTTTAAACGGGCTTAGATCCGAGTGGAGAGCGGTTGTGTCCACCGTTAAAGCACATGAGCAATTCAAATCTTACTCATTGGCAAAGCTGGTAGGGATTTTGAAATCCCAAGAAAAGATTGTCCTGTAGGAGAAAAATGTAGTTTCAAGCTTGGGATCATTGGCCTTTCTGTCCAAAAGCAAAGGTGTGATGGAAGATGAAGACTTCAACTTAGAGGACTATGACCTTACCTCTGAAGACTATGCAATGATGGTGTCAAACCCGAAGAGGTTCATCAAGAAAAGGTATCCTACCAATAAGAACAGAAATTGGCAGGGAAGTTATAGTTCTGAAAAGGTCAAGGAAGAACCGAAAGCAGAAGAACCAAAGAAGGAACCGAAAGCTAAAGGAGATTCGGGTGTGAACTGCTACTATTGTGGAGAAAACAACCACTATGCCAAAGATTGTGTCCTCAAGAAAATAGCAGAAAAGGATGAGGAGAAAGATGAAGAAGTTGTGTTAATGAAAAAGCTGGAAGAGATCAAGAAAAAGAAAGTTGTCACTAACCCTTCAATGAATGCTTTAATTGTGCAGGGTTGGGTAGCAGATGATGAGTTCGGTGGCGTGGAAGTCTGATCAACCGACTCTGAGGATGATGAAGTAAGGAAGCCATCTCATGGAAAGGCTTATGTTGCGAAGGATGAAGGAAGCGGTGGTAAGTGATTGATGGTGTCAGATGTATCTCAAATGAGGGGATACCACAGACGGTGGGAATGAAGACACAAAGGAGCGAGAGGAATTGTGCTTCACAGCAAAACCTCTCAGCGTGCAGTTTAACGAGCTTGATGAGTTAATAAAGAAGGTACAATCTATTTTTGTTTCATTCAAAGTCCTACAAAGCTCATATGAAAAAGAATTAAAAAATGTAAATTCAAGAATCTCACATCTAGACAGCAGTTTAACTCAAACACGGGTCACCAATTCTAACCTAACTGACCAATTAAGCAGGGCATCTTCAAAAATTGAGGAACGGAGGATGTGGATCGAGCTGAAGGAGTCGGAATTAATCAAATCCAAGGACGAAAACATTTATTTACAAAGAGACAATTTGAAACTTTTAAAACAGAGAAATGGCTTTTGTTTAATTGCTAAGCGTCTTTACACTAATATCACACAACTTCATTTAAACTGTGAAATAGGGCAGAAAATTCATCGCATGATTTTGCCCTTCCTTAAGTTTAAGGAGGATGAAATCGACGCTGAAGCATATAATTGTGAAAGTGTAGTTTCGTCTGAAGATGTAAACCCGACTTATATGTATGGACTAGACAAAATCAAATCTTTCATAAAATCCAAGGACCATAAGGACATGCTGAAAAACCTTTTGGATGAAAATGATAAATTGAAACTAAGGACCGAAACCATACAAAAGTTTGACTCATTGAATGCCAACTTGAGCTCAGAAAATAAAATTGATGTTGAAAATGCATCTGAGCTTAATGAGGATGATGATATGAGTGAAATTTCTGTAGAGGATGTAGTTGACTGTTCTGAATTTGTCAAGAGCGAACCCGAAAACCACAAAAATCTTATTTCAGAAAATTCTGTAGAGTTTGCTCGTTTGTCCCAACAAAAGTCCCCGATCCTTGAAGAAAAAGTTGTTGTATACCAAAAGGTAAGGACGACTCCAAATCAGATGTATAAGGTCACAGGAGTAACCGAACATCAGACAGCTGAACTCACAGCCATAGTAAACGAAGACAATGCTGATGGTTGTGATGAGTTCTTCTGGTCCGCTCCTATCGACAATACTAACGAAACTGTTGGTCTGTCTGAACGGATGTCTTGGAAAACCAAAGGCAGATATGTACCAGAGCCTCTGAACAAGCCCGATAACTTTGACATGCCAAGTACTAGTGGTACAAAAGATGTACCTGAAGAAAAAGGAGATCCTACAAAAGAAGTCACTCCTTCAAGCGAAACCTCATCAGTTCAGAGTGAACCAGCTGACAAAAAGCAAAAGCAAAAAGCAAATATCCATCGACAGCCGAAGCAAGTCAAGAATCAAAAGCAGCAAAGGAATATGAGATACAAGAAGAATCTCTCAGAACAAAAACAGTTTTGGCAATCTCAAAACGCCCATTTCTCTTATCATGACAGAAATTCAAAGTCAGAGAAAAGTACTGTTAGATCGCAAGAGGGTCATAACAACCGAAAGGACACATTCGGTTCTGAAAATTATGATAACTGAAGGCAAAGGTTCGGTTCAGAAAACACAAGCTACCGAAAGCATAAGTTCGGTTCTGAGAGCAAAAGCAACCAAAGTTCTAAGTTTGGTACCATTAATGATCAAAAACAAAAGGGTCACTTAGAACCTCAAGTCAAGAAAACATCTCAGTCTAAATTCTCTCGTTCTACCTCTTCTAATCCTTCTAATTCCTCTCAACCTCATTCTAAATCCAATTTTGTTAATACTCAAAATCCAAAATCTTCAACAGATTTGAAAGGAAAATCGAAGGTTTCCTCAGTCAAAACCGATCAAAAGCATTCCAATGTTCCAGTACCTAAACCTGTATCCAAACCAACTGTAACACATCCCAATAAAATTAAGGTTTTTACCATTAAAAAGAAAGATGAAACAACTTTAATAAAAAGAACATATCTTGTTGACATCTCTCTTACTATTCCTGTTCTTGTGAAAGGCTCACGTGGACCCAAGAAACTTTGGGTTCCTAAATCTGCTTAATTTTTGCAGGTTATCAGTGACGAGCAGTTTGACAAAGAATGGTACATTGACAGTGGCTGCTCGCGTCACATGACAGGAAGGAAGGAAGAGCTGAGGGAATTTCGGTCTCTTTCAAACGGTGGAAATGTCAAGTTCGGGAACAACTCATTCGGCACAATAAAAGGCTATGGAATGATAACAAATGGTGATTTTACGATTAGGAAGGTTGCATACGTTGAAGGACTACAACACAACCTCATCAGTGTATCTCAGCTTGTTGGAGGTACCGGTCTCAAGGTCTCATTCGATGATGAGGGTTCGGAAATAATTGAAAAGAAAACGAAAAGAGTAATTCTCAAATCGGAGCGCAAAGGCGAAATGTTTCCCCTGAACCTCAAACCCATCAAAGGGAATCCAGCTATCTGCCTGTTATCCAAAGCACAATCTAACGAAAGCTGGCTGTGGCACCGAAGGCTCTCTCATCTCAACTTCAAGGATATTAACAAAATTGTCACAGGTGGTCATGTTCGAGGTCTTCCACTTCTCAAATTCGATCGAGAACATTTATGTGCTGCGTGTGAAATGGGGAAGCAGAGTCGTCAAAGTCACTCATCGATTGTAAACACTAAAGTTGTTGAACCATTAGAGTTAATTCACATTGACTTGTGTGGTCCATCATCTATCGAAAGCATCGGCGGTAGCAAGTATATTCTTGTTATTGTTGATGACTTTTCATGTTTTACATGGGTGTTCTTTTCGAAGCACAAATCTGAAGCAACTCTCAAGCTAAAGATGTTTATCAAGCAGGTTGAAGTGCAGCTGAAGAAAGTCGTTCGCAACATCAGGAGCGACAATGGGCTGGAATTCAAAAATAAAGAATTCAAAGAATTCTTGGCCCAAAAAGGAACCAGTCACAACTTCTCAGCTCCCTACACCCCTCAACAAAACGGGATTGTCGAAAGACGAAACCGATCTTTGTGTGAGGCGGCTCGAACCATGCTAAGTTTTGCTTATTTACCTTTATATTTTTGGGCTGATGCTATTGCTGCAGCATGCTTTACGCAGAACATGTCATATCTCAATAAGCAATTCACTCTCCCTCCTTATGAGATCATCAACAACAGGAAGCCAAATGTCAAATTTTTCCACGTATTTGGCACACGGTGCTTCATCTTCAATTCTAAAGAACATCGTAACAAGTTCGATGTCAAAGCCGATGAAGGGATATTTCTAGGCTATTCTCTCACTTCTAAAGCCTACAGGGTTTTAAACAAGCGCTCGAAGAAAATAAAAGAAACTTATTATGTGACTTTTGATGATAGCTATGTCAAAAAGCTGAAGGCCAATGAAGACACAGTTGGAGAAATCTTTTCTCACACAGGCCAAGTCACAGCCTCGATCACAAACCTATTTGAGAAGTTCGTCGAGTTATTCGATGAACCAGAGAAGGCAACTCTCTCAGAAGCCAGTGCAGCAGACAACAAAGTAGATCATCTGAAACAACTCATCGAAGATACTGCAAAGAGAATGAATGAAGGAGGATCAAGGTCAAACGAACCTCCACAGCACGATACTTCAGTTGAGGGGGAGGACACATCTTCGTCATCACAGCCGAGCTCACATGTTGAGGGGGAGAACTGTTCTCAAGCTGCACCCGAAGGTGCTATAACACCCGAAAGTGCTACAACACCCGAAGGTGCGTCAACACCTAAAAGCTCAACACCACCCGAAACCCCTATAGCTCTGGAAACTCAAGACACACCTGAAAGCTTATCTGTCGAGGGGGAGAATGCCGATATGCTCTATGACGATGACAGTCAATCTGAACTAGAAGAGATGGTAAACGCTGAATTGGATCCATCTTATGATCCAAATTACCCTCCTCTTGTCAAATGGACCAGAGATCATCCTGTTTCTCAGGTTGTCGGTAATGTCTCTGAAAAGGTCCTGACCCGATCACAACTAAAGGCAAAACAAACTTCCTTATTTTCAAAAGTAGAATTCTGTATGTTTAACTCCTTCGTCTCAAAAGTTGAACCAAAGACAGTTAACACTGCTCCTGATCACTCCGATTGGGTTCAAGCTATGCAAGATGAAATGAATGAATTCAAAAGGAATAAAGTTTGGCGTCTCATTCCAACCCCTCAAGATGCCTCAGTTGTTGGTCTCAAATGGGTCTTCAGAAATAAGATGGACAAGGAAGTCAATGTGATACGAAACAAAGCCCGTCTGGTGGTGAAAGGATACTGTCAGGAAGAAGGAATCGACTATGAAGAAACTTTCGCTCCTGTAGCTAGGCTGGAATCCGTTAGAATATTTCTTGCCTATGCTGCACACAAAAACTTTGAGGTCTACCAAATGGATGTCAAGTGCGCATTTCTAAATGGAGAACTTGAAGAAACGGTGTGCGTGGAGCAACCTCCTGGATTCGTCAATGAAAGGTAACCCAATCACTGTTATATTTTGGACAAAGCCGTATATGGACTGAAACAAGCTCCGAGGGCCTGGTATGAAACGCTGACCAAGTTTTTAAAGATGTCAAAATTCAAACAAGGTTCGGTTGACCCAACCTTCTTTCGTAAGAAGGAAGGTAACCACCTTATGATTGTTCAAATTTATGTCAATGATATCATCTTTGGCTCAACGAATCCTAGCTTAACGGCTGAATTTAGAAAGCTGATGGAGACTAAATTTGAAATGAGCTCAATGGGTCCAATTAACTTTTTTCTTGGTTTAAACATTAGACAGGGACCCGAAGGCATCTTTATTAATCAGGAAGCTTACACGAAAACTCTCCTTGCAAAATTTGGCTTGATGAGAGATTCAAAGGTTAAAGTTCCAATGGCGTTCGGCACCAAGCTTACTCCATCATTAGATAAGCCAGCAGTTGATATTACGCTATATCGCCAGATGATCGGTTCACTGATGTATCTTACTGCTAGCAGGCCTGATATTATGTTCTCTGTTTGTTACTGTGCTAGATTTCAGGCGAATCCACATGAACCTCATATGCTTGCAGTGAAGAACATACTCCGTTATCTCAGGCGAACTACCTCTTTAGGCCTATGGTATCCATCCAACTTAGGCTTCTTCGTTCAAGCCTACTCAGATGCAGACCTTGGAGGTTGTGGACTAGACAGGAAAAGCACCACGGGAGGCTGCCAATTCCTAGACGGGAAGTTGGTTAGTTGGCAATCAAAGAAACAGACCTGTGTATCTCTGTCTACTGCTGAAGCAAAATACATCGCAGCTGGCTCCTGTACTTCTCAAGTGATTTGGATCCAAAGTCAACTCCGGGACTATGGACTCAATATGAAAAAGATCCCACTATATTGCGACTCTGAAAGTGCAATTAGGATCTGTCATAACCCAGTGCAACACTCGAAGACTAAGCACATAGCACTGAGGTATCACTTCATTAAAGATCATGTGGAAGATGGGAACGTCGAAATTCACTTTGTTCAAACCACTGATCAACTGGCTGACATCTTCACCAAAGCTCTTCCTGAAGCATCGTTCAACAAAATTCTACAAGGGCTAGGTATGATGGAATCGGAGTCAGTACCAAACATTACCTCTCAAACTCAAAAGTAAGAAGCGAAATAAACCAAACGTTCGGGTTCGGGTCTTGTACTAATGTACCGAAATAGACCGAACGCTCGGGTTCGGTTGAATAATCTGCTTTTCGCTCATCAATCAAAGGTAGTTTTCTTGGTTGTAGATCTTATCTATATTTGTTCCAAATGCATTTATCTTATTATCAAAGTTATTCTCTTTTTAAAACCTATTTTCTTTGGTAACCGAAATATACCGAACGTTCGGGTTCGGTTCCAAAATTTTTCTCACCCGAAATAGACCGAACGCTCGGGTTCGGTTCCAAAGTTTTTCACAACCGAAATAAACCGAACGCTCGGGTTCGGTTCCAAAGTTTTTTTTTCTCTGTTTTTTTTCTTTTGTCTTATTTTTTTATTTCAATTTTTATTTATTCTCAAAAATTCCAAAAATATTTTTTTAATTAATTCAAAAAGTCCAAAAATATTTTGTTCTTTATTTTCTTTTTGGCTTTCATTTTATTTGTGTGTTCGTTTATGGGGAAATTATTGAATTAGCTAAGTGTCCCTAGAAGCATGTTGTTGTATGTGTCCAAAGCCTCACCTGATTCTGAATAAAAGGCCTTACTGACTTGGTATAAACAAACCTTGTCTTCCCAATTAGGCTTTCTTATTTATTCTAATCATGAGCTACCTAACTCTCTTCTCACATGAGATAAGAGTTTTCTGCTTGGTCAAATTTTTCACAGCAGAGGTACTTTGATTTCTTACACCATCTACATTACCTTTCTCCATCACATTCGTTTCATAAACGTAATCCTTGAGACTCTCAGAAATACCACTAAGGTTTATGGTTACACAATTGTTGTGTTCATGATCTTAGTTTCGTGCCACTACGATCTAAGTGAAACCCAAAATTCAATACCCAATACGAATTGACGGTGAACAATTAATTTGCTCTAGTTTTCACTAATGCATTGACGGACGTACCTCCTTGAAATCTCAAATTTTTCTTTTTGTGTGATTCCTATGAAATTGTTAACACCCATAACATTTCTTCCCTTGGGATCCAGTTTTAATTTTTGTTGAGATTTTATAAGTTTCCTAGCCAAATTAAATTATCTCCAACCTACTTGTTCAATAGACTACACCGGTCTCACAAGTACTTCGTTCGATTTCTGTCTTATATCAAGATTAGGAATTTTGAATCGAAGCGAAAGCCACCCTAATAAACCTAGTTAAAAGAAGCCTTTCAACACCTCTTAATAAGTGTTTGATCGTTATTCAACGGGAAACCACACAAACACTTTAAGGTCTCTCTTGACTTTGAAGGAAGAGATTCGTGCCCGGGATCATTTGTTTCGTGTCTTAATTGGCATCACATATTTTCCCAAAAATATTGCTTTATTTCTTTTCTTTTACACCCTAAGCACGAAAATCTTTGATTTTCCCAACTTCCGGTTCTATTAATTACAAGGCATTTTACTTGGATAGGCAGTCGATTAAAGGCTGTGGTTAATTTTAATCCACGTGGCGGTATTTTTCAAAAGATGTCGTTACAATTTAAAGGGATAAGAAGAAGACATGCTGACTCAGGCGGGAGTCTAATCGATTTGATTTCAAACGGCGCTAAAAGGGAAAGCGTGCGAATCGGAACCGTTTAATCTCCAAACGACGCAAGATGGGCGCGTGTGAATCTGAACCGTCTCGTCTCCAAATGGCGCCTGATGGGAAGGCGTGTTATTTGGGATCTGACATTCTCTCTCATGCGTGATCATCGGCAACCCCAACTGTCACGCATCAGTCAACTCTGGAAAAACCCTTTGTTTTTCGATAGAAGATTTGGGAAGATCTTTTTCTCTCCTTACACCACAGTATAAAAGGCAACCTCCTCCACCGTTTACCTCTTTACTGCAATTAAAATTCCCAGAGCGTAAGAAATCCCTGAACTTTCACTGTTCATCATCTTCTCCACTTTCTTCAAGTAATGGCAGACTCATCTTCTGTTCACGCAACATCCCACATACTGCCCATTTGCCCACAACAAAGCCTAATCATCGATTTAACCCCTCATGTTTATGATGCCTTCATGTTCCCCATTATCGAGTGTTTGAAGTTTTCCCTGATTGCTCCTGCACTTACGAGAGCTGAATCTGTTCCGATGGGGTTCTTATCACAGATCTTTGCGACCGCTCACTACGACAAGGTCGTTGACAGAGTCTTCTTTGATGTGTTTGAGCACAAGGCATCAATTTCAAAGCAAAGGTTTTGCTCGTTGCTAGGGTTTGAACCTGATTCCTCGAGGGTTAACCCTGAAACGATTCCAATGGGGCATTTGTTCAACATGTTTTACAACATGGGTTATACAGAGGTGCTTACTACGGTCACGAAGTTCAAGAAGTCGTGCCTACCTCCACAGTGGAACGGGATGTTCACTGTTCTATTCAAAGGGCTATCTGAAAGAAGTGTTGGATCTGATGGTGCCAGTTGGTTATTTCTGTCCATAATGTATGGTATCTACAATGGCATCAATATGGATTATGGGTCTGTTTTATGGCAACAACTCATTCAGAGTCTCTCCTCTACCTCCAGACATTCCGAAATTTCTTACGCTAGGTTCTGGACTCTGATCACGAAATGGGTGATGGACAAGTACCACGTCCCCATTGTCGCTGGTGCTCCAATGTCTTCGATTGGTACCTTCCATACCACGAAGATCATTTTATCTGACGCTTCAAAGTTTCCATTCAACGGTTCAATTCCGGAAACTATGTATGGAGATGTTCCTGCTGATAGCCGGATTATCAGAACATATAAGGATTTCAAGCGTTCTGGTCCGAGGGATCTCACTCCGGAGATGTTGAAGTTTATTCATGACACCGACAAGCCTGCTCCAAGAGGCAAGAAGGCTGATAAGGGGAAACAGGTGGCAAAAGGAGCTAAAGGCCCATCTCCAAAGAAGAGGAAACCAACCAAAGCTGCTCAGTCACCGCAGCAAAA
This sequence comes from Lactuca serriola, assembly GCF_051521515.1. Classification (NCBI taxonomy): domain Eukaryota; kingdom Viridiplantae; phylum Streptophyta; class Magnoliopsida; order Asterales; family Asteraceae; genus Lactuca; species Lactuca serriola. The sequence continues at coordinate 170,394,657 of NC_136408.1, read as the reverse complement.
GAGATGAAAAACTCAACCGAGGCGAAAGCTGGTCATCGCTTCTTCCTCAAGCGAGTCTGAGGATGAGAGTTCAGATTCTGATGACTCTCCACGAGGCAACACTCCACCCAGATCTCCTACCCCAGAAGTTCATGCCTCTACTTCTCCCATTAACTCTCCACCTAAAACCATTCCTATTTCTATTCCCCCCCCCCCCCATAACTTCCACTACTTCAATACCACCCACTTCCATCCCAATACCAACACCAATATTCACCGAAGCAACCACAACATCCACTACAGATGTTAGAGCCAACGTATCTGATACGGGGGTTCATACTAATGCACTCGAAACCACTCCAGTAACCAAAACCACAAAAGCACCCGAACCTACACCTTTACCCGAAACAACCCAACATGAACCTACCCATACTACTACACCCCCAGCTTCACCACCACCACCTTCTCCTGGTCATGCTTCAGAGGGTGAAGAACTTTTCCTTGGCGGGGAAGATATGACGTTTGACTCGGTCTACTATAGTCTGTTTCAAATACAGAGTGATGACGATGACGACGCTCCTGTCACCAAACGCCATCTTAAGGAGCTCCATGGTAAAGTTGACTTGCTCATCGCCTCCTCTTCCACTTCTCAGTCATCTCTTTCTGACGATGCAGTTCAGAAGATTGTGACGCTTTCTCCAAGGCTCAGCAAGATTCCATTGCTTCTGCTACCTCCGCCATCGACGCCTCAACAAAAGCCTGTCAGGCTGCGACCGAAAAAGTCGATAAACTATTTTCTGATGCCTCTTCCCTGTTAAAGTCTTTACAGGAGAGTGCAAATGCCGCCAAGACTACGTTGGAACCAATTGTCCTTCAGCTCGCAACGTCAGTCTCTACTGAGTTGAAGTCATTCGCTTCTTTTCATCAAATGCTTTCAGACGACAACTCAGCCTTTCGCACTACCATTACCGAGCGTCTCTCGAAGCTCCAAGAAGATTTGGCTGCTGAGAACTCTCTTATGGATGTTCTTGCCAAGAAAACCACTGCTCTGAAGGTCAAGAGTGTTCAACTCTCCCACTCTCAACAGGAGATTGACTCTCTTCGGTCCGAAAGGGAGGTGATAAAGTCGTGTGTTTCGGATGTCCACTCTGCCATATCCAACATCCTCGAAGCACATGATCCTATGCTTAACTATACTGTGAGGCGTGATCTTGCAGAGAAGCTGTCTCCCGCCCTTGCCCTACTTAGCAAACTCGAAGGGCTACTTGATTTCGTGTCCATTCCAAAACAAGGGGAGAGAAGGAATCTATGTCCCAACCACCTCCTTCCTCAAAGGCAACTCACACTATCGAACCTCCTACAGTAGGCCAAGCCTCCGGTTCGGGTGTCAAAGACAAAGGCAAAAAGATTGCTGAGGAAGAAGAAGAAGAAGACAAGGAAACAATTGCCGACTTATTGAAGCGTAGAAGTCGATGCAATGAGGCTGATGACAGTGCTCGTGTGGCAAGAGAGGCTGAAGAAGCCGAACGAAAACAGAAGGAAGCCCACGACCTTCTTGAGAGTAGGAAAATTCTGTTTCCTTCCTGGACTCTCGAGAGGATGATAAAGGAAGCCATTGACACACCGAGTATCTTGTGGCTGGAACCTGTAATTTCTCTTGATTGTTCCAACACTGTCGACTCTCAGTTTGACATGCCACTGACCCGAAAGGCGTTCATCTTTCATGCCTTTTCCAACATTGCAGAGTTCCCTCATCCTCATCCACAGGTTGATCGGGACTTAATTAATTTCTATCTGAAGGCTGCTCAACCTCAATATCAGACTTGGAGCGCTCAGAAGATTATCAACGTTCGGGTCTTGAAGCCGTATAGTGAAGGGAACTTCATTAACATTCGGTTCAAGGTACTTTGGGGATCTGCCAAAACCGAACATGCTATTTCCCTTGCAGATCTTCCAAACCTTAATCCCCATGATTGGATTATCTTGCAAAACATCCTTCTCACCAACGAAGCTGAATATGGTCCGATCACTGACCATCTCAAGAGGATGCTAGTGTGCTACATCATGGAAGTTGCACTGATGGATCAGGAGATTGCAAGCATATTTAAGAAGAAACCAAAAATATCTCTTGTTGGCTCTGCCAGTGATCTTAACCAAATGCAGATGGGTAGAATTGACTCGAGAAGAAATTTGGTCATGTTCACCAGGAACAAAGGACAGAAACGTCTTTTCGCTTTGGCTGACAAACACCTATACACCACTGCCTGCTTAGTGCACGTTTTGGGGATCATCCACAGGTGCAAGCAAAACTCGGTGGATGATATCAAGTACTTCGATGACATGATACATTGGTACATTCGGTTCAGACAGACGATTCTCGCTCTTATCACACGTCTGTTTGATACTGTAAAGAAGGCTCCCGCTGCTGGCCCGAAGAAGAAGTAGTCTCGCTCCAATTTGACGCAAAGGGGGAGATTGTTGGGTCGTGTTTTGTATTAAGTGTTGCGTTCATTGGGCTCATTAGCTAGTCCATTTTTGTATCTCCGGTATGGGCCTGTCCATCCGTGAGTTTAGTAGGGTTGTATATAAATATAGGTGCTTGCATGCATCTTAGGTTAACGAACAAAAGAAACGATAGAATAGAACGATCAGAGCATTATTTCATAAGTTTACTATTATCGTTCTTGTAACCCTAAATCCTCTACAGCGGAAGTTCTTAGTCGAGCTCTGCTGAGGATTGTTTGATCTAATCATTCGACATATTTTGATCCATACTTGTCTTATTTATTGCTTTGTGTTCATCGTAATACCTATTACAAAGATCTAATCGATCTTCAAGTTTGTTTTATAACTTATCAATTATAGTTTATATGCATGTTATATGTGAGATGAAAACCTAGCTATTTTAACAACTTTAAGAGTTTATAAGTTTGGTAATAACGTTTATTTAGTATTTTTGCATAAAGTGTTTATAAAGTATAAGAGAATGTAATAAATGATTAATATTTCTAAACACAATATATCTTGTGTTTTACTTGTATTCCCTCCTAAAACAAAGAAAAATTTTGGAAAAATGTACGGGTATGAACACACTTGTTAAAGTGGTGATTCGGGCAGCACTTTGCTTCTAAAAATGATTTTCCTTAATGAAACCGTGAGTTTTTGTTCAAAATCAAGTTTTGCACGGACAGAGTTTCAAACCGAAAAGACTCTTTTCTCGGGGACTTCGGGTGCTCCGGGCTTTCTTCTAGTGCTAATGAAGTTCCCTAAGTTTTGGGGTGGTTTAGAGTGGCTAGAGACAGTGTAAAATGTGAAAAAGATTGTCACACCCCCAGACCTGGACGGCGGAAACGTCCGAAGGCGGGTGACGATATTGAGTAGCATCATAACAATTGAATATAAATGAAACACATCAATACACACATCATACATTAAGATAACAACTTACATTGTTTTACATAGTGTATTTGTTCACAAATTACAACAAAAATGACATTAACAAGCAAGTTCCAAAATGCAGCACATTATCCAGTATCCAAGGCTCTAGTACCTGATCACTGTGTTCCTGAGAATACAAGTCGTTTTGAAAAGCGTCAACATAGAATGTTGGTGAGTTCATAAACATATTTGTAATAAAAACTTTGTAAAATCTTTGTTTCTCATAGTCGGTAAAAACTCCAGATAATCCAATATTTTATGTAAAAGTAGTTTGTAAATCTTGTTTTTAAAACCGTGTATAGTTGCATGCATGTTTTTTACTTTTCCTTTGTTACATATAAAAGAGTTGTATTTCCCCAGAAAATCCTATATTCTATGTATATAAAAGAGTTGTATTTTTCCCCAGAAAATCATATATTTTATGTATATAAAAGAACCGTGTTACCCTAGAAAATCCTATATTTTCTGTATATATAAGAGTTGTGGTCTTAAAACCCTAAGACCGGAGTTGCGTCACTTGCTCGAGAAATAAATGAAACATAGTTTACATTCGGTAAACCTGGTAAAGAGTATATTCTCGTAAACTCCAATCATAATATAAGCCTACTCTATGTGAGTCGTTATAACCATACTAATGTGACTCAGGTGCCTGCCCTAGCGTTCTTCAGGCGTCAGATACGAATAAGATATTTGTCACCCTAGACTGGCCTGTCAAGCTGTAGCGCACAGTTAAGATGTGGTGTGTCAACTCTGTATAGATCTATACACAAATTCTCGCTCTCCCTCCAGGAGACTCTGGATATAACTACAGGACTTAAGGTGTACGCTAGGTAGGTACGGCGAAGGAAAGTCTCACAAGAGTCTTAACAGGTTTACGTGGACATTTCGAATAATGCATATAATGTTCTTGAGATAAATTGAAAACCCTAGTTTTACGACTCACATTTTCACCGCTTTAAAACATACAATTTAATACTTGTATCGTTAAAAGCTCTATGGTGAATCAATTATGGCACGCGAAGATTCCTGTCGTAAAACTCTATTTTGTTTTTTTTCCGGTTTTATTAAATTACTTATAACAATGTTTATAAATAATTTCTAGTTGTGCATTTTTACCTACACTTTACTAAACAAAACTTATTTTAACAAAGTGTACAAGTGTTATGGTGGTCTTTTAACACACCCAAATATTTCGTCCAAATGTTCAAAAATATGGTTGGTAAAAATTTATAGATCCAAAATTTAACCATTTGAGGGTAAACTTTCATATTTTAGCATTTTACAACTTTTATAACCGAAAATGCATTAACATATTTCCTTGCCAAATTTCATGGTTTTCAACATATGTTAAAGAACCCTTTTTTTCTTGTTTCATTCATAACATGGTGTCAAAATACGCAAAATCTTGCTAAGATAAAATTTGCTTCAAACACTTGAGACGTATACCATATTTCGAGTTTAGGAGTGTTAGCATGGAATGGTGACATTTCAACATCAAAACACATACATACACACATATACATGCAAATATACAAGGATTTCCAACCAAGAATTGACTTGCTAAGATAAAATTTGCGGTATAAAGCTCACCTTGGTTGATTTGTGGAGAAGTTTGAAGTGTGTTGTGAAGAACTTGGAAGCTTAACACCTAGATGTTCTTGATGAACCCTTGAAGCTCCTAACACTCTAGGAATATTATACGTGAAATTCTTGTGTGTAAATGGGTATGAAATGAACACAAACAAGTGTAAGAACACTAGGAGTCGTTTGAAATACTTACCAGAAGGCTAGGAATTACTTGGAAGTTCAAAGGAATTTAAGAACTTAACCTTGTTCTTGAAGAAGTCTGGAGAGTGTAATAACAGAGATAATGAAGAAAATATTGAAGTGAAAATGAAGTAAAATGCTCTCCAGTCATGGGTTAAGGGGTACTAGAATGGATTGGATATTTCGTGGACATTTGAATGATTTGTATGGAAATTTGGTGGTCATAACAATGTAAAGTCGAATTTGGCTTTTCCATGGCACTTTTACGTACTAGAAATCAATAAACAACTAATATCCCTTTTGAAAAGGCCCTAGATTGGCCGAACACTCCTTTAAATGTCAGGGTATGACCGAAGTTACCCCATAAGAGGGAAATCGGTCCTAGTATATGTATATGTTGGAAATTCGGTCCTTAATTGCTTCAAAATGAGAAATCGGTTTGTAGTTTTGGCCTTATATGGGAATTCGGTCTTCAGGAGCCCATACAAAGGAGGAATTTAGTTTTGTGTGGCCCAAAACAAGGTGTGTTCAGTCATGGCATTCCATGACCGACTTCCTAAGTGAAATGGTGGTAAAGTTTGTGTTTTTGTAATTTTTGGTCCCTGAACTAGTGTTGCAAGTTTCCTTCAAGTGTTTTGCTTTTAATTGCATTCAAAATCGGTCCATATTACCTTAACATAGTCTATTATATTCAAGTTATATGGAGAAAGTGTTGTTGCTTACATACAACCCTAAGCTAAAATTACCAGTTGTGACATCATCCCCCCATTAGAGGGAATTTTGTCCCAAAATTCGTTCAAGAGTTAGTCACTAAGAACTAGAGAAGAGGTGACGGTACTTTTGCATCATCTAGTCTTCATGTTCCCACATGAACTCAGGTCTGCGTTTGGCGTTCCATCGAACCTTCACAATAGGAGTACGACTTTGCTTTGTTCGTTTCACTTCCCTGTCCATTATCGCAACCGGTTCTTCAACAAAATGAAGGTTTTCATTAATATCGATCTCTTCAAGGGGAATGATGAGAGTGTCATCAGATAAACATTTCTTCAGTTATGATACATGGAAGGCAGGGTGTACGTTGTCGAGTTTTGGGGGTACTTGTAGCTTGTAGGCCACCAGACCGATCCTGGCAAGGATTTCGAATGGTCCGATGTATCGTGGGTTTAATTTTCCCCGCTTCCCGAATCGGATCATCCCTTTCCAGGGAGAGACCTTGAGTAATACGCGATCATCGAACTGGAATTCCAGAGGCTTTCGCCGTTTATCTGCATAGCTTTTCTATCAATCCCTGGATGCTTTCAGTCGTTCTCTAATCTGAATGATCTTCTCAGTGATTTCCCTAATGATTTCCGGACTGGTTAAAGTGCTACTGGGTACCAGTCCCTTAGCCAGTTGAGTGTCTCTCACCTCAGCCCAACATAGAGGTGATCTACACTTTCGTCCATATAGGGCCTCGAAGAAAGCGACCTTGATGCTCATGTGGTAGCCGTTGTTGTATGAGAACTCGATTAGGGGCAAGTGGGTATCCCATGCCTTGCCAAAATCTATAACACAAGCTCTTAGCATGTCCTCTAGTTATTGAATGGTTCGCTCACTTTAACCATCTGTTTGGGGATGGTAGGTGGTTCTCATATTGAGCTGAGTTCCCAAAGCTTGTTGCAGCGACTGCCAAAATCGTAAAGTAAACCTACTATCCTATCATATATAATAGATATTGGCACGCCATGTAACCTCACAATCTCTTTTAGGTAGATTCGAGTCAACTTCTCCAATTTATATGTCTCCTTAATTGGCAGGAAATAAGCGGATTTGTTCAGCCGGTCGACAATCACCCAAATAGTGTCCAATCCGTTCGCCGACTCAGGTAATTTGGTTATAAAATCCATTGTAATCCTCTCCCACTTCCACTCAGGTATTTCATGCTGTTGAAGTAGACCTGAAGGCTTCTGATATTCCACCTTAACTTTGGTGCAAGTCAGACACTTGCCCACGTAAGTTGCAATATCTGCCTTCATATTTGGCCACCAATAGTGTTGCTTGAGATCCAGGTACATCTTGTTAGAGCCGGGATGGACGAAGTACCTTGTTTTGTGTGCTTCATTCATAATCACGTCCGGGAATCCTCCAAACTTAGGCATCGAGATCAAGTCCGCAAGGTAGTAGGCTTCGTCCTCTTGGATGGTCAGGTTCTTGTCCATCCCACGTAATGCCTTGTTTGTGACGTTTTATGGTCTTAAGGTTTCCATCTAAGCCTCCTTGATTTGTGACGACAAGTGGGAATGGATGGTCATCGTTAGTTTCCTCACTTGGAGACCCGAGTATTCCTTCCGGCTTAGGGCGTCAGCCACCACATTGGCTTTGCCCGGATGGTACCTGATTTCACATTCGTAATCATTTAGTAGCTCGACCCATCTCCGCTGCCTCATGTTCAATTCTTTTTGGTTCAGGATGTGCAGGAGTCTTTTGTGATATGTAAATATGGTGCACTTCATACCATAGAGGTAGTGCCTCCAAATTTTTAAGGCGCAGACCACAGCTCCCAACTCGAGACCATGAGTGGTATAGTTTACTTCATGGGTCTTCAATTGTCTGGATGTGTAAGCTATAACCTTCCCGTGCTGCATAAGTACACAGCCTAAACCCTGATTTGAAGCGTCGCAATATAACACAAAATCTTATGTTCCGTCTGGCAACGATAGCACTGAAGCACTGTAGAGGGCTCACTTCAATGTTTGGAAAGCAGCTTCTTGTTTGTCATTCCAATCAAAAGGTGCGCCTTTTTAAGTTAGAGTGGTAAGGGGCTTGGCAATCTTGGAGAAATTCTGAATGAACCTCCTGTAGTATCCAGCGAGGCCCAAGAATTGCCTGATCTCCGTGGGTGTTCTCGTGGTTGCGCAGCCCTCAATAGCTTTGATCTTGGCATGATCTACATCTATCCCCTCTTCATTGACTACGTGTCCTAAGAACTCCACCCTGCGGATCCAAAACTTGCATTTGGAAAATTTTGCAGATAACTTCTCTGCCCTTAAGGTTTCCAAAATATGTCGAAGGTGCTGGTTGTGTTGCTCCTTGCTCTTAGAATAAACAAGTATGTCATCGATGAAAACAATCATGAAGTTGTCGAGGAATGGACGGTAGACTCGGTTCATGAGATCCATAAATGTTGTGGGGGCATTTGTCAGACCAAAGGGCATAACCACGAATTCAAAGTGGCCATAGCGAGTTCGGAAAGCAGTCTTGGGAACATCTTCCTCTCGGATATGCAACTGGTGGTAACCAGGTCTTAAATCTATTTTGGAGAAATAACTTGCTCCTTGCAGCTGATCAAATAAATCATCGATCCGGGGAAGAGGGTATCGGTTCTTGATAGGTAAGCTTGTTTAACTCCCAATAGTCAATGCACATTAAGAAGGATCCATATTTCTTCTTGACAAACAACATCGGAGCTCCCAAAGGACAGAAGCTCGGCCTGATGAATCCTTTGTCTAGCAACTCGCTCAATTGGCTAGATACCTCTTGAATTTCGGCGAGGGCTACTCTGTATGGTGCTTTGGCAATCGGTGTGGCTCCAGGTACTAAGTCGATCTGAAATTCGACCTTTCTCTCAGGAGGTATTCCAAGGAGGTCTTCAGGAAACACATCGGGAAAATCACACACCTCTGGGATGTCCTTGATGTTCTTCTCCTCCTTCTTTTTATCTACCACGTGGGCTAGGAAGGCTTGATTCTTCTTGTGCAAGCATTTTTGTGCCTTGATACACGAGATGAGGCGAAGGTTCGCGTCTGGCTTATCGCCATATATAATTAGGGTTTTGTCGTTGGGGAGGTGAAGGAAAACGGCCTTCTCGTAGCACATAATATCGGCATGGTGGGGGCTTAACCAGTCCATACCAATGATCACATAAAAACTTCTAATAATAACAGGCATTAGTTTGACTTGAAAAGAGTGTTTATTTAATGCTAGTGTGCACCCTATAGAACCGGACAGTGTGTCCTTTCCAGTTACAATTGGTGAATTGGAGGTCTCAGCATGCACCGTTGTGATGGAAATAGCACTTTTCACACTTAGGGTGGGAGCCTGCATAGGGTCTAGCAGGAGCCGGTGTAGCTAGTGTCGATGCAGCAGGAGTTGGTGTAGCAGGTGTAGTGGCAGCGTGGACAGCTACCAATTGTTGTTTCTTCGATGACTCCTGACTCTATTGTCCTCTTTTGTTGTTTCCAAATTTCCTTTGGTTGTCATTTCTCTTCTTTGGTTCAGTAACGGGGGTCATGACACCCTTCTGTACGTCGTGATCCACAAGCCTCTAAGCGAGAAGTTTGGCGTTGTCGAAGGTAGTGAGATTAGCAGCCAGAACGTTCCCTTAGATCTGGGGAGACTACCCAAATATGTATCTTTCAATCTTCTTGCTCTCGAGCGTAATCATGACCAGGAACAGAATCACCAGGTCGCTGAACCTGGAAGTGTATGCTTCAATATCCGCCCCCTTCATCGTCAAATTCCACAACTCTTGCTCCAGCTTTTGGATTTTGCCCCGAGGGAAGTATTCGTCAAGCATCATTGCTTTTAGTTCCTCCCATGACATAGAGTTTGCTATTGGCAGGGTTAGAGCTATGATGTGGTCATTCCACCATGAAAGGGACCGATCTAAGAAGGTACAAGCAGCAAACTTCACTTTTCTTCTGGATAGTTGCAGATCTCGAAGACAGACTCGGTCTTTTCAAACCAGCGAGTCAAGGCTATCACTCCACCAGTGCCATTAAAAGGTCTCGGTTTTGCGTTAGTGAAGTCTTGGAACGAGCATGCCTTCTGGATCCCTTGATAGTCTCCATGATTGGAACTTCCAGCCCCGTTTCCATTTCCATTACCGCCATTTTTGTTGATGTGTGCAAGCGCAGCAGTAACTGCAGCTTGGAATGTAGCAGAGTTCATCTCTAGGGGAGGCGGTGATGGTGGTGTTGTCGTGTTGTTCTTTCGTGGGTTGTTTCTCCGAGGCATCTTCTGTCACGGAACAGAAAAATGGTGAGTATGTAGTGATCTCGAATATCTTTTATTATCCAACGATTGTGGTGATTCGATTGTTCTTATAAGTGAATTGTATTAGGTCAATTAATAACGAAAGTAGAGAGCATAACTGATAGTATCATCACTAATAACATACATACTTGTTTCATTAACGATAAAGATTAGTACACATCACGTGAAAATTTGACTTTTACAATGTTTATAACAGTTAGATAGCATAATAATCTTGCAAATAGGGTAATCACTTAATTGGGGTGTAGATCCTACACACATAAATCAAAAGAGGAAATGGCCTAGACTACAGCGAACGGTGATTAAGATAGATCCTACTCACGATGGGTGGTCTCCGGTGGTCCTTGTGTTGAGGTCGAAGCGCCTTGAAGTTGGGCAAGTTAACGCTCGGCATTTCGAACTCTTTCCTCAAGAGCAGCATGACGCTCCTGATACTCTCTCACGCAGTGGTAAGATCCTCAATCACCCGCTTCGTCGAGTAATAGTCCCGTTCGAGATCCTGGATGTGAGAATTCGCTCACTCTGCGGAAGCTCTCATTTGCACCATGTGGTTGGCGGTCACTTGAGCCTAATTGCCAATGTCTCCAATTCGTCGAACGATGACTGGAAGAGCACAGTTAGTAGGTCCTCCCTGACGAAGGTCATAAAATCATCGCTCCAGTTTGTATGGCGGTCATTGATTCTGGTTCCAACTCCATCGCTTGATTTCATAGGCCCAAGGGGGTATGGTACCATTGGGGCCTTGTTGTTAAGGTGGTATCTTGTTGACATAGGGAGGATCGATAACTTCGGACTCTATGTCTGACCAGTCATCCTCCTCCTCGTCCTCATCCTCTTCCTTATCAATGTCTTCCTCTTCTAGCTCTTCCATGGGTTCTTCCTCTAATTCTTCCATGGGTTCCTCCTATGGATCCTCTTATATCCAACCACCATTTCCCTGGATGGGGAAATAAGGGTCTTCGAGCAAATAGAATCATGCCATGTCGTCTATACGAGAACGTGAGCATAAGAAGATATAAGAAAGTCGCACGAAATGCAAAAATACTCCTATAGTATATTAATTGTTTAGGTTTGGTTCCTTGGAGATTTTGGGTATGAGGTTGGTAAGTTTTAGACTCGCTGTCCACCCGATCACTCCTAGACACATGTTGGTCGTATTTCGAATAAATATAGTTGATCAGGCTGTATTTATCCTAAATACGATTACATAACTGTCTAAGTTTAATCGAGATGTCCAACTCCTCTAAAGACTTTTATTCGTTTTCTTGTTATGACACTATTCAAATAAGCACATATGTTTGTATTATTTTAGTCAAAGTGTTTTAGACCTATTTTATTTATAGTTGTATATCTTATATGGCTAGATATACTAGCTCACTATAAATAATGCTCTAATACCAATTTGTCATACCCCCGGACCAGGACGACGGAAACATCTGGAGGCGGGTGAAGACATTGAGTAGCATCATAACAGTTGAATATAAATTAAACACAACAATCCACACATCATACATTGAGATAACAAATTACATTATTTTATATAGTGTATTTGTTTACAAATTACAACAAAAATGACATTAACAAGCAAGTTCCAAAATGCAGCACATTATCCAGTATCTAAGGCTCTAGTACCTGATCACTGTGTTCCTGAGAATACAAGTCGTTTTGAAAAGCGTCAACATAGAATGTTGGTGAGTTCATAAACATATTTGTAATAAAAACTTTGTAAAATCTTTGTTTCTCATAGTCGGTAAAAACTCCAGATAATCCAATATTTTATGTAAAATTAGTTTGTAAATCTTGTTTTTAAAACCGTGTATAGTTGCATGCATGTTCTTTACTTTTCCTTTGTTACATATAAAAGAGTTGTATTTCCCCAAAAAATCCTATATTCTATGTATATAAAAGAGTTGTATTTTTCCCCAGAAAATCATATATTTTATGTATATAAAAGAACCGTGTTACCCTAGAAAATCCTATATTTTCTGTATATATAAGAGTTGTGGTCTTAAAACCCTAAGACCGGAGTTGCGTCACTTGCTGGAGAAATAAACGAAACATAGTTTACATTCGGTAAACCTGGTAAAGAGTATATTCTTGTAAACCCCAATGTTAATATAAGCCTACTCTATGTGAGTCATTATAACCATACTAATGTGACTCAGGTGCCTACCCTGGCGTTCTTCAGGCGTCAGATACGAATAAGATATTTGTCACCCTAGATTGGCCTGTCAAGCTGTAGCGAACAGTTAAGATGTGGTGTGTCAACTCTGTATAGATCTATACACAAATTCTCGCTCTCCCTCTAGGAGACTCTGGATATAACTACAGGACTTAAGGTGTACGCTAGGTAGGTACGGCGAAGGAAAGTCTCACAAGAGTCTTAACAGTTTTACGTGGACATTTCGAATAATGCATATAATGTTCTTGAGATAAATTGAAAACCCTAGTTTTACGACTCACATTTTCACCGCTTTAAAACATACAATTTAATACTTGTATCGTTAAAAGCTCTATGGTGAATCGATTATGGCACGCGAAGATTCCTGTCGTAAAACTCTGTTTTGTTTTTTTTCCGATTTTATTAAATTACTTATAACAATGTTTATAAATAATTTCTAGTTGTGCATTTTTACCTACACTTTACTAAACAAAACTTATTTTAACAAAGTGTACAAGTGTTATGGTGGTCTTTTAACACACCCAAATATTTCGTCCAAATGTTTAAAAATATGGTTGGTAAAAATTTATAGATCCAAAATTTAACCATTTGAGGGTAAACTTTCATATTTTACCATTTTACAACTTTTATAACCGAAAATCCATTAACATATTTCCTCGCCAAATTTCATGGTTTTCAACATATGTTAAAGAACCCTTTTTTCTTGTTTCATTAATAACATGGTGTCAAAATACGCAATATCTTGCTAAGATAAACTTTGCTTCAAACACTTGAGACTTATACCATATTTTGATATTAGGAGTGTTAGCATGGAATGGTGACATTTCAACACACAAACACATACATACAGACATATACATGCAAATATACAAGGATTTCCAACCAAGAATTGACTTGTATTCCCCCCCCCCACCCCCACCCCAAAAGAATGAAAACTTTGAAAATATGCGGTATGAAGCTCACCTTGGTTCATTTGTGGAGAAGTTTGAAGTAGGGATGAGCATATGGACCGGGGAACCGGCCAGAACCGGAACCGAAACCGGAACCCGATGGAACCGGTCGGGTCGGGCCGGAACCGGGATGTTATTTTTGTGGATTTTTGGAACCGGAACCGATATAAACGAAACCGGTAAAACTGGAAAAAACCGGAACCGTATGATGCTATTTTTCGAGGACCGGTTCCAACATTTGAAAACACGACAAGAACCGGGAACCGGTAGAACCACCGGGCCGGTTCGATTCGTGATTTTGACCGAAGACGGTTCCCGGGTCGAGTCCGGTTCCAGCCGGTTCCAACCGGTTCGGTCCTTTTGCTCATCCCTAGTTTGAAGTGTGTTGTGAAGAACTTGGAAGCTTAACACCTATCTGTTCCTGATGAACCCTTGAAGCTCCTAACACCCTAGGAATTTTATACAAGAAATTTGTGTGTGTAAATGGGTATTAAATGAATACAAACAAGTGTAAGAACACTAGGAGTGGGTTGAAATATTTACCAAGAGGCTAGGAATTACTTGGAAGTTCAAAGAATTGAAGAACTTAACCTTGTTCTTGAAGGAGTCTAGAGAGTGTAATAAGAGAGAGAATGAAGAAAAGATTGAAGTTAAAATGAAGTAAAATGGTCTCCAGTCGTGGGCTAAGGGGTACTGGAATGGATTGGATATTTGGTGGACATTTGAATGAGTTGTATGGAAATTCGGTGGTCATAGCAATGTAAAGCCGAATTTGGATTTTCCATGGCACTTTTACGTACTGGAAATCAATAAACAACTAATATCCCTTTTGAAAAGTCCCTAGATTGGCCGAACACTCCTTTAAATGTCATGGTATGACCGAATTTACCCCATAAGAGGGAAATCGGTCCTAGTATATGTATATGTTGGAAAATCGGTCCTTAATTGCTTCAAAATGAGAAATTGGTTTATAGTTTCGGCCTTATATGGGAATTCGGTCTTCAGGAGCCCAAACAAAGGAGGAATTCGGTTTTGTGTGGCCCAAAACAAGGTGTGTTCGGTCATGGCATTCCATGACCGACTTCCTAAGTGAAATGGTGGTAAAGTTTGTGTTTTTGTCATTTTTGGTCCCCAACTAGTGTTGCAAGTTTCTTTCAAGTGTTTTGCTTGTAATTGCATTCAAAATAGGTCCATATCACCTTAACATAGTCTATTACATTCAAGTTACATGGAGAGAGCGTTGGTGCTTACATACAACCCTAAGCTAATATTACTAGTTGTGACAAAGATGGTAAGTTTCCAAAAGAAATCGGGCAGCCTTGCATTCCTCTCATAGCTGGCTGAACACTCGGATTACGTTGGGCGTAACTTCGGTATGCTCCTCGGTACGCAGGGCGTACCTTCGTACGCCGCGCGTAGGAGCTACATGGCGCATGTTCGGATTCCAGGCTTCGGACGTGTCAACGATGCGAGATACGTGTCATTCATCCAAAGAAAGAGGTGATGTGGCTGACTCCGGTCCAAGCTTCCAACTACGCGGGGCGTAATCTCGTACGTTGGGTGTACGCCTTCGGTCAGACCTCAATGTTTGTGCCTCAAACTTCAAAAGTTCATAACTTTTGCATACGAGCTCCGTTTTCAACGTTCTTTATATCCACGCGTAGGTGAGACCGTACTCTACGACTTTTTTTGGACTCTGTCAGCTAATTTTAAATTTAATTTTAATATTATATTTTTAACAGGCCGGGACAGGAAAGGCTTGTTGAAAATTCATAACTTCTTCGTTATAACTCAGATTACGATGTTCTTTATATTTCTGGAATCCTTGTCCCGACCACTACCACTTTATTCATAGATATCGGATTTATCTAACATTTTATTTTTGACGCTGATTTTCATCTTAATTATTTTATATCTTTATTACCTCTAAATGAGTGACAATGGTTGATCTAGACTTTAACATTGAAAATTTACAGGTACATGGTTGATGTTTGGACCTTGGTTGATCTAGAATTTTTCCAGTTGTGACATTTTTAGTATTCTTTCAATATTTGAAGACTATAATTGTTAAAACTTCAGTGTTGAGGAATATTTTTAGTTTGATAAAATCAGTTTTTTAGAATTTCAGTTTACTGTAACAACCTGTAGGTGTAAAAAAAACAAACAAGCTTCTTATGACATGCTGCAGCCGTTTGGTCCATCTATTTTGTTGCAGATGGTCTGGTGGTCCGTAGAGTTCATTAATTTTTGCTTCAAAAAAACAAACAACACATAGTTAAATTTTTTTTTTTTTTTAAATCACATCAAGAAATTGGCTAATTTGCGACAATCTTCTGGTTCTCTAAGTATATATATATATATATATATATATATATATATATATATATATATATATATATATATATATATATATATATATATATATATAGGTTCCGTTGACATACGGTAAAAAATAGAGATCTTGAGATTCAACTTCTGTCACATATTTCACATTTGCTGCTCTAGCACTCTGGCGTACCGGCATGACGAAAGAGTTATAATCATAAATGATAATGTAGCGTTGATTGTTCCTTTTTCCTCTACCACTTTCCTGACCACCACAATCGCCACCTCCACCGCCGCCACTACCACCATCACCTCTACCACCAACCAACCCCACCATTGTTACGTTTGTTACCAATACCACCGCCACTTCCGCCACAACAACCTCCTCTGCCACCACCCACCCTAATCTTATATGATTAATCAGTTTGTGAACTGACATATATGTGTAATCATTTATGATTAAGTGTATATATATAAACATATATAATCATATATGTTCATATATTTGTGACATATATTAATTTATGATTAGGTATTATCCCACCACGCTGGTACGTTGGAGCATTATAGTGTCAAATGAGAAATATGTGGCTGAAGTTGAATCTGAAGATCTCTATTTTTTCAGAATCTCAATGGAACCGTCCTCTCTCGCTCTCCCCCTCCCCCCTCTCTTTATATACATATATATATATATATATATATATATGTTAGAGGAAGGATCATTTGAAAAATCATAGTTTTCTGAGAACCCAAGAACTAAATGTAACATTGTGTTTTGGATCGTTTTGGGATTCAGGATCATGGCCCATAATTTGGTTATGTGTATGCTTAAAGGCTTTAAGGAGGTAAGGTTTTGGCTTTATTGGAAGAAATTATTGTTCGTAAGGAGATCATGGCCTGGAAATTGTGTGCTTGTAACCAAGGATGGATTGGGGAAAGCTAAGTGATAGGCCTCTTGTGAGGGTTAAGGTTTTAATTTTGACATGTGGTAGGTCAAAGTTAACAATGTTGAAGTGTAGTGCCCTTCAGGATCTTTCTGTGGATATATGGAATGCTGAAATCAGAGTTGAAACAAAGAAGTAGTGACGGTTTGAAGTTGGAGTGTAATTGGATAAACACTCATCCTCACGAGGTGACAGATTGTGTCATGACGTGAGTGGCTATAGTGAAGAAAGATTTACCGGACCATGCTCACAAAGTTAGTTATGGATGCTCACGATGTGAGAAGTTTTGTAGCCTAAGCGCATAATCTATTAGGGTTTCTTGCATATTTAAGCCCCTCTAACTCGACTTTATGGTTCATTTCTCACCCTCTATCTCCATCAACCTCAGAAAAACCCTAATCCTCTCTATCTTGGTGATTTTGGCTCATTTTGGGTTGCTTTGGTGGTCTTGGAATGGAGTGAGGAAGAATTGGTGCAAGGACCAAGCAAGCAACACCTTCTTGAGCGTCATATCTTATGGATCTGAAGTTTAGTTTTGATTTATGAACCTTGCATGAGTTTTGGGTCCTCTTCTTGCCATTTGACCTAAGTCGAGTTGAGGACATGCATGGGGAATGCATGTCCATCAAGTAATCATTTTTATGGACCTTTGTTGCCCCTTTTAGCTTTTAGAAGAGTTGGGGTTGAAGACATATTGGATTAAGGACTCAGAATATTACGACCTTGCATCAGATGAAGCTCACAAAATGACACAGGGAGTGTCACGACGTGAGAGCAACATATTATGACTCTTTTGACCTAATGTGCTCACGGCGTAACTAAGGATAGTTCTCGGCATGAGGCTGTCGAGTGAGTCATCCTGGGCCGAATTGCTAAGTTGAGATGTGATGAGTTGCAATCAGTCCGAGTGAGCTCTCATGGTGTGAGCATGGGCTACTCATGACGTGAGGCTGAATAATTGGAATATTGGTGGTTGACTTTTGACATGGGTTGACTTTTGGTCAAGATGGTGGATTTCATTATGTAGTCTAAGTTTGGACCTTGTATGTTGTGATAGGAGTGATGTAGCGGAAGTTGTGTGGCTTTAAGCTGTGGGTTAGTAGTCTTTGTCATTTAGCTGAGTTTTCTCAGTATATTGTAAGATACTAGGGTTGGATGTGTTTGTTGTCTTTGTGACTCTTATTCTATGCATGTATGCCTATTTCTTGTATATGTCTGGGGTGAAGTAGACCCATACGGTTGAAAAATATTGATTGGGTTGAAATAGAGTCGGGGGTGAAATAGACCCAGTACTGATTTATGTTGAGATATGAGTTGAAATAGACTCGCGGGTGAAATAGACCCAGTATAGCCTTGAGCTTAAATATATGTATGGTATGCGATATCTTGGGGAACTCACTAAGCTTTGTTCTTATGGTTTTATGTTTATGGTTTCAGGTACTACTGATTTCAAAATGAAGGGTCCGACTTGATCACATTGGATCCCCTAGAGATTTATTATGCATTAACTGTTTATGATTTTACTCTGATGCTTTGAGAATATTTGACTCTAATCATCTTTTGGAATAGTAATTAAATGGTTTTGACTTATTTGAAAATGAAATTTTTACTTAGTATTTTTGGGACGTTACACTAAAAGTGGAACGTTGGATCAATTGTTTGGATGGTTTATATGATCAATGGCATACATTGTAAATATTATCAAATTTAACGGTAAATTAGGTTTTTGTAGATATAATAACAGAGGTAATATTGGTACAAAAAGAAGCAATCCTAAAATCATTTTGTTTCCACAATTAACAATCTATGTCTATTACATCTCACACACATAAACACACACGTGCTCTCGATTTTCTTTTTCCCTAACCAGATTGTTTCCCCAATTCAGTGTGTTAGATAAATCGCCATCTCCGGTATGATCATCTTTTTTCCAGCATCAGCTCAATTGTTCCCTTGTATCCAACATTAGAATCCATGGTCTCCTTTGTCGATCATTTCCTCAATCAAATGAATCTTGGATGATTCGATTTCAGTTATTCATGTATTTGTCAATCTGTCAATTGCATAGAACGAATTAAGGAAGATTTGATTTCAAAGCGTTAGATCTAATAAATTTTTGTTATTAACCAGGTGGTAGTAACTTTGGATTATTGTTAGCAGTACTAGTGGTGGTGGGGGTAATTGCAACAATGTTGAAGATCAAAGGACCATCAGTATGGGACACAGATGAGGTCATCGAATTCTTCAGACACATGTCTAATCGATTCATTTAATGGGTGATCCCAGTCTATGTTGGGATCCACACCAGCTCCCTCTCTTTATGTCTTCCATACACTGTCTTAATCGAAGTTGGTGCTTCTCTCTTCTTCAGATTCTTTCCAACCTTGCTCTATGTCTTCTCCATCAAAGTTATCAAAAGGTATCATTTCTGCACTTCTCAAGAATTTATGTAACGCCCGTAGATCCAGGCTAGTTAATTTAGAGACGATAAGCATCAAAAAATGACTTTTTGATGGAAGATTATTTAGAAGGATTAATCTTAACTATGTTATAATATATGTTACAAGGATTCTGTACATATAAAGAACGCCGAAATCTGAGTTATAACAAAGAAGTTATGACCTGTCGAAGTTTCGCGATAGAACTGTCACGACGCCGAATGACGTAAAAATACGAATTTAAGATAAAACGATATCTAGCCTTAGTAATCTAAACAAAAGTTGAAGATTTCGTTAAACTGAGAGTGTGCATAAAAAGAACGTCCAAATCTGACTGCGTATGAAGAAGTTATGATTTTCTGAAGTTTCGACTTAGCAGTACGCAGCCCGAATACTCGATTTGAGATCGAGCAGTTTTTAGCCTAAACAATCTAAACGAGAATCGAATATCTCGTTAATAGTAATGAAAAGATAAAAAGATAGGAAAAAACGGACGTCGGATGAAGAAGTCATGAATTTATAACGGAGTTTTCCTGTCCCGACCTACTAAAAATAATATATAAGTAATATATTTATAATATATTAGAAATAAAGTCAAAATTAGCCAACGGAGTCTAAAAGAGAGTTGTAGATCATAATCTCACCTACGTGTCGATATAAAGAACGTCAAAAACGGAGTTCGTATGCGAAAGTTATGAATTTATGAAGTTCGGGGCGCGAACCCCAAAGCTGTGTCAGAGATCACGACGTGGCATGACTTCTGACGCATTCTGGAGCCTGTCAGAGCAAGTGGACGATGACGCATGCAGTGACGACCATGCCCACGACGTGGAAAAAGGTGCCACGACGTGGCAAGGGCAAATTTTGCCCTATAAATAGATTTGAAGGGCCAGCCGAGTTTGGTTGCTCATTCTCTCATCTCTCACCTGTATTGCATCGATTTACGTGCAAATAAATGTCCCTGAAGCCCCGATAACATCCCGAGACCCGAAGCGAGTCCCGAAGCTCGAAGATCCCGAGAAGTGAAATTCCCGAGCCGAAGCTCTGCCCGCGAGGAGCCCGGTTTTTTTTGCGAACATCTTCCAGATCCACCGAAAAATACTACTTTTACAAGCCGTAGTGCTATCTGAGCATCGTCTAATCAAGTGAGTGTGTTGTCACTTTCTTCTAACACATAAATATAAAGTATTAGCTACGAAATACGTGTTATGTGTTATAAATTATTTGTCTATTTGAGATGGGCTTGGAATTGATGTTTTTATATGGGTGTTAAATGATTTAAACTATGTTTGTATTTATATCTACAAAATTGTTAGGTAGAACATGGGTAGATAAAATAGTTGGTGACGATGCAACTTCGTGCCTATTGAGTAAAACCTTGGTGACGATGCGACTTCGTGCCTACTGAGTAAGCCTTGGTGACGACGACTTCGTGCCTATTTGATAAACCTTAGTGACGAGTTGACTTCGTGCCTGTTGTGTAAACCTTGGTGACTATGAGATGTAGTTCCTATTATATGAACCTTGGTGACTATGAGATGTAGTGCCTATTGTATGAACCCTGGTGACTATGTGACGTAGTGCCTATTGTATAAACCGTGGTAGCAAATGGACTTCGTGCCAATTCCTTAGCTAAATCCTTAGGAATGAATGAATGAAGGATAGTGGATTCTTAGGATAAACCCTTGAGAAAATAAAGGAGATATGCGGATGGGTATTTGGGTTGATTGTTTGATAAATGAATATAATAAATGTATTATTGTGGGTTGAAAACCCTATATGCTCACCGGACTCCTAAGCCTGACCCACTCAGCTTTCTTTGCATTACAGGTAATGGCACAAGAGTATAAGTTGGTGGACCTGACGAGAGATTTTGAATTATAGATCAGTAGTTATAAATAACTGTTGTAAGGTCTATTTTATATTGTTTATGCTTTTGGTCTATATCGGAACATGACATCCCGAGATTTTGTAATTTAATGAAAATAGATTTCTTTAAGAAATGCTTTGATAAATTTTATTTTATCATATATTATTTTGGGAATGAACTCCGCAACTCTTTTAATCAAAGGATTGCTCTGATTTTATAAAAACAAAGCATAAACAAATCGGTCTTTTCTGGCCGTGAAATTGGGGATGTCACAATTTTACTCCTGCTTTTTGCGATTATTAGTAATTACAAGTAGTTGTTTTACTTCAGAATAATTTATTATAAACATGAGTTCTAGTTTATAGTCCTAAGTATCATTCTACCAGCAAGAACTACATATATTATGTATGTGGAATTTGAATTTTGATTCAACATGATAGAAGTTTAAATCCTCAATTTAGATTAGCTTATAATAATCATGAGTTACAGATTGTAACCATAGGATTTTGATACAGTTTCACCGTAAATGGCATAAAAGCTTTCATTCCACAAAATATAATATATATATATATATATATATATATATATATATGTGTGTGTGTGTGTGTGTGTGTGTGTGTGACATTTGAATTGTGATTTAACATGGTAGAAGTTTAAATCCTCAAATCACTTTGACAAAGCACAAAGTACTTGTTGAAACTACTCAAACATGAAGTTACTAATATGAACTTACCACTGTACTAAAGGGATTGAACCAAATACCTACTTGATATAGAATAGAAACACAAGAAATATAACACATCATGGAACATACTAAAAGGTGTGTAATTATAGTTGTTAAGCTAAACCTATTACTAGTTATTACTTTTGGCTATGAAATGTTTGAGAGCATGATAAAACCCGAGCTTGAATACATTTTTGGTACAAATATATTGCTTATGTTTCTCTTTTGATTGCAGTTCCTCAAAAAGGATGGGGCATATGATTTTTGGAATCGGTTTAATGATCGCACTTGGTATGTGTATATGGATTTATTTTTACTCTTTTCTTAATAGTTACATCACTTTAAGGTATATTCATCTGTAAATCTTATATAATATCATTACAAGTGAATCTTATGTCTTATTAAATTCATATTCATATATGAATCTTACATTATATACATGTGCTTCAAATGTAAATCACATCTGATTCACATGTAAATCACAAGTGAAAAACATATGGATTATATGTGATTCACATGTGATTAACATATGAATCACATGTAATTTACATATAAATCACAAATGAATAACATATAAATTACATATGACTCAAATATGAATCATATCTAATTCACATGTAAATCACAAGTGAATCACATATGAATTACACGAGATTCAATTGTAAATCACAACTTAATCACATATTAATTACCTCTATATGCATACATGCATTTTATGTGATTGCTATTCATTATTTTATTTTTTTTAAAATTTTACTGTGAATTTCACATTTGAATCTTAAAAGATATAATTACATGTGAATCCTACATGAAATATACGGCCTATGCATTTTTCTGAGTGTTCTTGTATTAACCAAATTGTTATAATTTTATTTTAGATTTTGAAGAATTTGTGGAAAGTATTGAGATGTGAAAGCTGATCAATTGAAGAAAATATGGAAATGTCGACATAAAGACATGAAAACATTTTGTAAATTTTTAACATTTTTTCTTTTTAATATTTTATTTTGTAACAAATAAAATATGTGTACGATTGTGTTTACTAATTAGTAAATAAAAATATTTTTTTTGTAATTTAGTTATGAATATTAAAGTATATGAAATATGTATTTATATGAACATGAAAAAGTATGCAGATATGCACCTAAAACATGATTTTTTTGGTTAAAAATTATAGTTTATATATATATATATATATATATATATATATATATATATATATATATATATATATATATATATATATATATATATATATAATGGTTATATGGAAAACAAAAAAAAACCCCTAAAATCATAAAAATGCATAAAAAATACTTAGAGATCATAATTTATTTTTAAATTATATTTCAAAAGTTCACGGCTTTTTTTTATAAATTCGCTGAAAAAAATAGATTTTTTATTTTTATTTTAAATGTTTTTAAATTTATTTTTTTTGGTTTCTTTATCAAACAAAATTTCGGCAAATTGTGTAGAAAGTTGCGATTTTTAAGAATATAAGGTAAAAAAAAATAATTGTGCTCTCAAAGTATTTTTATGCATTTTTTTGATTTTTAGGTTTTTTTATTTTCTATAGAACGTAAAAATCAAAAAAGATGCATAAAAAATACTTAGAGATCGCAAACTTTTTTACCTTAATTATCTTCTTAAAAATTGCAACTTTCTATACAATTTGCTAAAATTTTGTTTGATCAAAAAACAAAAAAAAAAAACACATAGTTCACTCTATAGACGGATCTTATATAGGACTAGGGGGGCTCCCTGATTTTTTTGGCAGAAGTAGTCTCTATACTTTAATTTAATACGTATTAGGCTCAAAATAAAAATTTTCAGTATGGTCCCCCTATTCACCAGTTTTTATACAAATTATATTTCCGACACCCCCCCCCCCCCCCCAAAATGAAATATTGAAGCTCCGCCACTTGTTCACTCGATATGGGGAAATTACGTAAGTGTATAACGAGACTTTGAATTGAAATTTAAAGATATATGTACACAAGAAGAATTCAAAATCCTTTTATGTTATATTTTTATATCTGTAAATACATAAACTAGATTGAATATGAGCATGATACATAAAAATTCTTCAAATAATTCTCAAAGTTACAAAAGATTATGACAATTGTACCTAGACATTTGTATAATATTTAGTCATAATCCTATATCCTATCATCCAAATCTCGAGTAAGGCTTCTTATATACATACAAAAATATACATGAATACATATATGAATCATAGAAGTGGTACCCACAAACCTACCTTAGATATCTTAAATGAATCAAGTGTTATATATAAATCTTGCAATGTATATTCGTGTATAAGTAATGTGCCAACTTAATTCTTGACTAGTGCTCTCTTCTTTTCCTCTCTACACAATTTTATACACACACACTCATAAAACATAGCTAGACACTCCATATCAAAGTACTCACATATCTTCAAGATTGGATTGCATTGTACCACCATATTACTTCCATGAATCTAACAAAGATATTCAAGTGTAAATTATTGGTTAGACACATTCCTCACAATCTCTCTACTCTTATCTCTCTCTCGATCTCCCTCTCCAATATACACACATGCACAATATCTAGAAGATATATAGGTTGTACTCACATATATCTTCCATGAATATTTGTACAAACAAATCTCACAAAATTTGCTCTATATATCAGTCAAACTAACCTAACACTTCATTCATTCACCCCCCCCCCCCCCCCCCTCTCACCAAAACTCTCTCTCTTTCTCTTTCTCTCTCTCTCTCGATGTTGTATTACCGCCAGAACAAACCAAGAAGACAACCAGAGGCTACTGCCTCCGATTTGCGCCACTGCCTCGCCCCCGATCACCATCCCCTATACACTGAGTAGCGAACCCAAACACCCCTTGATCAGGTGTTGAACTCAATGAAAGCAGCCACGAACCATAGCTACTTCTGTTGGTTAGTTCACTAGAGAAAAGAACCACCGAACACCACTGGTTCATCCCTTTCTTATTGTCTGTTTCAGCAATAAAACAACTCCCTTGACATCTTCTATTTCATGCATCAAGTTTCAACTGAGAATCTCCCTCACTTTTCGTCGTTTTTAGATTGTAATGTTTTTACACATTTAGGGTGAAATACATGTGTGTCGATGCTGAAATTATAGGTTTTGAAAATATGACTCAATATAAGCATATTATGAAAATCTTTTCATAAACTTATAAACATGTATATTTGCTAAGTTAAGAGACTACAAGTTTTCTTGATGAAAAAGTTATGAAAATAAGCAAGATACAAACTTTTATAAACCATGTACTGGAAAGTAATGTCAAGGTTGGTTGTAAGGAAAAACTACCAGGTTATGATTAACTAGTCATAAGTGGAACTAGCTATAACTAAAAAGTAACATAGAAATCGGGTTTATCCGTATATATATGTGGTTATAGAAATGGTATAGTGGGTTGTATGCCTAGTGAAAGAATGTATTAGATGCTCGATAAATATGACAAGGATTTCCCGATAAATAATATAGTATATATATTAATGACTTATATATTTCAAAAATATTATGAAACAAAAATATAAATACAAGATATGAATATACATATAAATGTGACTAAAATAAGTTAAAGAATATTTGACCCATGGCGGTATAAAAAGATAGTTGGAAATGAAAACTATGTGATTATCGTGTGCAAGGTCGTTTACCTAAAAATAAATGTCGTACTATCTCATTGACGAAAATTATATGATATTAAAATCGTGAGTTTTAATTAAAGTAGGATATGAAATTATTATGATTAATCATATCAATAATGTGACATTAAAATACGACTAATATAAATTCCAAAAGTGGTTGGAATTACCGAATGTTGTTTCCCTAAACAACAGATGATTATAATATTTTAGTGAAATACTAAAAACGAATGTCAGAGCTAGGATATCCACATTCATCGTTAGAACATGCTACATTCGGGTATTCCAATATGAATCAATTTATATGGTAATTCCAAAACCGTAAAGTTCCTTGGTAAACACCCTCCTGGTTATAATCTTTAATCCGCAGAGAACGACTAACGACAAGTATAAGCATTATATTAATGACCTTATATGGTTCGACCACCCGTATGGGAGCTGCTAGCTACAACTACATCTCACGAGATAGATTTTTAGCGTTGACATTGGTACCATTTAAAAATTACCTTGTGTTATCCTAAGGTGAATAGCTCAAGCATGCCCTATAAAGGTGTCGGTGCAGACTGTGGTGTCAAAGTTCGGTGATAAATCATTGTATAAACCCAAAAATCCCAATATTGTATGGAAATTAAAATAGTTTCTATACAGGATCCAATTACCCACACGATTCGGTAAAGAATCAAGGAAAGTAAGAGGAGTTTACCTTACTGATACCTCATTGGCTTTCAAAATAACCATTAGTACGATTCGGTTAAGAATCAAGGAAGGTAAAAGGAGTTTACCTTACTGATATCCCATAGAATTCAAGCTAAATGATATACAAACCGTTAGTAATAATTAACATATAGTAACTTGGGGACCCAAAAATCTAGTTAATTCTTATACAAACCATGTGATAGTTAAATAAAGTTCGAAAAAGTGAAAAATGATTATTCTATTGTCTCGAAAAATACATGAAGATTGTCATTTTATATATGCAACTCTTACCATACAAATATATATTTTCATATATAAATATATATATATATATATATATATATATATATATATATATATATATATATATATATATATATATATATAATTGTATGGAGTTAAAACCTGTAGAACTCACCAACAATTTTGTTGATGTATTTTAACGTGTATTCTCAGGAAATTAAGGCAGGAATTCCACGCAAGGAGTATGGGATCATTAACTTATTTTTATGTTTTAAATTATGTTTTATGTCCTCTTTTCGCATCAATGAAGATTCGTAGTGAATCATGTAATAATATAAGATATAAGTACAAGTTATATGGTGAAAAACTTTAAGTGGATGTTGTAATGTTTAATATATGTTATGTGTTTGATATTCAATTTAAGTCACTCACCTAGCATTTCCACCGCCGGTTGGGGGTGTGACATAGTGGGTCGGCATTGGCGCCTTCGACCCATAGATACTATGAAAGAAACTCACCTCAGACTGAAGGTATCAAATCACACTCAGTGGCTGACTTGCGAAATCCTCTCCCTAGGGCACAAGTATACAACTCTAATTAGAAATTAGGTTAATAGTCTAACCCGAGAGTCCAAACCCTAACCTTGACCTAAAGACAAATGTTGCTTAACCCTTGCCTTAATGGGCTTTCCTCACCAAGGACCAAATTCACATTAGTCCAAAGAGACATTCGAAGCCCAAATAAAAGACCCTAAGGCCCAATATAGGCCCAATAGCTCCTAAAATGGCCTAAAGCACAAAAATGTCTTGCCACAACATAAAGCTTTAAGGCCCAAATCAACACAAGGCAAAGAGCCAAACAAAACTCATGCCCAAAATCACCTAAGCCCACTGGTTGCGTATGTGCGACATACTTGGCTTGTACACCCAGCATGCGCTGGTGTTGATCCGGGGTCAGGGCATTGGCCCAGTACGCACGGCGTACACTAGATTATGCATGGCGTACTAGTTAGCCAAACCAAAAATGCTCCCAAGACTTAACCCATTTAGTCCTAACGTCCAAAACTCAGATCCAAGTTCATAATAACGTCTAAAGCCATAAAGTTGCAAACTTTATGTTTTTGCATGCATTGTTGGGGCTCGAACTACGAATTAAGCACTCTAACTCACTTAGGAGGTCACAAACACATGCATGGTCGAGTCTTAACCTCCAAGAAACGACTCTTATGATTCTAAACACTTCCAAGAGTCCAAAACGGCAACTCAAATGGCCTGGAGTTGCTCATACTCCAAGAAACCAAGCTATGGGACCAAAAGATGCCATAATCTACTCTAAACTTAGATCTAAGCTTGTAATGATCAAGGTTCAGACTTTATACCTTCAATGGGCTAGAAATGGTGTACAAACTCTGAATCTACAAGCTCCTTCTTCTCCTTTGCTTCTTCCTAAACTCCCTTGTTCTTTAAAACCACAAAATAACACCCAAACACAAAAGGTAAGCTCAAAAATGCACTCAATAAATCTAAGGTTCGACGTTGGCACTAAAAAGGAAATGGAGGCTGAAAGGGTAATAGACTTGAGGGACTTAAGTTCTTTAAATAAGGTGAAAACCCTAAAATTTAGGGTTTGCGTCAAGCTTCTGTACGCCCAGCATATGTTGGGATCACCCCCGATAGCGTGCATGCACGGAGTAAGCCATGCGTACCAATGCCCAGCGTACTCACGAGTCCCCCACCACAACCTTTTTACTTGAATTAAAATACAATGACTCATTAACTTCATACCTGGAGACTTGGGTGCTACAATCATGGTATGGTTAAAATCAAGAGTTTGTAAATGAATCAAATATTCAAAGTGAATGGATACCGTTTGAAACCATTTTATAAAGGATTTCACATGGGAGAATTCGACAACGTAACCATGGAAACCCCGGTTCATGAAGATTGAAGAAACCGAGACTAAGTCTAATGCATAATAAATAAACTTTGCTTGAATTTTGGATGCTTCTACGCTTTAAGTAGGTAAAAAAGCATCTTGAGGCTTAGCAATGAGTTTGATGAAGTTTGGGAGAAAATCGGATTTTTTGGAGCGAAAAAGAATGAAAAATGTCAAGAAATTAGCGAATTTATGCGGCCAGGGTCCTCACCCGCGCAAAAGTTGCACGACCCAAGGCTTACCCGCACAACAAGCAGCTTAAAATTGCTCCAACACGAGGTGCTCTCTAATGTTTACGCGCGGTTGAACCCTCAACCGCACAATATTTATGAGACAGCCCTCCCACCCATGCAAAGTATGTATGGTTGAACCCTTATCTGTGTAATATTTACGATACTGCCCTCCCACCCATGCAACGTATGCAAGATTGATCTCTCATCTGCACAGAGATCTGCAAGGGTGCCCGCACAAATATGCCACTTCATAAGAAAATTTCGAGCCATTGCATATGCTTCCTTTGCACGACCAATCTTTCTCTTGTGTGTATTTAAGCGGTCAAGAACTCCACCCACACATCATTATGCCACCCATGTGTTGCTTCCATACCGTCCTCGTGAGCCTCCTCCACCTTGATCCCGGTATGATTCTTCCTTACTCTCATCCTAAGCATTAAGGATAATGTTCCATTTTAAGCTTGGGGGGAGGTATTCTTTATTTTATTTGCATTACAGTAACTCATTTAGGACATTCATAAAATTTTCAAAAATATTACATATTTTATTTCTTTCTTTTCTAATTCTCATACTTTTTAGTTGCATTCTAGCTTAGGTCTTCATGCATTTTTGTTCTCTCTTGTCTTATCATCCCTACAGGTACCATAGCGTCGAGTCATAAGTATTGAATCATAGATTGGTCCTAGGTTTTGATATGGAATTCCTTGTATTTGACAAATAGGACATGCTATGAGCCTCACAAACCACTTTGAGACCACTTTTGTGGGGGTCAGATGCAGGTAGCTTAATTAGGTCTAGGTGTGGAGGGATGTGGTTGGTCAGGACGATAAGTGAAAGCAAAGATTAGCCCGGTAACGTATGTTGAAGACATTGAAGACTCTCATCTTAGTTTTGGGGGGAATACCCCTTAGTACTCTTGAGTCTCGTCTGAGCCTTACTTAGTTAGATTATCACCACCTTTTTAAGATAGGTCATCATTTTTCTAAGGGTCTAGAGTAGATAGTTAGATAGGTTATGTTTATAACACCTTACATTGCGGTGTTTAATGAAATTTGAGGTGGGTCCCCCAATTCACATTTTTGGGACCAAGTTTTTTCGATAACACCCATTTTACTAGATCTTGATACATTGTCAATGATCATTAAGTGTTCATTTTAGCCTCTACCATTACTCCCTTTTCATATGATTGGAGTACTATGCTTTATGGTAAAATTCCTCAGACCTTCCAAGAAGAAAATACAAAAAATGAAGAAATTAGAAATTCAAAGACAAAAGGAGACAATAAAGAAGATTCAACAAATGCAACAAAGAAAAGTGAAAGGTGAAAAGCACCAAAAAAAGAAGAAAAAATGAAGAAAAAGAACAACACAAAAAGAAGAACAAGAATCCAAGTTCAAGACTTCTCTTCAAAAAAATCAAAAAATATAAAAATCAATGAAAAAATATAAAAATGACGATAAAAGATCGAGAAGCAAGCAGACGACCAAATAATAGAAGTTCAAGAATGAAGATTTAGATTGTTAGGTTTAGATATAGGTTGAGTAGATTTTTCTTATTTTATTTTATTTTTATTTTGGTGAGTAAAATCAATGAACATGAGACGGTAGAAGGTAAAGGACAATACAAGGGAAAAACCCCTGAAGCCAGATGTTTGCTCGGAGGCCGTGCTGTAAACCCTATTTTGTTACTATACAGTTTAGTCTGACAAATGTAGGAATTATCTTGTGTGAAGAGGCGCCTTTCCTTCATGCATTATGGTCTACATTGATGATTTAAAGTACCCCTAGGCACCAAGGGCAACAATAAAAAAGGAGAGAAATGAAGACAGAAGATCGAGAAGCAAGGAGACTGAAGACCAAATAACATAAGTTCAAGATTGAAGATTTAGGTTGTTAGGTTTAGCTTTAGGTTGAGTAGATTTTTCTTATTTTATTTTATTTTTGATTTTGGTGAGAAAAGGCAATGAAGATGAGATAGTACAAGGGAGAAACCCCTGAAGCCACATGTTTTCCTGGAGGCCGTGCTGCAAACCCTATTCCGTTACTATACACTTTAGTCTGACAAATGTAGGAATCATCGTGTGTGAAGAGGCGCCTTTCCTTCATGCATTATGGTCTACATTGATGATTTAAAGTACCCTCGGGCAACAAAGGAGAGCATATGGTTGAATAATTTTATTGGAGATTTTGGATTTGTTCCATCAATCCAAGAGCCAACGGAGATTTTCTACGATAACGAGGGTGCGGTAGCTTTGACCAAAGAACCTAAGGATCATGGCAGATCTAGAACCATTCAGAAAAATACAACCACGTCAGACATATACTGAAAAAACTCCTAGTAAATCGTGTTTCATCAAAGGATTTAAGAAGAGAATCCTTTCGATCCTCTCACAAAGGATTTAAGCAAGATCAAGCACTTTGAGCATGCTAGGAGCATTAGGCTCAGAGATGATATTAGATTCTAGATTTTGGTAGTTAGCTGATGTTTGAAACAATGTAACAATAATAAATTGTAATTGAATGGTGATTAATTAAATAGTGACTTATTTATGTTCAAAGTGTGTCATGTCATTTGTCAATTAATTTATTCTTGTGTTTCACTTTACATGTTTTACTCCCAAAATATTAATTCAATTAAGATGCCATAGTTAGTCATACTTTGGGAGTAAGTATTGATTTAAGACTATCATGAATCATTTGTATATTGTCCATAGGGATTGGACAAAGCATAGGGATTGCTGCAAAATTCATGAGTACTTATAAAATAGGGAGTTTGAGTATTGGTTAAACCCAGGCTTAGATATTACTTAATGGATTCAATCATGAGTAATTCTAAGATGATAATATCTTCTATTCTTAAAACATAGATATATAAGTTATTATTTAAAAATTGGTTGTGTATTGGTTTACTCCAATGCATCTCACAATTGGGTGTTACAAAGTGTAATTTCATGCATGATTTGGTAACTAAAATGGATTATTATATAGTCAAAGTTTATTCGTTCCTTTTTTCCTTAACAGGAAATGTGATTTCTTTGGGCCCCTCGGTGACTTGATGTCAACATTATAGTGCTAGCCCAACCAAGACTAAATTGATGTGCTCAATTAGTAGTCTAATGACGTCATAATAAATTAGAAAATCGAGAAATGAAGTCTAGGACAATGAGAATGATTTAAATTCATATATCGTCTCCATACAGTATCAAGAAGAATGAAGGGATAGTTGATCACTTATCTTAGGACCAATGTTTAATCAGAGTTTGGAAGTGTCTTTCAAAAACACTTTTTACTGGTTATTCGGATTTGTATTTGCAGTTGTAGTTAGTGACTTATCCAAGTGGGAGACTGTTGGATTAAGGTGTTTATGGTCCTAACTAAATTGGTATAATGTTGAAGAATAAAAATAAAGTTCTTTTTTAGTTTCCCTCATAACAAAGAAATGGCTTGGATTGATTAGATGAAAGAGAGAGAAAGAGATAATGATTTATTAATATATTATATGATTAATATATTAGTTATAAATAGTAATAATTAATTAACAAATAATCAAAATTAATTTAGATTTAATTGTGGTTAAACTAGAATTAATTAAAGGTGTAAGGGTTGAGCTGTAATTGTTCAATAGTTGGACAGTGGAGAGGATCCAGAACCTTCCACAAAGTGGATGGTTTTGGAGGACCCTATAAATAGAGCCTTAAACCCTTATATTTTCAACTGACCTATTCTTAGGAGCAAATCCAGAAATACCTTCTCTCTCACCTCTCTCCTATCAATCTTAGCATTTATTGTGTTGTGGTTGTGAAACATTAGAGGCTTACATACTATTGGAGCTAGGTTTTCCAAGGAGACAGGAAGATTTGATTGGCTTGCTTGGCATCAACAAAAGGTATGTATCCTTAACCATGAATTTTGATTCATAGGGTTTAGTTTGTGTTTTTCATAAGTATGTTGCTATTAGATTTGAAAAAGACATAGATCCATTTTAAGCTGCATGTATCCTTAAATCCTAAGAGAATTTCAACATGTATAATTGTTTGTAACCTAAAATCCCCAATAAATAAGGTCTGGAGAAACTCTTGCTGATATTCAAAGAGAGTAGAAAATTGATATGGGCACGTGGTGGGTATAACCCCATATATCCTAGAGAAAAGGGACTAGTAAAAAGACCTAAACTCCTCTTTAACCCGAACAAGATCAACCAACCACTCCCCATCCATCAAAACACCCCAAATAGCGAGTTGATTATGCTTGCAATTAACAATTCTATGAAAATACCCAAAATTCTCATGTAACAATTGTCTCTTCAACATAAACTACACCAAAAAAATTCCCAATTTTAACATAATATGGCGTACATTTACATTTAACCATAAGTACAGTTGTTGTCATAGATCCAATACATACAAAATTCGCCTAAGGATTAAGTCGGCTTCCAAAGTTTTACAACCAAAAGGATAAACTAGGTCTAATTATGATCACTCCATAGCACTTTTCCTTTTTGTGATATCCTATATCCTATAGCCACCACCATAAATCAAGTGTAAGCTTATAAAGAATAGTGAGTAATAATTTATACAAGTCATTAACAACATTTGACATTAAAAATGTTATTTAACTACATTGGAAATAATCACATTCATGCAAGTATTCATACCAACAGTTGTAACAATCCGAATCTTTTTCCGTCAATATTAGCCCGATTCCGTTAATAAAATTTGAATTTTATTGAGTTCCATCAAATTCCTTTGGTTTGGAAAATCATTTAGTTATATAATTAAATTTTATATATGAGTCAGAACCGAAATCACGCGAAAAACCTGAGTTTCCTTTGAAAAATCAATAGTTTTCGGCCTGAGTGATGTTCACGACC
Source organism: Lactuca serriola (assembly GCF_051521515.1). NCBI lineage: Eukaryota > Viridiplantae > Streptophyta > Magnoliopsida > Asterales > Asteraceae > Lactuca > Lactuca serriola. The sequence continues at coordinate 170,361,350 of NC_136408.1, read as the reverse complement.
GTAAACCCATTTACGGTCAGCGACAGGTGGCCCCCACCACCGACCATGGAACACCCCTATAAATATGAACATCTAGCCCTCATTTACAGTTTTTTAGCCGAAAACTCTCCCACTCTCTCTCTCTAAGCTCTCAGCCGTAAACACCAAAACACCCTCTTTTCTTCCGAAAATCATCAAGAATCATCTTTGGAGGTTGTTTTGGAGCATCTAAAACGATTTATCATCGATCCAACATCCTTGTTCTTGAGTTTACGTCCATACACGCTTCAAATCTTCAAGGGCCGCAAACCATTTACGGCCGTACAACCTTCAAATCTTCAAAGTTCCTTCAAGAACACCATTCACGGTCGTAAACCCTTCAAGGGGATGTTCACGGACAAGAAGCGTTTACGGTCGTAATCCCTTCATGGCCGCAAATCCCTCTTAAGTAGTGAATTTGGCTGAAAACCCACTTTCCTCAATTCAATCGAGTCTCAGTAACATTCCTAAACCGAAAACAAGTGTTTTTCTAACACTATAAATAACGGTTTCGCTAATAAAATACAATTATGTATTTAATTATTGATTAGGATCCCGTTAAGTACCGTGTGCATCCAACCAAGGGTTTTCACTCCCAATCTCGCTATCCGACTAATCACACGACCAACAGTGAGTTCATACCCCTATGCTTTTACTATTTTTAATGTTTTTAGGGGGGAATACAAGCCAAACACAAATGATTTTGTGAACTTATACAAAAGAATTTCAACAAGTTTAGAACTTATGCAATCGATACAACCAAAAGATTTCCATGTTTTATAAAATATTTAGATATTTTATCCCTTTTGTAACATGTTGAGCATAAGGGACCTTTTCTATGTACAGCCATAATTGCATAGTTTTCAAATCAATACACGAATTCGGTACACAACATACATGCAAGCTATAATAGGTATAGTTTGGGATTTCAATACACAATTTTACAAATTCAGAGCTTATACATTAAAACACATATAAACTATGACAGACTTAGTTTAAGATATACACTACTACTTTCAGAATTCGGGAGTACTACATTAGATAATTATTTAAGTATAATTATTGTTACACTACAAGTATAAAACGGATTCAAATACAAGAGAAGAATACAGAACCACACGTAAACTAGTTAATACAGGATTGTAATACAACTCTGCAGTTGTACCTTTCGGGGTACAGGTTAAATCCTATCATAGTATAACCAGAGTCTCCTGTGGGGAGAGCGTGAGATTTGTGAATATATCTATTTGGGACTGACAATCCCACACCTGAACTGCTAGCTACAGTTAGGCAGGCATGCCTGGGGTGACAAATGTCATTTATCCAACACTTGATGAACGTCGTAAAGGTCACTAGGCCATATCAAGCATGGTTATACGACTCACAATAGTATAAACTAACCTTATTGTTTACAGGATTTCATTCTTCTTTAGTTTTATTTTCATTAATAAAACTAGTTCATAATACGGCTAGAGGATTCCAGGGATTTCAACTCATAGTTTTATTTTAAGTAATGAAACTACTATATATACCGGTAGTAACCAGGGTTTTCAAACAGAACATTCTATACATTACTGCTGATAGCCAGGGTTTTCATTCAAAACAACGTTATATAATACAGTTGGTGGTAACTAGACATACAAATTAATACATTGTACACTACTACAGAACACAGTTATAAACATATATGATAGAAAATATTGGATCTTCATGGGAAGCGTACAAAAATTTTACAGATTCAATGACAGGTTTTCATTACAAAGACATGCTTATAAACTCGCCAGCTTTTATGTTGATACTCTCTTTTCAAAACCGCTTGTATTCTCAGGAAATCAGTAGATAGATACCTCGGCAGACTTTTGAGAAGACGGAGCGTATAGAGTCTCGTCTTTATTTTCCTACTTTTGATGTATATAAATATGAAGAAAAAAGATGTAAATACCTTTTTATATATTCAATGTAATGGTTGTATTTACTTTGATTACTATGATGCAATTGTTATGATACTACATATGACATCGTCCACCCCCGAACGTTTCCGCCATTCCGGTTTGGGGGTGTGACAACAATTATCGACTTGACACATAGTAAGTCACATGTCTCACTATTTTCACTAAAGTTCATGACATCAATTTATATTGACTAGACACTTTGTAAGTCACATGTCTCACTACTTCAACCAAGGGTCTTGACACCCATGAATATTGAATAGACACTTAGCAATCACATGCCTCACTATTTCCACCATGGGTCTTCAAACCCATGAATATTGACTAAACACTCATCAAGTCACACCATTAGATATCTACTAAACACTCAACAAGTCCCATCATTTAATCCTGACAAGGATTTTCTCCATCCAAGCCTGGACTCATTATCATAAAAAGCATTTACATCAAGATATATCTAAACACATTCTTACATATAAATTGGAATTAGTTGGTGATATCAACCTTCTATATTTATCTACGAAAAAATGCAATGGTGTCTAACTTTTATCAATACAATAGATAAAATTATCTTACAAAATGGATTAGCCATGTTGCAACACGCAACAAGCAAGCGACTATTATATATTAAACTAGAACTCTCTAATAGATAAAGCTAAAAATGTCAAAATCGGATGACCGAGTTCTAAAAAGTTAAATGTAGTCTTCAAATAATGTTCTTGTCCAATGCTAGGTCAAATCAATACTTTTTATCATCAAAAATGGTACTTTACAACTATAAAAGTAAACTATTAGATTCAAAAGAATGCATGATGTGCGTAATTTCCTATACTAGTTTTACCAACTATCTAACTAACTATTACAACTTAAGGAAATGGACCTATTCGCAAATAATATAGCACAAACAGTCGGGTATCGAACTCAGGGAACAGATTTAATTTATGAACCCAACTACTAATAGATTAATCTAAGAACAAGCAAAAGTTAAAAAGGGTTTTATTTAATTTTCCAAGTTCAGACAAACTTAAACACTTAACTAACAGTTTTAATCAATATTCTAAAAACAATTCCATTTAGTTCGAATCCACCTTTTCCCTATGGTTAGTTAATAATTATGGATTATTAAAGTTGGTTACCAATTATTATGTATTAGCAGTTCAACTCCAAATTAACTTATATTTTCACCAATTTATGAACTACCTTACATGGTTATATACAAGTAAACACAAAATTAGTTACTAATTATAGATGGGCTATGTAAGATTTATGTAAGAAAACACAATTATGGTCACCATTATGTTCTCCATCACATCTAAATTTGTTACTTTTATTACTTATCAAAGATTTGTTCGATCCTAACTCTAGTAATTTAATGGTCACTAATCACTAAGTAATCAAGTTCATGTAATTTAATGGTCACTAAGCTACACTTAACTTAAATTTAAGCAACAAAATTATAACTTTAGCATGTTAGGTAATGATAATCAAACACAAGCACAAAACCAACTATTAAAATCCATAAATTAATAAACGAAGCCAGAGAGTCAAAGTTTCATCTAGCTAAGAGAAAGCAAATAAGTTTAGCTACTCATGGCTGAATACAATAACACAAGTTTAACATAAATCGACATTACTAAAGTAGGTCAAACCGATGTGATGATGTGTTCTTCAATCTCTTAATCTTCAAGCAAATTCTTCTTCAAAAGAATGTTTTGAGCAATTCTCAGACCTCTAAAATTGGATATCTCAGAATACCTTTCCTCCTAAAGCCCTCCAAAAGCTCCCCAAGTCGTAAGAGTGAAGGATTATTTATAATTTTGTAAAATACGTGGCTCACGTCGTGAGGTTTGGGTCTCACGTCGTGAGCTAGGTGTTTATCCGTATCGGAAAATGATTCAGACTTCCCGCATGCTAATCTTCTAGAATATCCTCCTCATGTCGTAAGAACTGATCCCTCACATCGTGAACTTGTTTTTTCCAGCTAAAATCTTCTTCTTTTAAACTTCAATCCTTCAAAGTTCCAATCTTTGTGAATTCTGGTCCATATTCTTCAAGAGTGTCTTTATTGGCTGCAAAATATAATTTAATTCAGTAAGTACGAACTATCTTTGCAAAAATCCAAAATATTAGTAAAAATGTATTAAGATATTACCTAAAAATATGTATAAATATGGCAATATCAAAATACCCCACACTTATCTTTTGCTTACCCTCAAGCAAAACTAATTACTTTTAAATCAAACTTTCATCACCAATAATTCATAAGACAATCTATTTTCAACTCAATCATTATTCCAAGACCTCAATGCGCATATTTGTGTCTAAGGTTCCTAAAAACTGTCAAATCCTAAATAATCACAATCCTTATGAACCTTCACCCCTTAATTTATACGACACTCATTTTTGAAACCCTCCGAATCCATCCTCAAAAATCTGTCTTAAATCAATGTATTTTTGGTTAATCTACCCAAGCATACATAATCTAGATAGAATTACAACTTTTGATACCACAATGGAGCTCTTCGAATTCTTAACTTCTTTGAACATGAGATACAGATTGCAATCAATCTCATTAGTTGTTCAACTTTTGGTAAGGCACCTTAGATGTCTAACTCTCAACACATAAGAGGAGCAAATCTCATCTTAACTACATAAGTCTCTTACATAGTTCACAACATACCTGAAAATGGCTTTTATAACTGCCCAGTTAAGGAACAACATTTGACCATATCTAAGCATAGTACTCCCTACACTTAAGCCCCACTATGTATCTCAGGTGTTAAGGATACAAAGATAGTACCTTTTAATCAAGCATCATTTATGATAGTGATCCATTAGATGATTGTCACACCCCAAAACCACGAACGGCGGAAACATTCAGGGGTGGAGGACGTCATGTACAGTATCACAACAGTGTAATATAATAAACAAGCAACAACATCATCCATTGCATTATAAGTAAAGTTTAATACATGTGTGTTCTTTCATTGTAGTAAGACACCAAAAATATACAATCAAAATAAAAGACGAGACTTGTCTGCTCCGTCTTCTCAAACCCTGGCCTCCGTACCTATCTACTGAGGACCTGAGAATACAAGTTATTTTGAAAGCGAGTATCAGCTTTAAAGCTGGTCAGTTCATAAGTATATAAGTGTCATTGCCTTGTTTGTGAAAATCTGTTATGAAAGCCATGTAAACCTTTAAATGAAAATGTTGAGGTAAGTATGAAATCCCTAGAAAAACCCTTATTTTATATAAGTATGTAATGTAGTCTTCTACCAAGACCCGAATGTTCTGTATGTATGAAGTGTAGTCTTCTACCAAGACCCGAATGTTCTGTTTGTAAAATGACAGTTTTTCCTTTGTATTGACTAGTACTAAAAGTGCTTAGTCTAACTCATCGTTTATGTGAATGTATCACAAAATAAAGTAAACAGGAAACTGTACTACTGTAAGTGTTGTCACTGGGTACTAGGACCAACACAACTTCGCATTAAGCGAAATGTATAACCTAATGAACATCCGAAGATTGTCTAATTGTCCTCTGTAGCAGCAGCAGGTGGGTGGAAGGGTTAGTCCCAAATCGATCTACCTAATATAAGTAGTAACCTTAGACCTCCGTAGATGGTCATCGACCACTGGTGCTAATCAGTGGGGTTCGGAATGGTAAGTCCCGCCGAGCTATCCCATTGAACCGAGATAGGAAAGACAATTTACACAGTAAGTCCTAATAAATCATCCTCGTAGTCCTAAGTACAAGTATCCAGGTAAGTGAATACAGGATAATGAACTTATGTAAAAGTGTTCTTGTATGGTATTCATGTATGTGTGTCCATGTAACAGGTAAGTATATGTAAACATATTCATGTATCAGGTAAACCTCTGTAAGTACTCATGTATCAGGTAATGTACTAGTATAGACTCATGAATGAACTGACTCTTGTGTGATTCCTTGTAATAGAAGTAATGTTTGATATCTTCAAATTATCCCTATGATAATTTACTGTAATATAACTGGTTGATCATTTAGGTTTTTACACTCTTACTACTCAAGGGTGTGGGAAACTAAATGAAAGATGTAAACTATAACATCAATACATATATAAGAATATAAGTGTATATGCATAGTTTAGTTCAAGAATGAAAAATGGTTTTTGTAAGACATCTTATGGGTTTTGAACAATAATTAACAATGACTTGATGTCATTTTAATAAACATTTCAAAGGTAAAACATTTGGTAACAATGTGCTTTTAAGATGTAAAACCATTTCATGCATCACATTTTGTAGCATGTGAAATCTGTTAAATGACAAACACAGTTATAAAATGCATATCAATGATTTAATAACATGTTTGTTTCTACTTGTATTCCCCCCCCCCCATTAAAGCATTTAAAATCATTTAAAATATTGATTAGGGGTATGAACTCACCTGTAGTTGGTGATTGGAATGAACTGAACGGTATAGGACGGCTAGGTGTCAAGCGAGGATTTGTGCACACACTACGATCCTAATGAACATATAATCACACATATATGCACTCAATTAGACTCAAATGACTAATTGATAATGTTAAGACATCCTAAACATAGTTAACACTTTATTTAAGTGTTTTAAGCCGTAAGGATTTCATCTAAGCTACTGTGGGGCAGGGTATTTGTGTTTAGGGTTTCCAAAGAACCCTATATGAGAGTTTACTCTCCATAAACCATCACACATGGAGTTTATGGTTGTAAACTCTTGAGTTTACGGCCGTAAACTCCCAAACATGTGTGTTTGGTGTGTTTTGAAGTCCCAAATGCTTTCTAGAATTATTCTAGCTTAGTGGCTAATTCCTTGGAAGGGTTTAAGGTCTAGAAGTACTCCAAATAGGAGTTTACGGCCTCAAGGCCATTCCCCTTGGAGTTTACGGCCGTAAACTCCCTTGGGGTGTTGTTTTTGTTGCTTTCAAGCCTCTTGCACTTGTGGGATATGTTCTAGACTTTTATTCCTAGCATATGAAGGCATTAGGCACACCTTAGTGCCCTCTTTAGGAGTTTACGGCCCAAGAACCATGTCTTGGCCGTAAACTCACTTGGTTAAGTGATTTTGGTGAGTTTTGGTCCATCATTTTAAGTGGAACAATTTCTTGTAAAGGTCTAGGGCTTTAGGTGCAATGAAAACACCCTTTATGTCCATTTATATGGAGTTTACGGCCTAAGCTTCACTTGGGCCGTAAACTCACTTTTGTTTGTGTCATTTGATGTGTTTAAGACCTTATACTACTTGGGAAAATAGTCTAGATGCAATCCTTAAAGTCCTTAAGTCCTCAAATCACCATTTTGGGTTAGAATATGGAGTTTACGGCCTATGAGAGTTCTGGGCCGTAAACTCCCAATCTTGGGTGGATTTGTGCATGTTTTCTTGTCCCTAACTTGCATACATAATAGTCTAAGGCTTTATCATAACACAAGTGTCGGTTTTTGGCTTCGATTCGGGAGTTTACCGCCCAAGAACACCTTGGGGAGTAAACTCCTAGATCTAATGATTTAGCCATCTAAATCATGTTATAAGCATCTAATAAGTATTCTAACACTACTAGAAAGAGTTACTCACGATCTGGGATAAAAACCCGAAGATCCGTCAGAGAGAAAAAATGGCTTTTCTCTAGTTGGAATTGTGAATAATGAATTAAATTAATTCAGAAAACTATTTATAGTCCTGAAACATTTTGACAGAAAATACTTTTATTCTCGAACTTGGACTGTAACATTATGAAACTTGAAATGTTCAAATTTCACAAACCCAGGAGCATCCACTCTCCTGATATACCCTGAAGTGTAAACCCTAATGTACACAAACTTGTTCGGAAAAGTCTGAAAATCACTGAAATTGGACTGGCTTCTATTGAATAGATATTGTTCGTACAAATGGAAATTTCAGGTTGTCACAATGGTCTTGATGTGGGTCGGTTCAATACTAGTTCTCTGACAAGTACCTATGAAACTTGGTTACAACCACTTGCCTACTTTCATCTAGTAAGAGTCAACCAATCCAATTCGTATTAGTCTTACTTTATAATTTATCCCATAGTTATAACCGACTATAAACTTTTAGAATAATAACAATATTCATGGATTAAACATGTTAATATAGAACACAACAAGTATTAATGTGATGACTATATTCCAATATATCATAACATTATTCTAATAGTTGTTATAATGTTCCAAAATCCAAATACTAAATCCAAATCAAAAACCCATTTCTAGAATAATAAAGTCTTATAGTTGAAGAGTGACAATTCATACTTAGCTCAAAAGAATGACTTTATCAATGGATTTGTCAAAATTTAATTAATATGAATTCTATGAATAATATCATCTCCATACTTAACTTTACTCTAAGTATAGTTAAATATCTTGGAGAATATGATTGGTGTTATTTCGTGACATAGAGTCACTTAGCTTGATTAAGTATATTATCGAAGTCACAAAGATTTCTATGTGATCCTTGAATGACAGAAATCAACATAGTTTTTCAATGATCCCATTCATCCAATCATATTTGAATTTAACTTCTAAAGTAGTGTATTATTGTTTTGTAGTAGATTGTGTCATTATGTTTTGTTTGGACCTTATTCCAACAAGACTTACTCTTCATTCCATAATGAACTCAAATCCAATTATAATTCATAATTATTTATATATGTTTAGAAGTTAACATCTTGTGTAGCTCTTTCCGTAAAGATCTTTTCTAAACTGATTGTCTCATATACATTCTCTTAGTTCTTCTAAAGTACTCTTAGTCATCCATTGACCTAACCATGTATTCAATTAGTATCCTATGACATGCTTACATCATGATCAAATACCATGTCATATGCATAATATGACGTAAATGATGAATTCATTTGCCAAGCAAATAGAATATAAATCATTTCATCTAGTTCAAGCCTATGAGCTATGTGTTTTTTAGGCTAGATCAAAATGGTGTTATATGACAATGCCAAGAATTCTCCAAAAGAATCTTATGTCTTGATCCCTTTCAAGATATTGTCAGTATATGTATAAGTACATGAAACTTTTAACATTCCTTATCACACCCCGCTAAAGCGGAAATACGAGGTGTAGCAGTACAAATGGTTTCATAGCAAAAGTTAAAAGACAACACCAACCATAGTATTAAAAATCATTAAATATTTACAATGAGTTTGAACAAATTTTTAAATGAAATTACAATGTAAATTGAAATACAACACATGAGAATCCTCCTAAAAGTGAAGTGTCCCCAAGTGCCACTTACTCGATGATTCCAGAAAAAGCATGTAAAACGAGCGTCAACTATAAAAATAGTTGGTGAGTATTCACAAGTTTATAACATAATATAGTTTAAAATCATGATAATCAGAATATTGATAACAGTTTCCATCAACATATGTTCATTGCTAAAATAAGTAATAAGTTTTCATGAATAGAAGTCCGTTGCTAAAGCGAGTAATAAAGTTTCCATAAATAGAAATATATTGCAAAAATGAGTAATAAGTTTGCATAAACAAAGTCCGTTGTCATCATGAGAGATAAAGTATGTTGCCCAAATGAGATGCAACGTTCATATTCTCATGGGAAATAAAGTTCGTTACTAAAACGAGTAAACAAGTTTCATTGCTATAGTGAGCAACCAAGTTCGTTGCTAAGAAAAGTAAATAAATTTCCAATAATAAAAGTTCGTTGCTAAAATAAGTAAGCTATTTTCGTATGTATATGAGCAAATAATGAGTTCACAACCAAGCCTATGACTGATGCCCTATCAAGATCTATGTTTATTGTTCCATAGATTAATATGGTATCATGCACTCAAGCAATCGGGCGAGTGAGGAGTTGTCAATTCCTAATAGCGCTATCCATAATGATCATTGGCTCAAAGAGTTAATGGTTGGAGTAAAGTATAAGGGACGGGACTTAAGAAGATAAGGCCTCATGTTTCGTGTTGCATAGACATACATAGAAAAATATAGCAATCAAGTTTGATACAAATCAATTTAAATACAACGAACAATAAACAGTTTTTCGGACATGCTTTTCCACCCCAAAACATAAAAACCGAAAATAGGGGAATGCATGAATACTCATAATGCATTGAGATGATGCAAATGGTGCCTTGAACTACATTCCACTTGTACCACTACCAATTCCTACAATAATGGTACACACTAATGAGTCTCTAATCGATAGTATACTTACTACTACAATAGAATTATGTCAATATTATGTCAAAATTTAATATTGTTAAGTTACAAACATTTTTCTGTGAAATTTAGATTTCCATAAATCAATTGTTATATAACAATTTAAGTGGAAAATTATCATTATTGAAATGTTAATATTTAACATTTTAAGATGTGTTCCAATGATTAAATATTCAAAAACTAAATAAATTTAGTTCTAAATTTTCCCAAATTTTGCATTTTAGTTTGAACGGAAGTCAAAGATGTTAATATAAATTTTCGTCAATTTTTTATTTGTCTAACTATTTTTCACCATTTTAATTCCTTGAATAACCATAAAATCATGGAAAAATAGTAAATTATCATGAAAAATTATTATAATTTTTTATAACTGTTTTTACAGTGTAAATAATATGGGAAAATTATTTGAAGTCATTTTTGAATAGTAAATCCCTATTTTTAGAATTTAAGTGTGTTTAATACTAAGAAATTAAAAATAATTAGTAAAAAGTTAAGATAAATCCTCAAAATATTTATTTATGGTTATAATGTAATAAAAGATTTTCTAGTAACTTTTAATGAATTTTGGATAAGTCTAACTATTTTTCACTAATTTCATTCTTTTAATATACATTAAATCTTGGAAAAATAGTAAAGGGTTATGGAAAATTCATAAAAAAATTTGTGAATCTTATATAATATATAGAAGCTTCGAAAAATAATAAATGTTATTTTATAACCTGAAACCCGATTTTTGTTATTTATTTGGCTTGATAACAATAAATAAAAACTAATGCTAAATAGTAATAAAAATTTCTCAAACTTCTTGGGGGATGTTGTTTTACCGTATAGATCATTCATGAATTTTTCCAAAATTTATTTACTAGTGTAAGTATTTTATATACTTAACACTCTATTTTCTTATTATTTTCATGTGAAAATAAAGAAAATATATATTGAGCTGAAAATTTCCAGAATGCATCTTCATACAATTTAATAACAATGAACAATTGTTTTCTTATTTTTGATGTCTAAAAAATGCCTAAAGGCTCAATAAATTGTAGAGAAAACTTGGTTCTTGTGATTTTGGTAAAGATTATTGATGTTACATTGAGAATTTTTGCAACATGTTCCAAAGACTTTTTGAATCTAGATCTTTTTGTTCCTATTAATACATGATGTTAAGTGCTCAAATTAATTTTTCCTAGTTTTTTTATGAGGAATAAGACCTTTGAACATGCAATACAAAACTAGTATTCATAAAAAGGTGTTGTTTGAGCAACAGTTTTGTAAAAATTGTTGAAAATCAAAATATTATAATTTTCAGCGAGGTTAGATGGATTTGAAAGCTAACTCACAATATTATATTTCAAAAAAAAGAATCTAGAATTTTGGTTAAGAAATGAGTGAGATATGGTAGTTTAAAGTCAGGAAAAGAAATCTGGTTGATTGCATGCATAATGATTAGTTAGAAAAAAGTGAGTTTTCATCATTTCTTTGAGTAAATCTATTGAAATATTTTATGAAATCATGATCCATGCATGTTATGGTCATGTTTCCAGAGATCAAATATATTTAAAAATCATAAATTACATACATGCATTAAAATAAAAAATAAAATCTTATTACTCAAGAACTCTTAAAAATGAGTTTTATGTTCTTAACTTGAAAACCTATTTTTGTGCTAAGATTATGAACATGCAACCATGTTTTTCTATATGAATAGTGTTAAAACACATCCATGATGTTCTAAAAGCCATTTTAACCCAAAGAAAACAAATTTGAAGAAGATGAAGAAGTAGAAGTTGGTTTTTGAAGTAATATGCACATAAAATCATAAGAAAATAATAGGAACTTGCATGCATGATTTAGTTAGGTGTTTTTACCTTGATGAGTCCTTATGGATGATGAAGATTTTTATGCAAAATGGTGGTTTTTTCTAGAAATTTTCGTGGGTAAAAGGAAGAGAAGGAATAGGGGTTTTAGAGAGAAGAAAAGAGAGAAAATAAGGACTCTATCTCTCTGGATAGCTCATCTTTCTCGTCATCTCTTTGGGGTTATACTCCATAAAAATCGTCCACCAAAATACTGAGATGCATTTTGACTCATGAATTATCGACTGGAAAAATCTTTCCCATAGATATTGCATCTATGTTCGTCAGATTTAGAAAGAAGTAAGAGAGAAGTTTTTAGAGAGAGAAAGAAAAGATGTGCGTGTGTGTTGGAGAATGAGAGCGAAATGAGGAGATGGGGGCAATTTTTGAGGTGTAATACCCCTTTCTCATTCATTTTCTTTTATAAAATTTAAATTCTTTAATAAAATATCTCAATTTTTATATAAAATGTGCACTAAAATCAAGTTTTTATTCATAAAACCTTCATTTTTGATTTATAATTTAAGGGTAAATGTTAATGAGTTAAATTTTATTTTCCTTGAATGAATTTTCATAATTTTAATTATTATAAGATCATATTATAAGGTTCATAAATATTTTTATAGAATTTTTTAGGTTAAATTTCATAAATTTAGGTTTTTAGGGCATTTAGGGTTTTAGAGAGTTTGTAAATCTTTGGATATCAAAATCAATAGAATCTTTGAGACTTCAATTTATCTTATGGTATTATAACTCTTTTATAGTTATAAATCATGTTTGTAACTTATTTTATCGGTTTATTGGCATTCTATGTAGTGGTTTCTAGATTCAAGTGAAATTGAGGAATCAAGTATACTAGTCCTAGCTTTCAACTTTGACTTAAGTTCCAACGAGACTCGGACCTAATTTCTACTACTAGGTCAAATGCATGATGTGTGTATATGATTCATGAAAAGGTGTTTGAGTCAAAGAGTGACCCGAAGATAGATATTCACTACAGTTAAGTAGTTGTAGAATTCATATATCAATGTGAAATCTAAGTATACTATCCATCGTTCTAAGTGTTTCCAAGTTTCTAGTAGGTTATAACTTAGCTTCTAGTTACTAAGTCTAGTATGTGTCATGCCTACACGTGCAACTAAGTTTATCAAATCTAGAGCTGACTCGAATGTTGACGGTTGTCACATTCCTTTTAACTATCCCTTATATATTTCACATTCCAAGAATGTATCTTCTCCTTCCTAAGTCTTTCATTTTAGAAACACTTTCCGAGTTAAGGCGAAAACGACCTTGCTTAGTCAGACTGTGAATTCAAATGATTAAGTATGTCTTATTTATACAAGATTAGGAATTTCACTATGATCCCACTAGTTCTTAGTAAGCATGCATGTTCTATTCATTTCGATATAAAAACATACCTGGTGGTTTTACATAAAATGTTGATTGTAACATTGAGATGTTTGTTTTATATACATAAGTGGATCTCAAGCTCTACACATTTTGTTAGGATAACATGGATTAAGTAAACCTCCAAGATAATCTATATAGATATCTTTTAGTATATGTCTGTTAAGAAAAATGGTATTTCTTGAAATCTATATGTTATATCTCATAGGGTATGAATTTATAGTAAATAATATCCTTGTTGATCTAATCATAGCTACTTGTAAAAAAGGTTTGATCACAGTCAATGTCATGAGTATGATGAGGATCATAGTTAATGACATGAGTATGAGAAAATCCTTTTACTACATGTCTTGCTTTAAATGTTTATGGTTATCCATGTAAAGTATTCTTTCTAGAAGAATTATTTACTCCTTTTGGCCTTGCTATAGGGAGAAATTTTAATCAAGCTCATACTTGATTCTCATACATAGATTACATCTCATGTTCATGACTCTGAGTCATTTATCAGATTCAATATCTGACATAGCATCTTAGTACTTGATGGATTTTCCAGAAACCATTAATAAAAGCTCATCAATGAGAGATTCCTCAATTCTCAAGCCATAGATGATTTCTATCACTGATGTGAACAATTTGTGTTTGTGAATAGCAATTATTCAAGTTTAACAATCCTTGTTAAGACTAGTGCCAACTATTACTACACAATTCTATGGTTCTTGATCTGCTTCAAGTTCCATGCACCTCCCACTTGCTTTGTCATTAGAAGCTTGCTTTCTACTAACTTAGTTTTCACAAGAATAAGAGAACCTATTCTTGGTGGGTTTGCATATAACAATCTAATCCACATGTAGAGTATTATATATACAAATATGTATTTAGTAGATTTTGGGTTTAAAAGCTTTAGTCCAACATCGGCTTCAAATCCACAAAACATTAAGTAAGATGAGGATGGAGCCTTTCCATACTAAATCTTATAAAGTGTTTAATTTACTTATTAGTTGGTATTTGTATTCAAGATATAATTAATGGTGATTAAAGTATTATCCTAAAAAGATTAAAGAAGGATATTTCTACCGATTAGAAAGTAAATCATACCAAGTAAGATTTAATTCGTCTTTTATTATCATTAAGGCCTTACATGGTTCTTACCAGTTTGTATCTCAATTTTTGAAACCTTCAACAAAGATTTCACAATTATTCTTTACCACGTAAAATATAATTAAAACTACTATAGTTGTTAATAAAGTTGATTTGGTATCTCGTGCTTAATCTCAAACATTCATTAGAAAGGAAGTCATACACCAAAGTGTATAGTTCCGTCATTATTTTCTCTACACTTTAGTGAAAATATCATTAAGAATCCTTTATATATAAATAAGGTTCACATATGTCAAATAAACTACATTATTTGCCTTCAAAGATCCCTTTCTTGAAGTTGGAATATGTGAATACCATTTATATAATAAAGATAACAATGTCCAAGATGAGTTTGATTTAAAACAAATTTAAGTCAAAAATTTTTTTGTATATAGACCTTAATTTTATTTATAAAATGTAGATATTTAGTTTAAAATTCTATTAAGAGATCTAGTCTCATAAATAGAAGTTAATCATTTCAGAATATGAATATTATCATTATGAAAAATGATTGAGTAAATTATCAAACATTTGAATAAAATAACTAAGACATAAATTTAGACATGCTAAATTAAAACAAACATTGTTCCAAAACAAATATTGTTTTCCATTACAAGTTGTTTATGTTCTAAGCATAAATAATAAACTAAACTTCGAGAGTGTAGTTCCAACTTGGTTGTGCTTACTTGGTTACTCTTCAATAAATATCTGCAAGCCATTTACAAATATAAGATAAACATTAAGTACCTAGTACTTAAGTGTTATATGAAAAGTATGAGTTCTACATAGTAGATACATGAAGTACTAGTCTCTTCCAGACTTTCTTTTTAGATAAGAGGGACAGTTCCTCTTCTAGTGTCCAATTTCTTTGCAGAAGAAAGAAGATCTATCTATGTGTGCCTTTTTGTATCTCTTGGTCTTAGAGGAGCCCTCTCCATGAACCGATGGTCATTTAGGGCACTCTTGGTGACTCATTTCAACCTTGCATTCTTCCTTTGTATGATCTGGTTCATACCAAAAATCACTATATCTTCGGAATATTTCCTCAACCTGAAGAAACATATAATATGCTTCTAAGCCTTCCATTTGCTCCCAGAGTTCTGGAATAACTAAATACAATATCTCTTTAGAAACATCATCAGAATCATTGCAATGCTTCCACCAAACATTATGATTCGCTATGTCCTTGATATTAGGTTTTTCAGGAATGGGTCCTTTAATAATGTACAACTTATTATCCTTTTGGAGATTTTCTTTCAAAACACCCGTCCATTGGATAATATTGTAGACGTTGTATATTAAATGTTCACGTTGATTTACAAGATCATATTGATGAATGGTTGTGAGATTGGATTTGGTTCTCCTCTACAAAATTTTAACAAAATTCATTTAGTATTTTCAATATTTAATCTTTAATAATAATACCCCTTTAGTTTCCAAATACATTAATTTTCAAAGTCTAGGATCCAAGTAAAACAAATAATTTGTTAGGTATCCTTTATCTCATCCATTTGATTTCAACCCGGTAGATATCGATTATCAATTATATATTGCTATATAATTCCTAGATTTATGGGATCTCTAATAAAAAATTTAATTAAACATGTTTGATCTCATTTATGCCTCGGAACGCTCTTGTTTAGGTATCTTTTATCACAAAAGATTTCCGATCAAATCGTCTAATTTGAAAAACTTGTGTAATCGGCCTATAACTTGGTTATAGAAATCGCAAAGACACCCCGACCGTCAAAAGATAACACTAAGCGGTTAGGTATCATTTATCCTACTAGTACATACAAGACATGTGCGAGTGTTCTTCAAAAGGATTGCATAGATTTGAGGTTTGTAAAAAAAATGGGTCTTTATATGTTTTATAATTCTAGTTTAAAAAACATACGATATCATGTTTATTACATGCATATAATAAACCACGGTATCAATTTTCAAAAGAAAATTACTTTTAAAGGTTCTAGATAAATATTAAAAAAAAAAAAAAAAAAAAACAAGTTTTTATATAATTTGATGCAATTCAATTTTAATAAGTGGTATTAAGTTTGGGTGCATTTGAACCTTTTATATATTTAATAAAACTTCATTTTATTACTTATATATTTGGAGTTTGTATAAGTTACAAAAATCACTATTTTAAAACTTATAATGGAATATTTCAAAATTTGTCATTATTAACGATTTTATAAAACCAGGTTTTATTTTAAAAATAATAACTTGTTATATCTTATGTCCAATTTTGAAAACCAAACTCCATGTGATGTTGATTTTGTATAAAATTATTTTAGTATGTGAAAATTTTATTTATCAACCACACATAATAATTGCATAAAATAAACAACACAAAACATGCATAAAAAGATATGTACATAAACATAACCAACTAATGATATTTTTTTGAGCCAACACAAAAGATGCCAAGTCCATTCTTAAATGGACATTTAAGGGGACCAAAAATTTTCTTGTAATGTTGTTGTAGAAACTCCCGCTTGAGTAAACACCCATTGCTTGCAAAAAAAATGGAAAATCTTCTTTAAAGGAAAAAATTCAGCCACATGCAACACTTTTCAGAAACGAGTTGCAGAAAGTGTTGCATTAGATCAACAACCCTTAAAGTAAAGGCTATTGTTGACAGCATTCATGACACTTTTCAGAAAGTGTCATATTTCTGCCCAGCACTATGTAGTCACGAAAATTGCCTTTTTGTCATCAAAAAATGGCTCCAACTTCATTTCTTGTTATATCTTTGTATAAATAAATTATTTCTAAAACCTAATCTATTATTTTACAAAAATAACCAAGAAAACTAATCTATTTAATTATTACATACCATATGAATACATAAATTACTACAACCATTTTTATAACAAAAACAACAAACACAACAATACAACAATTATAATGGTCATTGGCTAGTTTATGCACATTATACACATCAACATACACATAAAACAAAATTTGTTTTTATAAGACAACTTTAAATGACAAAAGATGCATGAAACTTTTGTCACATCAAATAACAAATATAAAGTTGTCATGGAAAATATGTATGAACTTATTTTTATACAAAAAACAAGTTATTAATATTCTCCAAAAACTAAGATTTCCAAAAATCAAAAAATCTAACCAAACTTGCAAGGTGGCTCTTGATACCAATTGTTGGGTTTTAGTTCAAAATTAGTTTCAAAACTACAAAGATTGGCAAACCGAAATCACAACCTATGAAGGCTCAACTATGATTTTGATTGCTATATATGTCATTAAAAAAAAGTAAAAATAAAAAATAGCTATTCATTGATAAATAATTAAAAAAATTAAGCTAAATTTATCTTTTTCTAAAGAAACAAACAAATACCAATTAACCAAATAATACCAACTTATGGTATACACATGTGAGCATATAATGTCACATTTTGTAAGTCATGTGTAACAAACAATAATAAATACTCAAAATCATTATAATTAATTACACATAGGAATAAATTACAGTCAGTACATTTTCCATTGCTCCTTATTTTCATACAGTAAATACTCAAAATCATTGCTTCTTTCTGTAATCATTAATCAATTTGCTGTTTCTTTCGATACCCCTTGTCAGGGCCGGTCCGTTGTTTTTTACTACCCGGGACAAAATAAGAAATTTATGCTCTTATATATACCATACGATAAAGAAAACTTGTCTATAAAATATTTATAAAATAAAAAATGCGGTAAATATTATAATCAAACAAATAGTAGAATAAAAAACCTACAAAAATCACCTAAAATGACATCTTTGTGTACTTTTTTGAAGCTAAAACATTTCTTATTTTACAATAATTGATATTTTGAAAAAAAAAATCACTTTCAATACTTAAAAATGCTAATATATTCAATCTTTTCTTGAGTCATGGTAAATATACAATTTCAAGAGCTTCAATTTTGAAAAATTTCCTTCTGCGGAAGCAACCATAACCTGCACAATCAACAATATCATATACACAACCAACACATTAGTGAACATATCTATTATTCTTGCATACTCCACTCTTCTTGTTCTCTTTTTGTTTTCTATTTTGAGCAGCACCTTATGGTTGTTTTCAGAGAAACATATATATAACTCAACAAATCTAATTATAAAATTTAAGCAACAAAAAGATACAACATGTCCAAAGTTTATGTTTTCCCCTTTCAAGATGTCAAGAGATCTGAAAAATAAACCACATAATAAAAAATAAAAATCTATTTTTCAAAACTATTATATATTATAACAATGGAATACATTTATACCTTTTTGCTACTCACTAAAAGTATAGATAGTAAAAAAAACAGAAATAAGAACTCATATGTTCAATAAATAATTAAACTTCTTTCTGCTTCCTGATTCAAATAAAAAAAAAAAGAACACAAAAGGTTAGAAGACAAATTAAAAAAAATGATGAGAAGACATAGATTTTGGTTTAAACATTGGAGAAATTTTTAGCTTTCAACTACGTCTAAAAGTCAAGCAAGATAGTAAAAAAGACATAAATCAGAACTCAGAAGTTCAAAAGACAATTAAATGTCTTTCCTCCTCCTCATTCACATCAAAAAACAAGAACACAACGGTTTACAAGACAAATTTAAAAAAAAAAAAAAAAAAAAAAAAAAAAAAAAAAAAAAAAAAAAAAACAAACAAACAAACAAAAAAAACAAAAACAAACGAGAATGCAACAATTTTTTTACCTAAATTAGATACAAACCAACAACAGCTTGACTTAGAATCTAAAGCTCAAACACAGGAATCAAATACAAAACAACAACATATTTTGGCTTCAACTAATCATATAGTATTTGGGAGTTTAACACTTTTAACTGAACTCGAATTCAACATGTAAAGATAAAAAAATTGACCCAAATAAAAGAAAAGAATCCATAAATCAGAAACAATTAACAAAATACGAAGTTAAGAAAAAAAATAAAAAAGTACTCCCTGAAGAGTCAAGAGATTCATTCATTCGGATATCAAAAAAATCCAATACATGACGCTCTGTTGTAATGCCTAATCGGAACTCGGAACCCAGATTGCGAGATTGAAACTTGAAAAAAATCAAACTCTGAGAGCAGGTGATGCTCGATTGAATGCACAAAAGGTTTAGAGAGATCGAGAGAAAAGAAATCAGATATCTATTTGATTTAGAATGCGAAATTGAGAATAGAATTCATATACCGATTTACTGATTTAGAACTTGACTCCTCGATCCCAACATATCGCTCAACGATTTTTAGTTTTCAAGGGTGTTACCGATTACCGATTTTGACGATTGAAAATCTCAAGAACTTTGATTATTTGTTGGAGGCTTTCAGTGAAATTATGCCCCAGTACGTTGATTTCTTCGTGAGCACAACTCACAAGTGGACTGGACTTAATATTGGGCCAACATAGTATAGTATATATATAGTAACGAATATTGTATAAAAATTATGCCCCCATATTTTTTATGCCCTGGGCCTAGGCCCAACTCGCCCATGTATTGGGCCGGCCCTGCCCTTCGTTCTTCCTCATTCTCAAGGTTGTAGCACTTACATGGTAAGATCAATTGATTAATATTTTTGTTAGTATTTATGTGTTATGAAAGTATCTATTATGCCTAAAAGAATTATAAAGTTTCCCAATTATCACCCCTAAAAATGTGTATTTTTCAAGATTTTTCGTCTTGAGTTTTGAAAGTACGATACCTAAACTAAAAGCAAAAGAATATAATTGCAAGTTCATTTATGATCTATCGAACTTTCATATACTTGTGTATTACATTGCTATTTATATATATGTCCATGTCTATACATTTTCATGGATTTTTATGACACGTGTACATGTTGCATGTGCTATTTTTATTTTTATTTTCTTATTTGTGTCTTTGCATAAATGCATTTGGTTGCAATCACATTTCAACAATCGAGACCTTACGAGTTAAATCCACAAGAAGCATGCAACAAATATGATTTCTAAGGGATTTAACATTCCAAGTTGTTCAATTTTCTTGGGTGTATATTGTATAGTTTATAAGAGATATTAGATCTCTTGTTTCCCTAAAGAATTTCAACTAGTGCACAAGTATAAGGTTATGGAACAAAAAATTGTAATGTGATAACAAACTAAGAGATTGTTGGATTAAACTAAAAACCATTTAGTGTCCAATGACTTCAGCCTCTTAATGGTTCAGAGAAGAGGTTGCCTGATTGATTCAGTGACGATGACCTCTGAATGGTTCCATTAAGAAGCTATCACATAACCCCTAAGCATACAACAACTCTTGTTCTTGTTCTTGTTCCTTAGGTGTATAAGGCAATGGTAGGAAATTCTTGGAATCAAGAAATTTATCTACACGAGTTGTAGATGATGAAGCAACAATGGGTGAATCCAATACTGAATCAGGAATTGCCATTATAGTCTCCTCCATCAGAGATTTGAATGTCTACAAACATAATTAATAGCAATTAGCAATTAGCAAATAGCAAATGCAAATCAATAACTATTTTCCTCTTAATGGATTTATGAGAGTATTATATATACGGTTATTTTATTTTTTTCTTTTAAGTCCTGTATGGATAAAGTAGTTGAATGTCTATTTGTGTATTATATACATAAAGGTGGTTTCACCCTCATGTTGAAGTGATGTTAAAAATTGTAATTTTTTGAGTAGATTTTTTTTATTTTTTATTTACTAAAATAAAAAAAATGTACTTGCCTTGCATTGATGGAAAGCAGAATCCGCATTGCGCTTCCACACACCGTTTCCTGGCTCCCCCCAAAATAGTCCATATAAAGGCTACACAAATCAACAAATAAAATAAAATAAATTGCTATTTTCATCCCCAAATTACCTTTTTTATAGATATGATACACAAGTTTCATGATAATGTGGTAAGGTTGAATATGGTTTGATTTAAAACATGAAGAAAGACAAGGGCAAAATGGTCATTTTCATGGAATTAACGGTTACAATGTTAACAAGTCAAGGATGATAAATGCAACGGAAATAAAAAAACAAAAAATGGAACTTCTCTACCATATCCATAAAAAGAAAGAAAGAGATACCAAGGAAGGACAAATTTGTAATTTACTCAGAAAGAAGGAAATAATATTTTTTTTTACCTTAACCAAATCACGGAGACTTGGTTTACTATTTCCATACATTCCTATGACTGAATCTGCATACACCTGGTACTTCTCCAACACCTACAACAAGATATCAATATCACCCATATTTTATTTTATATATCAAAAATAAAGGCAATGTACTTTCCATTTTTACCCATAATAGCAATTTTTTATTCCTGATTAAAGAAAATATAGAAACAATAAAAGCAGATTGCTATTTTATGCAAACCTGACGACGAGTGACACCACTAGGTGGGGCCCCATATATTTCAGTGTCAACATTCCCTAACATGGACCATGAACTGTCAAAAAAATTGCACAAAATAAGTCAATTAGTCAATTAGTCAAACTCAAATATCATGTTTTTTTTAATTACGTAGGCTATGTTTGGCAGACTAACTGATAGCTGACAAAAAATGACGTTTGGTAAAAACTAGCTGAAAGATATAAAATGACATTTAGAAAAATACGTTTTTTATAATTAATTAAAGGTATACTCGAAAAATTTAGAAAAGCTCCTGAGTAGCTTTTTAAAAAGCTAGCTTATCAGCTACTTTTTGGTTTGTCAAATCTGACAGTTTATAAAAGCTCGAAAAATAAGCTGGCTTATCAGCTAATTGTGGTGCGTCAAACACAACCTTAATGGACATAATAGGGTAAGCTATATATGTGTGTTTCTTTTTTACTAAAAGCAAAAATAATAAATAATATAATAATAATAATAATAATAATAAAGTGGTTATTTGTTTATACTTGTGATAGGCAGCACGACCAACCATAACACCATGAGCTCCTTCTTGTTGTGCTGCGCGTACCTAGTAAATTTAATATCAAGAAAAGAAGGTCAAATATATATATATTTTTTTACATTTGTTTTATTTTTTAGTAAGGTAAAAAAAAGAGATTAGTATTTTCTATGAAAAAGATAAAAGGAAATGAATGCTTACCTCATCAATGCTATTTATGCCTCCATTAATTGTAAATCGGAGGTCTGGAAAGTCGCGAAGGAGGGCATAGAAGTACTCATATCTGCATGAAATATAATTATAAAAACATGGAAGAAGATGTGGGAAAATTTATTTTTTATTATCTAAATAAATAAAATGAAATGAAATTGTCATTTAATTTACATACTTCAAAGGAGGAATTTTGCGATTATCAGCAGGGCTAATTCCATTAAGTAATGCCTTTCTTGAATGTATTATGAAATGTCTAGTTGGCGATTGAGAAGAAACTTTATATATAAAATCACCTGCAAATTAAAAAAAAATCAAAATAACAAAAGATGACAAAAATAGCAAATGTAAATATAGAAAAGTCGTAAAAATATTAATGCGTCTACATACATCTTATATATGATTAAATTCCAAAAATTACACCGATACTATTATTAAGAGTATTTACAAGTACAGATAATTTTTCTTTTTTCGATATGTTTAAATATAACTTCAAAATATCTTTTTTCCATAGTTCCATAAGAAAATTTCATGGTATTCTATTTTATCCAACTTTTTATTTTACAAAATACATTTTTCTAATATTATTTTATGAAGTATCAAGTATGTACAAAATACAAATACAACTTCATTTCTATATTTGAATATAACATTACTTAGTGGATAGGAAGATAAAAAAAATAAAAACATTACATAATCAATATTCTTTGATTATTAAAAAATCAATTCGAATATAAAAACTTTCAAATGATAAAACATAAACTTGTTTATTTGTTAAATACATAATACAAATTCCAACTGAACATGAAATATGTCCATATGCAACTTCTTCAACTGTATATCTTAGAGAAAGTTTTATAAAACAAACTGGAGGAATGGATGAAAATAAATAAATAAATAAATAAAAACTTACAGAGTTGTTCATATGAATCATGATCATCAACACCAATACGACATTTAACACTAACTGGAGCATCCGTATTAGCAGCAATCACACACATAGCTTCAGCAACAAACTTCCCTTGCAAAAATTAACCTAATCAAATTAACAAATAAATACAAAAAATAAAAATAAAAATATGTGTTCTACTTCTACATTGATCAAAAAAGCATGCATCCAAGAAAATCTTTCACAAACCTTTGGATCAAGCATAAGACGCACACCAAAACAACCATGTCCTGCTACCTTTGGACTAGGGCATCCACAACTAACCAAAAAACACAAAACAAAATTCAGCATAGCTCTTGTGCAAAAGACATAAATACCCTCCTCATTTTCAATTTTTCATCACTTGAAATAGCCTAAAAGGAGATGTGTTATGAATAAGAACTCACTTTAAGTTAATTTCATCATAGCCATATCTGTTTGCTAGTCGAGTTGCTTTTGCAAGATTTTCCAAGTTGTTTCCACCAATTTGAAGTACAATCGGATGTTGTTCTGGAGAAAAAGCTAGAAATCTGTCCTGAGCAATCAAAAAGAAACATAAGTCAAAAAGGAACAAATATAATCTTCATATACAGATACATTATTTTGAGCAAATATAAGTCCATTTAAATAACTTGCTTACCAAATTCTTCTCCTGATAAACAATTGTTTCTGCAGCAAGCATTTCTGTATACAGCCATGCATGTTTAGTTACAAGGCGGGCCATAGTTCTATAATGATTATCTGTCCATTCCATCATTGGGGCAACACTGCAAAACAAGTATATCAAATCATTCAAACTTTCATTCAAAAAAAAAATGAACTTTTAACATATATATATATATATATATATATATATATATATATATATATATATATATATATATATATATATATAACATTAAAGATCTTATAGATATTTACCTGAACCAAGGAGGTAGATACTGTTCCACAACCATTGAAGATTTGGGATGTGAATGATGGTTTTGTTGGTATGCGTATAACTTTCTTGATTTAGAAGATGAAGTTCCACAAAGTAAATTTGGAGGGAATCTGCGATAGTTATTTTTGGGGAAAATATAAGGAGGTGTAAAAGAAGAAAGCAAAGCATGTCCAGCAGACTTCATCATCCCTCTTTCATGAACCTATCAATTGGATGAAACTAGTATTAACAAGGATTTCCTAATAGCAGCTTTCTGGTTTTTTGATTTATGGAAACAGGGATTGTGACTTCTCTCTAAACCTAACTATTTAAACTTAACATCAACTGTTCCTTCAGCTTCCTTATAGGTCAAACATGCTAATTTGAAATTTGAAATTTGATAATCAATTAGCTTTACAATAATTTGGCATACTTATTAGGTAATCTATGTTCGTTTTGAACTGATGAAGTACTGGCCTTCTACGTATCACCTGAAAATGCTTCTTGAGTTCGGAGGGAGAAATGAATATCAGCAAGAAGCGAAGAACAGACTAATTAGGTATCAACTCCTACTGCAAAGAGATCCGTCTAAATTGAAACTTTTCATCATGAATTTAGGATTAACACTTGTGATTTGCTATAAATTCATTAACAATTACCTTAAACTCTGCTAAAACATAATCCAATTCCTAGGCAAGTAAAAGGCAATCAATTTCACAAATCGCATGCATTTAGCATAAACATTATTGAAATACACTAAGCCTTAAAAGTTCCAACCCTCATTCAATGGAACCAATTAGCACAAAGTAGGGAATCCTAGCAGACAAAAATCGAAAGCATCAAATTTGCACATCCCAGTAAGGGAATCGTTGCAACTTTCACGGAATATATGTGGAGCACTAAACAGAAGGAAAAAAGGATTGTCGAACCATGGAAGATACTGAAAAACAAAGATAATGAACAACTGAACAGGAATTGATAATAAGGAGTTAGGGTTTTACGTGGAGCAAATCTGTGGTTGAATTGAGCCCTCGACGGAGAGAACGGTTGGCCGCAAAAGTCACTTCGAAGGCGGATGTAAATTTAAAGCGGATTTTCTTATAATTGCAGCTGGACCCCCTCATGGTTTAATTGTATCTGTTCGACCCCTGGTACTTTTACTAGAGCTCGGAATATTTTTGAGGGTTAACGAACTAGAAAGGTAACGAACTTGATCTTTGTTCACATTAAGGTAACCATGTTTTTTTCGTACACATTTGACCATTGCATTTGTTTGACCTATTCAAAATAAGGTAATGTGACTGGTAATTAGCGATAACATTACCCTATTATGAACAAGTCAAACAAATTTACTGGTCAAATGTGTACGGAAAAAACATGGTTACCTAAACATGGACAAAAACCAAAATTATTTACCCATTTTGGTAATATTGGGTTCTTTATGTTAAGTGCAAGTAGTTATAAGATCCATTTGATGTGACATGAAATTGGGTTGTCCGGTCTTTGTGTATGAGGAGATGGTTAAGTCTTGGGTCAACCCAGTTTATACCCAGCTAGTTAGGGGTTAGGCTATATACGCTTAAGGGACTAGGTTTTATGTGTTTTAAATACCTAGCAACACAGCCTAGCTCATGACTAGTCGGGATTGAACTGGGTTAGACCAAGTCTAACCTAATTGTTCATTGACTGTCGGAGCCTGATCCCAAGGCATAGTCCCTGAGACGGTTCTTGTCCAATATTACCAAAAGGGTAAGAAACTTTGGTTTTTGTCCATATTTAGGTAACCATGTTTTTTTGTACACATTTGACCAATAAACTTGTTTGACTTGTTCATAATAGGGTAATATTACCGTAATTACCGGTCATATTACCCTATTTTGAACAGGTCAAACAAGTTCAACGATCAAATGTGAACGAAAAAAACATGGTTACCTAAATGTAGACAAAGTCCAAAGTTCGTTACCTTTCTAGGTCATTAACCATATATTTGAAAGAAAAGTGAACAAATGAAAGATTTCCAAACAAATCTCCCTATTCTAATCTAATAAATGAATATGTTTATTCTCTTATTGACAATTGTTATTATATCAGAACTCCTAATTAATATTATATGTCCCTTATCATGTCACTAGTCAACATATTAATTACCCATTTCAAATTTTAAATTTCCCACCATAATTACATTAAATTTTAGAAATTTTCACTTTAATTATACTAGTTAATAACATTAGATTAAAAAATAAAATAAAATTAATACAGATTATAAGGTGATATAACTTCACGTATTTATTTAAATCAATGATTATAATTTTATATAACTAAAAAAAATCTCTTAAGTAATAATTTATTTAAAATAATAGATTAATAATTTTAATTTTTTAATATGAAAGTTTAATTAATTTTATAATCGCGGTTCTCACGGTGTGACATCCCCATTTTCACGGCCAGAAAAGACCGATTTTGTTTATGCTTTATAAAAATCAGAGTACCTCTTTTAATAAAAATGTTGCGAAATTTATTCCCAGTAAAACATGATAAATACGTTATCAAAGCATTTCCAAAGAAAAGTATTTTTATTCATTTTAAAACATTTAGGATGTCATCGTCAATACAGAAACATAAGCATAAACAGAACTTATATTCATTATCACTAATGATTTATATCTCTTTAATCTCTCAGTGTAATGTGACTTCATAACAACACCTATGATATAAATAAACTAAGTGGGTCAGGTTGGGAAACCTGATGAGTACATAGGGTTTTCAACCCATAATAATATAATTATTATGTTTAAACAATCAAACAATCAACCCAATTACCCATCCCCATTATCTTCTTTACTCTTAAGGATCTATCCTAAGAGTCATCTATCCTGCATTCGTTTATTCTGAAGTCCCTTCCTTCCAGGGTTATAGGACTGGCACTAAATCCATAGCTGCCAATGCTCGTTCGTAAAGCACTCCATAGCTGCTGGGTACTAAATCCATAGCTACCAGTGTTTATCTAATAGGTATTAAGTCCATAGCTACCAATGCTTAACAGGTACTAAGTCCATAACTACCAGTGTTTGTCCAATAGGCACTAAGTCCATAGTTGCCGATGTTATTTATTAGGCACTAAGTCTATAACTGCCAATGTTTACTCACATCATCTTTTATCTCTCAACATTCATCTACCCATGTCATACCCAATATATTTGTATATATAAAATACGTATACAATTTAAATCATTTAAAACATGTATAAAAACGTTCATCCAGCATAGACAGCAAGTATTCAGATAATATGCACACATAGCTGGTAGTTTATATAAAATATTTCATATCTATGTGTAAGATGAAAGTAATTATGCACTCACTTGAGAAGGTAGTGACTCGGTACTCGGACAGCGCTTCGTTTACTTTAAAATAATTTCCTTCGACGAAACCTAGTATTATTACCACTAGATTTTAGTCTAATATTTACCGTGACTAATTATTAGTCTTATTATTATTATTATTATATAAGCGTTTAAACAATACTTTTCAACCACTATGTACAGACAGGGGCCAGACATAAAACACCGGAGGGCAGGATCATTTTGGCATATAGCACTTCTGAAATCCAACAACCCTATGCGGCCCTTTAAACCAGATTCCCCGTACCGCGAGTAGTTAAAAAGATATTATAACGACACTTATATAATAATAGCTCAAATATTTATTATAAGTTCATAATAACAATACTAATTTTAAATATAAGCTATATTAAAATAGGGTAAGCATAACTTACTTATAAAGGGGTTTTAGCTAGGAGTCGGGCTCTGCAGGGGCAGAACTTCGTCGCTAAATTTTTCAAAGAAAGATTCATGCAGCGCTTCGGCGCTCACCTTACTATACTAAAACTACAGAATGAGAAGTCGAATCACGAGGGACCGAAATGCTCGGGGGATAAGAAGAGAAAGACTCTTGAATCAATAGAATGGTGCAAGAAATATGAGAGCTAGAGACCCTTATTTATACTAATTGTATTTTCAAAAACTACCCTCCATAATTACTTAATGACCTTATAGTTATATAAACAACTAAACACCCCTTTATAATACTATTTTAAATAGATTTAACGAGATTTGTACTAAACTAATGTCGAAAGAACTCAACATTAATCTTATAATGACCGCATCGTCGATACATTTCTAATGATATATACATATGTATATATATGTGTACGTATATATGATTTATACTTTATTTTAATACGTAAATATGTTATTATAATTTTTAACTCGTTCATACGAACTCCGTTTTTGACATTATTTATATCCATGTGTAGGTGCAGACGTACTCTACAACTTTCGTTTAGACTCCGTCGGCTGTTTTTGATTTTATTTTTAAAGTTATATTTTTAACAGCCGGGACAAGATTGGTCCGTTAAAATCTCATAACTTCTTCATCCGATGTCCATTTTCATCTGTCTTTATATCATTACGCTACTAATAACGAGATCTTCGATTCTCGTTTAGGTTGTGTCGGCTAAAAACCGCTCGATCTAATACTCGAACTTCGAGTTTTACACCGCTAAGCCGAAACTTTGAAAAATCATAACTTCCTCATACGAAGTCAGATTTGGGAGTTCTTTTTATGGACACTCTCAGTTTAACATATTCTACGACTTTTATTTAGATTACTAAGGCTAAAAGTCGCTCTATCATAAATTTACTATTTATGTCTTCCCGGTGTCATGTCGGTTCCGTCACGAAACTTTGACGGGTCATAACTTCTTCGTTATAACTCGGATTTCGACGTTATTTATATGTACAGAACCCTTGAGAAATATTCTACAACTTGGTTAAGATTATTTATTCTAAATAATCTTTTGTCGAAAAGTCGTTTTCGACCCCTATTATCTCTAAATTGACTAGCCCGGATCTACGGGCGTTACACACGGGTTATAAACTAGTCCTACATAATAAATAAAGGTTTTTTGCAACGTGTCACCTCCTCATTCAATACGACACATGGAATTTTTATAATTTTTTCAATTAACTTTATTTCCACTTTGCAAATTGTGGATTTTTTGGTTTTTTATCGAATTGAAAATATCAAATCTTTACTGCATTTTACACAAATAAAGGAAACGTGAATATCTCCTACCGATTTTTGTCAATGATTACATTAAATCCAAATATATCTTCCTAAATTACATACATAATTTTCGGAAATCACCACTCAAATTGACGTTTATTTGTAGAAACTTATCAAATTTCAATTCAATCACAACTATTCTTCATATCCTTTCCAAATTCAATTTTGTAAAATATATACGGCTTCAATCTCATTCATATGTAGCGTTTTACTGAGAGATTGAAGGTTTACAGCATCACCACGTTCATCATCAAAGTCCATTATCGCCTCATTCTACTACATCAGGTTAGCATGTGTGATGTTTGACACAATTAGTTTATAGTATCACGAAAATGATTTGATTCTTTTTCATTTGATTTCATGTTTCCTCTTCTCTTTTCCATGATATGGTCGAATTGTATAGAGATTTATATATACTAATTATTTACTTATGTTTCACTACATATAAGTGTTGGGTTTTGAGCATTCTAACACTCCTAAGTGTACATGCAACCCTAAATACCTTGGATCTATGTTTTCTTTATTATACATGAAAATATGAGCTTTCCAAGGTATTCATCCTAACTAGCATAATAACATGGATTCATGTAACGACCGAAAAATTCCAACCAATTTAAACTTTTCAAAAACAACCCGATTTCATTAAATTATTACAAAAAGGTTTTCAATACAATTTATTTAGAGTATTCCCAGAATCACATCACAACATAAACATGAGGAGCGGTACGATCACACCTTCGCCTTGCCACGGTCTCCTGAAGAACCTGAAAAATATAAAACCACAACTGTAAGCCCGAAAGCTTAGTGAGATATCCCCAAAATACCAACCACATATACCATACACGCATAACATGCCATATCATATCCGATCACAGAACAGCCATACACTTCGGGTCTACTGTGTGACTGGTCCGCCGCACCAGCCAACAGTCCACCTGGTCCACCCTCCGAGTCTAGCCATATACATCGAGTCTGCAGTGTGATTGGTCCGCCCGCACCGGGCCTTCAATCCACCTGGCCCACTCTCTGAGTCTAGTCATATACATTGAGTATGTAGTGTGATTGGTCCGCCCGCACCGGGCCTTCAATCCACCTGGTCCACTCTCTGAGTCTACAGTATGACTGGTCCGCCCGCACCTGGCCTTCAGTCGGCCTAGTCCACTCTCTGAGCCTCAGCACGTCTGGTCCGCCCTCTTGGGGCCTACAGCCTATCCGGACCGCTCGCTGGGCCTTCGGGACAACCGGTCCGCCCTGGGTATCTTGGCCTACAGCACAAAGCAGGACCCGCCTCAACCCAACTCTAGTCCAAACAAACATGTGCACATAAACATACCATCATATAACAATTCACAGTCAACAAACCGATCAAACAGATCACATAACATATCATCATCCTAACCAGGATACCGACCTAACCGGTCACTAGCATAGCATCACCCTACATCTCAGGATACCGACCTCAACCAGGTCTCTAACATATACCATCCTAGCTACCAGGATGCAACATATCGAAGCAATATCATAACAACAAATACCCGGATCTCAATCCGATAAAGGGCCGGCCTTGGTGCCTTAGACCCTGTTGATATAGTGAGGATAACTCACCTCGAAATTGCCGACTGAATAGATAAACCCAAGCTACTCCAACCACTGATACGATCTCCAATACTGGCCAACACCAAGACACTGAACACAAAACGATATCCAACAATTACCAAAATGCCCCTGGAAAATAAATGGTCAACCCTTGGCCAAAGTCAAAGTCAAAGCCAACCTCTGACCGACTCTACTCGCCGAGTCAACCCAATGACTCGCCGAGTCCACATACACAGAACTTCCCCCATCCGCGACTTAACTCGCCGAGTCCAGCAACTCTGAGTCCTTTCTCACTCGACTCACCGAGTCATCCCTTGACTCACCGAGTCACAGCTCAACCAGAAGAAACTTGGACCTCACGACCAGACTCGCTGAGTCCAAGAACAGACTCGCCGAGTCCAAGGCTATCTTCAACCTACTCGCCGAGTTGTTCTTCCAACTCGCCGAGTTCCAGACCATCTTCAAGCAACTCGCCAAGTACACCTTTGTGACTCGCCGAGTGCCTCTAGATCTCATCCCAAACAGAACCTTCCAGGCCATGCAATTGATCCAAAACGTAGATCTAGCCTCCTACAACCCATCCATCACGTAAAGTGTCAAACTTTACGTGAATCCAAAGAGATCTAGGCATTTTACACTTTAGGGCTAGGGTTTGGGACATGATGGCTTCACTAATCCCTCAAGAACAGGGACTTTAATGCACTTTAGACCTCCTCCACTCCAGATTTGAGGTAGCAACCTCATATCTACTCTTCAAACTCAAGATACCACAAGCTAAACCTCCCATACATTCCAAGAATAATGAATCTAGAAGAATAACAGCCCAAGAACGAGATTATACCTCAAAAGGAAGCCTCAACAGCAAATAAATCCGAATCTAAGCAAAGCCCCTTGCTCTAAGCCTCTTAACTCTCCAAGATCTTCCTCCAAATCTCTTTTCCAAGGTTCAATTGCACTCCAATCCTTCACAATCACGTTTCTAGGGTTTTCTGGACTTAAGGGAAGGTAAGGAGGCTGGGGAGAGGGTATAATGTCCTTTATATAGGGCTCATCCTCCGAAATTAGGGTTTTCTCCACTCAGCGCCTACTCGCCGAGTCCAGCCGCCGACTCGCCGAGTCGGCCACTTAACACGCGACCAAAATCATGACCCTACTCGCCGAGTCCACTCGTGGACTCATCGAGTTGCCCTTTCCAATTTACTCTTTTAACCCTTCAACTTTACTCTTGATATTTCGGGATGTTACAATTCAAATGAATATATCAAGTTAGAATTACATACCTCTTTGATGTAGATTGTCTTCATGAAGCTTGAGTGCCTAGTGCCCCAAGTGTGACACCTCAAATGGTTCACACAACACCAAATACACATGGAATGACTTGAGAGAAAATGGAACACTTCATAAAATACACCATGGAGCATCTTATGGGTTTTAGCCCAACTTAACAATCTATGGAGCATTAGCCCACTATATAAGTATGGATGATTTACACAATCAACTCATATATTTAATTAGTCTTCTTTTGATCACTTAATTAATCCTAGATTAATTCTTGATCAATACTAATTAAATAATCTTATTAATATATATTAGAACTTATAATATATTAACAAACCTTAAGTGTTATTTCTCTCATTATAGTCTATCCAAATGCATGATGCCATGCAACCCAAATGGACCATGCCGGGTCGGGTCAAGTCTTACCAATTATAGTTATGGACTTAGACATTAATCCAACAATAAGCTATTCGATTAAATGCCTCAAAAAAGTTTTTTTTCCTGTCACACACCCTGCTGCAACTTTGATATGGAATTATACAAAATACCAAATTTTGTTTTTTTGAAGTTGCCATCTTCTACTCACAAGTTTGCAATTCTAAAACTCTAATTATACCAAATACTAGATTTTGTGTCTGTAGGATTCCATTCCAATGATTTGGGAATCCCATACTTTATCCATTTTGTTTTGTATAATTGTGAATGATTAGGATTCCATTCCAGAGCATCCATATTCGTACCTGTCATTGGAGTCTCTCTGATGATCTAGAAAGATCCAGATCATCATCCAAGTATGATGATATATAGCCAAACTCAAACCATTTCCTTTTGTAAGCTTCTGAATAATAGTGATCATGTTCAAAACCATATTTTGTTATTGGTTGTTTATTTGTTATAACTTCTACTAATCAGGAGTATTGTTTTCTTTGTGTTTATTCTAAACAATATATGGTTTTAATCCATTTCTGTATATTGTTATGATATAATTATGGTCAAATGAAGGTTGACCAAAATGTTCAAAATAACATGGCAGCAAAAATATTGTTTTGATAAACAAACGGTCAAAACAAAAAGTTTGCCAAAAAAGGTCTCAATTGCCCCTAAATAACAAACCGATGTCTGTGACTATTAACAAAACCACAAAATATTTTTTCCCCGCAACATGACGAAATTGCCCTCTATTGTCTCTTTTTTAACATCCACAAAATAAATCTTTGTAGCCAATTAATAATTTATTTTTATGATTAGTTATTTTATTATTATTATTATTTTTATGTCTTATTATATTTTCGTGTCTGGATAAAAATAAAAGTATGTTACTTTTTTTTGGTTTAAAAATGTTTAGGTTAAAAATAATATAAGTTGTTTTTTATTAAAATAAAACAAGACTCTCTTTTTATTTAAAATATAAAGGTATTGTTATTTTAGGTAAAACAAAAAAAAACTATAGGATATCTTAAAGAAAATGTTTTGTTTATGGAAATATTATACCTTTTGGTTTTGGTTTTTTGTCTGCCATCAAATCTTTTTTTTTAAATTATACTACACTTGCTTTGCTTTATACTTTTTTAAGTATATTCCATTTCAATGATCTAAGAATCCTATACTTTTTCCATTTTGTTTTGTATAATTGTGAATGATTAGGATTCCATTCCAGAGCATCTATATATGTACCTATCATTGTGAGTCTCTCTGATGATCTGGAAAGATCCAGATCATCATCCAAGTATGATGATATATGGCCAAACTCAAACCATTTCCTTTTGTAAGCTTCTGGATGATAGTCATCATATTGAAAATAGCATCACAGACCGCATGTCGATGCTTCATCACCATGCTTTTGAAAAATATTTTTATTATTTATTTATCATACTTTTCTGTTATATAACAACTGACCTTCATTACTACATTTGGTTTACAGCTTAAAGGAAAACACCAATGTTACCATGATCGCTGACTTGGCACTTGCACAAGATGACTACACGATCAATGTTCGAATCATTCGTCTGTGGAAACGGATTCGTATGATTGGAATGATATTGATCGACGAAAGGGTATTTTGGATTTTTTTTGTTTTTTATTTTTAATGCTATTAATTTATACATGTTAAGATATAATTATTTTTATGTGTAGTATAACTTATTATTATGTTTTTTCATCTATTTATAGGACGCCAAAATTGAATGTAATGTGGATAAACCATTTGCATCCCTACAAGGAAAAACTTTGGAAGAATATGGTGATTACTACATTCAAAAACCCATAATAGGGTTAAATATGTGACAACCCAAGTTTAATCCGTTATTATGCCCCGTTTCCGGTAAGGGAATAGTCTATTTTATAAAAGTTCCGTTAATTTAGGGACGGCAAATAAATAAATGTTTTATTTATTTGTGTTTTATGTCAATATCGTCGTAATAAAATAAATAAACACAAGTAAATTTACATTTCCATTTAATTGGAAAAAGTTATTTTATTTACGACCATTTAACCAGGTAAAAAGTTTAAACATCGTTAAACATAAGTATCGGATAGACGTATACCGGGTACAACACCCAAGCATTATATAAAGGAGGGTGGACATCCATAGAAACCTTTTAGCACACTAGACCCACTTTCTCTCTCTACTCTCTCTCTTCAAGATCGATTTCCGCTTCAAAACTGCGAATTTCCGCTTCCAAAACGTAAGATCTCTTACCCTAACTTGTTCTAGACATCAATTATTGTTGTTTTAACCCAAAAATCGAACATAAAGGCTGTAAAGGAGGATTTTACGGCCTAAGAACCTCCTTAGGCCGTAAACCCCTAAAATGTGATAAAAAATGTCAAGTTTCTTCCCCTTAAGCCTAGAAACTAGCTTTGGACTTATCCTAGAAGTGTTTGGACCTTGAATCATCCATTTTTAGGGCTTGAAAGAGGGTTTACGGTCCAAGCACATGCTTAGACCGTAAACACCCTTTAATCATGAAAACCAAGCCCAAAACACTTCCAAACCACATTTAGGCTCGAGATATGGCTTAGGGGCTTGCTATTTCGGACTTGGAACACCTAAACATCAACATTTGAGGGATAAACTAGAGTTTACGGCCCAAGCATATGCTTATACCGTAAACTCCCCCAAATCATACCAAATGGAAGTTTAAGCTCCCTAAGGAGCC
Source organism: Lactuca serriola (assembly GCF_051521515.1). Taxonomy (NCBI): domain Eukaryota; kingdom Viridiplantae; phylum Streptophyta; class Magnoliopsida; order Asterales; family Asteraceae; genus Lactuca; species Lactuca serriola. The sequence goes on along the minus strand of NC_136408.1, from coordinate 170,325,670 downwards.
TTATACCCTTACTAGAACATGTTAGGATTGAGCCAAGAGCCTTAGAATCAAATATTGGAAGTGTACAAGAGTTTACTACTGTAAACCATGGGGTTTACGGCCGTAAACTCCCAAGGAGTGGTCTTTGGACCGTAAACTCCAAGGGAGTACACTCTTGGAACCTTAAACACCCCTATAACCTTGTATAATACCTTAGAACCACTTCTAGAACCACCAAAGGCTTGAAACCACTCACTTACACTCCTCCCATGAGTTTACGGCCGTAAACTCATGGGGGATGAGGTCCCCTAACCATAAACTCACTTAAGGTGAGTTTTAGAAGAGTAAACTCCATGGTGAGGTCTTATACTCTTTCCTTGCAACCCTTTAGCCTTCTAGCACTCAACCATAAGACCTTTAATCGCATTAGGATGTTTATATGTGTATAAATTGAGTCTTAATCACTAATTACTTGTAAACATATGTCTTCATATGTTACTAGGGTCATAAAGGGTGTACAAGTCTCTACTTGACACCAAACACTCACCCGACACTTCCACCCGATCTACTCATTGCAGGTGAGTTCATACCCTTTAATGAACATTTTTAAATGTTTTTACATGTTTTAGGGGGGGATACAAGTATAAATTCTACAAGTTTTATTATTAAATCATATGTGATTCACAAATTATCATCAAAAAGGGGTTTTCTACACTTTTAGTTGCTTTCCAATAAAATTGTTTTAGTGATTATCAAATGCATTTTAAGATTAAATTGTTATTGAAACTGTGTTTAAATTACTTTTCTTTTTAAAATGTATCTACACTAATATATTTATATAAGTAAGACTTGAAGGACTTAGGACTGATAGCTCGCCTTATTTCCTGTTCTTGTTTGATGTGGTCCTAGGGTATCAGTTATCCGTCCGACTGTCGTTGATTTCTTAGTTATATATCATATATATTAGTGTTAGATATGAAAGTCTTCATCCCATACGATACCTTTTTTATTCAAAGGCCGGAAATCATACACTCTAGTTAGCTATAATAGGTATAGCTAAGACTACTACTCGTTACCTCTACTACTGCTATACTCGCTATAACGGCTATTACGACAAGTTAATACACGTATAAGAAAACACTCTAAGAAACTATACAAAAGACTATTGTTCTATAATACCGAAGAATACACGAATCTAGAGTATAACTCACTAACCCTCTATAAGACACTCTACTGTGCTTACACAATGTGACCAGGGCTTTCTGGTTGGAAGGCAACACTAAATGTATAGATCTATACAGGACAGACACTATTACATCTCGACTGCTTGCTACAGTTCGAGCCGACTAGGCTTAGGGGTGGCACTACATCACTACACTACGCATGACCAGGAAGGTCATCGGGTTCTCTATTATCAATTCAGTCTGGTCACCTGAGGGGTTACCCCTTTATCCAACATAATACACTAAGACTTAAGTCTAAGCTAACATCCCGAAGTAAGTAAATACCTATTACAAATGGAAGTTTGCACCACTACTACGGTTAACAAGCATAACTTCTCTGCACCTATGTTACTCACAAGGTTTATTACTATACTTTTACAACTGACGGTTTTCTATGAAAATACTTACACACAACCTAAAGGATTTAACTTACAAAGTACTTTTCTGGAAAATATAGGATTTTCTAGGGATTTCTACTACTTATAAACATAAATTTCAGTTTTTATTCTATAAGTTTGGAAACACTTTTATACAACAAAGTCACTAAATTCTTATGAACTCACTAGCTTTATGCTGATACTCGTTTTCAAAATAACTTGTATCCTCAGGTCAAAGATAGACAGGTACAGGTGCAGCTTTTGGAGAAGATGGAGCACATACAAGACCCATCTTTTTTTTTTTGTTATACATTTTGGTGTCTATGAAACTTTACAGAACACGTTGTAATTAAATTTACTATATATATGCAATGGTTGTTGTCACTTGTTTTTACTATTATGCAATTGTTATGATATTGTACATGACGTCCTCCACCCCGGAACGTATTCCGCCGTTATCGGTTTTGGGGTGTGACAAAATAATGATACTATAAAGTTTGTTGATGGTCCACACAAACTATATTTCTAATATAGCACTAAGGTTATTAAATGCAAAGACTTTTGTGGGCCCCAAAATTCTTTTTCTTTCATTGACTTCCAACAACTTCATTCTAATTCGATCCAAGCCAACGTGTCATTTGGTTAGTGTATTCCCTTCATCCTTTTGCTAATGGATTAAATTATCTAAATTTATTTTTTTACACCATAACAAATACATACGTACACTTTTCATTGTTTATAATATAGATATTATAGGAAACGTTTTCCAATGTTTTCCATTGGAACCTCCAAAAGACAAACATGAGCATAAAATCACACTGAAAATGGAGGATTTAGAGTGAGTTTCATTTTTTATACCTATTTTTATTATTCTAATGATGCTTTGTTTTTTAATTTTATTTCTCTTCACAGAGCATGAAGTTTTTGTTACTTTATGGGGACGTTATGTTGATGAAAATGTTGCATATGTTTCAAAGCATCGTGTTCATTTTGTAATGATTATTCAACTTGCTAAGTTCAAGAATATCCGACGTACGTATTTACCATGATACTAATTTGTAATAATTATATTCTTAACATTTTTGTTTTATGAAATTATTAACATTTATACATAAATTAAAATATCCATTTCAGAGCGTCCATATGTCAACAACACGTACTTGGCTACAAAGCTTTTTATTGAAAACGACATTGAGGAGATAATTGCTTTCCAAAAAAGGTTTCATGAATTTTCCAAATGATTTCTCATTTCAATTAAATGTTTTATTAATTCATATTTATAATATGTAATATTTATTAAATGGTTAAAAAAATAGTTTACAAGCAAGAAAAAACTCTTCGTATTTTTGGTCACACGTGCATCGGGATCATCCATCATGTATTCACTACATGATGATTTTGTCCAAAAGAACACCTTTTACAGAATATCTACTATTCACGAATTGAATGAGGTACATAATTTATCCCCCTATTAATTTAATTAATCCAATACTAAAATATTAACCACCCCTAAATACACCTACTATCATAGGGAAGTTGTGCGGTAATTCTTGGAACAATAAAGATATTTGAAGATATTCAGGAATTGGTACTATAATGCGTGTACAAAATTCAAGTCAAAGGTTAAAATAATTGATGTTCCAAATGAGATGGTCAATGGCTTGGGCCAATTTGAAGAGAAAAAGATGATGTTGTGTCCAAAGACAATTGCAATGGCAAAGATGTTATTGCTAAACCAAGGTATGTAACAAAAAAAAAACTTTTTCAACAATTTTTGGTTGATGCTTATACGATGATTGAAATTGAGAGACTATATTACATACGCATTCAACAAAAAGTTATTAGATGTGAATCGTATGAAACATTACGAAACGTACAAAGTGATGGTGGTACTGATATTTCCAACATCGGAAAACGTGTTATCTTGCCTTCTTCATTTAAAGGTGGTGCACGCTACATGATGCAAAACTATTTAGATGTCATGTCGCTTTGTAAGTGGTTTGGATACCCAGATTTTTTTCATAACCGTAACATGCAATCCAAAGTGGCCTGAAATTAAAAGGTTTCTTGTTGACACCACACTTAATCCCGAAGATAGGCCTGATATCCTTTCCATATTATTCAAAATCAACTTGAACTCTTTGATTAAAGACTTAAAGAAAAAGGCGTTATTAGGTCGAATCCAAGCAGGTACCTTATAATACAACAATACTTTTATCATTATTTATTTTTATTATATTATAATATTATATATATTAATAATTTACAGTTGTTTATACTGTGGAGTTTCAAAAGCGCGGTCTGACTCATGCACATATATGTTTATTCATGCATTCTGATTACAAACTACCTACTGCTGAACATATTGATCGAGTTATTTCGGCTGAAATTCCAAACAAAGAAGATGATCTAGAATTGTATGCACTTGTCAGTGAGTTTATGATGCATGGTACATGTGGTTCTGATAATCCTAAATGCCCATGCATGAGTGACAACAAGTGTTCAAAAAAATTCCCAAAGTCATTCTTAGAAAATACCTCAATCGATTCAAATGGTTATCCTATATATAGGAGACGTAATGATGGATCTTTTGTTGAAAACTCTGGTGTTAGGTTAGACAACAGAAGTGTGGTTCCATGTCACAAAGCCCTTTTGAAAAGATATCAGGCTCACATTAATGTTGAGTGATGCAATCAAGCGGCTTCCATCAAATATTTGTTTAAATATATTAACAAGGGTCCTGATCGGGCTACTTTTGCAGTTGTACAAAACAACGGAGATGATAATGATGATGCTTCCGTTGATGAAATACAAAACTACTATGATTGTAGGTATTTGTCTGCATGTGAAGCTTCATGGCGTATATTTGCATTTGATGTTCATTACAATATCCTTCTGTTGTAAGGCTTCCATTCCATCTTCCTGGAAATGAAGTGCCCAATTAGTGGTTTGGTCTAGGCTTTGCATTGTAATAGTGGTTTTGGGTTGATAGAGTATTTTGGTAGGTTTACTGTTTGTTTACGGGTCTATAATGAGTTTACGGCCGTAAACTCTGTTTCCGGTCGTGGTTCCCTATATATAGAGGGTTAGTCAGTCGTGTGTTGGTTGTTGATGCCTAGTAGTTCACGGTCGTACATATCGAGTTGTATCAGACATTTTCAGTAATAGAACATGTGCAAGCTTGATTTATTTTCTTTTCTACTCTTATTCTCTTATATGCGATTGTTTTTGCTGTTGATCACTAGTAAGATCCATTCTCAGGACCTTACAATTGGTATCAGAGCAAGACCAGTGTCAAAAGCACTCTACAATCGATTTTTGACCGAGTTCTCATCTGTTTGCGACTAAAGTTGGTGATTTTTGCAAAAGGGTTTTCAGTTTCGTCGAAAAATCTGCAAATTCTCTCAAGTTTAAGAGCTTACGGCCTTAGCTTATGGTCGTAATCTCAGTTTACGGCCACAAATCCTTTGAAGTTCTTGTACCGTAAATTGTGTTCTTGAGCCGTGAATAAAGAGTATTCATAAACCGGAAACTGATTGTTCTTGGACCGTGAACTCTGGACCGTAAACACCTTACGACCGTAAACTCAGAGTTTACGACCTCAAACTCTCACTTGAACGTGAAACTTTGTTTACGGCCGCAAACTTTGTTTTGACTGTGTTTGACCAGAAACTTAATTTAATCTTAATTAATTTAATTTCTGTTTCATATTAATTTAATAATAATAATGGATTCTCAAAGTCAAACAAACCACCACGAGCTGGATTCAGTTATGGGCACAACCACCCGAAATTCCGAGACTCCTATCAGCTGAAGGTTTCCCATAATGGAAGTATAGAATTGAGCAGTACATAAAAATGAAGGGTGTCAAAATCTAGAGAAGCATAATAAAGAATCCTGTCAGAATAACCACTACTGTTGCAGGGCAAGTGGTTGACAAGAAGATAGAAAACTACATTGATGAAGACTTCGAGAAGGTTGAAGAGCAAGAAAAGGCTTTGGCCACCTTGACCATGGCATTATCTCCAGACATTGCTCAAGGTTTCAGGGAGTACACTTCTGCTAAGGCTTTGTGGGAAACCCTAATTGAGGTCTGTGAAGGGAACGAAGATATGATGGAGAGTCGCCAAGATATGTTGCGACAACGTTTCAATATGTTTAACTACGTTCCTGGAGAAACTCTTGAAGCACAGCTGCAGTGGTTCACATTTCTTAACACTGAAATGACTGTAGTCGGGATTACTTACACAAAGTCTGAGATAAACAAGAAGCTACTGAATGCTCTCCCAAGGTCTTGGGACATGAATGTAGTTGTCATCAAGAAGACTAAGGATCTTAGTCGGCTCTCTCTTGCTGAAGTGATGGTTGTCATCAAGGCCTGTGATATTGATGACAAGCAGCGAGAGATCAACCATATGAACTCATACTCAGCTGCGAACCTTGGAATCTCTTCTAACAATGCTCTTTCATCTCTCACTTTTTCTTCTACAGGTCAATCATTTGCTACTCAGCAAGCTCAGATTCAGTGCTTCCCCACTCCATCAGCTTCCTCTGCAACAACCATGCCTCTCTCTCAAAACCAATCGTTCGTGGCTGCTCAAGTTACTTCCTCCTCCAATGTGGCTTCTTCTTCAAAAGGAAAGGAGGGTGATGAAAATCTCGCTCTTGCTACAGGGCTTGTTAATTGCTACAATGCACTCGTAGCTGCAGATCTTCCACCCCAACTCTCGTTTTCCGATCTTGATCAGATTCACCCTGAAGACGTTGAAGAGATGGATATTACATGGCAAATTGCCATGGCAGTTTTCTAGGCGAAACAGTTTGCCAATAAGACTGGAAAGAATAACTGGGGGATGAGTACTGACAAGAAGGTTGGGTTCAGCAAGGGAAAGCTGTGGTGTTTCAACTGCCACGAGCCAGGGCATTTTGTGTTGGATTAGTGTCTAAGGCTGTAACTATATTTGGTAAGTACTTGACCCGATTGTGCATGGTCCTTTTGGGTTGCCTTCACCATAGCAACTTGATAGGATGATTTGTTAAGAGAGAAGAAATATTATTGTTAATATATTATGAGAATAATATATTAAAGGAATAATAATATTATTTGATTAATATAATCCATAAATTAATTAGGAATTAATTTGGTGACTTAAAGAGATTAATTGAAGAAAAGGGTATAAACTGTCAAATGTGTGATAGTTGTATTTTGAGCTAAGAATCCTTATGGATATGGGTTGGACGATATTAGGGATGTGGATCACCTAGAAATCGTCCAAGGCTTATCTAGGAAGGATATTGGATTGCCTTGAGGCTAAGTTATCCAATTAGGGTTTTAGGGTGAAACCCTAGGAGCTCACAGTATAAATAGACCCTTGGGGTTGTGGAAATCGACACCTTTGTTATTGGAGTAACCCTAGAGCCGATTTCCCTCTTCCTTACCTCTCTCAAATCATCTTCTTGCTAGTTGGTGTTTGTAAGCCATTAGAGGAGTGACAATTGTAACTCTAAGCTCCAAGGAGAAGAAGGTTTCAAGCAGGTAACTCAAGGTACAATTCTAGATCTGTTTTCATATGTTTTGATTGTTAGTTTACATTAGATCTAGCCATGAAAGTCTTGGATATATTGCATGTTCAATTAGAGAAACCTAGATCCAAGCAATTAAGGTTTGCATGTGCACATAGGAAAGCTCTTATGGCTCAAACCCATCAGTGGTATCAGAGCTTTGATTGATTTCTATTGAATTGATGCATTGGTTAATTGCTTGTTACTTGAAAAATTCGATTTTTAGTCTTTTGCCTAATGAACTCGGCGAGTTCCATTGTGGACTCGGCGAGTAGCTTCAACTCGGCGAGCCCAAAGCTTGACTCGGCGAGTCCCAGCGTCAGACAGAGGATAATTCGGGATTTTATTGTTTTTTTTGTCTTGGATTGATATCTAAATCGTTTTATTAAGTATAAATCCAAATTTTAACCTAATTTAATGATTATCCTTGACATAATAATAGATAATTTCAAATCTTGTGAATATTAATTATTTAGATGATAAATATGGACTATTTAAGATTATTTGGTAATTATCTAATGACTAAAATTGAATTAGGTCAAATATAGATAATTATGAAATTAATTGTTTAATTTGATTTATTTTTTATTTGATCCCTATTGTTTTGAAAAGTTCAATATTTATCCCGATAGTTTTGAAATTTGACTTTGATGATTAATAGTTTAATTTAGAAGAATTTAAATTTAAACCCCTAGAATTTTACAAGTTTAAAATTCAACCCTATACTATTATATTATTAAGAGCTTAATAAATATATAAGTAAAATTAAAATGCTAGTCTTACTGTTAGTAGGCCTCATTCACGAAGCCGGTCTATAAGGTGGGTATAAGGTTGTTGCCTATAAAATGGCGCTTAATGGGTGTACACTCACACCCACCGCTTGCTTGACTGGTGGAGGGTCGTTAGCCGAACGGGTAGGATAGGGCAACTCTCTCTCCTCATTAATAAGTATAATGAATCTATAAAGTAACTAAACTATTTTATAAAATTCCCAATCCTAGCTACTTTAGGAAAAGTGAATTGATGCAATCCCATGAAATTGCACTTTGCACCCTTGCTAAGAAGTTAGTGGAGCGTGTGTGGTTTACCGGCACACTAATTGGTTCTAAGCAAAGGTGACAAAGGGTGATTCATTGTTTATCATAATTCGATGGAGCGTGTGTGGTTTACCGGCACATCGAATGGGTGATTGTAACAATGAAGGCACAATGTAGATTTGCATGGTTATTCACACCCGCTTTGTGATCCTCGGCATCCCAGTCACAAACTAGAGGGGCATATCGAGATTTAAACATGCCGTTGAAAAGTTCAATGAATCTCAAAATCTAGGAATTCTCAATAAAACTTAAGGTTATGTTTTCAAGGTGAAGAATTAGTGAATCATCATTCACTTACCTCCAAATTATTTGCATGTTGGATTACGACATCCCTTTTCTAGTATGTAAATAATGTTATTGGGTCCTAGCCCTAATTTTTCATTTTGGGTGTTTAATTAGGGATCCAATTCTAATCAAACTTTGTTCTTTCTAATTGTAGATGTCGAACGCAAACAACGTTGCTGCTAACTCATTCACGTTAATGAGTCTTTTCCAAAAGGTGACCTTCGATGGTACGAACTTTAGCGAATGGATAAGAAACATTCGCATCATTGCACACTACGAGGATAAAGAGTATGTCCTCGACGAAAATCTCGAGAAGGTCAACCCGGAAATCGCTACTCTTGAAGAGATGGCTGTCTTTGAGACACACGAACGTGATGCAACGAAAGTCCATTGCATCATGATAGCCACTATGAACCAAGAATTCCAAAAGTCCTATGAGGACATGTATCCCTATGAAATGCATCAAGACTTGATGAGGAGGTACCACCAAAGCGCGAGGCAAGAGCGTTATGAGATCATCACCAACATGATCACCGCCAAGATGGGAAGTGGAGAATCGTTAACCGTGCACTTGCAAAAGATGCAAAGATATGTTGATCGTCTTCGCAAGTTAAATGTTAACTTTGGGGAGGATTTGGCCATTGACATTGTTCTTCACTCCTTGCCTTCATGCTACAACCAATTTAGGATGACCTACCAGATGAACAAGGAAGAGGTCACCCTAAGCAAACTCCAAGGACTGCTGAGAGCAACCTAAAGGACAAGTCTGTTGCACCAACTCCCGCACCAACCGCTGATATTGTTTTGGCTGTAGGGGCAGGGAAGGGGTAAGAAGAGGAAGGCTCCCTCAAAGAGCCACCGCAAGGGAAAGTCCCAAGATGGTTCTGTTGGGTTTTGAGCATTCTAACACTCCTAAGTGTACATGTAACCCTAAATACCTTGGATCTATCTTTTCTCTATTATACATGCAAATAAGAACTTTCCAAGGTATTATCCTAATCTAGAATACAAACCAATGAATATAACAAGATAGAATACATACCTCTTTGATGTAGAAAGTCTTCATGAAGCTTGAGTTCCTAGTGCCCCAAGTGTGACACCTCAAATGGTTCACACAACACCAAATACACTTGGAATAACTTGAGAGAAACTTGAACACTCCTTGAAATCGTCTAGCCCTCACACTCACACATAGTGCACGATTTCTTGAGTCATGGGATTATTTTATATGGTGGCTATTAGGGTTACACCATGTAACTCATGACTTTACCCATTCCTTATGCTCCATGGATTTTAACCTCCATGGAGCATCCATGGGTCACCCCATGGACTTAGTCCAACATAAGGAATCTTGGATCACAAGCCCACATATATAAGAATGAATGATTTACACAATCAACCCATATATTTAATTAGTCTCCTTTTGATCACTTAATTAATTCCAAATTAATTCTTGATCAATACTAATTAAATAAACTTATTAATATATTAGAACTTATAATATATTAACAAAGCTTAAGTGTTATTTCTCTCATTTTAGTCTATCCAAATGCATGATGCCATGCAACCCAAATGGACCATGCTGGGTCGGGTCAAGTCTTACCAACTATAGTTATGGACTTAGACATTAATCCAACAGTCTCCCACTTGGATAAGTCTAAAACTATTATTGCGTATGACTTCAAGAACTGACTGGCAGTCGTAGCTCTCAAAAGCTTCTGTCGAACTTTGACCTTGTAGATGAACTCTGACCTTTGTCAATGACTTGTCCATTAGATAAGGGATCATATATTCCTCCATTCTAAATATCATATGGACTGAGACAAGGATTATAATCATTCTCTCTATCCATTTGTTGTTTCCTGATTTCCGATTCATGACGACTGACTGATTGAGCAAATCAAATCTGTCCTGGCTTGGCCAAGCACTCACATGTGTCGTCATTAAATCATCAAGGGGCCCACAGATATCGCTTTTACCCCGAAGGTAAAAGTAATGGATAAACTTCGACTCATATGGCTTGTTCTACTACTTGTTGAATCATACACAAAGGCACGTTTTATAACACCGAGTTACCGAATGCGTTTTCGTGCAATCAATGTACAACCAAATCATAGTAACAACTCATATCTCTAGGTTTGAAGAATATAAGATATTATCATCTCATGATCACTCATGATAAAATCCATGAAGTGATTCCAATGAGCGCGGGTTGAATCCAATACTCAGAACTTATGAGCACTCATGAGTGTTGTAGCCCTTTGTCCAACATCTTAGACCTCTACAAGCCAACCCATGACAGTCTTGATTCATATCTACTTCCAACATATGACCCCTATGGATGGTTTGAATAACTTAGTCATTCCGGAAGAATAACCTAGTTTATTCTAGAAGTCAAAACATGCAAAATGAAACACAAGAATAATTGAATCCAATATGGTATCAAAACCTATGAACATAAATAAAACACCTTTTATTTATCACCATATGATTACACATTGTTCATTGTATATTGTTTCAGCTATCAACTTTATTCTTGAATTTAAAACAATAGTTGTCCCATGCTCCAAGCATGTACACTATGTTTTCTAAACACTAGTCATGTCATACACCAAGTATGCATACTATGTTTGTCTATGATCTTTAATTTGTGAAATAGATCAATTGAACACAACTACAATGATCCTCTTTTCACAATCCCAAATCCTTACTGCAAATGCAAAAATTCCAAATTCATGCGATTTACTAAAATCTGTTAGATTCTAAAACTTATATGCATTGATCCTCTTGTAATGATTATGCACAAAGTCACAAGGACTTGACAACAAACATTACAAAGTATTCCAAAGGAGATCAACTCCTTGGAAACATCCTTATTGCATTAAGTTTCCTTAATCTTAAACAAATTGAAAATTCTAACTTTGAAACATTTGCAGATTCCATTTTGACTATCACTTCTGAACAAGAGTTGCCTCCTTACAGATTATGTCAATATGGTCCTTCCAGAATTATCACTATACTTCCAACTGTCCTTGAGCAACCAATATTTGGTAAACCTTATATTGTCCTCGACAGTTGTTTAATCCTTTTAGTCATATCTAGTTCTAAACCTTTTCCCTTCTTAATGCCCCAGGCATTTGGAAAATTTTAGAAAGGATGAATATAGCACATGTAATCGATCCTATATCCGAAGCATATGGGACACGATTCATGATGTCTCACATAAAGACTAAACCAGTCTTTTGCTATAACATTTCCATTTCTATTTGCCAAGTTCTCATAATTCAGATTATGAAAAGGGATGTCGTAATCATAATTGAATTTTAGAACACAAATAATGGACCCATATACAGAATTTTCTTATGTTGAGCCATTCCAACATGAAATTCATATATATATATATATATATATATATATATATATATATATATATATATATATATCCTTGACTAAATACGATTAAAACCTCAATCTAAGCTTTTAGATTTGAGATGAAGTATAATTTCCTCTCCCTTAATTATAGCAAAACAACTCTTTCCCAATTGAAACTTTTGTTTTCTATAATTAACATTGCTAACTTGCAATACTTATCATAATTATCATGCTCCCACTAACATGATGATTATTAGCATGACACTTATGCTCCCACTAGCTTTGACATGTACTTAGAAATCAGCTGACTTTCTTACCAAAGTTCAGATTTCTTATACTAGATTGTTTTTATAAAACTTTATCAAAATCATCACCTTCCCTTAGATAGCTCATAGGTGTGTCTAAACAATTATGAAGAGGGATTCCGTAATCATAATGGTTAGACCTTTTTGCCACTTCTCACAAGTACAGGTTAGTATGTCGGTTAACCACACATGCTCCACTAACGACTTTGAGAATGCAAATATCGCAATTGCTATCTAGCTAGAAACTACTTAGTGAAAGTGTTTCCTCACCATCATTTTCATGAATCGGAGAGAAACCTTATGAAACTTAGATTTTTATGGTGTATGAGTTCCTACCCATATGAATTTGTCAAAACCATAATCACAAGACAAGGATAATGACAAATCCAAACTCATATGGATTGAACTCAATCTTAATTTCGTGCCACCTGGCAGCTCAAGGGCCTGCCATTGCTTCCAAGTTGTTGTGCAACCAATTGAGAACTCTAAAAACTCATATGCAAAGCCAAATTTAACTGGAATGGGCACAGAATATGTCAACATGATAGGTTATAAACCTCAAGTCGTGTGCTAGTGAAGAACTTCAGGTTTTATTCTTGATTAGTTCTTGAGAGTTTCAAGACCTTTAAGACTCCCACTGTCCTCTTGACCTATAAGACTCCCTTGTCAAACATCTAAGAGATAGTGCAGATTCTAATCAAGACAAACACTTCACATAATTGGCCTTAGTTGGTCTTTGTTTTATCCAAAACATCACAACTTACCAATTTCAAATGTACAAGATTACGAAACTTTTACTCTTACATTTGACAAGTGTTTTAAACCTTCTTTAAGACATGTCACTCAAATTACAATCTTGGAGTATGACTCTAAGACTTGTATTGGAACGAAGTATGACTCATCTTCTTGATTTAACCATTTCAACAATTCAAGATTCCTCGTCTTAGTCATAAGAATGCACTAAGATTTCCTTAGAGAACTAATTGTGCTATGGTTTCTTAATCATTAAGATGATCACAAAACTGATACTAAAGTACTCTCCCATCTTTTCAGATTTGAGAAACTTTTATCCTTCTGCCTAATTTGATTCTTCTTATTCGCTCTGCCATACATTGGAACCTTTTCCAATGTCTCAGAGTTACACTTAAGCTTGTAAGTATAATCGTATTTACTAAGCTTTAGTAAACCATGACGAATAGTCTTATCGATCTTTTGTGGTGGACTTGACCAGTGCACAAGAATGTGTACTCGATCCCTTAGTCCTTCACTTGACTCACACATCCATGTGAACAAGTAGTTAGTCTTAATTTTTTTTCAATGCTTGAAAGTTCTCATTCATCATGCTATACAACTTGCATGATTCCAAGTTTCTATCCAACTGAAACTTGGGTGATGAGAATCTTTCCTTATTTGGTAAATCTAGACACTACCACAAATGAAAGAACCAAATTCACTTTCCAATATTGCTATCAGCGGAATCTTATAAGCAACAACTTTTCACAAATTTCTTTATAAGGATACTTAAAATAAATAAAATCAAAACCTTTTTCTTTTATTTTAAAACTTTGCGGAAAACTTATCCTTACAATCCATATGAAAACCTTGTTGTTATCTATTCCTAAGCCAAAATTCTGATCACCTAACCATGCGATTGAAATCCATCTTCGCGATCAGAATCAGCATGCACTTAATAGAGTTAGACAATGGACTTTACCTGAAGTAGAGCCAAACTTATTGACTTTAACATCCTTAGGTAAATTTGGCAGCTTCGCAACCAATGCCCCTTCCTTTGGAAATAGTTACCTATGGACCCTTGATAATGGGACTATCTCAGAATTAGCCTCTCTCTTTACCATTTGGTCAACCGAGTTGACTATGACCGATCCCTTTCCATTGGAAAAAGAGAGCTTTATTGGATATCCAATGTCATTATTGTCAATGTCCACAAGTTTTAGGAAGTTGATCTTAAGAAATAGATAAGATCATTAAGGGTCTTGTCATAGTCTGTTTCATAGGAGTCCCAAAGGAACTCACTATGTGACTTAGAAAGTAGTTCAGGCACCAACTTTCTCAACACTTTGACACCCAACTCTCTCGGCTTGTCGATATGTGACTACATCTCCAAGATGTGATCACACATAGACCTTTGCTTGCCAATAGGGCTTGAGTGACCTTAAAATTTTCAAGAACTTGTGGGTTAGGGAGAATAATTGGAGTAGGTGAAAGAAGTATGATTTCCATGGGACATCATCTTCATTTAGGAAAGCTTGTTTCAAGAGATTTAGGAAGATCATAAATGTCTAAACCATACTTCTTTTTGGGAGATATTCAAGATAGTTGATTTAAAGTCCTTAATATGACACCCAATATGAAATATTAAGGCCAGGACCCAACAAACTATTTTATAACTTAGAAGAGGGATGTTGTAATCCAAGCTATAAAATATTCGAAGGTAGGTGAATGACGATTCACCAATTTCCACCAAGATAAACGAAATGTATTATTAGGTTTTAATTGGTTTTTGAAACTCCTAGATCTTTGAGATTCATTGAACTTTTCAATGGCATGTTTCAATCTCGAGTGTGCCCTTTAGGTTTTGTGACTGGGATGCCGAGGATCACAAAACAAGGTGTGAAGTAGCCATGCAAATTACTTGGTACCCTTAAGTGTTTACCCCTCAATCGATGTGTCGGTTAACCACACACGCTCCATAAATACTATGATAAACATTAAGTTACCCTTTGCCTACCTTGTTAAATACGAGTTATTTTGCCGGTTAACCACACACGCTCCACTAACCGACTTAAACAAAGTGCAAAGTGTAATTTCATGGATTAGCACCTTATTCACATTTTCCTAAGTAACTAAGATTAGGTATTTATAAGAGTTTAGTTACTTAGCATTTATCATTAATACTTTTAATGAAGGGAGAATTCTAGTCCTTGTCCTACCCGTTCGGCTAACGACCCTCCACCGGTCAAGGAAGCGGTGGGTGAGAGCGGACACCCATTAAACTGCCATTTTATAGGCAGTAACCTTATACCCCCTTATAGACCGGCTTCGTGAATGAGGCATACTAACGGTAAGACTGACTTTACTCTTATACATATATATAAATATTATTAACTTATAATATTATAAAGTATAAGGGTTGAATTTTAACTTCTAAAATTCTAAGGGCTAACCTGGAATTAAAGTATTCATGGGGAAAACTTTACAAATTCCAAAACTTGAGGGCAAGTTTTGAAACTATTCAAAACTCTTGGATTTTCATAACTTATGAGTTTAATTAAAGTTTTAAAAACTTTAATGAAGTGACTCTTGAACATCCATAACTTGAGGACAAGTTATGGAGTCATAAAACAATTTAATGAGGAAAAAGACTCTTCATTTTGTAACCTATGGCAACTTTTATGAGTTGTAAGATTCATAAATGAGACTTATAAGTTACATAAACACATTTTATGAACTTCTTTTAGATTAATTTGGATTAAAACCAACTATCACATAATTTTATTCATTAATCTAAATTCACTCATAAAACAAGGTAACACAAAAAACTTTTGGTGATCCATAACTTATTCTTAAGTTATGGAATCCTTTAAAACATTAACACCAAATTTTGTAACTCCATAAAAACTTTGAATCAGTTTTTTTTAAAACCTTTTCATATCCATAACTTATGGAGGTTTCAAAAAATAAAACTCTTTAGATCAAACTTTTAAAACTAATAAAATAATCATATCATTTTATCTTTTATTAAATTTGACCTAATTCAACTCATAAAGCAAATTATTCAAATTTTACAAATAATTAGTTTTTCACAAGAACAAGTAATTATCTTAAAATTTGACAAACTTCATGTTTTTTTTTTCCTTTTTTTTATCAACTTTGAAAATAAAATATTTGCATCAATATAACAGAAAACAATCCGTGGCTCTGATACCACTGTTGGGTTTTGAGCATTCTAACACTCCTAAGTGTACATGCAACCCTAAATACCTTGGATCTATGTTTTCTCTATTATACATGCAAATAAGAACTTTCCAAGGTATTATCCTAATCTAGCATACAAACCAATGAATATAACAAGATAGAATACATACCTCTTTGATGTAGAAAGTCTTCATGAAGCTTGAGTGCCTAGTGCCCCAAGTGTGACACCTCAAATGGTTCACACAACACCAAATACACTTGGAATAACTTGAGAGAAACTTAAACACTCCTTGAAATCGTCTAGCCCTCACACTCACACATAGTGCATGATTTCTTGAGCCATGGGATTCTTTTATATGGTGGCTATTAGGGTTACACCATGTAACTCATGACTTTACCCATTCCTTATGCTCCATGGATTTTAACCTCCATGGAGCATCCATGGGTCACCCCATGGACTTAGTCCAACATAAGAAATCTTGGATCACAAGCCCACATATATAAGAATGAATGATTTACACAATCAACCCATATATTTAATTAGTCTCATTTTGATCACTTAATTAATTCCAAATTAATTCTTGATCAATACTAATTAAGCAACCTTATTAATATATTAGAACTTATAATATATTAACAAACCTTAAGTGTTATTTCTCTCATTTTAGTCTATCCAAATGCATGATGCCATGCAACCCAAATGGACCATGCCGGGTCGGGTCAAGTCTTACCAATTATAGTTATGGACTTAGACATTAATCCAACAGGTTCCTCTTCTAGTGGGACCAAGGTTGATCCTGCTAATCCCAACCCAAAGGAGGCAGAGTGCCATCATTGCCACAAAATAGGGCATTGGAAGAGAAGCTGCCCGGAATATCTGCAAGCCATCAAGGATGGAAAGATCAAGCCATCTTTTGTAGGTATATACACAATTAAATCTAATCATTCATCTCATACTATTTCTTGGGTTCTTGATACAGGATGTGGTTACCACATTTGTTCTGAATTGCAGGGACTAAGAAGAGATAGAGATGTGCAGCAAGGAAGAATAAATCTAATCATGGGAAACAGAAGATCGTCACCTGTCACCAAGATTGGAGTGTATTCTTTAGTGCTTAGTAATGGATTAGGTTTAGATTTAAATAATTGTTGCTACTTGCCAGATATGGAAAGAAACATCATTTCGTTTCATGGTTTGTTTAGACAAGGATTTAGATATTCGTTTAATAATATGAATGGTTCTATTTATGCTTATCTAAATGGTGTTTTATGCTTTGAAGCAATGCCTTGTAATGGAATTTATGAAACTGTTATGGTTGTAGATAACCTAGGAAATGATGTGTTGTGTATGGATTCTTCCAATAGTGTGGATAAAGCATCTTTGTGGAATTGTCGTATTGGACATGTAAACAAGAAACGCATAGCCCAACTCCAAAAGGATGGAGTGTTGGAGTCATTCGACCTTAGGAAAGATGACACGTGCGAATCTTGTTTGCTTGGAAAGATGACCAAGTCACCCTTCACTGGCGCTTGTGAGAGGGGTGAGGGTTTATTGGATCTCATACATACCGATGTATGTGGGCCCTTTAGATTTAGCACAAAGGATGGGAACCTCTTCTATGTGACTTTTACCGATGATTATAGTATATATGGGTATATCTACTTAATCAAGCACAAGTCAGAAACGTTTGAAAAGTTCAAAGAATTCAAAAATGAAGTGGAGAATCAATTGGGCAGGAAAATGAAGATGCTTCGATCCGATCAAGGAGGAGAGTACCTAAGTCTTGAATTCCACGACTATCTCAAGGAATGCAGAATAATTTCGCAATTGACGCCAACTAGGACACCGCAGTTGAATGGTGTGGCAGAAAGGCACAATCGAACCTTGTTAGACATGGTTCGTTCTATGATGAGTCGTGCTTCACTACCTATCTCATTTTGGGGGTATGCCTTAGAGACTGCCACCCATATCCTTAACCGAGTCCCTACAAAGAAGGTTACCAAAACACCTCACGAGATGTGGACAGGGAAAGCTCCCTCGTTAGCACACATCAAGGTTTGGGGTTGTGAAGTTTTCGTAAGACGAGAGACTCACGACAAGCTTGAACCTCATAGTGAGCGATGTATTTTCATCGGCTACCTGTAGAAATCCTTTGGATATCTCTTCTATAGACCGAGTGACAATGTTGTCTTCGTTGCGAGGAGAGGGGTTTTCCGAGAGCAAGAACTCATAAGCCAAGGAGACAGTGGGAGGCAAGTCGATCTTGAAGAAATTCAAGAGTCAAGCGATGAAGGAACCTCTAACGCTGGCGCTCAACCCGAGGAGGAAACTCCGGTTGAACCCATTGACCAATCCTTACCTCTTAGACGTTCCGAAAGAGTTAGAGTTCAACCCCAGTTAAATGACTTTCATATTACTACCGAAGGGGACACGTATATTAGTGACAGTACACTAGTAAACCTAGATGAACCTAACAGCTATAAGGAAGCCATGGCAGGCCCAGAGTCTGCTAAATGGAAAGAGGCAATGGACAGCGAGATTAAGTCCATGTATGACAACCAAGTTTGGAATTTGGTTGACAATGTGCCCGGACGTAAGACAGTTGGGTGCAAATGGATCTTCAAGATGAAGACCGACGTGGATGGGAATGTGCACACGTATAAGGCACGACTAGTGGCGAAGGGCTTACTCAGACTCCCGGAGTTGACTATGATGAGACCTTCTCACCAGTTGCTAAGATAAAATCTATTAGGGTGATGCTAGCCATTGCCGCATTTCATGATTATGAGATATGGCAAATGGATGTCAAAATTGCTTTCCTTAATGGGAAGTTGGCTGAGGATGTTTACATGGCTCAGCCAGAGGGTTTTGTCGATCTGAAGCATCCAAATAGAGTGTGCAAGCTTGAGAAGTCCATTTATGGACTTAAGCAAGCATCTCGCAGATGGAATCTTTGCTTTGATGAGAAAGTCAAAGAGTTTGGATTTGTACGAAGCGAAGATGAATCATGTGTATATGTCAAAGCCAGTGGGAGCATAGTTAGGTTTCTCGTTTTGTATGTCGATGACATACTGCTCATAGGAAACGACATCCCGACTCTACAAGAGGTAAAGTCCTGGCTCGGGAAGTGCTTCGCTATGAAGGACCTCGGAGAGGCTTCCTATATATTGGGAATAAGGATAGTGAGAGAAAGAAGTAAGAGACTAATAGGACTTAGTCAGAATACTTACTTAGATAAGGTACTAAAACATTTTAGTATGGAAAACTCGAAGAAGGGAGAACTACCGATACAAAGTAATACAAATTTGAGTAAGACTCAAAGTCCGAGTACCGAAGCCAAAATAGCTTATATGAGCCGAGTACCTTACGCTTCCGCAGTTGGCTCAATCATGTATGCTATGACTTGTACTCGTCCTGATGTGGCCTTTGCTTTGAGCATGGTCAGTAGATATCAAGGGAATCCTGGAAGAGCGCATTAGATTGCGGTCAAGAACATCCTTAAGTACCTTCGAAGGACCAAGGAATGGTTTCTAGTCCTCGGAGGGAGTGATGACTTAAAGGTGCGAGGGTATAATGACGCCAGTTTCCAGACCAACAGGGACAACTACCGTTCGCAGTCAGGATGAGTATTTACCCTTAATGGAGGAGCGATAACTTGGAAAAGTTCCAAACAGGAAATTGTAGATGACTCAACGTGTGAATCAGAGTACATTGCAGCAAGCGAAGCGTCAAAAGAGGCAATATGGTTGAAGAACTTCATTGGCGATCTTGGAGTTGTGCCTTCTATAAAGGAGCCCATGGAAATTTTCTGTGATAATGAAGGAGCGGTTGCCTTGACCAAGGAACCGAGGGATCATGGTATATCTCGGCATATCGACAGAAAATATCACTTTATTAGACATCGAGTAGAAGAAGGACACCTCGTGGTTAAGAGGATATCATCATAAGATAACCCAGCAGATCCGCTTACGAAGGGACGAAGTAGGGTTAAGCACTTGCAGCATGCTAGGAGTATTGGGCTGAAGGATGATATTAGTTTAGATTAGATAGTTTTAGAAACATGAAATAGGTAAATGTAATTGACATTTGATGATTAAATAAAAGAGTATTGTTTATAAGTAAAGTTACTATCTCATGTTAATTGTTTAGCTATTGTTTCACTTTGCATGTTTTGACTTCCTGAATAATTGAGTTATTAAGAATAATCGAATTATTCGAATGGTCCACAATCGTTCATATATTGGAAGTAGGTATGAATGAAGATTGTCATGAATTGGTGTGTAGATTGTCTAAATGGTATTAGACATAGCAAAGGTTTGCTGCAACGTTCATGAGTGCTTATGAACAAGTTTTGAGCATTGGAATAAACCCACGCTTGTTGGAATCACTTTGGGGTGATCGCAAGACGATAATATCATATGGTCTTAAAACCTAGATATATGGTTTATTATTTACTAATTGGTTGTACATTGATAATGCGAAACCGCATCAGTAAATTGATGTCATAAAACACATTGTTGTGTATAGTTGATTAGTCGATAAGTAGATGCATATAAGTCAAAGTTTATCTGTTACTTTTATCCTAAGAGGGTAAAAGCGATATCACGGCCGCTCGATGATTTGATTTGACTTATGTGTCGGGCCCGGTCAGGACTGAATTGATGTGTTCAATTAAGCTCTATGTCAAATAAATCTGAGATCGATAAAATAGTTGTTGGACAATAAGTATGACAATGTTTCATGAAATCGTCTGCACGATATCAAATAGAGGACTGTACGATCCCTTATCTAAAGGACAGGTTACTGATTAGATCAGAGTTGATAGCGTCTTTGAGAGCTACGATTGCTGATCGGATTGTGTTTGCATTTATAGTTACTAGACTTATCCAAGTGGGAGACTGTTAGATTAGTGTCTAAGGCTGTAACTATATTTGGTAAGTACTTGACCCGATTGTGCATGGTCCTTTGGGGTTACCTTCACCATAGCAACTTGATAGGATGATTTGTTAAGAGAGAAGAAATATTATTGTTAATATATTATGAGAATAATATATTAAAGGAATAATAATATTATTTGATTAATATAAGTCATAAATTAATTAGGAATTAATTTGGTGACTTAAAGAGATTAATTGAAGAAAGGGGTATAAACTGTCAAATGTGTGATAGTTGTATTTTGAGCTAAGAATCCTTATGGATATGGGTTGGACGATTTTAGGGATGTGGATCACCTAGAAATCGTCCAAGGCTTATCTTGGAAGGATATTGGATTGCTTTGAGGCTAAGTTATCCAATTAGTGTTTTAGGGTGAAACCCTAGGAGCTCACAGTATAAATAGACCCTTGGGGTTGTGGAAATCGACACCTTTGTTATTGGAGTAACCCTAGAGCCAATTTCCCTCTTACATACCTCTCTAAAATCATCTTCTTGCTAGTTGGTGTCTGTAAGCCATTAGAGGAGTGACAACTGTGACTCTAAGCTCCAAGGAGAAGAAGGTTTCAAGCAAGTAACTCAAGGTACAATTCTAGATCTGTTTTCATATGTTTTGATTGTTAGTTTACATTAGATCTAGCCATGAAAGTCTTGGATATATTGCATGTTCAATTAGAGAAACCTAGATCCAAGCAATTAGGGTTTGCATGTGCACATAGGAAAGTTCTTATGGCTCAAACCCATCATTTTGCTCATGATTGTCCACAGCCAGACAGAAGATTAAATAATGACAGGACAATAGTTGTAGTTGGGAACAATCGAATTGGTTCTCAGGTCAACAACGAGAAGGCTATGTTGCACAATCGTTTGAGTGGGAGGATAAGATGTGGGCCCTGAACTTATCTGGACCTGAAAATGCACACCTGGCACAAGTTAGTGATGATGCTCCGGCAGGGATTGTTACAGCTGAAGATCAAATGATGGAGTTGTAGTTTGAATTGATGGTATCTTCTTCTCTTGAACCTAATAAAAACGAGGTAAGTCTACCCTCATGCTCCCAAGCGTGTATTGATTATGTTAAAATTCTTCATGAGAAAATTGAGAAATTAGGTAGCGAAGTAGAGAACCTTAAAATTCTCCGTGAACTTAACGACTCACTAAAAAGGGAAGTAGAAGACCTTAGATATGAAGGTTACCAACTCAGAAACGGTCAAAAACCTCTTAAAGCCCATTTAGAATCTAAAATAAAGGGCCCTAGGAGACTTCAGAAAGACTATAGTAATAAATGCGAAAATTATGACTATATAATGAAACAGAACACTGAACTAGTGGCTGAAATTGAATCATTAAAGGGAAATTTTGAAACTACTTATTTAGACTTTAGAAAATTTGATGTGTCGTGTGAGGTAGTTGCAAATATGATAGATCACTGCATGCAATTTAAAAGAAATCAGTCAAAGGGTCTAGGGTATAATCAAGTGCCTCCTCCTTTCAATCATACATATCAGTTTCATCCCCTGTCCAAAGAAGAGATTGCCAATGAACCATTCATGGTTTTGTTGGAATAGTGTCTAAGGCTGCAACTATATTAGGCAAGTATTTGACCCGGTTGTGCATGGTCCTTTTGGGTTGCCTTCACCATAGCAACTTGATAGGATGATTTATTAAGAGAGAGTAAATATTATTAATATATTATGGGAATAATATAAAGAATAATATATTGTTATTTGATTAATATAAGTCATAGAATTAATTGGAATTAATTTGGTGACTTAAAGAGGTTAATTAAATAAAGGGGTATAAAACTATCAATTGTTTGATAGTTAAGCTTTAGACTATAAATCCTTATAGATATATAGTGGACGGATTCTAGAAGCTAGGATAGCTTCAAAATCGTCCAATGACTTATCTAAGGAAAGGATTTGGATAGCCTTAAGAGAAGATTATCCAATTAGGGTTTAGGTTGTAACCCTTAAGGAGTCTACAAGTATAAATAGACCCCATGGGCAAGGGAAATCGGCACCTCACCTAAAGTAAGAGAACCCTGGCTGATTTCCTCCCCTCTCCTCTCTCCTAAATCATCTTCCTTGCTATTGGTGTTTGTAAGCCATTAGAAGAGTGACAATTGTGACTCTAGAAGCTCCAAGACTACAAGATCAACAAGGAACTCAAAGGTATGGTTATAGATCTGTTTCAATGTTGTTATTTAACCTAATTAGCCATTAGAAGTCTTGGATTCAAAGCATGTTTATTTAGAAAGCCTAGATCCAAGCATTAGGGTTTTGCATGCGCACATAGGAAAGTTCTTATGGCTAAAACCCATCAGTGGTATCAGAGCCTGGTTTGGTTTTCTTTAAATTGTTGCTTGATTATCTGAAACAAACCTGCAAAATTCGATTTTTTGGTTTCTGAGTCATGGACTCGGCGAGTAGGCCTGACTCGGCGAGTCCCTTTGTGCACTCGGCGAGTCCAGGCGTCAGGAATGGCCAGATTTGGGATTTTTTCATAATTATCTTATGGAAACTTACCTTAATCATAATAGATCAACCTAAATCCGATTTTTTGATATATATGACTATTATCTTGATCTAGTTAAAGGTATTTATCAACTAATAAAATATTTAATTTCCTTATATGATAATTAATTAATTATTTTAATTATTTTGGTAATTATCTTTCAAAGAAATCTTGAATAAAATCAAATATAGATAATTAGGATATTAATTGTTAATTGGAATGATTTGTTATTTGATCCTCTATGTTTTAAATGTTTAAAACTTGCCCTCAAGTTTTGAAATTTATATTTGTGATTAAAAGTTTTAATTTAGACAACTTAAATTTCAAAACCTAGATTTTAAAAGGTTTAAAATACAACCCTATACTAATATGATATTACTAGAATAATATATATATATATATATATATATATATATATATATAACTAAATGCTAGTCTTACCGTTAGTAGGCCTCATTCACGAAGCCGATCTATAAGGTGGGTATAAGGTTGCGGCCTATAAAATGGCGCTTAATGGGTGTACACTCACACCCACCGCTTGCTTGATTGGTGGAGGGTCGTTAGCCGAACGGGTAGGATAGGGCAACCTCATCCTCTCATTAAAAAGTATAATAAGTAATACAAAGTAACTACACAATTTTTTAAAATTTCCCAATCTTAGTTACTGTAGGAAAAGTGAATTGATGCAATCCCATGAAATTACACTTTGCACCCTTGCCAAGAAGTTAGTGGAGCGTGTGTGGTTTACCGGCACACTAATTGGTTCTAAGCAAAGGTGGCAAAGGGTGATTCATTGTTTATCATAGTTCGATGGAGCGTGTGTGGTTTACCGGCACATCGAATAGGTGATCATTACAATGAAGGCACCATGTGAATTTGCATGGTAATTCACACCCGCTTTGTGATCCTTAGAATCCCAATCACAAACAAGAGGGGCATATCGAGATTTAAACATGCCATTGAATAGTTTCAATGAATCTCATCCAAACCTAGGAATTCTCAATACACTTAGGACTAATAGTTTAAGTTTTGTGATGGAGAATTAGTGAATCGTCATTCACTTACCTTCAATTTATTTGCATGTTAGATTACGGCATCCCTTTTCTAGTATGTAAATGTTATTGTTGGATCCTAGCCCTAATTTTTCTTATTGGGTGATAATTAGGGATTCTTGTTCTAATCTATCTTTGTCCTTTTTCTTTTGTAGATGTCGAACGCAAACAACGCTGCTGCTACTTCTTTCACGTTGATGAGCCTTTGCCAAAAGGTCACCTTCGATGGAACGAACTTTAGCGAATGGATAAGGTACATTCGCACCATTGCTCGCTATGAGGATAAGGAGTATGTCCTCGACGAGAAGCTCGAGAAGATCAACCCCGAAATCGCTACTCCGGCCGAAATCACCGCTTTTGAGACTCATGAGCGAGATGCAACGAAGGTACATTGCATCATGATTGCCACCATGAACTCCGAATTCCAAAAGTCCTACGAGGACATGTACCCGTACGAGATGCACCAAGACTTATTGGAGAGATACCACCAGAACGCGAGACAAGACCGTTATGAGATTTTCACCAACATGATTTCCACTAAGATGGGTCATGGAGAATCTCTTACCGTGCACCTGCAAAAGATGCAAAGGTATGTCGACCGCCTTTGTAAGTTAAATGTTGACTTTGGAGAAGACTTGGCGATCGACATGGTGCTTCACTCTTCGCCTCCGATGTACAACCAATTTAGGATGACCTACCACATGAACAAAGAAGAGGTCACCCTAAGTAAGCTCCAAGGTCTCCTAAGGGTTGTTGAGAGCAACCTCAAGGACAAGTCTGGTGCACCAACTCCCAATCAACCCGCTGCTCCTGTTTTGGCAATTGGGCAAAGAAGGGGTAAGAAGAGGAAGGCTCCGTCTAAGAGCTACCGCAAGGGAAAGTCCCGAGATGGTCTATTGCACCAACTCCCAATCCGCCTGCTGCTCCTGTCTTGGCTATTGGTCAAGGAAAGGGAAAGAAGAGGAAGGCTTCATCGAAGAACTATCGCAAGGTCAAAGCCCGAGATGGTGCCTCTTCTAGTGGGACCAAAGTTGATCCTGCTAAGCCCTGTCCTAACCCGAAGGAGGCAGAGTGCCACCACTGCCATAAGATAGGACATTGGAAGAGAAGCTGCCCAGAGTACCTGCAAGAAATCAAAGAAGGAAAGATCAAGCCATCTTTCGCAGGTATATATACAATTAAATCTAACGATTCTAATCATGCTATTTCTTGGGTTCTTGATACCGGTTGTGGTTATCACATTTGTTCTAATGTGCAGGGACTAAGAAGAAGTAGGGATGTGGAGCAAGGAAGGATCAATCTAATCATGGGGAACAGAAGATCGTCGCCTGTGACCAAGATTGGAGTGTATTCTTTAGTGCTTAGGAATAATTTGTGTTTAGATTTGAACAATTGTTGCTATTCGCCAGAAATGGCTAGAAACATCATTTCGTTTCATGGTTTATATAGACAAGGATTTAGATTTTCTTTTAATAATGAGAATGGTTCTATTTTGGCTTATCTAAATGGTGTCTTTTACTTTGAAGCTATACCATGTAATGGAATATATGAAACTGTTATGATTGTTGATAACTTAGGAAATGATGTTTTAAATATAGATTCTTCCACTAGTATGGATAAAGCATCCTTGTGGCATTGTCGTCTTGGACATGTCAACAAGAAACGCATAGCCCAACTCCAAAAGGATGGAGTGTTGGAGTCATTCGACCTTAGGGAAGATGACACATGCGAGTCTTGTTTACTTGGAAAGATGACTAAATCACCCTTCACGAGTACGTGTAAAAGGGGTGAGGGTCTATTGGACCTAATACATACCGATGTATGTGGACCGTTTAGATCAACCACGAAGGATGGAAACCGCTTCTACGTGACCTTTACCGATGATTATAGTAGATATGGGTATATCTATTTAATCAAGCAAAAGTCAGAAACCTTTGAAAAGTTCAAAGAGTTCAAGAATGAAGTGGAGAATCAATTGGGCAGGAAAATCAAGATGCTTTAGTCCGATCGAGGAGAAGAGTACCTAAGTCTTGAATTCCACGATTATCTCAAGGAGTGTGGAATAGTTTCGCAATTGACGCCTCCTAGGACACCGCAGTTGAATGGTGTGGCAGAAAGGTGTAATCGAACCTTATTGGATATGGTTCGCTCTATGATGAGTCATGCTTCACTACCTATCTCTTTTTGGGGGTATGCCTTAGAGACTGCCGCCCATATCCTTAATCGAGTCCCTACTAAGAAGGTTGCCAAAACACCTCACGAGATGTGGACAGGGAAAGCTCCCTCGTTGGCCCTTATCAAGGTTTGGGGTTGCGAGGCTTTCGTAAGACGAGATATTCACGACAAGCTCGAACCTCGAAGTGAGCGATGCATTTTCATCGGCTACCCGCAGACATCCTTTGGATATCTCTTCTATAGACCGAAGGACAATGTTGTCTTCGTTGCGAGGAGAGGAGTTTTCCGAGAGCGAGAACTTATAAGCCAAGGAGACAGTGGGAGGCAAATCGAACTTGAAGAGATTCAAGAGTCGATAGACGAAGGAACCTCTACCGCTGGCACTCAACCCGAGGAGGAAACTCCGGTTGAACCGATTGACGAATCCTTACCTCTTAGACGTTCCGATAGAGTTAGAGTTCATCCCCAGTTTTATGGTTTTCATATTACTACCGAAGGGGACACGTATATTAGTGATGGTACACTAATAAATCTTGATGAACCTAATAGCTATAAGGAAGCCATGGCAGGCCCGGAGTCTGCAAAGTGGAAAGAGGCGATGGATAGCGAGATCCAATCCATGTATGGAAACCAAGTTTGGAATTTGGTTGATTATGTGCCCGGATGTAAGACCGTTGGGTGCAAATGGATCTTCAAGAAGAAGACCGACGTGGATGGAAAAGTACACACATATAAAGCGCGATTGGTTGCGGAGGGCTTTACTCAAACTCCCGGAGTTGACTATGATGAGACCTTCTCACCAGTTGCGAAGATTAAATTTATTAGAGTGATGCTAGCAATTGCCGCATTTCATGATTATGAGATTTGGCAAATGGATGTCAAGACCGCTTTTCTTAACGGAAAGTTGGCTGAGGATGTTCACATGGCTCAGCCAGAGGGGTTTGTGGATCCGAAGCATCCGAATAGAGTGTGTAAGCTTGAGAAGTCCATTTATGGACTTAAGCAAGCGTCTCGCAGATGGAATCTTTGCTTCGATGAGAAAGTCAAAGAGTTTGGATTTGTACGAAGTGAAGACGAATCTTGTGTATATGTCAAAGCCAGTGGGAGTATAGTAAGCTTCCTCGTTCTATATGTCGATGACATATTACTCATAGGAAACGACGTCCCGACTTTGCAGGAGGTTAAGTCCTGGCTCGGGAAGTGCTTCGCTATGAAGGACCTCGGAGAGGCTTCTTACATTTTGGGTATAAGGATAGTAAGAGAAAGAAGTAAGAGACTAATTGGACTTAGTCAGAATACTTACTTGGATAAAGTACTAAAACGATTTAGTATGGAAAACTCGAAGAAGGGAGAATTACCGATACAAAGTAATGCCAAATTGAGTAAGTCTCAAAGTCCGAGTACCGAAGCTAAGATAGCATAAATGAGCCGAGTACCATACGCTTCCGCAGTTGGCTCAATCATGTACGCTATGACTTGTACTCGCCCTGATGTAGCCTTCGCTTTGAGCATGGTTAGCAGATATCAGGGGAATCCTGGCAGAGCACATTGGATTGCAGTGAAGAATATCCTTAAGTACCTTCGGAGGACGAAGGAATGGTTCTTAGTCCTCGGATGGAGTGATGACTTGAAGGTGCGAGGGTACAGTGACGCCAGTTTTCAGATCGACAGGGACAACTACCGTTCGCAGTCGGGCTGGGTCTTTACCCTAAATGGAGGAGCAGTGACATGGAAGAGTTCCAAACAGGAAACCGTAGCTGATTCAACGTGCGAATCAGAGTACATTGCAGCGAGCGAAGCGTCGAAGGAGGCAATATGGCTAAAGAACTTCATCAATGATCTTGGAGTTGTACCTGCCATAAAGGAGCCCATTGAGATTTTCTGTGATAACGAAGGAGCGGTTGCCTTGACCAAGGAACCGAGGGATCATGGTAGATCAAGACATATCGACAGAAAATATCATTTCATTAGACATCGTGTAGAAGAAGGACAACTCGTAGTGAAGAGGATATCATCAGAAGATAACCCAGCAGATCCGCTTACGAAGGGACTGAGTAGGGTCAAGCACTAGCAACATGCTAGGAGTATTGGGCTGAAGGATGATATTAGCATAGATTAGATAGTATTAGAAACGTGTAATAGATAAATGTAATTAACATTTGATGATTAAATAAAGGAGTTTTATTTGTAAGTAATGTTACTATCTTATGTTAATTGTTTAGCTATTGTTTCACTTTGCATGTTTTGACTTCCAGAATAATTGAGTTTATTAGGAATAATCGAATTGTTCAAATTATCCACAATCGTTCATATGTTGGAAGTAGATATGAATGAAGATATCATGAATTGGTGTGTAGATTGTCTAAATGGTTTTAGACATAGCAAAGGGTTGCTGCAACGTTCATGAGTGCTTATGAACTAGTTTTGAGCATTGGAACAAACCCGCGCTTGCTGGAATCACCTTATGGAATATGATATAAAAGGGTGATCGCAAGACGATAATATCATATAGTCTTAAAACCTAGATATATGGTTTGTTATTTGTTAATTGATTGTACATTGATAATGAGAAGACGCATCAGTAACTCGGTGTTATAAAACGCATTGTTGTGTATAGTTGATTAATGAATAAGTAAATGCATATAAGTCGAAGTTTATCTGTAACTTTTATCTAAGAAGGTAAAAGTGATATCTCGGCCGCTCGATGATTTGATTTGACTTATGTGTCGGGCCCGGTCAGAACTAAATTGATGTGTCCAATTAAGTTCTATGTCAAATAAATCAGAGATCGAGAAACCTAAATGCTTGACTAACCATTCCATAGGATTGTTAGCATGATATCTAACAGAGGACTGTATGATCCCTTATCTAAAGGACAAGATTGATTAGATCAGAGTTTGACAGCGTCTTTGAGAGCTTCGATTGCAAACCGAATTTTACTTGTGCAGACTTATCCAAGTGGGAGATTGTTGGAATAGTGTCTAAGGCTGCAACTATATTAGGCAAGTATTTGACCCGGTTGTGCATGGTCCTTTTGGGTTGCCTTCACCATAGCAACTTGATAGGATGATTTATTAAGAGAGAGTAAATATTATTAATATATTATGAGAATAATATAAAGAATAATATATTGTTATTTGATTAATATAAGTCATAGAATTAATTGGAATTAATTTGGTGACTTAAAGAGGTTAATTAAATAAAGGGGTATAAAACTGTCAATTGTTTGATAGTTAAGCTTTAGACTGTAAATCCTTATAGATATATATGTTGGATATAGTGTCTAAGTCCATAACTATATTTGGTATGTACTTGACCCGACCCGGCATGGTCCATTTGGGTTGCACTTCACCCGAACAATTTATGGATAATATTTGAGAATAGTACAAGTTATGATTTATTAATATATTATAAGTTCTAATATATTAATATAAGATCATATTATTTAATTAGTAGTGATCTATAATTAATCTAGGATTAATTTAGTGCTCAAAGATATTACTAATTAAATATGGGCTTCAATATTTATATAGTGTGGGCTTATGCTTATTTGGAATGGGCTAGGCTTGGATGGAGAAGTCCATGGATACTCCATGGAGCTTTAACCCATGGATCTCATGGAAATGAAGAGACATGGGTATTAGGGTTTACATGGATGTAACCCTAATCCACCACACTATATAAAGGAGGCTTTGGCTCTTGAAATCACACTAGTTGACACATGTTGAGGTGAGGGCCGATTTCAAGAGAAGTGTGACTATTCTCTCAAAGTTCCAAGTTTGTGGTGATTTGTGACTTTCATTTGAGGCATCCACATTATTGGTGCTAGGCTCTAAAACTCCAAGGAATCAACTACAACTACAAGGTAAGTGTTTCTACTAGCTTTATTTGATTCAAGTTCCCCATGCCATGCTAGTTAGGATATAAGCCTTGGAAAAATAATTATTTGCATGTATCTTAGACAAACATAGATCCAAGGTTTATTAGGGTTGCATGTACACTTAGGAAGTGTTAGAATGCTCAAAACCCAACAGTGGTATCAGAGCCTAGGCTTGTTTGTTTGATACTTTATGCAAATTAGTTGGAAAAGTCGAAAATAATTAAAAAAAAAAACGGAATTTCGACTTTAGTTGCTGGAAATGGATTGGAAACATTACTCTAAACTGTTTTGGTACTTGAAAACTTATTTTAGATGGAGTAATGTTTTTGCTAATTCATTTACAACAACTAGTTATCAAAATTACAAAGTTTTATGTGATTTTGATTCTTGAAAGTGTTCATATTCATATTCTTGTTCTTATGATGTTTAGATGATCATAGGAATTATTTGTAACCTATGTGGTAATTTAATTCTTGATCATAATGTGTTTTAATGGAGTCCATAACTTGTCCTCAAGTTATGGAAAACCAAAAGTCTCTTGGATTAAAAACCATTAAAAGAACATAAGAGTTAGAAAAATGAAGAGTCTTCATTTTATTACTCTATTAAACTCATAAGTTACAAGAAATGAAAAGTTTTGAAAGTTTACAAAACTTGCCCTCAAGTTTTGGAACAAGTAAAGTCAAGTTAAAACTTTAGTTCCAACCCTTAGAATTTTAAAAGTTAAAATTCAATCCTTATACTTATATTATTATGATTTAATAATTATATATATATGTATAAGAACAAAGTCGTCTTACCTCTAGTACGCCTCATTCACGAAGCCGGTCTATAAGGTGGGTATAAGGTTGTTGCCTATAAAATGGTGACTTAATGGGTGTCTACTCTCACCCACTGCTTGCTTGACTGGTGGAGGGTCGTTAGCCGAACGGGTAAGACAAGGACTTATAAATTCTCATTCAAAGTATGATGAATATTATAAAGTAACTAAATGTTTTATTAAATTCCCAATCTTAGTTACTTTAGGAAAAATGTGAATAAGGTGCTAATCCATGAAATTACACTTTACACTTTGATTAAGTCGTTGGTGGAGCGTGTGTGGTTAACCGGCACACTAACTTGGACTTAACAAGGTAGGTAAAGGGTGACTTAAAGGTTTATTATAGTATCGGTGGAGCGTGTGTGGTTTACCGGCACATCGATTGAGTGATAAACCTTAAGGGTACCAAGTGATTTGCATGGTTACTTCACACCTCGTTTTGTGATCCTCGGCATCCCAGTCACAAAACTTGGAGGGCACACTCGAGATTGAAACATGCCTTTGAAAAGTTCATTGAATCTCAAAGAATCTAGGAATTTCTAAGAACCAATCAAAAACCTAATATTTAAACATTTCGGTTTTCGTGGTGGAAATTGGTGAATCGTCATTCACCTACCTTTCAAATATGGTATAGCTTAGATTACGGCATACCTCTTCTACGTTATATTATATTGTGATTGGATCCTAGCCTTAATAATACATTTGGGTGTTTTATTAAGGACTCTCTTATATCTAAACTAATCTTGTTCTCTTCTTTTCAGATGTCTTCAAACAATGCTTCTGGCTCTAATCCTAATGGCTCCTTTACCCTTATGAACTTGTGTGGGAAAGTCACCTTTGATGGATCCAACTTCAATGAGTGGATCAGAAACATCAGGATGATTACCCGCTACGAGGACAAAGAATATGTCCTTGACAAGGAGCTTAAGGAGATTGATGAGACCACTGCAACTCCTCAGGAGATCGCTGACTTTCGGGCACATGAAAGGGATGCTACGAAAGTGGCTTGCATCATGATGGCCACGATGACAGTGGAACTCCAAAAGTCTTATGAGGATTTCTACCCTTATGAAATGCACTAAGATTTGATGGAAAGATACCATCAAAGTGCAAGACAAGAGAGGTATGAAATCATCTGCTCCATGATAACAACCATGATGAAGGACGGGGAATCCGTCACGAGCCACATGCAGAAAATGCAAAGGTATGTGGATCGTTTGCTGAAGCTTAATGTGAACTTCCCTGAGGATCTTGCAATAGATATCATTTTGCACTCCTTACCATCGTGCTATGATCAATTCCGCATGACATATCACATGAATAAGGAAGAGGTCACACTCAGCAAACTTCAGGGACTTCTCAAGACCGCAGAATCAGGTCTTAAGGGGAAGTCAGTTGCTATCACTCCTACTCCAAACTCAACTCCGGTTTTAGCAATTGGGAAAAATCGATGGAGGAAGAGAAAGAGGTCCTCGAAGGGTACCAAGGCTCGTACCCTTGATGGCTCTTCTTCAAGTGGAACCAAGAAAGGTTTCGTCACTCCTTCTTCTGACCCAAAAGAGGCTGAATGCTTCTATTGCCATGAAAAATCTCATTGGAAGCGGAACTACCCAAAGTACCAGCAGGATGTGAAGGATGGGAAAGTCAAACCCAACCATGCAGGTACTTACACTATCATTTCTAATAACTCACCCCATTCTAAATCTTGGGTCCTTGATACCGGTTGTGGTATTCATATTTGTTGTGACTTGCAGGGACTAAGAAGAAGTGAGAATGTGGAGCAAGGAAGAATAAACTTGATCATGGGGAATAGGAAAGCTTTACCTGTTACCAAGATTGGAGTTTATACTTTATCGCTAAGTAGTGGGTTTAATTTAGATTTGAATAAATGTTGTTATTCGCCAGGAATGGCAAGAAATATTATTTCCTTTCATGCTTTGTACAAACAAGGGTTTACCTTTTCATTTAATAATGAAGTTGGTTCTATAGATGTTTTCTATAATAATGTTTTTTATTTTAAAGCATTACCTTGTGATGGTGTGTATGAAGCTGTATCTGTTGTAGATAACTTAGGAAATAATGTTTTGTGTATTGATTCTACTACTAATAATAACTTGGATAAAGCATCATTATGGCATTGTCGTCTTGTTCATATAAGCAAGAAACGCATAGGCCAACTCCAAAAGGATGGAGTCTTGGAGTCGTTTGACCTAAAGTCAGATGATAGTTGCGAATCATGCTTACTTGGAAAAATGACAAAGTCACCCTTCACAGGCTCGTGTGAGAGGGGTGAAGGTTTGTTGGACCTTATACACACGGATGTGTGTGGACCATTCAAACATGCCACAAGGGATGCTAATCGTTATTATTTGACTTTTACTGATGATTACAGTAGATATGGATATGTCTACTTAATCAAGCATAGGTCAGAGACTTTCGAGAGGTTTAAGGAATTTAAACAGGAAGTCGAGAATCAATTGGGCAGGAACATTAAGATGCTTCGATCCGATCGAGGAGGTGAGTATCTTAGTTTAGAGTTCCTCGACTATCTTAGGGAATGTGGGATTGTCTCACAATTGACACCTCCCAGGACACCACAGTTGAATGGTGTGGCTGAGAGGCGTAATCGAACCTTGTTGGATATGGTTCGTTCCATGATGAGTCGAGCTACGCTACCAATCTCATTCTGGGGGTATGCCTTAGAGACTGCCGCCCATATTCTTAATCTTGTCCCTACAAAGAAAGTTGCCAAAACTCCTCACGAGATGTGGACTGGGAAAGTACCTAAGCTAGACCACATCAAGATTTGGGGTTGTGAGGCTTTCGTGAGACGCGAGACTCATGATAAGCTCGAACCTCGAAGCGAGAGGTGTATTTTCATCGGCTACCCACAACAATCCTTTGGTTACCTCTTCTACAGACCTAGTGACAATGTGGTCTTTGTAGCAAGAAGAGGAGTCTTTCGAGAGAGAGAATTTATAAGCCAAGGAGACAGTGGGAGGCAAATTGATCTTGAAGAAATTCAAGAATCAAGCGTTGAAGGAATTCAAACACTAGCCCTCAACTTGAGGAGGAAACTCCTGTTGAGCCAACTGATGTGCCTGTACCTCTTAGGCGTTCCACGAGAGTTAGGAATGCACCTGAGCATTATTATGGCTTCCATATTACTACGGAAGGTGAGACACTTATTAGTGATGAGACACTAGTAGGTCTGGATGAACCTAACAGCTATACGGAAGCCATGGCAGGCCCTGAGGCTGCCAAGTGGAAAGAGGCAATGGATAGCGAGATACAATCCATGTATGACAATCAAGTTTGGAACTTGGTTGAAAATGTACCAGGTCGTAAGACAGTGGGGTGCAAATGGATCTTCAAGAAGAAGACCGACATGGACGGTAATGTACACACTTATAAGGCACGACTGGTTGCAAAAGGTTATTCTCAAACTCTGGGAGTTGATTATGATGAAACCTTTTCACCAGTGGCCAAGATAAAGTCTATTAGGGTTCTGTTAGCCATTGCTGCATTTCATGATTATGAAATATGGCAAATGGATGTCAAAACCGCCTTCCTTAATGGAAAGTTGGCTGAGGATGTTTACATGGTTCAGCCAGAGGGTTTTGTCAGTACAGAGTACCCCAATAGAGTGTGTAAGCTCGAGAAATCCATTTATGGATTGAAACAGGCACCTCGCAGATGGAATCTTTGCTTTGATGAGAAAGTCAAGGAATTTGGCTTTTCGAGGAGTGAAGATGAATCTTGCGTCTATATCAAGGCTAGTGGGAGCATAGTCAGTTTTTTGGTATTATATGTGGATGACATACTACTCATAGGAAATGACATCCCAACCCTGCAGGAAGTAAAGTCCTGGCTTGGGAAGTGTTTCGCTATGAAGGACCTTGGTGAAGCTGCCTATATCCTAGGGATAAGGATTTTGAGAAACAGGAGTAAAAGACTAATTGGACTTAGTCAAAGCACCTATGTGGACAAAGTGTTGAAAAGATTCAACATGCATAACTCCAAGAAAGGTGAGTTACCTATTCAGAGTAATGCCAGATTGAGTAAGACACAAAGCCCTAGCACTGAGGCTGAGATAGCAGAAATGAGTCGACTACCTTATGCTTCAGCTGTAGGATCGATCATGTATGCTATGACGTGTACTCGACCTGATGTAGCCTTTGCTTTAAGCATGGTTAGCAGGTATCAGGGGAACCCTGGCAAGGAACACTGGACTGCGGTAAAGAATATCCTCAAGTACCTGCGAAGGACTAAGGACTGGGTCCTTACCTTCGGTGGGAGTGATGACTTGAGAGTTGTAGGGTATAGTGATGCTAGCTTCCAGACTGATAGGGATAATTTCTGCTCTCAGTTAGGCTGGGTGTTTACCCTAAACGGAGGAGCAATTTCTTGGAAGAGTTCCAAGCAGGAGACAGTGGCTGATTCCACTTGTGAATCAGAGTATATCGCAGCGAGCGAGGCAGCAAAGGAGGCGATATGGCTAAAGAACTTCATCGGAGACCTTGGAGTTGTACCAGCTATAAAAGAGCCAATGGAGATTTTCTGTGACAGCAATAGTGCGGTTGCCTTAGCCAAGGAACCAAGGGATCACGGGAGATCCAGACACATCGACAGAAAATACCATTTTATCAGACATCGAATTGAAGAAGGACTCCTCATGGCGAAGAGGGTATCATCGGATGAGAACCCGGCAGATCCCCTCACGAAGGGACTGAGTAGGGTTAAGCATCTCCAGCATGCTCGGAGCATAGGGCTGAAGGATGATATAAGTTTTAGTAGTTAGATAACCCAGAAATTTTTAAAGTGTAATTGACATTAGATGATGAATAAAAGGTGTTTTATTTATGAGTAAAGTGTTGCTATCTCTTGTCGATCTTTTACTATATTTCTTTTGCATGTTTTGACTTCCAGAATAATTATGTTTGGTATATCATATTATTCAAACCTCCACAGTCGGTCATATGTCGGAAGTAGGTATGAATCAAGACTATCATGATTGGTTGCAGAGGTCTAAGGTGTTGGACATGGCTACAACAATCATGAGTGCTCATAAGTTCTGAGCATTGGACTCAACCCACGCTCACTGGAATCACTTCATGGAATTTTATCTCGAGTGATCGTGAGACGGTAATATCATATAAGTCTTCAAACCTAGAGATATGATTTGTTACTTACGAGTTGGTTATGCATTGATTGTACGTAAACGCATTGGTAACTCGATGTTATAAAACGTGCTTTTGTGTGTAATTCAATGAGTGGTAGAACAAACATATGAGTCGAAGTTTATCTGTTCCTTCTTGGATTAGAAGCTGATATCTGGGCCTCTCGATGATTTTGTTTTGACCTATGTACCGGGCCCAGTCAGAACTAAATTGATGTGTTCAGTTGAGTTCTATGTCAAACAAATCGGAAATCGGGAAACAAATGCTGGACAATAAGCAAGACAATGTTCCATGTATTTGTCCGGCTGATATCTAGAACAGAGGATTATATGATCACTTATCTAAATGGCGCGTTCTAGTTCAACAGAGTTTAAAGAGCTACGATTGCTGATCGGTTCCTGAAGTTATACTTGCAAATATAGTTACTAGACTTATCCAAGTGGGAGACTGTTGGATATAGTGTCTAAGTCCATAACTATATTTGGTATGTACTTGACCCGACCCGGCATGGTCCATTTGGGTTGCACTTCACCCGAACAATTTATGGATAATATTTGAGAATAGTACAAGTTATGATTTATTAATATATTATAAGTTCTAATATATTAATATAAGATCATATTATTTAATTAGTAGTGATCTATAATTAATCTAGGATTAATTTAGGGATCAAAGATATTACTAATTAAATATGGGCTTCAATATTTATATAGTGTGGGCTTATGCTTATTTGGAATGGGCTAGGCTTGGATGGAGAAGTCCATGGATACTCCATGGAGCTTTAACCCATGGATCTCATGGAAATGAAGAGACATGGGTATTAGGGTTTACATGGATGTAACCCTAATCCACCACACTATATAAAGGAGGCTTTGGCTCTTGAAATCACACTAGTTGACACATGTTGAGGTGAGGGCCGATTTCAAGAGAAGTGTGACTATTCTCTCAAAGTTCCAAGTTTGTGGTGATTTGTGACTTTCATTTGAGGCATCCACATTATTGGTGCTAGGCTCTAAAACTCCAAGGAATCAACTACAACTACAAGGTAAGTGTTTCTACTAGCTTTATTTGATTCAAGTTCCCCATGCCATGCTAGTTAGGATATAAGCCTTGGAAAAATAATTATTTGCATGTATCTTAGACAAACATAGATCCAAGGTTTATTAGGGTTGCATGTACACTTAGGAAGTGTTAGAATGCTCAAAACCCAACAATATAGTGGACGGATTCTAGAAGCTAGGATAGCTTCAAAATCGTCCAATGACTTATCTAAGGAAAGGATTTGGATAGCCTTAAGAGAAGATTATCCAATTAGGGTTTAGGTTGTAACCCTTAAGGAGTCTACAAGTATAAATAGACCCCATGGGCAAGGGAAATCGGCACCTCACCTAAAGTAAGAGAACCCTGGCTGATTTCCTCCCCTCTCCTCTCTCCTAAATCATCTTCCTTGCTATTGGTGTTTGTAAGCCATTAGAGGAGTGACAATTGTGACTCTAGAAGCTCCAAGACTACAAGATCAACAAGGAACTCAAAGGTATGGTTCTAGATCTGTTTCAATGTTGTTATTTAACCTAATTAGACATTAGAAGTCTTGGATTCAAAGCATGTTTAATTAGAAAGCCTAGATCCAAGCATTAGGGTTTTGCATGCGCACATAGGAAAGTTCTTATGGCTAAAACCCATCAGGTTTATGGCAAGCCATCTGGTTTTGTTTCGGGAGGATTTATTAATGTTGAAAATACTAACATTTCTACTTCTCCTGCAGATCAATCCTTGAATCAGTCAAAGCACGAAGTTGAAGGATCTGTTTCTGAAAATAAAACTGAGTCCGAACCTGAAGTTTTAGTTTTTAATAAAGACAATAATTTTTCTGATGTTTTAAGTGACAATGGTTTTTGTTTCTTCTGATACTATTTTGAATGGTTTTCAAGTGTCTGATACTGTTTTAAATAATGTGGTTGGCAATTTTGATGTTTGTGATGAAAATGTTGAAACACCACCAGTCTCACAAGCTTCTCCATCTAATATACCCTCACTTGCCTCACAACCTAATAATGATTCTTGTTCTTGTGAGAGAAGCAAGGGTGTTAGTATGGAAAACAAATTTGACCAAAGTAGTACAAGTTATAACAATAACAAACAGATTTGTTTCAATTGTGGTACGGGCGGTCATATAGCTAGAAATTGTCAAAATCGTATGTTTGTGCACTTTGAGTCCTTAAGAGGAAAGAACGAATTCAGAGGAAGGTCTTTAACTAGAAAGTCCTCTAGAAATTGTTCCCAGAATGATGATTGGAAAGATGATCAAAGTAGAAAACGGGCCGTTTTTCAAAAGCATCAAAAGGTTTTTCATCATAAAGTCCCAGGCAGTTTGCCAAGACCGAGCATGGCCAAGCCAAGGTCGGTTTTGTCAAGAAGCAGCAGTGGGTCTTCAACTAACTCTAGTAGAAAACCCACATGCTTCAAGCAAACTGATAATCATTCAACTTCAAAACCACCCGGGACTATTAGAAAACCTAATTATCAATGGTTGCCCAAACTAGCTTCCAAATTATCATCCGTGTCCATTAAAAAACCTTTAAATGATAATAAATCTGAGAAGGCATCGGGACCACCCAAGAAAATTATGGCATGGGTTCCCAAATCTAATTAAACTCGCACATCTTGCAGGGACAGTTGCGGGGGAATGTCGTTAGACCCTGGTTCGTCGACAGCGGCTGCTCCCGGCATATGACAAAAGATATCGCCCAATTGCACAACATTCAATCATTTAATGGGGGATACATCTCCTTTGCGGGTGGAGAAGGTGGCAAGATCACTCAAAGAGGAACTGTCACAAATAGGGTTTTAAGTTTCTAGAATGTTAATTCTGCTCCCGAACTGAAGCATAGTTTGTTAAGTGTATCTCAAATCTGTGACAAGGGCTATTCTACGCATTTCACTGATAAGGAATGCATGATTCTCAAGCCAGGCTTTGTCATTCCAGAAGAGTGGATACTTGTGAAATCTAAAAGGGAAGGGAATGCCTATATCATTGATATGAATAGCAATCTTGCAGAACAAGTTATGTGCCTTTTCTCCAAGATCTCCGAACAAACTGCAATGCTGTGGCACAGAAGACTTGGTCATGCTAACACCAAGAACTTGAATCATCTTGCGAAAAATGAGATGGTCCGTGGTTTGCCTATCAAAGACTTCATCACATTCGAAAAGTGTGTGTCATGTGCCCAAGGTAAGCATCATAGAAAACCACACCTGCCAAAACAGGTCAACTCAATTAGCCAGGTGCTTCAATTGCTACATATGGATTTGTTTGGACCAGTAAACGTTCTCAGCATCAACAAAATTCTTATTGTCTGGTCGTGATTAATGATTTCTCTCAGTTTATGTGGGTTTTCTTTCTATCCGACAAAGCTGGAGTTGCTGATTTGATTAAGAAATTCATTGGATTAATTGAGAACCAAACTAACAATCGGGTGAAGGCACTTCGTACCGACAACGGAACAGAGTTCAAGAATTTTATACTCGATCATTTTTGCACAAAAAAGGGTATCATGCATCAATACAGCTCTGCTCACACACCCCAACAAAATGGTGTTCCTGAAAGGAGAAACAGAACGTTAAAGACGCCGCAAGGACGATGCTGTGTGATTTAAAACTGCCAGTTTTCTTTTGGGCCGAGGCGATAAACACTGCCTGTTACTTTCAGAATCGCGTGTTGATCAACAAAGCTCAAATGAAGACCCCGTATGAGATTTTATATGGTCACAAGTCATCCGTCAGTGATTTCCGTGTATTTGGCTGCCCTTGCACCCTTCTTCACTTAAAGACCAACCCGAAGTTTAATGCCAAGGCCGATGACTGTTACTTCGTGGTGTATGCTGCTCGCACCGCCTATAGGGTCTACAATAAGAAGACAAAGCAGATTGTGGAATCTTATGACGTGCGTTGGTTGGAAGGAAATGAGACGAACGCTAGAGTGGGTCCGGATTGGTTGTTTGATTACACATCGCTGTTCAAATCAATAAATGTGTATTCGAGTGGCTCATCTGGATCTGTCTCTAATTTGAAGAACATTTCTGAAGATGAAGACGAAGAAGTTGTCTACAGACCTCCATCTGCATCCTCTTCATCATCTAAGGGGAAGTCCTCTACTTCACCTGAGGGGGAGTCCTCTGCTTAGGGGTGAGCAAAAACCGCACCGCAACTAAAATTAACCGCAAAAACTGCATAAACCGCAACCGATAAACCGCAACCGCAATTAAAACCGATGGTGAGGGTTTCTATTTGTCAAAAACCGCAAATTTGCGGTGCGGTGCGGTTATTAGTTTTCAAAAACCGCACCGCACCGCATATATTATATACAATTTTTTTAATTAATTATTAATATATTAAATATTAAGAATAACACAAGTTTCATGGATGAAAGATGGATAAAATACTAGAAAACCAAAGTATTGGGGTTTTATTATGTTTAACTTTGAAAAATGATGAAATTAGACAATTTTAAGATATTTCTTGTTAATTACTATTGATTTGACGTTTTTAAGATATTAGTTGTTTGTGATTTAAGTTAGTTGTCTTATACTTTATGGTTTTTTTTTATTATTATTACAAGTAATATGTTTGAACTCTTAAAACCATTTGAGCTCTAAACTGTGGTTAAAAAACACACAAAATAACCGCACCAAATCCATGCGGTTAATAACCGCAACATAGAAAAAACAAAACCGCACCGCAAAAATAACCGCACCATGCGGTTTTGAAAATGGATTAACCACATTTGCGGTTAGTGGTGAGGTTTTAGCTAATAACCGCACCGAACCGCACCGCGCTCACCCCTACCTCTGCTATGCCTGAGGGGGAGTCCTCTGCTATGCCTGAGGGGGAGTCATCTGTGCAACATGATTGTCCTAAGTCTCCAGCCCAAAATGATACTCCTGATGCTTAATCTTCACCACTTACACCTATAGAAAGAGAGTTCATGCCTAATGATGCTTCCGTTGTCTCTTCAACTTTTATGGAACTTCTCTTTCTTGAATTTATCTCAAATGAGTTTGTAGCAGAGTCGTCTAGAGCG
The DNA here is from genome assembly GCF_051521515.1 of Lactuca serriola. Taxonomy (NCBI): domain Eukaryota; kingdom Viridiplantae; phylum Streptophyta; class Magnoliopsida; order Asterales; family Asteraceae; genus Lactuca; species Lactuca serriola. The sequence continues at coordinate 170,283,897 of NC_136408.1, read as the reverse complement.
GCTGAATCAGCAAGTGAAGGAGGTATCAACATTCACACTCTTCCTGTCTCTCTCAATGATATCAGCCAAGAGATACCTTCAAGGATTCAACGCGATCATCCGATCGATAACATCATTGGTCAGTTGGGCGACGACGTTAAAACCAGAAGTCAGAGTGGAGACGTTAATACTTGTCTTTACTCTTGCTTTATTTCTCAAATAGAGCCCAAGAATGTTGAAATGGCTCTGAATGAGCCCAGCTGGGTAGATGCAATGCATGAGGAACTGCATCAATTTGAAAAACTCGGTGTTTGGAAGTTAGTTGAGTTACCAAAGGGCAAGAAGTCTCTTGACACACGATGGGTTTATCGCAATAAACAGGACGATTCAGGGGTTATTGTGCGAAATAAAGCTCAATTGGTGGTTCGCGGGTTTCGACAAGTCGAGGGTCTTGATTACACTGAAGTTTGTGCTCCAGTACCTCGCCTGGAGGCTATTCGTATCTTCCTAGCATATGCTTCTTACATGAACTTTACCGTTAATCAAATGGACGTCAAGACCGCCTTCTTGTATGGCAATGTGAAGGAAGAAATCTACGTTGATTAACCTCCTGGGTTCGTTGACTCAAAGTTTCCTAATCATGTCTACAAGTTGGACAAGGCATTGTATGGGTTACATCAAGCTCCTCGAGCGGGGTATGCAACTCTAACAAAGCATTTGCTCGAGCATGGTTACTCTTGTGGCACTATCGATCAGACTTTGTTTATCAAGCATGTCGGCAATGATCAGATACTTGTGCAAATCTATGTTGACGACATTATCTTTGGGTCGACTAGTCCGCAACTCTGCAAAGAATTAGAAGGTGTAATGAAGAAGCGGTTCGAAATGAGTTCGTTGGGAGAAATGACCATATTTTTGGGGCTTCAGGTTAAACAGAATTCAACCGGAATCCTGCTACATCAAGCCAAGTATGTGGAGGATATTCTTGAGAAGTTCAGGTTTCACGACGCTAAATCTGCTTCAACACCAATGGCTGAAAGACCTCTTCTGACTCCAGATCCTGATGGCGAATCCGTAGATCAGACTCACTATCGATCAATGATCGGATCGCTGATGTATCTTACTACAAGCTGACCTGACATCATGTTTGTAGTTTGTCAATGCGTACGTTATCAGGCTAATCCTAAACTTTCACATCTTATTGCTGTCAAAAGAATTTTTCGGTATATCAAAGGCAGCCCAAAATTGGGTCTTTGGTATCTGAAGAATTCTGAATTTTATCTATATGCTTTTGCTGACAGTAATTATGGAGGCTGTGAGCTTGACAGGAAATCAACCTTAGGAGGGTGTTAATACCTAGGTGACAGACTAGTCTCGTGGCAATGCAAGAAGCAACACATTGTCTCAACTTCAACAGCGGAGGCGGAATACGTTGTTGCATCGGCATGTTATTCTCAAGTTATCTGGATCCAACATCAGCGGTTGGATTACGGTTTGAATTATTTAGAAACCCCCATTTACTGTGATAATGAGGCCGCCATTCAAATTGCCAAAAATCTAGTCCAACACTCTAAAACCAAGCACATCGACATTAAAATTCATTTTATCAGAGACTGTTATGAGCGTTCACTAATCCGGCTGGAACAGGTCCCTACTGCTAATAATGTGGCGGATTTGTTCATTAAGTCATTTAACAAAGCTCGTTTTGATGTGCTTGTAGGTTTTCTGAATATGATTCGTTTTGAGGATTAAGTTTTTTTTATTTTTGTTTCTTTTCTTAATTCTTCAAATTTCTAAGTTTTTTTTAGGTAGGATAGATTAAATCTGCGCATTTTATTTTTATTTTATTTCTTTTATTCTCACATATGCACAAATTTAGGGGGAGAAATAATCAAAAATCCAAAAACAATAAAAAATTTAAAAAAAAATCCAAAAACATCAAAAATCCAGAAAATAAAAAATATATATTGCTGATAGTTATGTTTGCAGGTGTTGTGATGGGAAAGGAAATTAGCAAGTAATAACAGGCAATCTGAATCTGTGTAACGTACCTAAGTTGAATCGTCTATGCTCTATGCTCGATGCGCTGGTAGGCACGAAAATTTTTAAATGGACTTGACTAGGGAGAGTTGAACTTAATGAATTTAAGGACTTGACAAACTTTGACCTAGTTAGATCCGTTTAGCCTGACATCACGACGCTCGGATAGGTTGAGTAGGGAGATATACATGGGAATCTACTGGTCACATTAAATAACCCGTATCTAGTACCGTGGATTCACTTTTCCTCGATGTGCGGATTTTGTCCTTAATTCCGGCTGGATGGGGTGACTGGGGAATTCCGATAAATTAGGTCTGTAGAAGGTTATTTTCTTTCTTTCTATCTGTTAGTCATATGTTGCCTCCTCTGCGTGGTCGAGAGATCCGACCTGGACTGTAACATATGCAATTCTATCTCTCTGCATCTTCTATCTATGCAATTCTTTCTATCTATTAGCCATATACTGTCTCCTCTGCGTGACTCATAATCCGACCTGGTGCACAGTATATGCACCATTCTCTTCTCAATCCCTCTAAAAACTTCAGTTAGTGTCACACCCCCAAACCTGAACGGCGGAAACGTTCGGGGGCGGATGACTTCATGTGGTAACGTAACAAATGAATACATAGTAAAGAAAGCAATACAACCATCATATATATAATTGAAAGTTTACATTTGTCAAAAGTTACATGTTCAAAACCAATTACAATATGATGTCAAAATACGAGATTTAACTGGCGCCGCAGCATCCCTTCATCAAAAGCAAAATGAATACCTGAAATTTACTGATTTCCTGGGACATACAAGTAATTTTGAAAGAGTAGATCAGCATTTAAGCTGGTGAGTTTCATAAGTATTTAAATGACAATGTTTGAATGAAATGAAATGTTTTGTCCTTGTTTGTTTGTGTTTAGAAAATCCTATATTTTCTACTAGTATAAAAGTAGCCTTCACTCAAGACCAATGTTTGTTTCTAAAATGTATGTAAGTGTAAAATAACCAATGAGTTTGAAAACCTTGTAAATCAATGCATTTTTAATACCCCTTGTGAGTTTTATAACCCTACTATCGACTCGAAATGCCTATACACAACGTTCTTCAGGCGTTGGAATGTTATGACGTTTGTCACCCCAAACGGTGGACTGCAGCTAACAGTCAGGGCGCGGGTTGTCAAGCCCGTATAGATCTATACACAAACACCATGCTCCCCCTCCAAGGGATTCGGGTATATAATACAGGACTTGAAATGTGTACTCGAACGTACATGAAGTTAGTGTCTCACAAAACCGTGGCATAAAAACAGATCTACTTGTTAAAATGTTACGTTTGTTCTTGTATACGAAAGTAAACTTCTTGAAATTCAGGTTTCTAGTACATAAGAGTTAGAAATTTGTTCGTAAAACTATACCTATTATAGTTTTCTAAAAGTGTGTCTTGTTTGTTTAGAAATACCTAGAAAAGGAATCACTTGTTTATGAAAGAATAGATTTTTGGTGTAGAGTCTAAGATAGACAAGAATAATCTAAGAAAAGTTTAGTTTATACATGCATTACAACAAATTTATATTTCAAAAGATAGAATGCTATTTTAACATATGTTATATATATGAAAGTTCCTTAAAGGTTTATAAATCGCATGTGATTTGGATACATAACAGCATATAAAAGAGTTTCTTTATGTAACACACGATAATACTCGTGTGTTTTACTTGTAATCCCCCCCTTGAAAGTATATAAAAGAATTTATAAAATATTTAAAAGGTAAATTAAGGGGTATGAACTCACTTGAAAGTTTGAAGATAGCGAGATGGAAAACCGGGCAGAGTTTCGTCTCGGGAAACGGATTTTCCTCGGGATTCTCGGGAATCTCGGGAGTAAAATCGACCCTCGGGACTTGAGCAAAAAGACCAGAGCTTCGGGTTTGAACGGGCACGGAAAACGAGGCAAGATTGTGAGAGAGAGGAGAGAAATGAGCCCTTTTCTCGGAAGCCCTCGCATCCTATTTATAGGAAGGCTGAACTGCCTCGGTACGCGGGGCGTACGCTCGTACGCAGCGCGTACGCGTACGTCATGCATGACCGAAGCCTCGACTGCCTCGGCTTCGGATGGGACGGGTTGCTGGGGAGGCGGGTCGGATGGGACGGCGGGTCGGACGGGTCGGACGCCTCGGATAGGGCGACGTGGACGATCAGAGGCCAAGTCTCTCGGGTACGCAGGGCGTACAGGGGTACGCAGCGTGTACCTCGGATGAGGACGCTGACCCCTCTTCGGATAAGGTCCGATTTTTGAATTAAATAAATATATAATTTATTTAATAAACTTCAAAAATTCATATCTTCTTCATACGAACTCCGTTTTCGATGGTCTTTATATCCACGCGTAGGTGAGACTACGCTCTACAATTTTCGTTTAGACTCCGTCGGCAAATTTCGAATTTATTTTTTTATTATATATTTTAAACTCATCGTGTTTAAGGAATTTCTTTGAAAATTCATAACTTCTTTATCTGATGTCGGTTTTTGCCAGACTTTTTACCACTGGAATACCATTGTCGAGACCTTCGATTCTCGTTTAGGTCATTCCGGCCAAAAGTCGCTCGATCTCCGATTCGAGTTTTTAGATTTCTGTTGCTAAGCCGAACTTGGAAAAATCATAACTTCGCTATATGAAGTCGGATTTGGGCGTTCTTTTCACGTACGATCATGGTTCAAAGACATTTAAACATAGAAGGAAATTAAATAGAACTATTTGTACATTTTATTATGAAAGTAAATTTTATTACACAAAAGTGGTTACAATACTTGACCCTTTTTGGTCATTACAAAGAGTTGAAATATCGGGTTGTCACAGTTAGTCATATGTTTCATCCTTTGCGTGATTGGAAGAGATCCGACCTGGATGTATATCATATGCATTCTAAATCTATTTTCTCTCTTAATAATTGTCTGCTCACCCAGTGTAAGGAGTATTCTGGAAGTCCTTGATGGTTGGGGAATGCCAGGAAGCGGGAAACATGTTCTAGTACAATTAAAATTGAACACATACAGGTTGTCTGTAGATCTCGCTGCTCAATTTAGGTGGACAATAATATCCCTGGTCGTTGTCAGTTAAATGGTCATAAGAAAATTTTATTTAAGAATTAGAGCCAATCATGATAATAAAATTATAATCATCTATATGTATGTGTATCATGTCATTGGTAAATTGTCCAAATATTGTCACAAATTTTTCATGTTTAAGTGGACCACAATACTTGCGATCGATCAGACGAAGATGTGAAGATAAGGGTACCGACAAGTGGAATAAGGCTGTCCAACAACTTTGATCCCAACGTCACAAATTGATTCTCAGTAATTAAACTTTAAGATGTATATTTTGGTTGGAGTTAATTTTAATTTTATTTTATTTTATTAACTGTTAAAAATTTATCAATTATTTTAATTTTAAATTTTGCAAAGTTAATTTTATTTTATTTTATTTATTTTTATTTTTAATTTTAGATTTAATATTAATCCACAAAATATTTTTTTTAAATTTATATATATATATATATATATATATATATATATATATATATATATATATATATAGGACTGTGTTGGAGACTGCCTTATACTGTGTGGTTATCAGGTAAATGAAAAAGGTGGTATATAAAGGGGTTTACAGCCGGAATCCCATCACTTTCTTGATTCCGGCCGCAAACTCTCCCATACTCTCTCTCTCCTCAAAAAAAATTCATCAAATCTCGCAAAATTAATCCAATGGCCTTGAAGGTACTGTGTTTTCGACCAGGAAAATGCATCTCATTCTGTGTTTAACTGAGTTTTAAAGCTAAAATCGACGAAAAATGGGTTTTGGAGTTTACGACCGAGGGAAAGTGATCCTCTAGGCATGGAGAAGGGAGATCCGAAGAAACTCTATAGTTACGAATCTATATAGTAAAGGGTTGCATTCAACCACATGTATGCCTTCGAAAAGAATTCGAAGAAAAGTTATTCCATAGCCAACACAGACATGAATCAGCTTGATTTCCCTATTAATGAAGTGATGTTCATTACAGCTCAGTACAAAATAAGCTAGAAGTTTGAAAATGCTGATGACTACACACACATGAAAATTTGTTTTCATGCTGTACTTCGAAAGGAACCCGAAGAAGTGTGGTCTCTTATCAAAATCAAGAAGGTTGTTGCAATAGAGAAAGATGTTTTGTTCAAAGACATGATACAAAACTTTAGGTATCATGTTGTTCGTGCGAACAATCAACAAGCCGACTTCAGTGTAGCAGATTTCCCACTAATGAACTTGAATAATCTAATTCAAGTTGCATTTATCTTGAAGGATATGGAAGCATCTAAACTCAAGGGTACAGACAACGATGTGTTCAGACTTGGTCTTGCTCACATTAAAATTTTCATTGAAAATTACTATGATTGTCTGGCCCTAACGGACGAAGAGTTGGCTTCGGGTATTGAAAGGAAAATAACTGTTACTATGCTACCTTCAAAGCCACAACCTGAACGGAAGAAGTATGCAGATGGTGAGATATGCTTAAAACCTTTTGGCTTGGTGTTTGCAGGAAAAGATACAAAGGGGAAAGCCAAAAGATTCTTATTCCAAGTTGCTGAGATAGAAAGATACACAACTTCACAATATACGAACTTCATTGTTCGTATGAATAGTTGTACGAAGAATAATGAAGGAGACAAGACCGAGTTGAAGAAAGTGTTAACTTGGTATTCGGAAATCAGAAGGATGATGCACTTCGCTGCTCAGTTTCGACTCATTTACAAAGGGGGAGATTGTTAGGGTTGAAGTCTTGTTGTAAAGAATATATTTGCTTTATTTCGTATGTAATGTATTTACTAAGTCATTTTATGTTCGAAGCGTAACTCCTAGACTTAGTATTTTTTGTACTCTCAGTTTCCAATAAATAGGAACAAAACTTAGAGTTAGATGACATGTATTCCCTATATTTTGTCTATTTTTGTACTGTTGTTCATTTGAGAGTAATATCAGCTGAAACCAGATTCTATTTACATTCTATGTTCTTGATTGATCTTTGGCTTGTTTAACTCTGATCTTATTCGATTTCTTGTTACAATTCCACTTCAGATTTCACATGTTATACTTATTACTTGTAATATGAATGTTGTAAGTAATTGTTGTTGTAATAAGTGTCCAAGTTCATTAACTATTGGTAATATTTCTAATAATAGAGTGGTCTTTTTGGGTTGCTGACTGCTGTCATGACCCATTTGAGCAATAAGGATTTAGGAGAAATTAATAATTTTATTAATTTATTATGGCTTAATAATTTAATTATAAATTATTTTAGAATTAATTATATAGTTTTAATTAATTTCAAGGCATTGAATGCTAATAAATTAAAAGGTTTAACTAGTCGAAACATTCTAGAATCCTTAAGGGATTAAGGATAGGAGACAAAATTATGGATAAGTATTATCTAAGATTTTTTAGTTGCTTAAGGATTAAGAAGTTAGAATCATATAAATATGGAGCTAGGGATCAAACCCTAGATGCTCATTTTTTTCCTTGGAAATTATGTTCTCCCTCTACCCTTCTAAAGGTTTACAAAAAATAACAATTTCTTAGTGATTTATAGTTTTCAAATACCTTCCCTCTCCTAGGGTTTCTCCTTATTTCTCTATTGGTAACTTGGGTGTGAAGTAAAAGAGGGATTCCTATTCTAGGTCCTTTCAACCGGTAATATTATTATAAATAGCAATGTCATCTTGGGTTACACACAAGAATAAAATAAAACATAACATAAAAGATATTTATTTGAGGTATCTGTTTTGTTAATTAATTAATAGTGAATAAATAATGATTTGAATACCATAGATAATTATTATTATATTTGGTAATTATCTCTAGGGTTTTAAATCATCTCCCTAAAAATAAATGGGTCAAATCCTGGTTTTGGATGGATGAAATCCTAGCCTCCTTACTCCAATTGTCGTAACCCTTGAGAAAAGCCTATAAAACCTGATGGATCGATACCACGACGTGGTGCATCATATGTCACGACATGGTGATGATTAGAGTCATCGATTTAAGCTTGTTTCGTGTTGGTTCATGGTGGTTTGTTCAGATTTGCTAAAGTTTTGTGTCTTGGGTGTGATTACAAGAGAGGAACTCTCTGTTGGGATTCCCTAGTCCATTTAACTGACTCGTTAAAAGAAGAAACCAATGAAGAAAGCAAAGGTATGCTTTTTGATCTATTGAGTTCTAAATAAGTTGCATAGATTAGTTGAGTTTAGATCAATATGTGTTGAGTGTTAGATCAAATTGTTTGCCTTCGACAAACATAATCTAATTGGCAAACATTAGTCAACATTGGTGCCCTCGACCCACAAGTGTCACAAAGACAACTATCATCCAAGAAACATCATCCAATTGGCCAACATTGGTGCCTTCAACCAACAAGTATAGTGAAGAGACTCACATGAACTGTACAACAAAATCCCAAAAGCTACCTCAGCAACAAAACATCCAACCCAAGCTTCATAAATCCAAACCGATATCAATCCTTAGTCAAATACTCAATTTTACCCAAGTTTGACTAAAAGTCAAACTGATCAAAAAGTCAATGGTCAGATCTAGGGTCAAAATTTCCAACAACAGCCCTCTACATTGTGGCCTTCCTTGGCCATGTTGTGGGCATAAAATGTCAAAACATTCGTTGATTCCCCGGTCGTTACGTCATGGCAGCCTAAGGCCACGTCATGGGGACTGGTCTGAACAGCTCAAACGATCTTAATCCATTTTCTTCGAATTTCAAGATCACCAAAGCTCATATCTGATCCTTTCCAAGGTCTTAATGGATAAAGGTTCTAACTTATCCATTAGGTAGGTCCAAACCACAAAGATCTAGACTTTAAGTCTCAAACGGACCTAAAATTTCATCTTTCTCAACTTAATCCATTAAGTCCAAGTCTCCTACTTTCATATGAGAATCAACAAGATATCTAGACGGATAATTTTTCCAACTTTATCCATAATAATGTCATATCTTTCAAGATCTAAACTTAATACAACAAAATGGCCTAAAAGACCAAGATACCTTGTGTCACACCCCGAAAACCGAAGGCGGAAACATTTCCGGGGTTGACTCCACGTTGAGTATCAAATCCAATGCACATAGTAAGTAAAGTAAAACACCCATTACATTACATATAGAAAAGTTTACATTTGTTTCAAAAGTAAAGTTATACATGTGATACATAGTATATATGAACAAAACGAGACGAGTCTTCTACGCACTCCGTCTTCGCCAAAAGAGATCATCGGGTACCTGTCTAATGCGGACCTGAGAATACAAGCGGTTTGAAAATCAACATAAAGCTGGTGAGTTCATAAGCGGTTAGTTTTCTGAAAATGTACGAGTTCCTTTAGTTTCCTGAAAAAGTGGTTATCCAAGAAAATCCCATATTTTCTTAAAAGTTGGATACCAAATCCAAAATGTAATGTAAAAGATGTACACTGAAAACATGATTTTTCTTGTGAATTGTAAAGTTTGATTATCTAACTTGTTACACTTTTCTGGTTATGTACTACTGTTACCCAGGAAAATCCTATATTTTCCTACATGTGTGTGTGTGAACTGTTACCAATTCTAATTATGTTCAGTGTTATCCCCAGGAAAATCCCATATTTTCCTGAATGTGTGTGTATGAATTCTCCTGAAAGTTTGATTATCCTTAAATGTACATTAGTTTTATTACGTAAATAAAACTAATAATTAAGTGTGAAGTGTTCATAATATTGATTGCGAGTCCTTAACCATACTTCAGACTAGATATGACTTGGGCCAGGGCCAGTATCCTTTTTATGACTTTCGTCACCCTTGAACCTTTCGGTTCGGCTGTAGCTAGCAGCCAGGTGCGGGATTGTCAGTCCCGTATAGATCTATACATTCAAGTCACGTTCTCCCTCCTGGAGATTCTGGTTACAGGGATAGTCCTCCACTCTCTCGTGCCAAAGAAGTGTTACAGAGGACGTGTCTCCAATCTTTAAGATTACTCTTTACTTCTCATGCCTAGGGAAGTAGTATCTATGACTAACTAAGTTCTAATGATGCCTATCCTTTACACTCGAGCCTAGGTGTTTTATTAAGGACATTACAAATGTTTTATGTTTTCTAATGGTGTCTATCCTTTACACTCGAGCCTAGGGTGTTTTATTACAGACATTACAATGTTATATGATCTCTATCAATATAAGAGTGAACAATCAATTGTGAAACATAACAGTATATAATAAGAATTAAAATCGTCTGAACAAACAACTCTGCAAGTTAAAAAGTTTGTTAGTAGGTTTTCAATTCTTAAAAGTGTGACAATATAAAACCATTTAAATGAAATAATGAATTTAAGTACAAGGTATTCTTGTACTTTTGCTTGTATTCCCCCCCTGAAAACATTTAAAAACCATTGAAAAGGGGTAGGGGTATGAACTCACCAGACGATAAAACGTGTCGGTTCGGACGCTAAGTGTCGGTTCGAGGCTTGATAACATGCGAGGTTCCTATGTAATATGAAATGGTATACAAATATATCTAATTAGATTTTAAATTACTAATTAGATATGATATTACATTCCAATGAGCGAAAACACTTCAAAACGAGTGTTTGGAGTGACCCGGGTGACATATACGGACGTGTATTGATGCTTGGGACTTGGGAATTGAGTTTACTCTTCAAGAGTAAACTCCTTAGGGAGATTTCGGCCTTATACACTACTCACACATGAGTTCACGGCCGTGAACTCATGTTGGCAAGGTTTAGGGTGCTTAATGGTCAATAACACTTGAGGGATGATTGGGATGAATTTATCTAAGGCTTGGGATGGAATTAAATCACCAATAACACAATTTAAGGGAGTTTACGGCCCTAAACATAGAGTTTATGTCCGTAAACTCCTATACCCCCTTAGATTGATGATTTAATGGCCTTAAATTAATCACATGTGATTCCTATAATTTTTACAAGCCTTGGTATGAATTTAGGGCACCAAATGACTCATCTTTAGGAGTTTACGGCCCTGGAACATATTCTTGGGGTGTCATGTCCGTAAACACCTAATTGGAGGGTGTTTGACATGTTGAAGGTCCCCAAACTATTTTTAGATGATTCTAGGATTTATTCCAAGGCTATTGGTGAAGTTATATGGCTTTTTAACACTAGAAAATGAGTTTACTCCCCATGTATGAGGAGTTTACGGCCCAAGCAAGTTATTGGGCAGTAAACTCAATTTTAATCCTCAAATCTCATGTTTAGGGTGCTCTAAGTCCGAATTTGTAAGCCATATAGTCGTATCTAAGTCCCAAAATTGATTTGGAGGGGTTTAATTGCTTAAAACCCAAGTTTTTAGGTGTTTACGGCCCAAGCATGCTCCTAGGCCGTAAACACATGTTCCAGGTCCAAAATGATAATTTAAACACGAATTTGAAGGCCTAAGAGGTTAAACAACAAGTTGGGGATGTTACCTCATAGATTTAGAGCCTTAATTCAATGTTTTGGACCTTGAATCTTTGGTTGAGGAGAGAGGTTAGAGAGAGAGTAGTGATATGAAGCAAAAGCTTCAAATGGAGGCTTAGGTCAATTTAAATAGTGATCGGGATTTGGACATAGTGGAATTCTACCCGATACCGGCGTTAGACGGGGCTTTTGGTCGCACCCGATCAAGTTGCCGTAACTCGATATGGTTGATTCTAGAAATGTTCCGATCACTAATATGAGGTGTTAGAATGAGTTCTAAAGGTATTAGGACACCCATTAAGTCATAATATAAAATACACGTTAATGACTCAATTAAATGACGGAATCGGAAACGAAATTGGAAGCGGCGATCGGATTATCGAAATGAGTTACGAAAAGGTTACAAGTAATGGTACGAAATTTCGGGTTGTTACATTATCCCCCCGTTAGAGGGAATTTCGTCCCAAAATTCAAAGATTTGAACACAGATCGCGAAGTGAAAAGAGATATGAGGATGAATCTACTGCTTCGGGTCTTCAGGCTCCTAAGTGGAATCGGGTCTCCGCTTGACATTCCAGCGAACCCTCACTGTCGGGATGAGGCTTTGTTTCGTACGGTCAACCTATCAATCCATGATTTCAATTGTTTCATCCATAAAGGTTCGGACTTCCGTTGGTTTCGATCTCATCAAGGGATTTCTAGGGTCTTGTCAGGTCGGCAATCCTTACGAACAAAGATATGGAATACCAGATGGTTGCTGCTGAGTTCTGAAGATAGCTCGGAGAGGGCTACGGAATCGATTCCTAATGAGGATCTCGAAGGGTCTAATGTTCTACGAGTTAAGTTTTCCGCACTTCCAAGGGCGTACTATGTCTTTTCAGAGTAAGACTTCCAACAAGAGGGTACATCTTCATGTGGCAGAGTAGCTAAGGGTCCGATGGTCCTAAAGGAAATTTCTAGATGGGTCTGCAATCATAGCCGGCGAGACCCAAGAATTGACGGGTTTCTATGGGTATCCCCGGTGCCGACTAATTCTTTATCGCTTTTAGTTTTTGGAAAGGTCCACAAGTATGACTGATTTGCTTATCTACTTTACCGGAAAGTGGTTTAACTGAAGGGCACCACTACTATCTCGTAATGATCATATCAAGTCCTGGTTGCTGCCTTGGATACATCGTCCTCACTGAGGTTTTGGCAACGAGGTAATTGCAGGGATTAAGTCGATGCGAGACTTGACTACGCGTTCGGAAAGAATTCTCAAGAATTCTTCGGAAAAAGGCATCGGGGAAAGAGTTGTAGACTTCTCGTTTCTCGATGATCACACGGACGAGGAATACATGGGAAAACTTTTTAAACTTTGATGCACGAAGATCATGAGAGTCGGGTCAGAGAAAAGTTAAGACGAATGGCTTTCTCGAAACCAAGAATAACAGCATGAATGAGGCTCGGTCATTTCATGCCAAAGATGACATCAAAGCATTTCATGAAAAGGTTGCCATTAGATCGAATGGAAAAGAATAATTGTCCAGGTTGAGGGTACAATCTACGGATATGACGTTAGCGTTCTCCTTCTCACTTGATAACCATCTTGACGGTATACATTTTCGATTGCTCACGAACGTCAGGGTTTAAAAGATGTTCAAATGGATGGTTAGCGAATTTCTTTCAGTGCTAGAATCGAAAAGAATCACAGGCATAAAATTTAACGAGGGAAAATATACATGTGGCAACGGTGGGATCGGTGGTTGTCTCCTCTTGTCCTATCTCTAGAACTCTTCCGATGTTGCCAGATGTTACTGTCTTCGGGCAGTTTCGCTTGTAATGTCCAACTTCTCCACAACCATAGCAGGCCCGACCAATGCCCGCTCCGGAAGCTTGACTCGTTGATTGGGTTGGTGTCTTACAGTTTTTCGCCATGTGACCCTTTATGCCACAACTGTTGCAAAACACCTCTATACATGGACTGGAAGGGAGGTGATGATAGTTGCACTTGTCAACTATAGGAAGGGTTCCAGCATACCTACTGGCAGGTTTTTGTCACACCCCAAAACCACGAACGGCGGAAACGTTCAGGGGTGGAGGACGTCATGTACAGTATCACAACAGTGTAATATAATAAACAAGCAATAACATCATCCATTGAATTATAAGTAAAGTTTTAATACATGTGTGTTCTTTCATTGTAATAAGACACCAAAAATATACAATCAAAATAAAAGATGAGACTTGTCTGCTCCGTCTTCTCAAAACCTGGCCATCGTACCTGTCTACTGTTGACCTGAGAATACAAGTTATTTTGAAAGGGAGTATCAGCTTTAAAGCTGGTGAATTCATAAGTATTTAAGTGTCATTGTCTTGCTTACTAAAAGCTGTTTTAAAAGTCATGTAAACCTTTAAATGAAAATGATGATGTAAGTATGAAAAACCCTAGAAAATCCCTTATTTTCTATCAGTTTGAGATGTAGTCTTCTACCAAGACCCGAATGTTTTGTTTATGACAATGTAGTCTTCTACCAAGACCCGAATGTTTTGTAAGTAAAATGATAGTTTTCCTTTAATTGTTTAGTACTAAAGTACTTAGTCTAACTCATCGTTTATGTGAAAGTATCACAAAATAAAGTAAACAGGAAAATGTACTACTATAAGTGTTGTCACTAGGTACTAGGACTAACACAACATCGCATTAAGCGAAATATGTAACCTAATGAACATCCGAAGATTGTCCAAAAAAAGTAATAATGTAAGTCTCATCGCTGGGTACTAGGAGTAACACAACATCGCAATAAGCGAAAGATATAACCTAATGAACAATCGAAGATTGCCCACTTGTCCTCTGTAGCAGCAGCAGGTGGGTGGAGGGGTTAGCCCCGGTTATCGATCTACCTAGTATAAGTAGTAACCTTAGACCTCCGTAGATGGTCATCGACCACTGGTGCTAATCAGTGGGGTTCGGAATGGTAAGTCCCGCCGAGCTATCCCATTGAACTGAGATAGGAAAAATAATTTACACAGTAAGTACTAATAAATCATCCTCGTAATCCTAAGTACAAGTATCCAGGTAAGTGAATACAGGATAATGCACCTATGTAAAAGTGTTCCTGTATGGTATTCATGTATGTGTGTCCATGTAACAGGTAAGTATATGTAAACATATTCATGTATCAGGTAAACATCTGTAAGTACTCATGTATCAGGTAATGTACTAGTATAGACTCATGAATAAACTGACTCTTGTATGATTCCTTGTAATAGAAGTAATGTTTGATATCTTCAAATTATCCCTATAAGAATTTACTGTAATATAACTGGTTGATCATGTAGGTTTATACACTCTTACTACTCAAGGGTGTGGGAAACTAAATGAAAGATGTAAAGTATAACATCAATACATATATAAGAATATAAGTGTATATGCATAGTTTAGTTCAAGAATGTAAAATGGTTTTGTAAGACATCTTATGGGTTTTGAACAATAATTAACAATGACTTGATGTCATTTTAATAAACATTTCAAAGGTAAAACATTTGGTAACAATGTGTTTTTAAGATGTAAAACCATTTCATGCATCACATTTTGTAGCATGTGAAATTTGTTAAATGACAAACACAGTTATAAAATACATATCAATGATTCAATAATATGTTTGTTTCTACTTGTATTCCCCCCCCCCCCCCATTAAAGAATTTAAAATATTGATTAGGGGTATGAACTCACCTGTAGTTGGTGATTGGGATGAACTGAATGGTATAGGATGGCTAGGTGTCAAGCGAGGACTTGTACACACACTACGATCCTAATGAACATATAATCACACATATATGCATTCAATTAGTCTTAAATCACTAATTGATAAAGTTAAGACATCCTAGACCTAATAAACACTTTATTTAAGTGTTTTAAGCCCTAAGGATTGCATCTAAGCTATTGTGGGACAAGGTACTTGTGTTTAGGGTTCCAAAGGACCCCATATATGAGTTTACTCCTCATATACTAACACACATGGAGTTTACGGTTGTAAACTCTTGAGTTTACGGCCGTAAACTCCCAACCATGGGGTATTTGTGTGTTTTGAAGTCCCAAATGATTTCTAGAATTATTCCAACTTGGTGGTTCCATCCTTGAAGGGGTTTAAGGCATAGAAACACTCCATTTAGGAGTTTATAGCCCCAAGGCCATTTCCCTTGGAGTTTACGGTTGTAAACTCCCTTGGGGTGTTGTTTTTTTTGTTTTCAAGCCTCATGCATTTGAAGGATAGGTTCTAGACATTTGTTTAAAGCAATTGGGGACCCTAGGCACACTTTGGTACCCTTGTTGGGTGTTTACGGCCTAGGAGCATTACCAAGGCTGTAAACTCACTTCAGGAGGTGATTTTGATGCTTTCAAGTCTCTTGCACATGTGGTATAGGTTCTAGGCTTTTATTCCAAGCATATGAAGGCATTAGGCACACTTTGGTGCCATTCTTTCATGTTTACGGCCCAAGAACAAAGTCTTGGCCGTAAAATCACTTTGATAAGTGATTTTGATGTGCTTTGGTCCTTCAATTAAGTGGGAAACAATTTCATGTAAAGGTCTAGGGCTTTAGGTGTCTTAAAAACACCCTTTTGTCCATTACAATGGAGTTTACGGCCTAAGATTGCTCTTGGGCCATGAACTCCCATGTGTTTGTGTTTCTTGATTGTTTTCTTGTCCTAAATACATATACAAATGAGTCTAGGGTAGTAGCATAACACAAGGAACAATCTAGGCTCGGTTTCGGGAGTTTACCGCCCAAGAACACCTTGGGGAGTAAACTCCTAGATCTAATGATTTAGCCATCTAAATCATGTTATAAGCACATAATAAACTTTCTAACACTACTAGAAAGAGTTACTCACGTTTTGGTATAAAAACCCGAAGATCCGTGAGAGAGAAAATGGCTTTTCTCTAGTTGGAAATGTGAATAATGAATGAATTTGGTTCAGAAATCTATTTATAGTCCTGAGATATTTTTGGCAGAAAATATTTTTATTCCTGTAATGATCTCTAATATAATAGAGTGTTGGAATAATAGTGTTGCACAAAACCCTAGTGCACCCACTCTCCTGATATTTCCTGAAGTGTAAACCCTGAATTACTCAAACTTACACGAAAAAGTCTGAAAATTAACTATGGCTGCTATAACTTCTATTGAAGTGATATAGTTTGTACAGAATGGAAATTTCGGGTTGTCATAGTTTTCGAGTTGAGGATCCAACAATAGAAACAGTTGCAGGGGAAGTGGCAGCGTGCACTGCCACCGTTTGCTGCCTCTTCGAAGAATCCTGCGATGTCTGACTTTTCTCCTTCTTCCCAATTTTTCTTTTCTCACCACTCCTCTCTGTCGGCTCAGGAGTGGTAGTTGTCTCCTCAGGGTCTTCACTATGATCGATTAGGATTTGTGCTAAGCGTTTGGCGCTGTCGTATGTATCCAACCTCACAGCCATGACGTTTCCTTTCGTTGGTTGGGTCAGCCCCCAGATGAATTTCTCTATCTTCTTACTCTTCGGGGTAACCATTCTCGGGAAAAGTAATGCCAAGTCGTCGAACCTGGAAGTGTAAGCGGTGATATCGGAACCTTTCATCTTCAGGTTCCAGATTTCGTGTTCTAACTTCTGCATTTCGCCCCGAGGGCAGTACTCAGCCATCAGAAGTTCCTTCATGGCTTCACATCCCATGGCGTTGGCTACAGGTAAGGTTAGGGATTTGACTCGGGCATTCCACCAACTCAGGGCTTTGTCGATAAAGGTACAGGCGGCAAACTTCACCTTGTCAGATTCTGAGCAGGCGCAAATTTCAAAGATGGATTCGATCTTCTCGAACCATCGGGCGAGGGAAATGACACCTCCAGTGCCATCAAAGGACATGGGTTTTGCGTTCATGAAATCTTTATAGGAACCCTCTTTTCGGTGTCCCTGACTGTTTTCTTGGTTTTGGGTTTGGGTACCACCTCCCGAACCACCGGAACCGCCAGAGTTCCGTTTAGACATGGCAGTTGCCACTGCGGCTCTAACAGCTGCCTGAAAAACTACAGGGTCAATTTGGGGAGGAGGTGGTGGCGGAGGGTTGTTGGTCTTGGAGATGGGTCTCTTTCTTGGAGGCATCTTGAAGATCAAGGAAGAGAGGATGATAAGTCCTCTGAATTGAATCAAGAGATATGACAGATATATGCTAACAAGCGATAAAGAAGGAAAGAGTTATCAAAGCGGGAAAATTATCGCTAAGGGAATGATCAAAGAACAATGCATGAACGAGGATTTCAACCAAGGATTGGCTCGAGAAATACTCCCATAGTATTTCATGATTCGTTACGAAACTGGCTCGATGTTTGTGGTATTAGGGTAAGTTTTAGGCATGCCGCATACCACAGTCACTCCCAAGCACATGTTGGCCGTGTCACGAATGAATATAGTTGGCCAGGCTATATTGATCCTAGACACGACTACATAACTGCCCAGGTTTAACCGCCGTACACAACACCCATTTACTTATGTTTTGTTCTACTTGTAGTTACGAATTTCGACGGTTCGGTATACTTATATACTTTTGAAAATACTTATATTTTGAAGGATACTTTTAGTTCAGAGCACTTAGGCCCCTTAATGTTTATAGTTTTATACCATGTAAGGTTTGGTATACTTTATTCACTATAAACAAGGGCTCTGATACCAATCTGTCACACCCCAAAAACCGAAGGCGGAAACATTTTTGGGGTTGACTCCACGTTGAGTATCAAATCCAATGCACATAGTAAGTAAAGTAAAACAACCATTACATTACATATAGAAAAGTTTACATTTGTTTCAAAAGTAAAGTTATACATGTGATACATAGTATATATGAACAAAATGAGACGAGTCTTCTACGCACTCCGTCTTTGCCAAAAGAGATCGTCGGGTACCTATCTAATGCGGACCTGAGAATACAAGCGGTTTGAAAATCAGCATAAAGCTGGTGAGTTCATAAGCGGTTAGTTTTCTGAAAATGTACGAGTTCCTTTAGTTTTCTAAAAAAGTGGTTATCCAAGAAAATCCCATATTTTCTTAAAAGTTGGTTACCAAATCCAAAATGTAATGTAAAAGATGTACACTGAAAACATGATTGTTCTTGTGAATTGTAAAGTTTGATTATCTAACTTGTTACACTTTTCTGGTTACGTACTACTGTTACCTAGGAAAATCCTATATTTTCCTACATGTGTGTGTGAACTGTTACCAATTCTAATTATGTTCAGTGTTATCCCCAAGAAAACCCCATATTTTCCTGAATGTGTGTGTATGAATTCTCCTGAAAGTTTGATTATCCTTAAATGTACATTAGTTTTATTACGTACATAAACTAATAATTAATTGTGAAGTGTTCATAATATTGATTGCGAGTCCTTAACCATACTTCAGACTAGATATGACTCAGGCCAGGGCCAGTATCCTTTTTATAACTTTCGTCACCCTTGAACCTTTCGGTTCGGCTGTAGCTAGCAGCCAGGTGCGGGATTGTCAGTCCCGTATAGATCTATACATTCAAGTCACGTTCTCCCTCCTGGAGATTCTGGTTACAGGGATAGTCCTCCACTCTCTCGTGCCAAAGAAGTGTTACAGAGGACGTGTCTCCAATCTTTAAGATTACTCTTTACTTCTCATGCCTAGGGAAGTAGTATCTATGACTAACTAAGTTCTAATGATGCCTATCCTTTACACTCGAGCCTAGGTGTTTTATTAAGGACATTACAAATGTTTTATGTTTTCTAATGGTGTCTATCCTTTACACTCGAGCCTAGGGTGTTTTATTACAGACATTACAATGTTATATGATCTCTATCAATATAAGAGTGAACAATCAATTGTGAAACATAACAGTATATAATAAGAATTAAAATCGTCTGAACAAACAACTCTGCAAGTTAAAAAGTTTGTTAGTAGGTTTTCAATTCTTAAAAGTGTGACAATATAAAACCATTTAAATGAAATAATGAATTTAAGTACAAGGTATTCTTGTACTTTTGCTTGTATTCCCCCCCTGAAAACATTTAAAAACCATTGAAAAAGGGTAGGGGTATGAACTCACCAGACGATAAAACGTGTCGGTTCGGACGCTAAGTGTCGGTTCGAGGCTTGATAACATGCGAGGTTCCTATGTAATATGAAATGGTATACAAATATATCTAATTAGATTTTAAATTACTAATTAGATATGATATTACATTCCAATGAGCGAAAACACTTCAAAACGAGTGTTTGGAGTGACCCGGGTGACATATACGGACGTGTATTGATGCTTGGGACTTGGGAATTGAGTTTACTCTTCAAGAGTAAACTCCTTAGGGAGATTTCGGCCTTATACACTACTCACACATGAGTTCACGGCCGTGAACTCATGTTGGCAAGGTTTAGGGTGCTTAATGGTCAATAACACTTGAGGGATGATTGGGATGAATTTATCTAAGGCTTGGGATGGAATTAAATCACCAATAACACAATTTAAGGGAGTTTACGGCCCTAAACATAGAGTTTATGTCCGTAAACTCCTATACCCCCTTAGATTGATGATTTAATGGCCTTAAATTAATCACATGTGATTCCTATAATTTTTACAAGCCTTGGTATGAATTTAGGGCACCAAATGACTCATCTTTAGGAGTTTACGGCCCTGGAACATATTCTTGGGGTGTCATGTCCGTAAACACCTAATTGGAGGGTGTTTGACATGTTGAAGGTCCCCAAACTATTTTTAGATGATTCTAGGATTTATTCCAAGGCTATTGGTGAAGTTATATGGCTTTTTAACACTAGAAAATGAGTTTACTCCCCATGTATGAGGAGTTTACGGCCCAAGCAAGTTATTGGGCAGTAAACTCAATTTTAATCCTCAAATCTCATGTTTAGGGTGCTCTAAGTCCGAATTTGTAAGCCATATAGTCGTATCTAAGTCCCAAAATTGATTTGGAGGGGTTTAATTGCTTAAAACCCAAGTTTTTAGGTGTTTACGGCCCAAGCATGCTCCTAGGCCGTAAACACATGTTCCAGGTCCAAAATGATAATTTAAACACGAATTTGAAGGCCTAAGAGGTTAAACAACAAGTTGGGGATGTTACCTCATAGATTTAGAGCCTTAATTCAATGTTTTGGACCTTGAATCTTTGGTTGAGGAGAGAGGTTAGAGAGAGAGTAGTGAGATGAAGAAAAAGCTTCAAATGGAGGCTTAGGTCAATTTAAATAGTGATCGGGATTTGGACATAGTGGAATTCTACCCGATACCGGCGTTAGACGGGGCTTTTGGTCGCACCCGATCAAGTTGCCGTAACTCGATATGGTTGATTCTAGAAATGTTCCGATCACTAATATGAGGTGTTAGAATGAGTTCTAAAGGTATTAGGACACCCATTAAGTCATAATATAAAATACACGTTAATGACTTAATTAAATGACGGAATCGGAAACGAAATTGGAAGCGGCGATCGGATTATCGAAATGAGTTACGAAAAGGTTACAAGCAATGGTACGAAATTTCGGGTTGTTACACCTTGCATGGATAAAAAGGAAGGCAAAAGATCATAACTTTCCTAGTCCATGAGGTCCAAGAAGAATTCCAAACTAATCAAAAGATGTTGGAGTCCAATCAACTCCAAGATCACTCATAAAATGGACCAAAAGTGTCAAAAAAACCCAAATGACAAGATCTAAAGAACTAGATAGCAAGATTGGAACTTTATACTTACAATAGTCTATAAATGTAGTGCCTTTGATGGATCCAAACTTTAAACAACTTTCCATACAACCAAAAGAACCTTCTTGATCTTCAAACTTCATCAAAATATCATAAAAAGCATACAAAAGATGAGAGAGGAGAGACGAGAAGCTCAAATCTTGAAGGTGGAGGCTAGGGTTTCTCCCAAGGGTTTCTAGATGTGATGGAGGCTGCTAAATGCCCAAAAATGCAAAACCTTATGCTTATATACATTCAAAACCCTAAAATCATAGGCTTGGGCCTGACTAATCATCGTGACATGGAAATGATTCGTTGTATTGTGGCAACTGTCATGTCGTTGGGACGGTTTTCACCCAAATCCACCTCAACTTCAAAGAACTATAACTTCTTCGTTTCAACTCAATTTTCAGCGATCCTTATATCCACAAAAAGGTATTGACGAGCCCCACACTTCTATATAGTTACTTTTTACTTAAAACACACTGAAATAAAATCCTTAATTCATGAAATAAGTCTGTAACATCACTTTTCCTGTTTTACCCTTTAACTCCAAAACACAAACCAAGGCCTTAAATCACATAATCAATATTATCAACATCCAATAGGGTCTAAACTTTATTCCTTTGAAGCCTAAGGCCTTTACTTGATCCATTTGTTGTCCAAAATCTTGAAATAAGAAACTTCTCAAAGCAGGGTGTTACAAGTTAGCTAGATTACAAAGACAAACTGCATGACTAAAAGAAATTCAAAAGTGGCCCAATGTTGTATTCAATCATTGATGGTTCTCTTGAAGTTTCTTGTGACTATAAGGTGAATTTACCTCGTTTTTGGATCCCAATTTACATAACCACACATGGTAAATACTTAGTAAGTACCTTCACTAATGTAAAGAACATCATAGTCAATTAAGTCATATAAAGATCTAATGACATTACATATGCGTGTGTAGTTTGGTTTTAGTTTAGGAACTGATGCAATATAGGTATATTTTTTGATATGAAAATCAGTAAGTGGAGAAATTAATATTTGATGGAGATCAATCATTTCATTTAGAATATTATTGTGTTCTATTTTTGCATGTTGAACCACTTCAAGAATAATTTTTTATTCAAACATTTACAATCAGTCCTACTCTTGGAAGATAGTAGTGAGTTAAGATTGGCATACTATTGGTAGATTGTTCATAGAGATGAACATAGCTAAGTCTTTTGACCAATACTGATGAGTACTTGAAAATGTAGATTTTAAGTATTGGAGTAACCACACTTAAAGATTACTCCATGGATCATGTCATGAGTAAATTAAGACAACTATATTTCTTATTCTTTAAATGGAGATGCATGAGGTTTTGTCCTATAATCTGTTGTATCTTGGTTTTTCCCCAACGTTGTCCATAACCAACATCTATACATGGTTTGACTAGATATTGCATGAGGAATATCACATACCTATGTAGTCAAAGCTTATTTCACCCTTCTTCCAGAAATGGAGAAGTTGATATCTCTGGTCCCCTTGATGATTTGGTGCTAACATCTAAAGTACTCTACGAAGCCCTAACTGAAATTAATGTGTTCAATTTAGCAGTTAAAAGCAGTCATCACAAATCTGTGTCAGGAACATAATCTTGAATTCTGATATTGACTATTATATGTGTCTCTAATTCATATAGATGTCATGAAGATCAAAGGAATTTGAATCCACTAGTCTTAGAACTGTTTATAGCATTCTTGCGATAAGTACAGTAGTTGCAATGGACTGTAACTCACTATTGTTCCTAGTAAGTATTGGATCGGTCAATTGTTAATGGATAAGTGCAAGTGGGAGCTGATGGAGAATAGTGCCCATAGACATAACAAATCGGTAATATTACTATAAATAACAATATCCTTTTGGGTTACACGCGAGAACAAAATAAAGCAGAACTGAAATATATTTATTTGGGGGACTTGTTTTGTTAATTAATTAAAAGTAAATAAAGGAATATGGAATATTCCAGAATAATTTGAATACCATAGGTAATTATTATTATATTTTCCAATTATCTTTAGGGTTTCAAATCACCTCCCTATAAATAGAAGGTTCAAATCCCGGTTTTGACACTTGAGAAATATACCTCTAAGCTACCAAAGTTCAAAACTCTCAAAAACCCTAAAGAATCCTGAATTCTCATTCCCACATCGTGACAGTTTAATTCCCACGCTGTGGTCGAATAACAAAATCGAGGTTTTGATTCTGTTTGAAGCTAAAGTTCGAGGATTACTTTGATATGTTTCTTGTTTGCGTATTGGGTTTGTCATAGAAAAGGAATTTTCCTTTAGGTTATCTAGTCCAATCCACTAGCTCAGTAGAAGAAGAAGCCAACTAAGAAATTGAAGGCGCTTTTTTCTATATATTGAGTATTAGATCAAATTGTTTATCGTTTCCGTTGCCCTTTGTTTGTTCTAATGAGGCTCGAAACCCATCAGTTTCATGATGCACATTTGGGAGAGCATGTTCAGACACTTCCATAGATCCATTTGGTTGCTTCGTCTGTTGTGGGTGCACCATTTTTCGGGGGTGTATCATTCGTTATTAGTACACAATTTGTAGTGGGTGTGTCCTGAACATAAGAGTCCTCTCATGTTTCTCTCCCTCAAGGAGATATGAAGAAGGGATGTTCTTTCAAGTCATTTATGGCGTGCAAACCGAGTGAATATGAAGGAAGTCATGATCTGAATGTGACTATGAAGTGGATCATCGAAACTAATCGAGTTCTTAGAGCTAGTGGTTTCCGTAACGACTAGAAAGTGATTTATGCTTCTCAAGTGCTTAAGGGTCAAGCCCTTATTTGGTTGGAAAGAGTACGTCAGACTTTGGGAGATTACATGGAGGCTAATATGTCTTGGGAAGAGTTTATCAAATGCGTCAAGGCGAAGAATTGTGCTCCACGTGACATTAAGAAGTTGGTGGATGAGTTCTTTGATTTGAAGAAATAGCATGCGAAGGAGTTCTCTGATAGGATGATGTTTATAGGGGATATTCTCCCAACTAAAATGGGGTCACATTAGTCGGTTTGTGAAGGGTTTACTCTTTGATTATAAAGTGGAAGTGAAGAAATTCGATATCTTGGATGATACGATAATGGCTGCTAAGAACATAGAGGACATGATTGCTAGGAAGACTAGAGAAAAACATCAGGTGGGAGAGAAAAGATCTCAATAAAAGCAAGGTGGTTCTAGAAAGAAGGGTCGATTTTCTAGTGGTATCTCAAAGAAGGGGGAGATTCCGAGTTGCAGAAGGTGTGGAAAGGTTCATTCTAGTGAGTGCAAATTTAGGAGTAAAGTGTGTTACAAGTGTAGAGACCTCAATCACAAGCCATTTGAGTGTAAGAAGGAGATCAAAGATGTAGAATGTTATTCTTGCCATGAGAAGGGGCACATCAACACAAATTGCCCAAAAAAGAATAGTGGGAGGGTAACTCTAAGTGCTAGTAAGAAGTCGGGACGGTGAAGGTGAGAGCTCGTGCATTCTATTTGATTGTAGAAGAAGCTAAGGAGGCACATGATGTGGTGTCAGGTACAATACTTATAAACTCCCTAATTGCAAGTGTTTTATTTGACTTGGGTGCAAATTTTTCTTTTGTATCTCATAATTTTCGAAAGAAATTTGATATGCCTTTAGTACCCCTTAATGAGATTTATATAGTAGAGGTAGCAACCGGAGAGCATGTTACGATACGTTAAGGGTACCCAAATTGTTGTACATAAATAAATGGAGAAAAGTTTGAAGCAAGGCTTTTTGTCGATAGGGTAAGAGGTTCTGATGTGGTGCTAGGGATGGATTGGTTGTCAAGGTTGTTAGTTTTCTAAGCATCTAAACACATGATCATGGCAACGGAAACAAAATAAAATCCTATGTGTTCATGCAACCTAAGGATATAATTTTCATGCTATTATTGTTACCCTATAAAAACATAAATATGGAAGAACTACATACCTCTCTTGCAACTAGCGACCTTCGAGCTTGTGATATTGTGTGTGTCACCTTGTTTGGATGAAAGGATCTAAACCATAACTTCTTCATACAAACTTTGTTCTCGACGTTATTTATATCGATGAATTCGTATTTACAAGGAGATCAATTTTCGTTTAGATTGTTTTGTCTAAAAAAGCAACCGATCTCCAATTCACTTTTTATGACACACATTATTTTGTCGGGTTGAACGCGAAACTTCGAAAAATCATAACTTCTTCATAACGAAGTCAAATTTAGGGGTTTTTTATATCCACGGGATCTTCATCACGACTACAACTTTCATTAAGATTATTTATCATAATAATCTTTTATTTTTAAACTTTATTTTATTGTTTCAACGATAAATTTTATAATAAGATTTTCTATAAATATTATATACGCATAATATTTGTCCACATAACGTGTATACGATAAATAAAAATTTACATAGTTTGCAACCCGTATAACAAAAAATTATCTTATTTGAGTATTTTAATTATTTAATAAAATGAATAATTATTAGTAAAATCACTTAATCGTTTAGTCCCCACTTACACGCATTCCAGTAAATAAGGGTGTCAAACACAAAGAGAATTGATATGATTTAATTTAGATAATAAAGAAAATAACTAAATTAAACTTGATTTATAACCAAACTAAAGCAAAACAACACAACGAACTTGATTTATATCGATTTAAAGTAGTTCCATTTAGATTTCGAATCATCCTATTTTCTTATGTAACGTCCCATCTCTGGTATGTTGTTCCCGTGGCATTTATTTAGAAGTTTTATTGAGGGACTCGGCGAGTCTATGGCCTGACTCGTCGAGTAGGGTCGAGTTTTCGTGCACGTGTTAGTCGGCGACTCGGCGAGTCCATATTCGGGACTCGACGAGTCTGTCTGCCTGGAAGAAACCCTAAATCCCCGGGTTGCTCACTATTTAAGCAATGTTATGTGCCCCAAACTCGCCTCCTTCACCCTCAGAGAGCTGTGAGAAACCCTAATCCATCCCTTATTTTTTTTAAGTGCTTTTGTGTAGATTTTGAAGGCTTGAAGAAGAAGAAGAAGAAAGGAGCAAAGAGAAGAGGTGTAGAGCAAAGATCCAAGGGCAAAATCAGAGTTCATTGAGGTATTTCTCGGATTCCTTCTGTTTTATGCTTTAGACCTCCATTAGAACTCTTCTAGGGCTAGTTTGATACATTTTCCAAGCCTTATAGTTGTATGGATGCCTTAATAGGTCGAGAGATCCCTAGATCTGTTCATTTAGGAGTTGTAGAGCCCGGATCTATTGCCTTTTTGAAGATGCTTTGCATAAGAACCCTAGATCTAGCCTTTATATTGCTTTTTGAGCCTTATTATCTTCTTGGTCGCTTATGGGCACGTAAAGATAGAATCTTTACGTGCTAATCGAGCTAAGGAAGCCCAGATCTATAAGTTTTAGGCGCTGGATTCAAGCAGAATCGAGTTTAGAGTAGCTGCATGGATGTGACTCGGCGAGTCGGAAGAACGACTCAGCGAGTCAAGTCGCGAGTCCTGTTTTTCCCCTTTTTGAGTGATGTCGAGTGGAAACCTGTGAGTAGTAGAGTGGACTCAGTGAGTTGGAGGGCAGAATCAGTAATGGAGGGACTCGACAAGTTGTTCATACAACTCGGCGAGTCCAAGGCAATCTTCTTAGCTCAAGAACAAATCGTCGAGTTGTTCATATGACTCGGCGAGTCGGATGCAGATTGTCTGAGTTCTTAGGTCGAGAGGATACTCGTCGAGTCGATGCCATACTCGACGAGTAGCCACGAGTAGGGTTGAGAAGTGAGACTAGAGACTCGGCGAGTTGGCGGCCCAACTCGGCGAGTCAGGTCAACTGTGGGTTGACTTTGACCGAGAGAGTTGACTTTGACCAAGGGTAAAAGAGTCATTTTACCCCAGTGCAGTGTGTAGCATTTGATTGAGTGTGTTTATGGATTTGTAGCCGGGGAGATACCAGAGCAGCAGCAGTTAGCTTCCAGAGCCATTCATACAGCAGCCAGTTCACGAGGTGAGTTTCCTTTCAGTAGGAACGGGTCTACGGCCACAATGCCAGCCCGTTTAGTTAGCAGTAGTCCCGGACTTTAGTCCGATGTAGTAGTTAGAGTGCTTGATGTCTTTGTGATTCAAGCATGTTTGTGTTATGTGTTCCGGACTCTATTCCGATGCAGTATGCAGTATATGTGTTTATATTAGTTGATATGCGTTATGCTATGCCATGATCAGCCAGTTCCGGACTTCGGTCTGATGCAGGGGACAAGGTCCCAGTCAGTTCCGGACTTCGGTCCGATGCAGCTAGCTCCGGACTTCGGTCCGATGCAGTCAGTTCCGGACTTCGGTCCGATGCAGTTAGTTCCGGACTCTGGTCCGATGCAGGGGACAAGGTCCCAGTCAGTTCCGGACTTCGGTCTGATGCAGCTAGTTCCAGACTTCGGTCTGATGCAGTGGGCAAGGCCCAGTATGTGCTTTATATGTATTGTATGGTATGTGGTAGTTTGGGGGAGCTCACTAAGCTTCGTGCTTACAGTTTCAGTTTTGGTTTCAGGTACTTCCGCAAGCAAAGGGAAGAGCTCGGGATGATGGCATCGCACACACCACAACTTCAGTTTTTGTCCTGGGAGTTGATTCTGTTAGTTGATATGTTTGGATACAGTTGTGATACAGTTTTCTTTCTCTCAGTATTTTATCATGGTTTTTGAAACACGCGACGTATGATGTTGTTATGAGATACTTGGTTTTATGTTTTTGTTATGATAAAAATTGAAATTTTTGGGTCGTATTTTTGGGTTGTTTCATCTTATGGTTGATTTATTAGAGTGCAATGAATTTAACAAGTTGATTATTGTGACTAGTTATCTTGATCCGATGAACGAATACTAATAATTACAAAGAAACTAGCACAATGTTCATGTGATTAGCTAACTAAATAACCAATTAAATACTCGAATTATAAATGAATTAATCTAGTGATTTCTTATCAATGATCATGACAATTAATCTAGCATGCATGGATATATAATATTTTCTTACATATTCAAGTTAAAAATTATATTATCTAACCCTAGAATTTGGTCTATCACTAGTCCTAACAGTTTATTATAATAAACTAATTAAGATACAAGTTCATATAATTAGATTGGTCCTCTAAATTACATTAAACTCAGTTGTAGATAATAAAAATCAAAACTTTGTTACATAAGGTAAACTATCAATCATGTGTAATAAATAATCAAACTTCATACATCCATTTAATAAATCGAACCATAGTATTTAGCAACCATCTAAAAGGTTGTATCCCATAATTTCTACTGAAAATAGAAAACAATCATAAAAGTATTGTTAATCCTGATGTCTAAGACAAACTGAATGATTAAATAATGTTTCCAATATTTGATCTTTAAAACGATGTTGATATCGTGTTTTGCAGCCTTCAAATCGACCAAAAAAGGTTATAAACAACTTCTCTCTTCGTACCAAAGGTTTCTCGTGGCTACACATCGAACTAGGGTTGTGAAATCATATATTTATATAGTCAACAACGTAGAGTCGCGACCCTTTAAATTTCGTGCCGCAAAAGCTAATCTGCATTCAAGTCGGTCTCGATCTTCTTGTTATCATAATCCAAATTTTCTGAATATGATGCGGTGCGGCGTGCTTTTGAAGAGGGCATGATGTGCTTTTGATTTTTCTACCAGTTTTTGTTTTCCAGTCCTTATCAGCTCCAAATCAGTTCCAACTTCTACATTTTGTTGCAAACCACAAATTTAGCTATAATTATCCAATTCAAAGCATTTTAAGTACCTTTTATCTTTAATTATATAAATTAAGCTCTAAATACTAAGATAATTACCCCCAAAATATATGATTAAATAGGACAATATCAATACCAAATTTTGCTAGAGATACCATGATGCCTAAGTGACCACCAAAAACATATGAAGACAAGTCAGCGAGATTGGTTGTTCTCTACGCTTAATAGAGATGTTTAGGAAAATATGTTTTGAATCATGATTAGACATTCCAATCACTACTAGAGATCCCTTCATGGTTCATATGAAACTAGTGTTTGAGATCCTCCATCGATATAGTGTCCAAGAGATGATTTCATGTCGGAGATTACAAATGTAAATATATATATATATATATATATATATATATATATATATATATATATATATATATATATATATATATTAAAAAAAGCTAATGTTTTGAGATCCTCGATCCATAAAGTTTCAAATAAGTTTAGTACTCATTATGAAATGTTGGTCATACTCGAGATAAAATGGGCTTAAAGGTATAACAGTGGTACACTATTAAAAGAAACACCATAATCTTGTGAAAATAGCATTAGTGTAGACTTCGAAAACAAATTTAATCTTGTGACAGGATATAAATAGAGGAACTTCATCCTTACATTAGCATAATTCCATTTTAGCATTCTTTATTAAGTTTTTGTTCCTGATGTTAGTGATGTCATTTAAAAAAAAATTGTAGGGACATTATAAAATAAACTCAATTTACTTGTTGGTGACAGGTTAGAATGCTAAATTAACAACGAATAGGTAAAACATGAGTATTTTTTGAAGAAAAAAAAAGTATTAAGTATTTCTTTTTTTGAAAGTCTTGTAATGATTTAGAATCGTCCATGCAAGCATTCGTTTACATTGGTAACCCATAAAACATAATGTTATTTGCTTAGAACTTCATTTTATAACATGAATGATGATAAGTAAAATCTAAAGTTATAAGGAAAAAAACATTTTTTTCAAGTACAAACTATAACAACCAAGATAACTTTCAAAACCCAAACCTTGTGCTCCCCACACCAACCAATAGCAAAGAAAAAAGTGAAAGGTTAAACCCAACCCATAAATAATTGTTGAATAAATTGGTGAAACAGTGAAAGCATTGTGGCGTAAAAAAAAATTTACATGATGAAACATCATTGACTCATTGTATAAACTATAAATCTACCTACACTTCCCTACTTCATTATATAATTATATTAAAGAAGTGTTCCCAATTGAACAGTACTTCCTGTTGATTGGACTACTTCTGATTTTTATTTTTTATTTTTTTATTTTATTTTCCACGCGTTATTTTCTCCTTCCACCGACTGCCTGTTCTCAATACAGTGTCCTTCACTGTTTCTATTTTCCAATAACATTACTCCACCACACCCCACCACCACCGATGCTCGATATCTGAATACCAGATGCTTTCAAGCCGTCTTCTTCGACTGTGCTTTCCATCCCCACCGTATCTCTTCTATTTCCTCACAGAATCCTTTTTTTCCTTCATCCACCGCCATTCACTTCAATTGCTCTCACTTCCTCCGATCTCCATCAATGTCCGACGACCATCAACATGACTACTGATTTCAGACGACACCCGCTTCGATTACACGCTTCTTTCCATCTTCCACCGCTTCCTTTCCCACCGCCTCTAAATTGATTGGAAATTGATGCCGGCTCTCTTCATCGCTTACCGCTCCATCATCCGCCCACAATCGTCGTCCAACACCATTGCCAATCGGTACCTGCTTCTACCATATTCACACCGTCTCCACCTCCGATGGCTATCAAATCCACATAATTTTCTCATATGAATCTTCATTGCAAGGTCAGTTACTCGATGTTACTAAGATTTCTTAATTATTTAGAAATCGATTGAAAAGAATTCGCTTTTATTTATATATGAGCAAATTTCGCTTTGATTTCGATTTATTTGCCCAGTGATTTGGCGGTGGTTGAGATGGAGGTGAAAGTTTGGGTTTTATTTGTACTCTTGGTAACTTCTATCTGATATTTGAAGTGAAGAATCCGACCTCCATGAACAAAGTTGTTCCGATTTCAATAGCCTATTGTTTGCCCTCTTCTACTTCTTCTAATGGCGTTGTTTGATTTCAACATCTGTGTTGAGGTAACCTGGTCTCCATGTTCCAACTTCAGTTTTCAGTTGTCAAGTGTTATCTCATTTCAATACCAAAGGGACGAAATCAGGTAAGTACGAACTCAGGTAAGTGTCAACTTAGTTTCTCAGCTTTCTTATGCTTCCGTGTTTCACTTTCTTATGCTTCAGTTGTCTGGTGTTCCCTCTCTCCTAACCATAGGTTCAAATTTCTTCTGGGGTTTTAGCCCGATTCTGAGACGGAGCTTGATTAGATGAATGTTTTCAAAGGAGTTACTACAAATCGTTTCTGGATCTTCTGTTGGTTTTAGCATGCAAGGTGTTTGTTAATATGCCTCAAAGGGCAAATAATTGTACTTCAAATCTTTTTATGTTATCATTTACCCTTTTGAACCATCTTTTGGTAGGCTGTTAGTATTGCCTTACATCATCTTCTAGCTTTTGGTATTGGAGATATTTCCCTAAACTTTGTTGTCAAATAGGTATCCCTGCTACACCTACTATTCTTTTATGTTGTCATAAGTTCTTTTTGTTTGTTAGTATGTGGATATCTGCTCCGTTAATGCACTTAATGTGTGATTAACTCAAACTTATGTGAATAAAAATAAGAAGAATCTCATTCAAATATAAATTATTCACAAGTGGTTCTTCACCTTTCACAAATGTTCTGCTTTTCAAATGTATATGGTATTTATTGTTGTAATTGGAATCAATTATCACATTAATCTATAATAGCTTATTACAAGAATAAAAAATGTTGAAACAGAAAACGTAAGGACATTATTGTCTATCCATCTGTTAATATTCATATTTACTTGAAAGAAACTGGAAGGGTAATCAACACTGGGTTCCTTTTTCTTCTTCTTCAAAGTAATTGATAACATAGTTTTTGGTGAATGGTCTAGGCTGAATTTTTAATGTGGATTGAGAAAAGTGCAAACTAATCTAATTTTGATTTTCTGGAAGCTACAATTTTAGTCAGATCAGGGATTGATTTTAATATTGTTAAGTATTTATATATACTCACATTAAATACTCAGTTATATTATTGCATGTCTACTAAATGATATGGTCTTTTTGTCTAAACTTGAAGATTTTGACTATGTCTGAGACAGAAGGAGGAGGAAGGACCCCAAGAAAGTGTTGGATTGATTAACCATGAAAATGAGTAGATCACTTATTAGCTTTTTCCTCCATTAGTCCTTTCTCCTTTTTCTTACCCAGTTTATTTTTTCACTGCCTATCTTTTTATTTGGTTCCAGGTTTGATGAACAAGAAACAAATTTAAAAAATAACCAAACCTAGAGAAGAAGCAGATATGTACTCATAAACTGTCTTTTCCATGGCTTTACCCCTAAATGATCAAATCACATTCTTTTCTCTGAATAGGAAAAAGCAATAAGTTAGATGATGTTTTTGCTTGGTTTTAGTTACTTAAGCTGAATTTTAATTTACCAAAATTCTTTGATCTGACAACTAACTAACATGATTTTATTTGTTTAGTTTCAAAGTTTTTTTTTTTTTTTTAATTTTTGTTTTTAAGTGATAACCGTCCATGATCTTTCTTTGTATGTATATGTGCTTTGTAACTTTGTATGTGTCTATATATGTATGTGTTTTGTGTATAATATAAGGTTTGCACTCTCTGTAAAATGGTTTTGTCTTGAATATTAGTTATTTATTTTTATGAATGGTATCCCATTTATCTATTTTTGTTGGATGTTTAAAATGTATATTTAAATTTTTATAATTACCTTCCTTGACTTTCAAAGAAGAAAGCATTGGATTAGTTCTCAAAGAAATGAAAAGTAAAAATGTATATCTGAATTGATGATGGATATGTTTCTTTGTTTGATGTTGGATTCAAGCTATTTATCATCATCACAACTGTTTGGCCAGTTTTAGGTGCTATATGTTGTATGGTAATGGTGGTGGTGACGATAGGTGGATGGGGGTGGCGGTGGTGATAGTGGGGGTAGGTGGTGGTACCACCTCGGTAATCAAGAATTACAATCCCCCTTCTAACCCCCGCGTTGCGGGGGGATACCTTCCCTAGTTAATATTAAAACTCTCACATGTCTTATTTTTAGGTTAAGCTTTTTAGAGCTATTTCCAACAATGGGAACGAGAAGGACATTTACGTCTTTTACTCAAACAAGATATCAAAAACAATTCCTTTATCCATGGGAGAAAATTATATTTTTTTGTCGACATCCCTTAGTCCAAAATCCAAGGTAGTTAAACTTAGTACATTCTGTTTTGTGATGTCATGTAGTGCAAACATGCCAAAATGGCCAAGTTAACATTACCAATCACAAGCTAAGCATTCGGGTACAATAACACATCTAGCAATAACTACACATTACAAATAAAAAAAAAATCATTTCTTAAATTTTTTTTAACTACACTGATCAATTAACACAAAGTAAAAAAAAATTACCACAATCGTTTTACTTTTTACAGTCTCTGCTTCTTTGAAACAAAGCGGATTCCTTGTTTTCCAAGATCCACATTCATTGCTTTTCCATCATCTAAAGTAACCAATACAGTTGACGTATCTTCACAAAATTCAATTATTGTTCCCTTGTGCCTAACATTATATCATATCACAATTTTCATAAAATATATTGTTATTTCTTGCATTTATTCCAAATAAAAATAATAATAATAATAATAATAATAATAATAATAATAAAACTCACCAGGAATTATTGGATGGGTGATGAACTTCAACGATTTTTCCAATTGCATGTTTTCCCAACTTTTGAATTATCCATTTTGCATCCATGATCTCATCATACGAGTTTCCATCCCCTTTCTTCTTATTTTTATTTTTATTCTTATTATTATTATCTTCTTCTTGAACAAAAGATGATGACTTATCCATAAAAGTCAAAGGTCTCTTTCTCTTTGACCTTTGACCCTTGACAAAGCTCTGATCATCTGAATACGGGTTCTTGAATTTCAGTCTCAACGAAGGCGTAACTTTTTCACTTCCACTGCCAGGTGTCACGCTCCTATTCGTGCTCCTTTTACCAAACGAAACACCGGTTTCATCATCATGGTTTAAGCTGTCTCCTGCAGATAAATATAAAGAACAAATATATTATTTTTATTTTTGAAAAACTTTGTAATATAAATTAATTAATAAATAATAATCATTACCTTCTACATCAGAGAGCTTAGATGAGTTTGCATTTGCAAGCATGTCCAAATAATTATCTTTTGGTCTTTCTTGTACCATGTCTTCACCACCTGTAATAAGCCACACAAACAGAATAAAATAAAGCAAATATTTCAATGAGTAAATTACACAAATGGTCCCTATGGCTTAGGGTAATTTGCACATTTGGTCCCTAACTTAATTTTTTAGCTTGGAAGGTCCCTGTCTTACCTAAAAATACTATTTTGCCCTTGATTTTTTAATTTATTTAAATAAACACAACCCCAACCCCTCACCTTACCTTAGCTTACCTACCCCACCTATTTAAATAAGTCTTTTTAGGGACTAAGCATGCAAATTACCCCAAACCATAGGGACCATTGATGTAATTTACTCTAAATTTCAAATCAAAAATAATTTTTTTCAAAAACATACGATTTGGAGTGGTCAACGGTTGGTCAACCAGGAAGTTTGACACGTCAGACCTTGGAGAATTTATTGAAGTTTTATGTCTCCCACCCAAATGTATAACCAATTTTCTCCCCTTAATGTCCTTTGATTTAACATCTTTTCCACTCTCCTCCTTCATTTTATCTTTAAAAAACTTAAAACTTGTCCCAGAAATCTCATTAACAAGCTTGTTTTTGTTTTTATACAAATCCGATTCGCTGCTTCTAAAAGACTCCACATCTTCATCTTTATTACTATTATTATCGCCTGTGATGGATCCAATAGATTGAGCATCACTGTGTCCTTTTTCCTTTCCATATCTTTTAGAAGATTTTTTTTTGTTTTTTTTATTAGGGGATTTGTTATCGGTTATTCCTTTGAGGGAAAACTTTAAAGAATGGCCATATTCTTTTTTTAGAGGAGGGGGTGGGGGTGGGGGTGGGGTATCATCATCTTCATCTGAATAAGGTGAAATTGCAAATATTTCTTCTTGTGTTGGTAATCCTGCTGCAGCTCTTAAGCTAGTGATTAAGTCATGTTCAGCTTTGTCTCTTCTTCTCCAGAGCTCCTGAACAGCATCTTCAAGATCCCGAACCTGAAAAAGTAAATGGATTGGAATATGATTTTGTTGGATGGAATTGAAGAAGGAATGGAATGGAATGAGTTATTACATTCCATGGTCTTGTTTGGTTACACGTGTAGGAAAGAATTGGATTTTCATATGAATTTTTTCATGGTATAGGTAAAAATACAATGTAGAGTTTTAACTTTATTCTATACATTATATATATATATATATATATATATATATATATATATATATATATATATATATAATGATTTTTTTCATCAACAAAAGCAAAAAAGTAAATAAAGTAAAAGCTTATCAAAAGCCAAATGAAGATAATAACGAAAGGGAAAAAAAAATTGTTTTTGATTTCCTTGTAGAATATAGGGTTAAACTTATAAAAGACCTTATGATTTGTACTTTTTAAGGATTAAACCTCAACTTTATTTTTTTTTTCCTGAAAAAGACCTTGCATTTTTTTGTTTTTTTCAATTTGGCCGTTTTAGTCATTTTTTTCCCGAAAAAGGTTGTAAAATGTGAGGGCTTTTTTTAAGATTTGTAACACTAACAAAAGGGTTTTATGCAGAAAAGTCCAATTATTTGGGGAAATTTTTTGATAAAGTTTAAACACAAAAACCCTGACTATTTAACATTTTGCCCAAATTAACAAAAAAATCCTTTTTTTATTTTAACAGGAAATGACAGATTATGTGATTTTCCCAAAATAATCAGACTTTTCTTTTCAAAAAAAAAAAAACATTTAGGACTTTATCAAAAGATTTCCCAATATAATGGGATTTTTCTTCATAAAACCCTTAAAAATTACATAAATAAAAATGGGTTATACTCCAATATTTTATTCCATTTCATGATGGAATAAAGAAAAACACCCCCTAAGGAATGAAGACTAACAAAATGCTTCAAATCATCTGAAAGTTCTATTCCAATGGAATGACCAATTCCATTCCTTCCATGATTTTTTTATTTATAATTAATTATACCTGGTAACATTCTCCACGACATGTAGCACAACTGTATTGCAAGTGATTATCCACTTGAAACTGTAAATACCTTTCATCACTGCATAAATGTTCCACAGTTATAAGAAATATGCATTTTATTTTTTTGGCTATAAGTAAGAAATATCAACAAAATACCCTTTATTTGTTTATTATGGCATCTTACTTCCATTTCTTTCTACTTCAAAAAAAAATCTTATCAAGAGACACTGTAATTTGAAGAATGTAACCACTTATAATATTCCACTTTCAATCTTATTATTATTATTATTCCCAAACTTCATATTTGGATAACATCATGTATGTACACTTTAAACAGATTGTTATAACATTTGTATGTAGATTGTTTCAATATTTAATAGTCAATCAACTATATAAACTATCTACCATATGTAAAGAGTTTATTTTTGCATATGCAATAAGTATGTATATAGATGTAACAAAAAATCAAGTTCTTAATAGTTAAAGAAGCTGTATACGTTGAATTATGTATTAGAGCTTTCAGTTTAAATACATAAAGCAATAGAAATAATTAAATATCATAAAAAGGTGGAAAGAAAACCTAATTCCATCACAATGACAATGCACCCATCTTTGACAGACATCACAACAAACCATAGGTGTAGATTCAGAGTCTCTATACACCTGTGAATTAATTGATACAAAAACACACTATCAGTTAATTTATAACAATAGATATTTAAAAAATAAATAAATAAAGTTACCTTTAAGCAAACGGGGCAATAATTTCCCTTCACAAATAATCGTCCACAAGCATCACAACAAGTATACCCAAGAAACCACCTTCAAAATGTTATAGTGGTAATGAGTAACAATGATAATATAATGTAAAAGAAACCATTTTTACTTTGCAAAAATTGATAAAAAAAAAAATAAAGATTGCATAGTTGTCAAATAGATAACAGAAACTATGAGAAAGAAAAAAAGGAAATAGAAGAAGGGTTTCATATTATTTGATAAAGTAAGATTTTTAACATGATAGAAACTTATTGAAACTAGAAACAAAACTGATTAAAAATATATTTTACAGTAATGTAATGACTTTTCCTATCTTCTATTATTATTTTTACTTTGTACGCTATCTACTTAAAATTATTAAATTTGTATTTATATAATAAGTTAAAAACTAAGCATAACAAGAACTTATTAAAACCTCAAACAAAGTTAGTAAAATATACTTTTTGAACTTTTTGAAACATTAAAAAGCAATTTAATTAAAGTTATGAAATTTTAAAAAAATTGGTTAAGTTATAAGTTTCATTCAATTCCACAATGTGAAGGAGAAAAAAAAAACAGCCTCTAGCCATGGAATGAAATCATTCGAATGGAAGGAATAGAATGGTCCATTCCATTCCATTGGAGATTTCAATTCCATTCCTTCATTAATTCCATCCTACCAAATATAGCAATACCTGAGACTTGATCCATTCCCTGGGACTGTAGATGCACAGCTGTGACACTTTGTATGCTTGGGGCACAAATAAGGTCCTTTACTCACATTCTGCCAAATTTCAAAAAATTAAAAAAACATCATTGATTATAAAACCAAAAAATAATAATAATAATAATAATTAATCCATACTTTACCTTGTGAGGAGGATGCTGACAGTAACAATGATATGCAGCATCACACCTTTTGCAAAACATAAGCTTGTTTGGATCACCTGTTCTTCTGCATACCTATAGTAACAAGTTGTTCAATATATATGCTATTTTTTATATATATGTCACATACTAAATAAAAAACAATCATTCAATAGGAAATAAATTCCTTAATGCATGGACAGGATTGTTACATGTTGAGTAAAAGTTTCATAACATAAAATTACCTCACATATTCGACATGAAGGACATGTCCAAGAAGTCCAATGAAATAAATCTGGAGTCAAGATTTCAATTAGGAAATAGGAATAACAAGATATAAGCAATAATGACATTTATTAGCAAAAACAAATTGTACCTCTATCATGAGCCCATGTTTTCAAACAGCTTCTGTGATACTTCTTGTTACAAGTTTTACATGATAGCATCTTCCTTGCTCTCACACTTCTTTCATTTTCTCCAGAAAAACAAAGGCGACACATTACTTTTCCATTAGAGAGAACTTGCTCTTCTCCAGCTACATCTTTATTTACACCCTGATTTAAACATATGAATGAGAGATGATATGACATCACTTCCCAATGTGTGAATAAAGCTTTGACCATTTAGGTCAGCATATTTACCAAAAAAGATGAAATGAAGAAATTATGTGAAGCATGGAGTGGATTAAACTTCTTTTATTCTCTTAATATTGAATCTTTAGATAGTTTACAAGATGATAGTCCATATAATTGAAATTACTTACTAATGTTGCAAATGTTATCTCTATAAACTATAAGCATCACAGTTTGAAGCTTTCAAAATGCAAGAACTAGAAATGTATTTTCAGTTATTTCTATTACAGCCATGGCTTTTCTTCAATACAGAAGCTTGCTGTTATCAGTTACCTATCAGTGAATGGCTTTCCCGATGACTATGACATCAAATTATGCCATGGATTTCATTTTCAAGTTCGTTTTCTATTTAGACTGTTTACACACATACACAGATGCTATAAGAGGATGAACTTTCGTCAATAGAGATGTCTTCTTGGCTTAATTGCTTGTTTCAAAGAGGCTGTGACAGTTTAAAACCTGTTTTTCATAATGATTTCGCTAGACCACACACAATCCTACTCCCCACGCATCTCAACTAACACAGAATTCCGGAATAAATTTATAAAAAATTACGAAAAACCATCTTACCTCCGGATCCCCAGATTCAAATCTCCGAGCATAATCCTCCGCCACCAATGACGCGGCAGCCGCCTTCTTTTGCATCGCCGCCCGCTTATTCTGTGCCGATAACATCTCATCCGCAGCATCTTCACAACCTCCATCAAAAACCACAGCATTAGGAGTCACTGTCACCTGTGGCGGAGGAGGCGTAACATCGACCTTAGGGACAAGAACCTGTACCCTTTTCTTATCGTCTTTAATCAACCATGGATCATCCAAAAACGCCTTGAGCCTATCAATTTCCTCCAAGAACCCAATTTGCCCCTTTTCATTCTGTACCTCCCGTGGAAACCCTAGCGAGCAGTAGCAAATTCGACGACTAGAATCAAGAGAAAGAAACTGTTAGACAAAGATATAGAGAGAGCGGGAAATGTGTATACGCTTGTTATATATACATGGAATTTGGTGGTGAAAAACAGATTACCATGTAATTGGGCAGGCGACGTGAAAGGCCATCGTAGCAATGAGAAATTGAGGGGTTTTTTGATGAGATTTTAAAGGTTTAAGCCATTTTATATTTAAAGTTTTAAAAGGACAGAAAAATTGATGTCCCTGTCACCATATTATTAGTTAGGAATATTATATCTTTAAATTATTTTATACTTTATAAATTATTTATATAAAATTAAATTTTGTTACACACAATTTTACTCTATCATTATCACCGTTAGATTTAATAAACGACACATATATTCGTCATTTCGTGTATGAGTTTATAAACTAGTGTTAACATTTTAAATTGTGTCGTGTCTTATACGTGTTAAACACAAATTTATATGTTTAAAATTTTATAAGACACAAATTAAATTTGTGTCACACATGACATGTATAGACACACGACATACATATACGCATATAAACACGATTTAGATGCATGTTTTCCTGACTTAAAAATGGTATTAGAAGATACATGTATAAATTCGTATGATCAGTGTTTTCATGTAACACGGTTAAAATGTATATATTCATGTCGTGTCATATGTCACATGGCTTAATTACGTGTTGTGCTCATGTTTGATACACACAACATGTTTTACAATTCATGTTTTACAAATTTGTTTCATGTGAATCTGTATCTAACATGTACACAAGACACGCAAAACATAAATTGCTAGGTCAAATCACCGTCACAACCTTTTTGTCATCTTGATTTGTCCCTTCAGTCTCGTCTCGTTTGGAGAGGTTAAGACGCGTTAAAGCTTGAGGACACCCTCTAAAACTTGCAAAAACTTAAAATGACTATCCTCCAATATACAACATTATTAAGAGTATTTGTTGTTAGTGAGGTTCACTCATTATATCAATCATATACATCCACACAACACATACTTTCAGATGATCTCATAAAACATATGTTATAACAAAGGTTGTAAAAATCGTTAGGCGGTACTAAATCGATCGACTAATGACCAAGGTTTAGTCAGCAACCGGTCTGAGACCCCAAAGTGTAAATTCCTTAATATATATATATATATATATATATATATATATATATATATATATATATATATATATATATCTGTGTGTGTGTGACATCCCCATTTTCACGGCCAGAAAAAACCAATTTTGTTTATGCTTTATAAAAATCAGAGTATCTCTTTTAATAAAAATGTTGCGGAGTTTGTTCCCAGTAAAACATGATAAATACGTTATCAAAGCATTTCCGGAGAAAATATTTTTTTTATTCATTTTAAGACATTTTTTTAGGAGATGTCATTGTCAATACAGAAACATAAGCATAAACAAAACTTACATTCATTATCACTAGTGATTTATATCTCCTTAGTCTCTCAGTGTAATGTGACTTCATATCAACACCCTGTGATATAAATAAACTGAGTGGGTCAAGTTGGGAAATCTGGTGAGTACATAGGGTTTTCAACCCACAATAATATAATTATTATGTTTAAACATTTAAACAATCAACCTAATTACCCATTCCCATTATCTTCTTTATTCTACTCTAAGAATTCAGGTATTCCTCGTTTATTTATTCCTAAGGGTTATCCTAAGGAATAGGCACGAAATCCATCGTTGCCAAGGTTTACTCAACAGGCACTAAATCCCTAGTTACCAAGGTTTATCTCGTTTATTGACAGTATCGTTTCCAAGACTCCTCTCGCAATACAGGTCAATGGGTTTTATCTCGTTTATCAACGGTATCGTTTTCGAGAATCCACTCGCAATACATGTCGATGGGTTTTTAGAGTACACCTGGTGAATACATAGTTCAAAACACATACAGGTTGCGAGCCTGCTAGTGTCCACTGGACTGTCTAGAATAGTCCGTGGTTGTCATCCATACTCTGCTGGATGACGGGGCCATCACTTGGGTAAAAGGCTTCTCTCATGGTTCACCTCTCACCCTTACCTCATGGTATATATCACCTCTTTCTCATTTTATTTTTGTCACACAGAAACTATTTCATCTACCCATGTTTTACCCAACACATTTTGTAGATATAAAATACGTATACAGTTTAAATAATTTAAAACATGTATGAAGATCTTTCACCCAACACAGACAGCAAGTATTCAGACAATATACACACATAGCATGTAGTTTATATTAAATACTTCATATATATGTGTAAGCTGAAAGTAACTATGCACTCACTTGATACGGTGGTGACTCAGCACTCGGACAGCGCTTCGATACTCTCAAAACAATTTTCCTTCGATAAAACCTAGTATCAATACCACTAGGGTTTAGTCTAACGATAATCGCGACAAATTAATAGTCTGACTATTTTTACTATTATATAAGCGTTAAACGATACTTATATAACTCATAATAATATCCCAAATAATTATTTTAAGGACCTAATAACATTACTATAATTATTTGAAAGCTATATTAAAAATTGCGTAAACGTAGCTTACTTACAACGGATTTTAAAGAAAATCGGGCTTTGCTCGGAGCAGCGTTTTGAAACCGAAAGACCCTTTTTCTCGGGACTTCGGGAGCCTCGGGGCTTCCTTCAGGTGCTAGGGCTTCACCTAGACTTTAGGGGACTCAAAAGGGGCTAGAGAGAGAAAGTTCTTAGAGAGAGAGAGTGGGATTTGGTGTGTAAAACCCGGCCATCCTCGCACCCTTTTATAGGGCTGAAACCTCGGAAGTACGCTGGGCGTACCGGGGCTACGCTGAGCGTAGTCTCGGATAGGATTACCAGCTTCACACAGCTGGCTCGCACCTTCGTCGGATGGATAAGACACGAGGGTACGTGGGCGTACTCACCTCGGACGCGGGGCGTAAAGCGAAGGCGAGGAGACGTGGCGTGATCCAAAGGGTGCTCTGCGATCAGCGATGGACGGCTGCGATGAGGCCACGTCATCCATCTCGCATCAGATTTCGCAATTTGCACACTCGACTTTAAAAATTCATAACTTTCGCGTACAAGCTCCGTTTTCGACGTTCTTTATATCCACGCGAAGGCGGGAACGTACTCTACAGGTTTCGTTTAGACTTCGTCGACTAATTTTCATTTATTTTAAAAGTTATATTGTTTAACAAGCCGGGACACGATTGGTCCGTTAAAAATTCATAACTTCTTCATCCGACGTCCGTTTTCGTATGTCTTTTTATCTTTACGCTACTATTAACGAGATCTTCGATTCTCGTTTAGGTTGTGTCGGCTAAAAACCGCTCGATCTAATATTCGAATGTCGGGTTGTACACTGTTAAGCCGAAACTTCGAAAAATCATAACTTCCTCATACGAAGTCAGATTTGGGCGTTCTTTTTATGGACGCTCTCGCTTTAACATATTCTATGACTTTCGGTTAGATCGCTAAGGCTAAATCTTGCTCTATCGTAAATTCACTATTTACGCTTCCCGGTGTCGTGCCGGTTCCGTAGCGAAACTTCGACGGGCCATAACTTCTTCGTTATAACTCGGATTTCGGCGTACTTTATATGTACAGAAACCTTGTGACCTATTCTAAAACTTGGGTAAGATTATTTATTCTAAATAATATTTTGCCGAAAATTCATTTTCGACACTTATTGCCTCT
The DNA here is from genome assembly GCF_051521515.1 of Lactuca serriola. NCBI lineage: Eukaryota > Viridiplantae > Streptophyta > Magnoliopsida > Asterales > Asteraceae > Lactuca > Lactuca serriola. The sequence goes on along the minus strand of NC_136408.1, from coordinate 170,240,676 downwards.
AATTGACTAGTCTGTATCTATGGGCGTTACAATTATCTCCCCTTTAGGATGATTACGTCTCGGAATCATCATCGAAACAGGGCTCGTATAATGACTCCATACGTCATCTCTTCATCCTAGGTAACAATTATAACTTTTATATTCCTTCAAGTCTATCTCTTAGACTTATTGACTGTAAGTAGTACTCGATCGTGCAACTGCTCTCTATCTCAGGTTAGACTCCAAATTATGACCTACCATCATGTGATGCACGCTTAGACTCGGGTCTCTTAGAGTTAAATTCAGAAACAGACTATGCCTTCCTTCATGTTCTAATGTGATATAATCAACTTTTAAAAGGTAGCATTCCTAGCTTCAAGAAACTATCGCGATACCTCTACTGTTCGTTTTGATTAATTCTTCCGGCTTCAGTCAGGTGCTACATCAGACTTTGTTCTCTAAACCATGTAACATACTCGTCTTAGTCGGACTCAATTTGATATGACCACTAGGGTCGGAATAACAATAATCTCCTTAATCATTACCGAAACGATGGTAATGACCTACTTGAATAAAACGAAATCGGTTACTAGTTTCTTGGTAACCTTGTGACTTTCCCTGATCCAAGCGTGAGTCATGTGCTTCCGGTAGTATAGGCCTCTACTTAGAGATGACAATGGGGGCGGGGAACACAGGGGACCCCAATCCCCATCCCCATCCCCAAGTCCTCAATCCAATCCTCATCCTCATCCCCATCCCCATCCCCATTGGGGAATATGAATAAACCCCCATCCCCACCCCCAACGGGGAAACGGGGATTTCTTTTTCTCTTCTAATATGCAAACTTTTATGTAAGAAAAAACTCTAAATTTCAATTTTACCAGCATAAGTTTAAAGATTTTATAAAATATATAAGTACTCATAAATTGCATAAAAAATATAAATAAATTTTCTACCAAATTTAAATACATACATAAAAAATCAAGTAGAAAAAAATTATCAGATTGATATTTTAGGTAAAATAGATCAACCAAAGAGGAAAAAGAAATATACACGAGTTTAAATTAGATAAAAGAAAAAGTAAAAATATAATTTTAACCAAATAATTACTAATGAGTTAGCTTACTTAGATTAAATTTTATGTATTATAAATTGACCTATAAATATATGTTCTGTATTATTTTTATATACGAATATGTCGGGGGCGGGTCCAGGGTCGGGGATTAAGGGTATCCCCAGCCCCACTTTTTTAATTCGGGGATTCCCCATCCCCGGTCAACTTGGGGATTCCCCAGTCAAAACGGGTACGGGTTTCGGGTTCCCCGTTGGGTATGGGGTTTTCTGCCATCCTTACCTCTACTACCATTCACACTTACTCATACTCGTCCGAAGTATTGTCTTGCAGTTTTCCAAGTCACCATACAAGAAAATCACATAGTTTAACACACCAGATAACAAAACGAAGGTTTTTATTATTTCTTGAAACTATTACATAGGTGTTCAAGTTTACTCTAAACTATGCCTCTAATAGGCTTCATCAAATGATATTGTGGCTACTGCATAACTCGAGCTTCGGATATCAATCCTCACTCTTCATTGTGTTGTCAGCTGCTTCGTTAGGGATGCTTGTTGGTTTTGGTGGTGCATTCGCTCTTGCTGCTTCACTTTTCTTTGGGCAATCCTTTGATATATGTCCCTTGTTCCTGCATTCGTAACAGAACCTCTTGATGGATGTACAAACATTCGCGTAATGCTCGTTCTTCCCACACTTAAAACAAGTCACTTCTTCGTAGCATCTCCCATAGTTCTTCAGTGGTGCCTTTGGCTTTGTAACGCCTTTTCTTTTTGGGCAGTCTTGATTAAGGTGCCCTTCCTCATTACATTCGTAACACACCCTGGTGTTGAATGTACACTCATCGGCATAATGCCCATGCTTTCCACACTTAAAACAAGTTACTTTTTCGTAGTACCTCCCATGGTGCTTCAACGGTACACCTGGCTTTGTAGCTATCATCGGGCATTCTTGCTTGAAGTGTCCCTCTTTACTACACTTAAAGCAAACTTCTTCCTCGGTTGGGCATTTGTGGGCATAGTGACCAGTCTTCCCGCATTTGAAACAGGTTACTTCCTTAGGGCATCTACCGTTGTGTTTTCTTCCATACTTGTCACACCATTTTGCTTCACCTACTCCTCCAGATTTTGAGAACATGTTGTTCTTGTTAGACCTTGAAGACCCCTCAAATTTCCTCTTCTTGCCAACATCAACCTTATTGGCGATACTACCGTTGATCACTTCATCGACAGGCTTAGCAACCTAGATGGTTGCCTCAAGAGTGGGCGTCTGGCGTACTGGCACAGTAAGTTCGTCCTTACTTTGTTGAAGTAAACGCCATGTTTCTTCCATCTGTTGATCCAGCATTATCCGCACCATTGCCTGCACTCCGGCCATCGTGATTGGCCCCGGTGCTGCTGCTACCTATGTCACATGCTCGATCACTGGTGGCTCGGGCTGCGGGTTACCGCTTCCAAATCCGCTTCTAGTGCTCACCATGTTGATCTATGCACCAAATCAGACGTTCGGTGTACCGAGGCGAGAAGTGAAGATAGGAAAGTTTTATATTCGATAGACGTATAAATCTCCCTATTACTCCGAAAAGTTAAATGCTAGTTCTAATACCGTAATTAAACGTTTAGAAACCTAAACACATAAAGTTTCCAGATCCGGTCGGCAATAGACCATATATCCGATCATAAATTTAGTGTGACAACCCGAAATTTCCATTCTGGACAAACCATATCAATTCAATAGAAGTTAGAACAGTTACAGTGAAATTCCAGACTTTTGGGTATAAGTTGGAGTATTTCAGGATTTACACTTAAGGAGATATCAGGAGAGTGGATGCACTAGGGTTTTGTGCAACACTGTTATTCCAAAACTCTATGATATTAGAGTTCATTCCGGGAATAAAATATTTTCTGCTGAAAATCCCAGGACTATATATAGAAATCTGAACCATATTCATTCATTAGTTACATTTCCAACTAGAGAAAAGCCAAATTCTCTCTCACAGATCTTCGGGTTTTCATCCCAAATCGTGAGTACTTCCATCTAGTTGTATTATATAGCTTAGATTGTGCTTAATAACATCAAAATCGGATCAAAACCTCAAGATTTGAGAGTTTACCGCCCAAGAACACTTGGAGAGTAAACTCTTTTATAAGGGCCAATGTGTGCCCAATGTCCCTCCAAGCCTTGGAACTCAACCTAGAAGCTACAATGACATGTTTAGACCACGAAATCATTAAGAAACAAAGGCTAGAAGTGAGTTCACGGCCAAGGATGTTCTTGGGCCGTGAACTCCATTTTTAGGTGTCAAAATGGCCTAAAAGCCTTCCTTAAGCCAAGAGACTAGTTTAGACATGTACCCTAATGTGTTTAGGACTAGCAAACACCATTAGAACACCAAGAGTAAGGTGTTCACGGCCCAAGAAGTTCCAGGGCCATGAACTCCAAACAATTGTGTCGAATGGTGCTATAAACTCTTCTAAAGCCTTGTACACTAGCCAAGTTTAGTTCCTAGTTGAATTAGGAACTTGAAAACACCAAAAATACCCATCCAAGGGAGATTAAGGCCGTAATCTCCATGGGATTTGGTCCCAGGGCCGTAAACTCCTAAAAGGAGTTATACGATGCCCTAAACTCTTCCATAGACCAAGCCATTAAGTAGAAATGCTTCTTAGGGTCTTGTAGAGCATCAAACACAAAATGGACATATAAGTGTGAGCTTACGGCCGTAAACTCATGAGTTTACGACCGTAAACTCCTTTGGTAGTGTCATTAGGGCCGTGAACTTCATGGTGGAGTTTTCCTTGAGCCCTACACACAATAGCTTCCCCTACAAACACTTAGATGCAATCCTAGAGGCTAATAACACTTGATAAAGGTGTTTAGCATGTCCTAGGGTGTCTTGACTTGTTTATTAGTTGTTTATAGACTAATTTGTTACATATATGTGATATTATATGTTAACTAGGATCATAGAGTGTATTCAAGACTTCACTTGACACCTAGCAATCCTACCTCTTCAGTTCATCCGTATCACCCACAACAGGTGAGTTCATACCCCCTTAATCAATGTTTTAAATTATTTTAAATACTTTAAATGGGGGGAATACAGGTAGAAAACAACATGTTATTAAATAAATCATATGTATTTATAACTGTGTTTTCATTCAGCAGATTTCACATACTACAATATGTGATGCATGAAATGGTTTTATATCTTAAAAATACCTTGATAGCAAAAGTATTATGTTTGAAATGTTTATTAGAATGACATCAAGTCATTGTTAATTATTGTTCAAAACTCTCAGATGTCTTACAAAACCATTTTTACCTTCTTGAACAAAACTATATCTATACACTTATGTTCTTTTATATGTATTGATGTTATAGTTTTCATCCTTCATTCAGTTTCCCACACTCTTGTGTAGCAAGGGTGTATAAACCTGTTTGGACAATCAATTACCTTCCAATTAACTATTATAGGGATAGTTAGGAGATATAAATAAACTGAGTGGGTCAAGTTGGGAAATCTGGTGAGTACATAGGGTTTTCAACCCACAATAATATAATTATTATGTTTAAGCATTTAAACAATCAACCCAATTACCCATCCTCATTATCTTCTTTATTCTACTCTAAGAATTCAGTTATTCCTCGTTTATTTATTCCTAAGGGCTATCCTAAGGAATAGGCACGAAATCCATCGTTGCCAAGGTTTACTCAACAGGCACTAAATCCATAGTTACCAAGGTTTATCTCGTTTATTGACAGTATTGTTTTCGAGACTTCTCTCTCAATACAGGTCAATGGGTTTTATCTCGTTTATCGACGGTATCGTTTTCGAGAATCCACTCGCAATACATGTCGATGGGTTTTTACAGTACACCGGGTGAATACATAGTTCAAAACACATACAGGTTGCGAGCCTGATAGTGTCCACTGGACTGTCTAGAATAGTCCGTGGTTGTCATCCATACTCTGCTGGATGACGGGGCCATCACTTGGGTAAAAGGCTTCTCTCATGGTTCACCTCTCACCCTTACCTCATGGTCTATATCACCTCTTTCTCATTTTATTTTTGTCACACAGAAACTATTTCATCTACCCATGTTTTACCCAACACATTTTGTAGATATAAAATACGTATACAATTTAAATAATTTAAAACATGTATGAAGATCTTTCACCCAACACAGACAGCAAGTATTCAGACAATATACACACATAACATGTAGTTTATATTAAATACTTCATATCTATGTGTAAGCTGAAAGTAACTATGCACTCGCTTCGATACTCTCAAAACAATTTTCCTTCGATAAAACCTAGTATCAATACAACTAAGGTTTTGTCTAACGATAATCGCGACAAATTAATAGTCTGACTATTATTACTATTATATAAGCGTTAAACGATACTTATATAACTCATAATAATATCCCAAATAATTATTTTAAGGACCTAATAACATTACTATAATTATTTGAAAGCTATATTAAAAATTGCGTAAACGTAGCTTACTTACAACGAATTTTAAAGAAAACTGGGCTTTGCTCGGAGCAGCGTTTTGAAACCGAAAGACCCTTTTTCTCGGGACTTCGGGAGCCTCGGGGCTTCCTTCGGGTGCTAGGGCTTCACCTAGAGTTTAGGGGACTCAAAAGGGGCTAGAGAGAGAAAGTTCTTAGAGAGAGAGTGGGATTTGGTGTGTAAAACCCGGCCATCCTCGCACCCTTTTATAGGGCTGAAACCTTGGAAGTTCGCTGGGCGTACCGGGGCTACGCTGAGCGTAGTCTCAGATAGGATTACCAGCTTCACACAGCTGGCTTGCACCTTCGTCGGATGGATAAGACACGAGGGTACGCGGGGCGCACTCACCTAGGACGCGGGGCGTAAAGCAAAGGCGAGGAGACGTGGCGTGATCCGAAGGGTGCTCTGCGATCAGCGATGGACGGCTACGATGAGGCCACGTCATCCATCTCGCATCAGATTTCGCAATTTGCACACTCGACTTTAAAAATTCATAACTTTCGCGTACAAGCTCCGTTTTCGACGTTCTTTATATCCACGCGAAGGCGGGAACGTACTCTACAGCTTTCGTTTAGACTTCGTCGACTAATTTTTCATTTATTTTAAAAGTTATATTGTTTAACAAGTCGGGACACGATTGGTCCGTTAAAAATTCATAACTTCTTCATCCGACGTCTGTTTTCGTATGTCTTTTTATCTTTACGCTACTATTAACAAGATCTTCGATTCTCGTTTAGGTTGTGTCGGCTAAAAACCGCTCGATCTAATATTCGAATGTCGGGTTGTACACTGTTAAGCCGAAACTTCGAAAAATCATAACTTCCTCATACGAAGTCAGATTTGGGCGTTCTTTTTATGGATGCTCTCGCTTTAACGTATTCTATGACTTTCGGTTAGATCGCTAAGGCTAAATCTTGCTCTGTCTTAAATTCACTATTTACGCTTCCCGGTGTCGTGCCGGTTCCGTAGCGAAACTTCGACGAGCCATAACTTCTTCGTTATAACTCGGATTTCGGCGTTCTTTATATGTACAGAAACCTTGTGACCTATTCTACAACTTGGTTAAGATTATTTATTCTAAATAATATTTTGCCAAAAAGTCATTTTCGACACTTATTGCCTCTAATTGACTAGTCTGTATCTACGGGCGTTACAATTATCTCCCCTTTAGGATGATTACGTCCCGGAATCATCATCGAAACAGGGCTCGTATAATGACTCCATACGTCATCTCTTCATCCTAGGTAACAATTATAACTTTTATATTCCTTCAAGTCTATCTCTTAGACTTATTGACTGTAAGTAGTACTCGATCGTGCAACTGCTCTCTATCTCAGGTTAGACTCCAAATTATGACCTACCATCATGTGATGCACGCTTAGACTCGGGTCTCTTAGAGTTAAATTCCAAAACAGACTATGCCTTCCTTCATGTTCTAATGTGATATAATCAACTTTTAAAAGGTAGCATTCCTAGCTTCAAGAAACTATCGCGATACCTCTACTGTTCGTTTTGATTAATTCTTTCGGCTTCAGTCAGATGCGACATCAGACTTTGTTCTCTAAACCATGTAACATACTCGTCTTAGTCGGACTCAATTTGATATGACCACTAGGGTCGGAATAACAATAATCTCCTTAATCATTACCGAAACGATGGTAACGACCTACTTGAATAAAACGAAATCGGTTACTAGTTTCTTGGTAACCTTGTGACTTTCCCTGATCCAAGCGTGAGTCCTATGCTTCCGGTAGTATAGGCATCTACTACCATTCACACTTACTCATACTCGTCCGAAGTATTGTCTCGCAGTTTTCCAAATCACCATACAAGAAAATCACATAACAGTTTAACACACCAGATAACAAAACGAAGGTTTTTATTATTTCTTGAAACTATTACATAGATGTTCAAGTTTACTCTAAACTATGCCTCTAGTAGGCTTCATCAAATGATATTGTGGCTACTGCATAACTCGAGCTTCGGATATCAATCCTCGCTCTCCATTGTGTTGTCAGCTGCTTCGTTAGGGATGCTTGTTGGTTTTGGCTGTGCATTCGCTCTTGCTGCTTCACTTTTCTTTGGGCAATCCTTTGATATATGTCCCTTGTTCCTGCATCCATAACAGAACCTCTTGATGGATGTACAGACATTGGCGTAATGCTCGTTCTTCCCACACTTAAAACAAGTCACTTCTTCGGAGCATCTCCCATAGTTCTTCAGTGGTGCCTTTGGCTTTGTAACTCCTTTTCTTTTTGGGCAGTCTTGCTTGAGGTGCCCTTCCTCATTACATTCGTAACACACCCTGGTGTTGAATGTACACTCATCGGCGTAATGCCCATGCTTTCCACACTTAAAACAAGTTACTTTTTCGTAGTACCTCCCATGGTGCTTCAGCGGTACACCTGGCTTTGTAGCTATCATCGGGCATTCTTGCTTGAAGTGTCCCTCTTTACTACACTTAAAGCAAACTTCTTCCTCGGTTGGGAATTTGTGGGCATAGTGACCAGTCTTCCCGCATTTGAAACAGGTTACTTCCTTAGGGCATCTACCGTTGTGTTTTCTTCCATACTTGTCACACCATTTTGCTTCACCTACTCCTCTAGATTTTGAGAACATGTTGTTCTTGTTAGACCTTGAAGACCCCTCAAATTTCCTCTTCTTGCCAACATCAACCTTATTGGCGATACTACCGTTGATCACTTCATCGACAGGCTTAGCAACCTAGATGGTTGCCTCAAGAGTGGGTGTCTGGCGTACTGGCACAGTAAGTTCGTCCTTACTTTGTTGAAGTAAACGCCTTGTTTCTTCCATCTGTTGATCCAACATTATCCGCACCATTGCCTGCACTCCGACCATCGTGATTGGCCCCGGTGCTGCTGCTACCTATGTCACATGCTCGATCACTGGTGGCTCGGGCTGCGGGTGACCGCTTCCAAATCCTCTTCTAGTGCTCGCCATGTTGATCTATGCACCAAATCAGACGTTCGGTGTACCGAGGCGAGAAGTGAAGATAGGAAAGTTTTATATTCGATAGACGTATAAATCTCCCTATTAATCCGAAAAGTTAAATGCTAGTTCTAATACCGTAATTAAACGTTTAGAAACCTAAACACATAAAGTTTCCAGATCCGGTCGGCAATACACCATATATCCGATCATACATTTAGTGTGACAACCCGAAATTTCCATTCTGGACAAACCATATCAATTCAATAGAAGTTAGAACAGTTACAGTGAAATTCCAGACTTTTGGGTATAAGTTGGAGTATTTCAGGATTTACACTTAAGGAGATATCAGGAGAGTGGATGCACTAGGGTTTTGTGCAACACTGTTATTCCAAAACTCTATGATATTAGAGTTCATTCCGGGAATAAAATATTTTCTGCTGAAAATCCCAGGACTATATATAGAAATCTGAACCATATTCATTCATTAGTTACATTTCCAACTAGAGAAAAGCCAAATTCTCTCTCACAGATTTTCGGGTTTTCATCCCAAATCGTGAGTACTTCCATCTAGTTGTATTATATAGCTTAGATTGTGCTTAATAACATCAAAATCGGATCAAAACCTCAAGATTTGAGAGTTTACCGCCCAAGAACACTTGGAGAGTAAACTCTTTTATAAGGGCCAATGTGTGCCCAATGTCCCTCCAAGCCTTGGAACTCAACCTAGAAGCTACAATGACATGTTTAGACCACGAAATCATTAAGAAACAAAGGCTAGAAGTGAGTTCACGGCCAAGGATGTTCTTGGGCCGTGAACTCCATTTTTAGGTGTCAAAATGGCCTAAAAGCCTTCCTTAAGCCAAGAGACTAGTTTAGACATGTACCCTAATGTGTTTAGGACTAGCAAACACCATTAGAACACCAAGAGTAAGGTGTTCACGGCCCAAGAAGTTCCAGGGCCATGAACTCCAAACAATTGTGTCGAATGGTGCTATAAACTCTTCTAAAGCCTTGTACACTAGCCAAGTTTAGTTCCTAGTTGAATTAGGAACTTGAAAACACCAAAAATACCCATCCAAGGGAGATTAAGGCTGTAATCTCCATGGGATATGGTCCCATGGCCGTAAACTCCTAAAAGGAGTTATACGATGCCCTAAACTCTTCCATAGACCAAGCCATTAAGTAGAAATGCTTCTTAGGGTCTTGTAGAGCATCAAACACAAAATGGACATATAAGTGTGAGCTTACGGCCGTAAACTCCTTTGGTAGTGTCATTAGGGCCGTGAACTTCATGGTGGAGTTTTCCTTGAGCCCTACACACAATAGCTTCCCCTACAAACACTTAGATGCAATCCTAGAGGCTAATAACACTTGATAAAGGTGTTTAGCATGTCCTAGGGTGTCTTGACTTGTTTATTAGTTGTTTATAGACTAATTTGTTACATATATGTGAAATTATATGTTAACTAGGATCATAGAGTGTGTTCAAGACTTCACTTGACACCTAGCAATCCTACCTCTTCAGTTCATCCGTATCACCCACAACAGGTGAGTTCATACCCCCTTAATCAATGTTTTAAATTATTTTAAATACTTTAAATGGGGGGAATACAGGTAGAAAACAACATGTTATTAAATAAATCATATGTATTTATAACTGTGTTTTCATTCAGCAGATTTCACATACTACAATATGTGATGCATGAAATGGTTTTATATCTTAAAAATACCTTGATAGCAAAAGTATTATGTTTGAAATGTTTATTAGAATGACATCAAGTCATTGTTAATTATTGTTCAAAACTCTCAGATGTCTAAACCTGTTTGGACAATCAATTACCTTCCAATTAACTATTATAGGGATAGTTAGGATGTCACACCCCCAAACCTGAACGGCGGAAACGTTCGGGGGCGGATGACTTCATGTGGTAGCGTAACAAATGAATACATAGTAAAGAAAGCAATACAACCATCATATATATAATTGAAAGTTTACATTTGTCAAAAGTTACATGTTCAAAACTCAATTACAATATGATGTCAAAATACGAGATTAAACTGGCGCCGCAGCATCCCTTCATCAAAAGCGAAATGAATACCTGAAATTACTGATTTCCTGGGACATACAAGTAATTTTGAAAGAGTAGATCAGCATTTAAGCTGGTGAATTTCATAAGTATTTAAGTGACAATGTTTGAATGAAATGAAATGTTTTATCTTTGTTTGTTTGTGGTTAGAAAATCCTATATTTTCTACTAGTATAAAAGTAGCCTTCACTCAAGACCAATGTTTGTTTCCAAAATGTATGTAAATGTAAAATAACCAATGAGTTTGAAAACCTTGTAAATCAATGCATTTTAATACCCCTTGTGAGTTTTATAACCATACTATTGACTCTGAATGCCTATACACAACGTTCTTCAGGCGTTGGAATGTTATGACGTTTGTCACCCCAAACGGTGGACTGCAGCTAACAGTCAGGGCGCGGGTTTGTCAAGCCCATATAGATCTATACACAAACACCACGCTCCCCCTCCAAGGGATTCTGGTATATAATACAGGACTTGAAATGTGTACTCGAACGTACATGAAGTTAGTGTCTCACAAATCCGTGGTATAAAAACAGATCTACTTGTCAAAATGTTACGTTTGTTCTTGTATACGAAAGTAAACTTCTTGAAATATGTGTTTCTAGTACATAAGAGTTAGAAATCTGTTCGTAAAACTATACCTATTATAGTTTCAAAAAAAAGTGTGTCTTGTTTGTTTAGAAATATTGATAAAAGGAATCACTTGTTTATGAAAGTATAGATTTTTGGTGTAGAGTCTAGGATAGACGAGAAAAATCTAAGAACAATTTAGTTTATACATGCATTACAACAACATTATATTTTAAAAGGTAAAATGCTATTGTGACATATGTTATATATATATATATATATATATATATATATATATATATATATATATATATAAAAGTTCCTTTAAATGTTTATAAATCGCATGTGATTTGAATATATAACAGTATATAAAAGAGTTTCTTTATGTAACACACGATAATACTCGTGTGTTTTACTTGTAATCCCCCCCTTGAAAGCATATAAAAGTATTTAGAATAATTAAAACGGTTGATTAAGGGGGTATGAAACTCACTTGAAAGTTTTGGAGATAGCGAGATGGAAAACCGGGCAGAGTTTCGTCTCGGGAAACGGATTTTCCTCGGGATTCTCGGGAATCTCGGGAGCAAAATCGACCTTCGGGACTTGAGCCAAAAAGACCAGAGCTTCGGGTTTGAACGGACACGGAAAACGAGGCAAAGTTGAGAGAGAGAGAAGAAAAATGAACCCTTTCTTTGGAAACCCTCGCATCCTATTTATAGTAAGGCTGGTCTGCCTCGATACGCGGGGCGTACGCTCGTACGCAGCGCGTACGCGTACGTCATGCATGACCGAAGCCTCGACTGCCTCGGTTCGGATGGGACGGGTTGCTGGGTATGCGGGTCGGATGGGACGTCGGGTCGGACGGGTCGGGGCTTCGGACGGGTCGGATGGGTCGGTTTCTTCGGATAGCGCGACGTGGACGATCAGAGGCCAATCCCCTCGGTTACGCGGGGCGTATAGGGGTACGCAGCGCGTACCTCGGAGGAGGATGCTGACTCCCCTTCGGATAATATCCGAATTTTGATTTAAATAAATAATTAATTTATTTAATAAACTTCAAAAATTCATATCTTCTTCATACGAACTCCGTTTTCGATGGTCTTTCTATCCTCGCGTAGGTGAGACTACGCTCTACAACTTTCGTTTAGACTCCGTCGGCAAATTCCGAAATTATTTTATTATTATTTATTGAAAATCCATCGCGTTTAAGGAATTTCTTAGAAAATTCATAACTTCTTTATCTGATGTCGGTTTTTGCCAGACTTTTTACTGCTGGAATACCATTGACGAGACCTTCGATTCTCGTTTAGGTCATTCCGGCCAAAAGTCGCTCGATCTCCGATTCGAGTTTTTAGCTGCCTGTTGCTAAGCCGAACTTGGAAAATCATAACTTCGCTATATGAAGTCGGATTTGGGCGTTCTTTTCACGTACGATCATGGTTCAAAGACATTTAATCAAAGAAGGAAATTAAATAGGACTTATTTGTACATTTTATTATGAAAGTAAATTATTATTATTCAGAAGTGGTTACAATACTTGACCCATTTTGGTCGTTACAAGGAGTTGAAATATCGGGTTGTCACATCATCCCCCCGTTAGAGAGAATTTCGTCCCGAAATTTAAAGTAGTAAAGATACTAGTGAACATGAAAGAGATGAGGGTACTTTTGTTTCATCTGATCCTCGCGTTCCCATGTGAATTCGGGTCCCCGCTTGGCGTTCCAGCGAACCTTCACGATGGGTATGCGACTTTGTTTTGTTTGTTTGACCTCTCGGTCCATGATTTCTACTGGTTCTTCCACAAAGTTGAGGCTCTCGTTGATCTCGATCTCGTCGAGTGGAATAACAAGAGTCTCGTCGGACAGGCACTTTTTCAAGTTTGAGACGTGGAAGGTTGGATGGATGTTACTAAGTTCGCGCGGTAAGTTAAGCTTGTAAGCCACTGGGCCGATTCTGGCAAGAATCTCAAAAGGCCCTATGTATCTTGGATTTAGTTTCCCACGCTTTCCAAATCGTATTAAACCCTTCCACGGTGAGACCTTTAATAAGACGTGGTCTCCTACCTGGAATTCCAAAGGTTTCCTCCTTTGGTCAGCGTAGCTTTTCTGTCGGTCTCTTGAGGCTTTCAATCGTTCACGAATCTGAACGATTTTCTCTGTTGTTTCACGTATGATCTCCGGACCTGTGAGAGTGCTTTCAGGAACTCTTCCTCTAGCTAACTGGGTATCGCCAACTTCAGTCCAGCACAGAGGGGATCTGCACTTTCGACCATAGAGGGCTTCAAACGGAGCAGCCTTTATGCTTGTATGATAACTATTGTTGTACGAAAATTCGACAAGGGGTAAATGAATATCCCATGCCTTTCCAAAGTCAATCACGCAGGCTCTCAGCATGTCTTCTAAAGTTTGTATTGTTCTCTCACTTTGTCCGTCTGTCTGTGGGTGGTAGGCTGTACTCATGTCTAGCCTAGTTCCCAGGGAACTTTGTAGTGACTGCCAGAACCTTGAAGTGAATCTACTATCTCGATCGGAGATAATGGATATCGGAACACCATGTAGTCGCACTACTTCCCTTAAGTAAGTTCTTGTAAGCTTCTCCATTTTGTCAGTCTCCTTGATGGGTAGGAAATGTGCGGATTTGGTCAATCTGTCGACAATGACCCATATGGTATCGAGTCCACTGGTCGTCTTGGGTAACTTGGTTATGAAGTCCATAGTAATCCGCTCCCATTTCCATTCCGGTACCTCTGGTTGTTGTAGTAGTCCTGACGGTTTCTGATACTCGACCTTAACCTTAGCGCAAGTAAGACATTTACTCACGAAGGTAGCAATTTCTGCTTTCATGTTAGGCCACCAGTACAGTTTCTTAAGATCCAGATACATTTTATCTGAACCCGGGTGAACGGAATATCTTGAGTTGTGAGCCTCGGTCATGACTACGTTTCTGAAACCACCATGTTTTGGGGTCCAGATTCGGTCCATGAGATAGTAGGCTCCGCCACCCTTGACTTCTAAATTCTTCTCCATTCCTCGCAGGGATTCACCCGCCACATTTTCAGGTTGCAAAGCTTCCATTTGTGCTTCCTTAATTTGTGTGGATAAGTGGGAATGGATAGTCATGGTCAGAGATTTGACCCTCCGACCAGTGTATTCCTTTCGACTGAGGGCGTCGGCTACTACGTTGGCCTTGCCAGGATGATAACGAATTTCGCATTCGTAGTCATTCAGTAACTCAACCCATCGTCGTTGTCGCATGTTGAGTTCCTTCTGATTGAAAATGTGTTGAAGGCTCTTGTGATCGGTGAATATTGTACTCTTTGTTCCATATAAGTAGTGCCTCCAGATCTTCAGAGCAAATACCACTGCTCCTAATTCGAGATCGTGTGTCGTATAGTTCACTTCGTGTGTCTTAAGCTGTCGGGAGGCATAAGCGATAACCTTCCCTCTCTGCATAAGAACACATCCAAGTCCTTGGTTTGAAGCATCACAATATACTACGAAGTCTTCTATCCCTTCGGGGAGGGATAGTATCGGTGCGGTGCACAAGGCCTGCTTTAGTGTCTGGAATGCCTTCTCTTGTTTCGCTTCCCAGTCAAAGGCCACACCTTTCTGGGTTAATGAAGTAAGAGGTTTCGCAATGCTCGAAAAGTTCTTTATGAATCTGCGATAGTAGCCAGCTAGACCTAGAAATTGACGAATTTATGTAGGTGTCTTTGGTGCCGACCAGTTCTCAATAGCCTTAATTTTGGAGGGGTCCACGTGTATACCTTTCTCGCTAACAACGTGACCTAAAAATTCGACTCTTCGAATCCAAAATTCGCATTTAGAGAACTTCGCATAGAGTTTCTCCGTTCGCAGTGTTTCTAGGACTTTTCGTAGGTGTTGACTATGCTCTTCCTCACTTCGAGAGTAGATAAGTATATCATCGATAAAGACGATGACGAACTGATCCAAGTAAGGGCGGCATACCCTATTCATTAGGTCCATAAATACTGCTGGTGCATTGGTTAATCCGAACGGCATCACCACGAATTCGTAGTGTCCATAACGAGTTCGGAAAGCTGTCTTTGGAATGTCCCCCTCTAGAACTCGTAATTGGTGATATCCGGATCGTAGGTCTATTTTGGAGAAGTAGTTCGCCCCTTGAAGTTGATCGAATAGGTCGTCAATACAGGGTAGAGGATAGCGGTTCTTGACAGTAAGTTTGTTCAGCTCTCTGTAGTCGATGCACATGCGGAACGATCCGTCTTTCTTCTTTACAAACAAGACCGGTGCTCCCCAAGGTGAGAAACTTGGTCTTATGAATCCTTTGTGAAGGAGTTCATTAAGCTGACTGGAAAGTTCCTGCATCTCTGCTGGTGCAAGACGATAAGGCGACTTCGCTACTGGGGTAGCTCCTGGAATTAAGTCGATTCTGAACTCGACTTGGCGTTGCGGTGGTAATCCTGGCAGTTCTTCTGGAAAGATATCGGGAAAGTCGCGTACTACCGAGATGCTCTTGATGTCCTTCAGTTCTTGACTTGTATCGACGATGTGCGCTAGGAATGCTCGACAATCCTTCCGCAAGCACTTTCGAGCTTGGATGCACGAAATGATGCGAAGGTTTGCACTAGATTTGTCGCCGTAGATAACTAATGTTTCGTTGTTTGGGAGGTTAAGACGGACTGCTTTCTCAAAGCACATGATGTCGGCGCGAAGAAGGCTCAACCAATCCATGCCGACTATGACGTCGAAACTTTTAATTTGAACCGGCATGAGATTGATTGGGAAAGTATGGCCGTCTAATGTTAACGTACAGCCCATGTATATGCAATTTGTGTTTTCGGTTTTTCCATTGGCCATCTCTATAATGAATGAATTTTCTAACTTGCTAGGTTTAGGTTTAAGTAAATGAATAAAGTTTTGACTCACGAAGCTTCTCTCCGCTCCACTATCGAATAATATGCATGCGTATGAATTATCGAGAAGGAACGTACCAGCAACTATAGT
This sequence comes from Lactuca serriola, assembly GCF_051521515.1. Classification (NCBI taxonomy): domain Eukaryota; kingdom Viridiplantae; phylum Streptophyta; class Magnoliopsida; order Asterales; family Asteraceae; genus Lactuca; species Lactuca serriola. The sequence continues at coordinate 170,224,504 of NC_136408.1, read as the reverse complement.
TGGGTCAGCTACAGCTTCGTCGTGGCCTATTGCCAAAACTCGTCTCACACCTCCGGTGCCTGCTGCCTTAGGACAGTTTCTCTGGTAGTGGCCCACCTCGCCACAACCGTAGCAAGCCTGCCCTACACCCGCACCGGGAACTTGAGTGATCGGCTTTGCGGGTTCCTTGCAGAAACGGGCTGTGTGCCCTTTCTGGCTGCAGTTGGCGCACTGCATAGCTCGACAAGGTCCATGGTGGTGGTAATTGCATTTGGTGCATTTTCGGAGGTTGCCTATATAAGGCTTTGTTGGGTAGGTATTTATAGGGGCTGTAGCAGGTACAATGGCAGCATTTACTGACACCAGTTGTTTCTTTGCGGATTCTTGGGAAGACCCACCCTTCCCTTTAATCCATGCTCTCTTCCTGCCATTGTTGTTGTTGTTGTTGTTGTTGTTGTTGTTTGCTTTCTGTGGTGCTGGTGCAGAAGTGGTTGAGTTCTGATGACCTCCGTAGTCGATCAGAGATTGTGCCAGTTCCTTAGCACTTTCAAAGGTGTCAGGTTTAGAAGCTAACACGCTTGATCGCATTTGGGGCGTCAGTCCCCAGATGTACCTTTCTATCTTCTTGCTCTCGGGAGCAATCATATCTGGACAAAGGATTGCCAATTCGCAAAATCTGTTGGTATAAGTAGCGATGTCGGTACCCACCATTCCGAGAGTCCATAGCTCGTGTTCAAGCTTTTGAATTTCTCCCCGTGGGCAGTATTCTCTCATCATCATGGCCTTCAAGCTCTCCCAGCTTATGGAGTTTGCCACGATTAGGGTAAGTACTTTAACATGGCCATTCCACCAAGTTAAAGCTTTATCGAGAAGGGTGAAAGTTGCAAATTTGACCTTGCTGTGCTCGGGGCAGGAGCAGATTTCAAAGACTGCCTCCGTCCTTTCAATCCACTGCCTCAGGGCCATCACACCACCAGTACCATAAAACATCCGGGGCTTGGCATTAGTGAAGTCCTTATAGGTGCATTCTCGAGGTGGTCCATGACTCTCGCCATCGTTGGATGGGTGTGTGCCAGATCCCGAGCCATTAGCACTTGAGTTATTGATCTGTGACATGGCAGCTGCCACCGCTGCGGTGACTGCTGCTTGAAACATTACAGCATCAAATTGGGGTGGTGGAGGTGGTGGTATAGGTGCTTCCTCACCGTTGTTTCGCCTTGGATTCCTACGCGGAGGCATCCTTCAACTCTAGATTGAAAAGACAAGGATAAGAATTTCATAGAATGGAAAATGTATGTGTCATGAACTAAATCGCTATAGTTCAACAACAGATCATAGTATGAGTCTTAAAATAGAAGAATGAAAGTTATTTGTACGACTGAAGGTATGAAACAAGTATTTGGGTTCACAAAGACCATTCAAGGTTCGAACGAAATACTCAACATAGTAGTAATAGCGCCACTTATATTAATATAAAAGTTGTTACAACGATCATGAAAATTTGACCCCTATAAAGGTCTCCGATTACAAAGTTCGAGAAATTTAAAGACTTTTAGCCGAGGTCCTAAGCTATAACAAAATTTGAGTCCTAGACAAGCACTACTTGCGTCGAAGGTTGCGCTTGGAGCTTGACTCCGTATCAGATTGCTTTGACTCCATTAGACGCCTATCGAAAGCGGATTGTTGTTCCCTTAGTTCGGCGAGGGCTGCAATCATTTGTGCTTGAAACGCTTCAGTTTGGAATTGAGCGTTGTCTTGCATGTTGTCCAGCCTACGGATGTCAGAAGTGTGAACCTGCACTTCTACGTTGATATCCCGGAGTCGACTAGCTTGTACTCCAGACTGATAGGACTGATTGGCTAACTTACCCACCATTAACGGGAGTGCTCGATCAGCCGAACCTCCGCCGCGGACATCATAGAAGTCCCGGCACATGCCGTAGGGAGGGCGTAGGTTTTGCTGTTGGCTCCAATGGTGGAGGTGACTTCCCCAGACGGGAGTCGGTCCTTGAAAGTTCCTTACGAAGACGGGAGGCTGAATGGGTGGTGGATCGATAACTTCCGGCTCTGAGTCGGTACCGGAGTCATCACCCACTTCTATGGGTTCCTCGTCCTCTTCGGGATCATCTTCGATCCATCCTCCGTTGCCTTGGTTGGGAAAGTAGGGGTCGCCAGGGTGGTGAAATCCAGCCATTTGACTGTACGAGAAATGGGATTATAAGAATTGAATAAAGTCGGAATATGTAAAACATGTAAGTTTAACTAGTTTAGATAGCAAATACTCCTATAGTATTTAAGTTCTTGTGTTTGATTCTTGTAATGGTTTGGTAAGTTTTGACTTGTTGCTTACTACGATCATTCCTCGATATACGTTGGTCCAATCTTGGGCAAATATAGTTGATCACACTATATTTGTCCAAAAATCTGATTACATATATCGAGTCTCAATCGTAGTGTCAACTTGTCTAAATATTCGTATAGTTGTATGCATGAGAAATAGTTTGTGGTATGCATGTAATTGTACTTAAATGAATTATCAAATTAAGTTGAACGAAATGCTGCTTAAGTGTAAAAAGAAAATTTGTTTTGTCAGAGAGTATTAGTCCCTTAAGCATTTATAGTTTGTATATCTTATGTGGTTCGATATACTTAGTTCACTATAAACATTGCTCTGATACCAATCTGTCACACCCCCAAACCTGAACGGCGGAAACGTTCGGGGGCGGATGACTTCATGTGGTAGCGTAACAAATGAATACATAGTAAAGAAAGCAATACAACCATCATATATATAATTGAAAGTTTACATTTGTCAAAAGTTACATGTTCAAAACTCAATTACAATATGATGTCAAAATACAAGATTAAACTGGCGCCGCAGCATCCCTTCATCAAAAGCGAAATGAATACCTGAAATTACTGATTTCCTGGGACATACAAGTAATTTTGAAAGAGTAGATCAGCATTTAAGCTGGTGAATTTCATAAGTATTTAAGTGACAATGTTTGAATGAAATGAAATGTTTTATCTTTGTTTGTTTGTGGTTAGAAAATCCTATATTTTCTACTAGTATAAAAGTAGCCTTCACTCAAGACCAATGTTTGTTTCCAAAATGTATGTAAATGTAAAATAACCAATGAGTTTGAAAACCTTGTAAATCAATGCATTTTAATACCCCTTGTGAGTTTTATAACCATACTATTGACTCTGAATGCCTATACACAACGTTCTTCAGGCGTTGGAATGTTATGACGTTTGTCACCCCAAACGGTGGACTGCAGCTAACAGTCAGGGCGCGGGTTTGTCAAGCCCATATAGATCTATACACAAACACCACGCTCCCCCTCCAAGGGATTCTGGTATATAATACAGGACTTGAAATGTGTACTCGAACGTACATGAAGTTAGTGTCTCACAAATCCGTGGTATAAAAACAGATCTACTTGTCAAAATGTTACGTTTGTTCTTGTATACGAAAGTAAACTTCTTGAAATATGTGTTTCTAGTACATAAGAGTTAGAAATCTGTTCGTAAAACTATACCTATTATAGTTTCAAAAAAAAGTGTGTCTTGTTTGTTTAGAAATATTGATAAAAGGAATCACTTGTTTATGAAAGTATAGATTTTTGGTGTAGAGTCTAGGATAGACGAGAAAAATCTAAGAACAATTTAGTTTATACATGCATTACAACAACATTATATTTTAAAAGGTAAAATGCTATTGTGACATATGTTATATATATATATATATATATATATATATATATATATATATATATATATATATATATATAAAAGTTCCTTTAAATGTTTATAAATCGCATGTGATTTGAATATATAACAGTATATAAAAGAGTTTCTTTATGTAACACACGATAATACTCGTGTGTTTTACTTGTAATCCCCCCCTTGAAAGCATATAAAAGTATTTAGAATAATTAAAACGGTTGATTAAGGGGGTATGAAACTCACTTGAAAGTTTTGGAGATAGCGAGATGGAAAACCGGGCAGAGTTTCGTCTCGGGAAACGGATTTTCCTCGGGATTCTCGGGAATCTCGGGAGCAAAATCGACCTTCGGGACTTGAGCCAAAAAGACCAGAGCTTCGGGTTTGAACGGACACGGAAAACGAGGCAAAGTTGAGAGAGAGAGAAGAAAAATGAACCCTTTCTTTGGAAACCCTCGCATCCTATTTATAGTAAGGCTGGTCTGCCTCGGTACGCGGGGCGTACGCTCGTACGCAGCGCGTACGCGTACATCATGCATGACCGAAGCCTCGACTGCCTCGGTTCGGATGGGACGGGTTGCTGGGTACGCGGGTCGGATGGGACGTCGGGTCGGACGGGTCGGGGCTTCGGACGGGTCGGATGGGTCGGTTTCTTCGGATAGCGCGACGTGGACGATCAGAGGCCAATCCCCTCGGTTACGCGGGGCGTATAGGGGTACGCAGCGCGTACCTCGGAGGAGGATGCTGACTCCCCTTCGGATAATATCCGAATTTTGATTTAAATAAATAATTAATTTATTTAATAAACTTCAAAAATTCATATCTTCTTCATACGAACTCCGTTTTCGATGGTCTTTCTATCCTCGCGTAGGTGAGACTACGCTCTACAACTTTCGTTTAGACTCCGTCGGCAAATTCCGAAATTATTTTATTATTATTTATTGAAAATCCATCGCGTTTAAGGAATTTCTTAGAAAATTCATAACTTCTTTATCTGATGTCGGTTTTTGCCAGACTTTTTACTGCTGGAATACCATTGACGAGACCTTCGATTCTCGTTTAGGTCATTCCGGCCAAAAGTCGCTCGATCTCCGATTCGAGTTTTTAGCTGCCTGTTGCTAAGCCGAACTTGGAAAATCATAACTTCGCTATATGAAGTCGGATTTGGGCGTTCTTTTCACGTACGATCATGGTTCAAAGACATTTAATCAAAGAAGGAAATTAAATAGGACTTATTTGTACATTTTATTATGAAAGTAAATTATTATTATTCAGAAGTGGTTACAATACTTGACCCATTTTGGTCGTTACAAGGAGTTGAAATATCGGGTTGTCACATAGGAGATACATAACATTATTCCTATTACAAGGAATTACATCAGAGTCAGTTCATTCATGAGTCTACACTATACATCACATGAGAACCTTACATGAATACATTACATGATTACCTTACATGAATACATTACATGAGAACCTTACATGAATACATTACATGACTACCTTACATGAATACATTACATGAGAACCTTACATGAATACATTACATGAGTACCTTACATGAATACATTACATGAGTACCTTTAAGTAGATACATTTTCCTGTATACATTTACATGGATACTTGTACCTCAATTCATTAGGATGATTTATTAGTACCTTCTGTGTAAATTGTCCTGCCTATCCCAGTTCAACGGGATATCTAGACGGGACTAACCATTCCGAAGCCCAGCTGTTAGCACCAGTGGTTGATGAACATCTACGGCCCCCCCTGCTGTAGCTACAGAGGACAATTGAACAATCTACGGATGTTCAAAGGTTATACATTTCGCAAATCGCGATGGCGTGTTAATCCTAATACAACAGGATAACACTTACATGATTATATTTTTCCTATTTACTTTATTTTGTGATACATTCACATAAACGATGAGTTAGGCTAAGTATTGTTTGTAATAGTCAAAAAGAAGGAAAAACTATCATTATCATAACAAAACATTCGGGTCTTGGTAGAAGACTATTATATTCTTTTCCTATTTACTTTATTTTGTGATACATTCACATAAACGATGAGTTAGACTAAGTATTGTTTGTAATAGTCAAAAAGAAGGAAAAACTATCATTATCATAACAAAACATTCGGGTCTTGGTAGACGACTACATTGTCATAACAAAACATTCGGGTCTTGGTAGAAGACTACATTGTCATAACAAAACATTCGGGTCTTGGTAGAAGACTACATTTCATACTAGTAGGAAATATGTGATTTTCTAGGGTTTTTCATACTTATATCAACCGTTTCATTTAAATATTTAAACGGCATTCATAATAGCTTTCCAAAATAAGACAACGACACTTAAATACTTATGAATTCACCAGCTTTAGGTTGATACTCGCTTTCAAAATAACTTGTATTCTCAGGTCACCGGTTAGACATGTACGATGGCCAGGTTTTGAGAAGACGGAGCACAGACAAGACTCGTCTTATTTTGATTATTCATTTTATTGATGTACATTATGAAAGAACACACATGTATTAAAACTTTACTTTTAATGCAGTGGATGATGTTGTTTGTCACAACTGTAAATTTTGAGCCATGTAATCTATACATTCAAGTTAATGTGAATCCAAAAACTTCAATCAAATACAACATGCTAGAACTACAAATAGTCATCAAACAATTGGAGACCCTAGAAGTTCTTATTAAGTCTAATTTAGGCTAGAACTTCCTTATTGGATCCAAATGGGCCAATAAGCTTCCAATTAGACTATCATGGGCTTAGAGCCCTAATTGGACTCTAATTGGACCCACACTTATTTATTTTAACATTTTAGGTCATGTTGGGCCTAGAATGAAATGGATTAAGAGCTTTGGTACATGAGAAACCTAAAACTAGTTCAAGAAAAACATAAAAATCCTACTACATTCTCTTAAGCTTAAAACACACCCTAATTAACACTAATATTGGGCTTAGGAGCAAAAAGCCCAAAAATCTTTTTTTCCTTCCCATTCTCGGCCCAAGGCCCAAACCCAAGAAGGAGTTGACTTTCAAGTGACACCTCATCTTTACCCATAGGATATCCATGCATTTTTCTCATTTCTCCATGCATTTCACTTCAAAGATCACTTCCATTCTTCCCTCTCCCTCCCCATTCTTGTTTTGGCCGAGAGCATCACCACACACACACAAAACACTCACAAACTCTCTCTAAAATTCACTCAAGACTTCTTCCTCTTCCCTCTCCAAAATCTCGAGTTCTAGGAAGCTTTCAAGAGGAAATCTCTACAATATTCTTCATCTAAGGTAAGATTATGCATAGATCTATGGTTTAAATTCTTTTGTTATCAAAATCCTTCCCTAATCTATACAAAAATCGTGATCTTACACCCTAGAATCATCTCAAAACTCAAGATCTTCATCAAAGGGAGCCAAGGCCAAAAACACTTCATTTTTCTTCCATCTTTTCTTCCAAAAACCGAGTCAACACCCCAAGGTGAGCTTCATACCCCCTATTTTCTGTTTTTATGAGTTTTGTGGGGGGGGGGGGGGAATACAAGTGAAAGTGTAGATCTATATGTGTTTTGTATGCCTTGTATGATTTCCATGCTTATATGTATGCTTTTATGTGTTTTTATGTTGGATCTAGCCTTAAAACTCATCAAAACCGAGATATATCTTGTGTTAAATGATTTTAGCTTCAAATATATTTCTAAACACAAAGTGCTTCAAGAAAAATGGCTAAGTGGTTTAGTAATAATTTTCTTTGGGTTAAAAACACAAATTTTGGGCCTAAAATGTGAAAAATGCAAAAATAAGGGCCCAAATTGACATTTCACAGATTCTGATGGATGAAGTGTGCCAAAACAGTTTCTATAAATAAATTTCTGGAAATATACTCATTTAGGGGATTAAAAACATAAATTCCAAGCTTAATGGGCTAAAAATGAAAATTTCGGCCCAATAAGGCCCATTATGCGAATTTTTCTGTTTTGGAGGGCCAAAACTGTAACTTTCTGTAAAACAGTGGACTATAAGTGTTCCAAATCCTTTTCAAAGGTTTAAAATGCTTTTTAAATTTAAAAAGGACCAAAGTTGCAAAAATTTTCCAATTTGGGCCAAAATTGTCAAAGTTGCGAAAAGAAGGGATTAAAACCGAGAAAATTGCATTTTCAGGGACTTAAACTGTTTTCTATGAAAAATATGCTGAAAAATATTAATTTCAATAATTTTTGGTGTTAAAATGTCAAGAAAAATAGTTTAAGGACCAAACCGGTAAATATTGCAATAAAAGGGTTAAAAGTGTAAATTTTACAAATAATGAGGGTCTGAAAACAGAAACATTTCAAGGCTAATTCAATATGTACAATTTGATCAAATAATGACACCTCGAATATCAACGAAATACAACTCATTACAATACCAAAAGTCGTTGTTAAACGAATTGGCTCGGTCTCGAGCCAATGGAAATCTACAACTACTAACTCTTCGACACTACGAATCATACAAGTAACGTTTGGTAATACATAAACATGCGAGTGTGCACAGACGTCTACGCACCATCTTTGGGCCCCACAAGTGTAAAATCTTGTTCGTTGAGCCTAGCTAGCCCAATGACCTGATCTTAAGGCCCGAAGACATTTTTTTTACGGAGTGTTGGGTTTTACCGATCCGACACAACGTAAATGGACTTTCAATGGCTTGTATACTACTGGTCCCCAAGGGTCCTTTGGTATTGCTAGTAAAGTCTACATTTCATGCGAGGCGGGTATACTACTGGTCCCCTCGTACATTTTATCCCCAACCGGCTAATGGAGTTATCGGGGTCTTCGTGATCTCTTTCTCTTCGGATGTGGGACTACACCTGGTCAGGGCGATTGGATAACGCGATTAGTACTGACGACGCCTTCGGAGTCGTTAGTATAACTATAAACTGGGCGTTTGTGTAACGCGGGTTTGTAGTAAATAATCCTGCTCGAGAACCTTCCAACGTCGCCTGGGACTGACACTATACGCTATGCAATGGTTTCAATGTAACATCACGTAATTCAAGGAACTAGGAGAACATCGGGTTTTCTTAGGGTTTTCAATACATACAAAATTTGAAATGCATACATTTTCAATAAACATTTTTTTTACAAGTATAGAAACAAACAAGCATACTTATGGATCTTCACAAACGTTTTCAAAAGCTTTTCTTTTCAGAAAATATCGGATTTTCTGGTGGATTTTCAAACAATACAAACATTCGATTTCAAACACTACTTATGAACTCACCAACATTTCGTATGTTGACGTTTTTCAAAATACTTGTATTCTCAGGGAACCAGTGAATCAAGGGAAATCATATTCAGTGACAGTTGCAGTTTATTTTTGTACGAATTGAACAAATTAATTTTTGGGAAATGTAATGTTTAAACAATGTATGATATGTAAACACTACTGGTTGTACTATGTTGATGAATGGTGACGAATGTTGTTATGTTTCATATATATTCAATGTTATGGTATTCAATTGAGTCACGACAGCCCCCGGACGTTTCCGCCGTCTGGTTCGGGGGTGTGACATTGTTGTTTGTTTACTACTTTACACTGTTATGATACTTCACATGACGTCCTCCACCACAAAACGTTTCCGCCGTACTTGGTTTTGGGGTGTGACATTTAGCATCATAAAGCATCATAAATCATTTAGAATATAAAAGCATGTTAGGTATTTTCTCTAAATAAGCTAGTGCTTGTGTCTATTCAGGGGTATTACCTAAGACACACTCCTTACAATCATTGCTTAGCATTCTAAGTTTAAGTCTAGAAGTAAATCAATATTCCTAGTTCGCTTAAACTAAAGCTCTGATACCAACTGTGACATCCCCATTTTCACGGCCAGAAATGACTGATTTTGTTTATGCTTTATAAAAATCAGAGTATCTCTTTTAATAAAAATGTTGCGGAGTTTGTTCCCAGTAAAACATGATAAATACGTTATCAAAGCATTTCCGGAGAAAATATTTTTTTTTGTTCATTTTAAGACATTTTTTTTGAGGGGATGTCATTTTCAATACAGAAACATAAGCATAAACAAAGCTTACATTCATTATCACTAGTGATTTATATCTCCTTAGTCTCTCAGTGTAGTGTGACTTCATATCAACACCCTGTGATATAAATAAACTGAGTGGGTCAAGTTGGGAAATCTGGTGAGTACATAGGGTTTTCAACCCACAATAATATAATTATTATGTTTAAACATTTAAACAACCAACCCAATTATCCATCCTCATTATCTTCTTTATTATACTCTAAGAATTCAGTTATTCCTCGTTTATTTATTCCTAAGGGTTATCCTAAGGAATAGGCACGAAATCCATCGTTGCCAAGGTTTACTCAACATCCACTAAATCCATAGTTACCAAGGTTTATCTCGTTTATTGACAATATCGTTTCCGAGACTCCTCTCGCAATACAGGTCAATGGGTTTTATCTCGTTTATCGACGGTATCGTTTTCGAGAATCCACTCGCAATACATGTCGATGGGTTTTTACAGTACACCGGGTGAATACATAGTTCAAAACACATACAGGTTGCGAGCCTGCTAGTGTCCACTGGACTGTCTAGAATAGTCCGTGGTTGTCATCCATACTCTGCTGGATGACGGGGCCATCACTTGGGTAAAAGGCTTCTCTCATGGTTCACCTCTCACCCTTACCTCATGGTCTATATCACCTCTTTCTCATTTTATTTTTGTCACACAGAAACTATTTCATCTACCCATGTTTTACCCAACACATTTTGTAGATATAAAATACGTATACAGTTTAAATAATTTAAAACATGTATGAAGATCTTTCACCCAACACAGACAACAAGTATTCAGACAATATACACACATAACATGTAGTTTATATTAAATACTTCATATCTATGTGTAAACTGAAAGTAACTATGCACTCACTTGATACGGTGGTTACTCAACACTCGGACAACGCTTCGATACTCTTAAAACAATTTTCCTTCGATAAAACCTAGTATCAATACCACTAGGGTTTAGTCTAACGATAATCGCGACAAATTAATAGTCTGACTATTTTTACTATTATATAAGCGTTAAACGATACTTATATAACTCATAATAATATCCCAAATAATTATTTTAAGGACCTAATAACATTACTATAATTATTTGAAAGCTATATTAAAAATTGCGTAAACGTAGCTTACTTACAACGGATTTTAAAGAAAACCGGGCTTTGCTCGGAGCAACGTTTTGAAACCGAAAGACCCTTTTTCTCAGGACTTTGGGTGCCTCGGGGCTTCCTTCGGGTGCTAGGGCTTCACCTAGACTTTAGGGGACTCAAAAGGGGCTAGAGAGAGAAAGTTCTTAGAGAGAGAGTGGGATTTGGTGTGTAAAACCCGGCCATCCTCGCACCCTTTTATAGGGCTGAAACCTCGGAAGTACGCTGGGCGTACCGGGGCAACGCTGAGTGTAGTCTTGGATAGGATTACCAGCTTCACACAGCTGGCTCGCACCTTCGTCGGATGGATAAGACACGAGGGTACGCGGGGCGTAAAGCGAAGGCGAGGAGACGTGGCGTGATCCGAAGGGTGCTCTGCGATCAGCGATGGACGGCTGCGATAAGGCCACGCCATCCATCTCGCATCAGATTTCGCAATTTGCACACTCGACTTTAAAAATTCATAACTTTCGCGTACAAGCTCCGTTTTCGACGTTCTCTATATCCACGCGAAGGCGGGAACGTACTCTACAGCTTTCGTTTAGACTTCGTCGACTAATTTTCATTTATTTTAAAAGTTATATTGTTTAACAAGCCGGGACACGATTGGTCCGTTAAAAATTCATAACTTCTTCATCCGACGTCCGTTTTCGTATGTCTTTTTATCTTTACGCTACTATTAACGAGATCTTCGATTCTCGTTTAGGTTGTGTCGGCTAAAAACCGCTCGATCTAATATTCGAATGTCGGGTTGTACACTGTTAAGCCGAAACTTCGAAAAATCATAACTTCCTCATACGAAGTCAGATTTGGGCGTTCTTTTTATGGACGCTCTCGCTTTAACATATTCTATGACTTTCGGTTAGATCGCTAAGGCTAAATCTTGCTCTATCGTAAATTCACTATTTACGCTTCCCGGTGTCGTGCCGGTTCCGTAGCGAAACTTCGACGGGCCATAACTTCTTCGTTATAACTCGGATTTCGGCGTACTTTATATGTACAGAAACCTTGTGACCTATTCTACAACTTGGGTAAGATTATTTATTCTAAATAATATTTTGCTGAAAAGTCATTTTCGACACTTATTGCCTCTAATTGACTAGTCTGTATCTACGGGCGTTACAATTATCTCCCCTTTAGGATGATTACGTCTCGGAATCATCATCGAAATAGGGCTCGTATAATGACTCCATATGTCATCTCTTCATCCTAGGTAACAATTATAACTTTTATATTCCTTCAAGTCTATCTCTTAGACTTATTGACTGTAAGTAGTACTCGATCGTGCAACTGCTCTCTATCTCAGGTTAGACTCCAAATTATGACCTACCATCATGTGATGCACGCTTAGACTCGGGTCTCTTAGAGTTAAATTCCAAAACAGACTATGCCTTCCTTCATGTTCTAATGTGATATAATCAACTTTTAAAAGGTAGCATTCCTAGCTTCAAGAAACTATCGCGATACCTCTACTGTTCATTTTGATTAATTCTTCCGGCTTCAGTCAGGTGCGACATCAGACTTTGTTCTCTAAACCATGTAACATACTCGTCTTAGTCGGACTCAATTTGATATGACCACTAGGGTCGGAATAACAATAATCTCCTTAATCATTACCGAAACGATGGTAACGACCTACTTGAATAAAACGAAATCGGTTACTAGTTTCTTGGTAACCTTGTGACTTTCCCTGATCCAAGCGTTAGTCCTGTGCTTCCGGTAGTATAGGCCTCTACTACCATTCACACTTACTTATACTCGTCCGAAGTATTGTCTCGCAGTTTTGCAAGTCACCATACAAGAAAATCACATAACAGTTTAACACACCAGATAACAAAACGAAGGTTTTTATTATTTCTTGAAACTATTACATAGGTGTTCAAGTTTACTCTAAACTATGCCTCTAGTAGGCTTCATCAAATGATATTGTGGCTACTGCATAACTCGAGCTTCGGATATCAATCCTCACTCTCCATTGTGTTGTCAGCTGCTTCGTTAGGGATGCTTCTTGGTTTTGGCGGTGCATTCGCTCTTGCTGCTTCACTTTTCTTTGGGCAATCCTTTGATATATGTCCCTTGTTCCTGCATCCATAACAGAACCTCATGATGGATGTACAGACATTGGCGTAATGCTCGTTCTTCCCACACTTAAAACAAGTCACTTCTTCGTAGCATCTCCATAGTTCTTCAGTGGTGCCTTTGGCTTTGTAACTCCTTTTCTTTTTGGGCAGTCTTGCTTGAGGTTCCCTTCCTCATTACATTCGTAACACACCCTGGTGTTGAATGTACACTCATCGGCATAATGCCCATGCTTTCCACACTTAAAACAAGTTACTTTTTCGTAGTACCTCCCATGGTGCTTCAGCGGTACACCTGGCTTTGTAGCTATCCTCAGGCATTCTTGCTTGAAGTGTCCCTCTTTACTACACTTAAAGCAAACTTCTTCCTCGGTTGGGCATTCATGGGCATAGTGACCAGTCTTCCCGCATTTGAAACAGGTTACTTCCTTAGGGCGTCTACCGTTGTGTTTTCTTCCATACTTGTCACACCATTTTGCTTCACCTACTCTTCCAGACTTTGAGAACATGTTGTTCTTGTCAGACCTTGAAGACCCCGCAAATTTCCTCTTCTTGCCAACATCAACCTTATTGGCGATACTACCGTTGATCACTTCATCGATAGGCTTAGCAACCTAGATGGTCGCCTCAAGAGTGGGTGTCTGGCGTACTGGCACAGTAAGTTCGTCCTTACTTTGTTGAAGTAAACGCCTTGTTTCTTCCATCTGTTGATCCAGCATTATCCGCACCATTGCCTGTACTCCGGCCATCATGATTGGCCCCGGTGCTGCTACTACCTATGTCACTTGCTCGATCACTGGTGGCTCGGGCTGCAGGTTACCGCTTCCAAATCCGCTTCTAGTGCTCACCATGTTGATCTATGCACCAAATCAGACGTTCGGTGTACCGAGGCGAGAATTTAAGATAGGAAAGTTTTATATTTGATAGACGTATAAATCTCCCTATTACTCCGAAAAGTTAAATGCTAGTTCTAATACCGTAATTAAACGTTTTGAAACCTAAACACATAAAGTTTGTAGATCCGGTCGGCAATAGACCATATATCCGATCATACATTCAGCATCATAAAGCATCATAAATCATTTAGAACATAAAATCATGTTAGGCATTTTCTCTAAATAAGCTAGTGCTTGTGTCTATTCAGGTGTATTACCTAAGACACACTCCTTACAATCATTGCTTAGCATTCTAAGTTTAAGTCTAGAAATAAATCAATATTCCCTGTTCGCTTAAACTAAAGCTCTGATACCAACTGTGGCATCCCCATTTTCACGGCCAGAAATGACCGATTATTTTTATGCTTTATAAAAATCAGAGTATCTCTTTTAATAAAAATGTTGCGGAATTTGTTCCCAGTAAAACATGATAAATACGTTATCAAAGATTGCCCGAAGAAGAAGGAGACAGGAAGACCCAACATACCACCGAAGCCAAAGGCGAGAGCCTTCCAGATGACGCTCGAGGCTGCAAAGGAGGCAACAGACGTCGCTTCAGGTACCTTTCTTGTAAATGGTTTGCCTGCAAATATTCTATTTGATTCCGGAGCCAACTACTCCTTTGTGTCGCATAAATTTGGTGGGAAATTAGCATTGCCTGTAGAAAAACTAGATAATGCCCTGATTGTAGAAGTTGCCAGTGGCAAATTCGTACCTGTTAGTAATCGTATTAGGAACATCGTCATTGACCTAAACGGAAACGAATTCCACGAAGAGCTATTACCCATAGAGTTAAACGGTTTCGACATCGTTTTGGGTATGGATTGGCTTAGCGCCAACGATGCTGAGATTCAATGTCGAAAGAAGATAGTAAAGGTAAACCCACCCGGAAAAGAATCATTTATGGTGTATGGGGACAAACGCAGAGTGAATTCTGGAATCATCTCCCTGATGAAAGCCAGGAAATGTTTGTCCAAAGGATGTGCATCATACTTGGCATTCGTAATCGATGCCAAGAAGGAGAAGAAAGAGGTGCAGAATATACCGGTTGTGTGTGATTATCCGGAAGTCTTTCCCGAAGATCTTCCCGGATTACCACCTGATAGGCAAGTGGAGTTTCGTATAGACTTGTTACCAGGAACAACACCGATAGCAAAGGCACCTTACCGATTAGCACCGACGGAGATGAAGGAGCTCATGACGCAACTTCAGGAGTTGTTGGACAACAGTTTTATTCGACCTAGTTCATCACCCTGGGGAGCTCCGGTGTTATTCGTGAAGAAGAAAGACGGAAGTATGAGAATGTGTATAGACTACCGAGAGCTGAATAAGGCAACGGTGAAGAACAAGTATCCATTGCCGAGGATTGATGACCTATTCGATCAGCTGCAAGGTTCGAGCTACTTCTCAAAGATCGATCTTAGGTCAGGATATCATCAGCTAAAGGTGAGAAAGTAGGATATTGAGAAGACTGCATTCAGAACGAGATATGGACACTACGAGTTCTTGGTTATGTCATTCGGGCTAACCAATGCTCCCGCAGCATTCATGGATTTGATGAATAGGGTTTGTAAACCATTCCTCGATAAATCCGTGATAGTGTTCATCGACGACATTCTCATCTACTCAAAAAGACAAGAGGAGCATGGAAAGCATCTACGGGAAGTATTAGAAGTGTTGAAGAAGGAGAAGCTTTTTGCAAAGTTCTCCAAATGCGACTTTTGGATACGGGAAGTCCAATTCTTGGGTCATGTTGTTAACCAGGAGGGAATAATGGTTGACCCCGCAAAGATCGAGGCTGTGATGAAGTGGGAACGTCTGAAAAGTCCCACGGAAATTCGAAGCTTTCTAGGATTAGCCGGATATTATCGACGATTTATCCAAGGCTTTTCTTCGATAGCTGCTCCATTAACAGCTTTGACTCATAAAGGAGCTACATATACGTGGAGTGAGAAACACGATGAGGCATTCGAGAAACTAAAGAAGAAGTTATGTGAAGCACCAATACTTTCTCTACCCGATGGAGTCGAAGATTTCGCGGTTTATAGTGATGCTTCTGGAGTCGGGTTGGGTTGTGTTCTGACCCAAAGAGAAAAGGTGATAGCATACGCATCTCGACAATTGAAAGAGCACGAAAAGAACTACCCCACTCATGATCTGGAGTTGGTAGCGGTAGTATTTGCCTTAAAGATATGGAGGCATTACCTCTACGGCACGAAGTGCAAGCTCTTCACTGATCATAAGAGTCTCCAGTACCTCTTTAATCAGAAGGAGTTGAACATGAGGCAACGACGTTGGCTAGAACTTCTCAAGGACTACGACTGTGAGATACTTTACCACCCAGGTAAAGCAAATATTGTTGCTGATGCTCTCAGTCGGAAAGTCAATCTTGAAAGGAAAAGGCCAAGAGCGTTAAGAATTGAAGTCGTCTCGACGATTGTGGAAAGCATCAGGAAAGCTCAAGAAGAAGCTTTAGAGAAAAATGACCGAAAGGAAGAACGTTTGGGAAGAACGTTAGTGTTCGGTACAAACAGTCGTGGACTGAAGGTATTCCAAGATCGAATTTGGGTACCTACGACGGGAGGAATAAGAGATCTTCTAATGGAAGAAGCACACAAGACCATGTACTCGATTCATCCCGGTAGCACTAAAATGTATAGGGACCTAAAACCCTACTACTGGTGGCCGACGATGAAGCTCGATGTTGCGAAGTATGTGGCCGAGTGCGTAACATGTGCGAGGGTTAAGGCACAACATCAGAAACCGTATGGGAGTTTAGAACCCTTACCTGTACCCATGGGTAAATGGGAAGACATCACCATGGATTTTGTGACTAAACTGCCCAGGACGAAGAACGGTCACGACATGATTTGGGTAGTCGTGGATCGTTTCACCAAGAGTGCACACTTCATAGCAGCCAACGAGAAGTGGTCTATGGATAAGCTCGCAAATGCTTACGTGAAGGAAATTGTAAGACTTCACGGTGTCCCTCTTACGATTGTATCAGATCGTGATAGTCGTTTCACGTCAAGGTTTTGGAGGAGTCTACAAGAGGAGTTAGGTACAAAGTTGTGTTTGAGTACTGCTTACCATCCGCAAACTGATGGTCAGAGCGAAAGAACGATTCAGACGCTGGAAGATATGTTGAGAGCATGTACCCTTGAATTCCAAGGGAATTGGGACGAGCACTTACCTCTGGTAGAATTTTCCTACAACAATAGTTTTCACTCGAGCATCAAGATGGCTCCTTATCAAGCCTTGTATGGGCAGAAGTGTCGTACGCCGTCTTGTTGGCTTGAAGCCGGAGAGAAGCAGTTTATGGGCCCCGAGATAGTCCATGAGACTGCTGAGAAGTTGAAGGTGATTAGGGAAAGGATGTTAGCAGCCCAGGATCGTCAGAAGAGCTATGCTGACAAGAAAAGACGACCGATAACTTTCGAAGTTGGGGATTCCGTTTTGCTTAAAGTCTCACCGGGGAAGGGACTTATACGATTTGGGAAACGAGGAAAGTTGAGTCCAAGGTTTATTGGACCGTTCAAAGTTCTTCAGAAGATAGGGAACCAAGCTTACAAGCTGGAATTGCCCGAAGAACTCAATGGTATTCATAACACCTTCCATGTGTGTTATTTGAGGAAATTCACGGGAGATGTTCCCGACATAATTCCAATCTCAGAGTTAAGGATGGATGAAAATAAAAGGTTGATCGAAGAGCCTGAGGCAATTGTTGACCGTAAGACTAAGAAGTTACGACGCAAGATGGTCGACTTGGTGCTAGTCCGATGGAAACATTCGAATGGGCCGAATCTCACTTGGGAAACAGAGGATGACATGATGAGTCGCTATCCACATCTGTTTGCTGATGCATGATTCCGGGACGGAATCATCCTAAGGGGGAGAGAATTGTAACGCCCGGGTTTCAGGGCTAAGCATTTTTGTCAATGTAATAGTCTAGGTCAACTCTTGTAACTCTTTTTGAAATAATAAAGATGAAATATTTGAGTATTATGTGAATTATATGTGTTTATTATTTAATTATAAATGTATAATTAATAAAGAATAAAAATGAGCGTCAAAATTAAAGTGTGAGATAATCCCGATATCTCTACATAAAGTTGTAGAATATGTCTCAAGGTTTCCGTTCATATAAGGAACGCCGAAATCCGAGTTATAACGAAGAAGTTATGACCCGTCGAAGTTTCACGACAGAACCGGCACGATACCGGGAAGCGTGAATAGTGAATTTACGATAGAGCGAGATTTAGCCTTAGTGATCTAAACGAAAGTCGTAGAATATGTTAAACTAAGAACATCGATAAAAAGAACGCCCAAATCTGACTTCGTATGAAGAAGTTATGAGATTTTAAACAGACCAATCCTGTCCCGGCTTGTTAAAAATATAACTTTAAAAATAAAGTCAAAATTAGCCGACGGAGTCTAAACGAAAGTTGTAGAGTACGTCTTCACCTACGCGTGGATATAAAGAACGTCAAAAACGGAGTTCGTATGAACGAGTTACAAATTATAATAGCATATTTACGTATTAAAATAAAGTATAAATCATGTATACGTACACATATATATACATATGTATATATCATTAGAAAGGTATCGACGATGCGGTCATTATAAGACTAATGTTGAGTTCTTTCGACATTAGCTTAGTACAAATATCATTAAATCCATTTATAATAGTATTATAGAGGGGTGTTTAGTTGTTTATATAACTAAAAGGTCATTAAGTAATTATGGAGGGTAGTTTTTGAAAATTCAATTAGTATAAATAAGAGCCTTGGGCTCTCATATTTCTTGCACCATTCTCTTGATTCAAGAGTCTTTCTCTCCTTATCCCCCGAGCATTTCGGTCCCTCGTGATTCGACTTCTCTTTCTGTAGCTTAGTATAGTAAGGTGAGCGCTGAAGCGCTGCACGAATCTTTCTTAGAAAGATTCAGCGACGAAGTTCTGCCCCTGCAGAGCCCGACTTCTAGCTAAAACCCCCTTGTAAGTAAGTTATGCTTACCTTATTTTAATATAGCTTATATTTAAAATTAGTATTGTTATTATGAACTTATAATAAATATTTGAGCTATTATTATAACTTATATAAGTGTCGTTATAATATTTTTTTTTAACTACTCGCGGTACGGGGAATCTGGTTTAAAGGGCCGCATAGGGTTGTTGGATTTCAGAAGTGCTATATGCCAAAATGGTCCTGCCCTCCGGTGTTTTATGTCTGGCCCCTGTCTGTACATAGTGGTTGGAAAATATTGTTTAACGCTTATATAATAATAATAATACTAAGACTAATAGTTGGTCACGATAAATATTAGACTAAAATTTAGCGATAATAATGCTAGGTTTCGTCGAAGGAAAATAGAATCGTTAGAAGCAAGCGCTGCCCGATTTTGGAATCATCACCTTAACAAGTGAGTGCATAGTTACTTTCAACTTACACATAGATATGAAGTATTTTATATAAATTACGTGCTATGTGTGCATATTATCTGAATACTTGCTATCTATGCTAGATGAACGTTGTTATACATGTTTTCAATGATTTAAACTGTATATGTATTTTATATCTACGAAAATGTTGGGGTAAAACATGGGTAGATGCAATAGGTGATGTGTGATAAAATGATGAGAGGCCTCGATGTTGATGTTGTTGATTCTGTCATCTAGCGGAGTATGGATGACGACCACGGACTCTTCTAGACAGTCCAGTGGAACACTAGCAGGCTCGCAACCTGTAGGTGTTTGTGAACGATATGTTCACCGGTGTACTCCATCCCCCACATGGTTGCCTTTAGGACATTTATTGCTGGGGAATCCCCTTAGCAGTAGTGTCCGTCCCGATGATGATCCTTAGGCTATGTCCCTTATGATAGGCGTTTAGGGACGTAAAGTGAGGATAACGGGAACGGGTAATCGGGTTATTGTTGATCGATGAAATTAATAAACTTATTTATTGTGGGTTGAAAACCCTATGTG
Source organism: Lactuca serriola (assembly GCF_051521515.1). NCBI lineage: Eukaryota > Viridiplantae > Streptophyta > Magnoliopsida > Asterales > Asteraceae > Lactuca > Lactuca serriola. Next base: position 170,204,565 of record NC_136408.1, on the reverse strand, counting down.
CTCACCAGGCTCCCAAGCCTGACCCACTCAGTTTTATGTATTACAGGTAGTGGCGCATGAGCATAGGTGTGATGTTTTGGACGAGGGATTACGGATATAGGCCTGTAGATATGAAATAATCTAGTAAGGCTTATATTGTACTGTTTATGCTTTTGATCTGTACGAACATGACATCCCGGGTCTTTTAATGAAATACATTTCTATGGAGATGCTTTTGATAAATCTTTATCATATTTTTGTTTTGGGACAAATTCCACAACACTTTCATTTAAAATGTAACTCTGATTTTTAAACAAAGCATAAACAAACCGGTCTTTTATGAGTACACCTGGTGAATACACAGTTCAAAACACCTACAGGTTGCGAGCCTGCTAGTGTCCACTGGACTGTCTAGAAGTGTCCGTGGTTGTCATCCATACTCTGCTGGATGACGGGCCCATCTCTTGGGAAAAAGGCTTCTCTCATGGTTCACCTCTCACCCTAACCTCATGGTCTATATTACCTCTTCCTCATTTTATTTTTGTCACACATAAACTATTTCATCTACCCATGTTTTACCCCAACATTATTGTAGATATAAAATACATATACAGTTTAAATCATTTAAAACATGTATAAAAACATTCATCCAGCATAGATAGCAAGTATAGAGATAATATGCACACATAGCACGTAATTTATATAAAATACTTCATATCTATGTGTAAGCTGAAAGTAACAATGCACTCACTTGATACGGTGGTGACTCAGCACTCGGGCAGCGCTTCAATACTCTCAAAACAATTTTCCTTCGATAAAACCTAGTATCAATACCACTAGGGTTTAGTCTAACGATAATCGCGACAAATTAATAGTCTGACTATTATTACTATTATATAAGCGTTAAACGATACTTATATAACTCATAATAATATCCCAAATAATTATTTTAAGGACCTAATAACATTACTATAATTATTTGAAAGCTATATTAAAAATTGCGTAAGCATAGCTTACTTACAGCGTATTTTAAACAAAACCGGAATTTGCTCGTAGCAGTGTTTTGAAACCGAAAGACCCTTTTTCTCGGGACTCCGGGAGCCTCGACTTTAAAAATTCGTAACTTTCGCATACGAGCTCCATTTTCAACGTTCTTTATATCCACGCAAATGAGGGAACATGCTCTACAACTTTCGTATAGACTTCGTCGGCTAATCTTGACTTTATTTTAAAAGTTATATTGTTTAACAGACCGAGACACGATTGGTCCGTTAAAAATTTATAACTTCTTCATCGGACGTCAATTTTCGTCTGTCTTTTTATCGTTACGCTAGTATTAACTAGATCTTCAATTCTCGTTTAGGTTGTGTCGGCTAAAAACCGCTTGATCTAATATTCGAATTTCGGGTTGTACACTGCTAAGCCGAAACTTTGAAAAATCATAACTTCCTCATACGAAGTTAGATTTGTGTTTTCTTCTATACTTGTCACACCATTTTCTTCACCTACTCCTCCAGACTTTGAGAACATGCTGTTCTTGTCAGACCTTGAAGACCCCTCAAATTTCCTCTTCTTACCAACATCAACCTTATTGGCGATACTACTGTTGATCACTTCATCGACAGGCTTAGCAACCTAGATGGTTGCCTCAAGAGTGGGTGTCTAGCGTACTGGCACAGTAAGTTCGTCCTTACTTTGTTGAAGTAAATGCCTTGTTTCTTCCATCTATTGATCCAGCATTAGCCGCACCATTGCCTGCACTTCGGCCATCGTGATTGGCCCCGGTGCTGCTGCTACGTATGTCACATGCTCGATCACTGGTGGCTCGGGCTGTGGGTTACCGCTTCCAAATCCGCTTCTAGTGCTCACCATGTTGATCTATGCACCAAATGAGACGTTCGGTGTACCGAGGAGAGAATTTAAGATAGGAAAGTTTTATTTTCGATAGACGTATAAATCTCCCTATTACTTTGAAAAGTTACATGCTAGTTCTAATACCGTAATTAAACATTTAGAAACCTAAACACATAAAGTTTCCAGATCCGGTCGGCAATAGACCATAGATCCGATCATACATTTAGCATCATAAATCATTTAGAACATAAAAGCATGTTAGGCATTTTCTCTAAATAAGCTAGTGTTTGTGTCTATTCAGATGTATTACCTAAGACACACTCCTTACCATCATTGCTTAGCATTCTAAGTTTAAGTCTAGAAATAAATCAATATTCCTAGTTGATTATCTGGTGTGTTAAACTGTTATGTGATTTTCAGACCCTACAATCTCCCCCTTTGCGTCAATTGGAGCGAGACTATTACTTCGGTTTGCTGGGTCCAGCTGCAGGAACTTTCTTAGTGGTTTCAAACATACGTGGGATGAGAGCAAGGATGGTCTGTCTGAAGCGAATGTACCACTGGATCATGTAATCAAAATACTTTTTGTCATCTGCTGAATTCTGCTTGCATCGATGAATGATTCCCATAACATATTCCAAGCATGCAGTGGTGTAAAGGTGCTTATCTGCCAAGGTGAACATGCATTTTTGGCCTTCGTTCCTTGTAAACATGACAAAATTCCGTTTCGGGTCGATTCTTCCCATCTGCATCATGTTCAAATCACTAGCAGAGCCCATAGGAGAGATAGTAGGCTTTTTCTTGAATATGTTGGCGATCTCCTGATCCATCTTGGCAACCTCCATAATGTAGCATGCGAGCATCCTTTTGAAGTGATCAATAATTGGACTATACTCAGCTTCATTGGTGAGGAGGATGTTATGCAAAATAATCCAATCATGTGGATTCAGGTTGGGAAGATCAGCTCATTTTTAGCAGACCCCCTCAGCACTTTGAACTGAACGTTCGTGAAGTTCCCCTCACGAAACGGTTTGAGGACCCTGAGCGCTCTAAGTCTGATACTGTGGTTGAGCAGACTTCAGATAGAATTTGACGAGTTCCCTATCAACCTTTGGATGAGGATGAGGGACATCAGCAACGTTATCAAAAGCATGGAAGATGAAGGCTTTTCGGGTTAGTGGCATATCGAACTGAGAGTCGACAGAATTGATTCGATCCAATGAAATCACTGGTTCGAGCCACAGAATGCTGGGAGTTTCAATTGCCTCTTTTAAAAGCTTCTCGAGAGTCCATGGAGGAAAAAGAGTTTTCCTACTCTCAAGAAGATCATGAGCCTCCTTCATTTTTCTTTCGTTCGCCTCAAACTCTCTGGCAACGCGAGCGCTCATGTCAGCATCTTTATCCCGACCTTGTTTCTTTAAGAGATCAGCGATGGTCTCTTTATCATCATCATCACTGTCTTCAGCAATCTTCTTTTCCTTTGTCTTTGACACCCGAACCTGAGGCTTGACCTGCTGGAGGAGGTTCGGTTGCTTTAGTTGTTGTGGAAGTGGGAGGCGGTTGAGACACATCTTCTCCCCCATGTTTCGGATAGGACACGAACTCAAGGAGCCCTTCAATTTTGCTTAATAGAGCAAGGGCAGGAGCAAGATTTTCTGCGAGATTGCGCCTCACTGAGTAATTCAGGATCGGATCATGTGCTTCAATGATGTTGGAAAGGGCGGCGTGGACATCCGAAACACACGAAGAAATAACCTCACGCTCAGATCAAAGAGATGCAACTTCCTTTTGAGAATGGAAAATATGAAGACTCTTGACCTTGAGAGCAGTGGTCTTGCTAGCGAGAGCATCCATCACTAAGTTCTCTGAAGCGAGGTCTTCATGCAGCTTAGTCAGGCGCTCCTCAACAGTCGCCTGAAACAATTTGTTGTCATCGCTGAGAGATTGACGAAGACTGGAAAATGACTGCAGTTCGGAGGCAACTGAGGTGGCCAGCTTGTTGACAAGAGAGTCAAGATTCTCTGCATTGGATTCAGCGGCTCCCTGTAAAGACTGCAAAAGAGAAGTAGCGTCAACAAATAGTTTATCGAATTTTTCGGTCGCAGCAGCACACGCCTTGGTAGAGGCATCGATAGCGGCAGTGGCAGAGTTGATAGAGGCTTCATGAGCCTTAGTGAACGTATCAACGAGCCCCTAAATAGCAGCCTCTGAGATAGTAGATCGAGAGGAAGAAGAGGAGGAAGCAATGAGAGAATCGATTTTCTCATGAAGCTCCTTGAGATGCTTCTTGGTGACTGGAGCATCATCGTCATCATCACTCTGCATTTGATACAGACTGTAATAGACCGAGTCAAACGTCATGTCCTCTCCTCCAAGAAAAGGTTCTTCATTATCTGCTGAGTGAGCAGGGGATGAGGGTGAGGGTGGAGGCTCAGTTGTGGAAGTAGGTTCGGGTACGGATGTATGTTCGGTAGTGGGAGTGGTTTCGTGTGCTGTAGTAGGAGCCCCCGTATCAGATACGTTGGTTCTAACTCCAGCAGTGGTTGTTGTGGTAGCTTCAGTGAAAATAGGAGGTGGTACAGAGATAGAGGTGGGTGGTATTTGAGTGGTGGAGGTTATGGGGGTAATGGAAATAGAGATGGAGATTGGGGGAGGAGAAACAGGTCTAGTGGAAACAGGTACCTCAGGGGTAGGCGAACGTGGAGGAGTATTACCTCTTAGGGACTCTTCTGAGTATGAACTCACTTCCTCAGATTCACTGGAGGAGGAGGAAAGAATAAGCTTTCGCCTGGGTTGAGTCTTCCTCTTCTTTGGTGGAGGGGATTGAGCTGCCTTGGAAGGTTTGCGTTTCTTTGGAGAAGGACCTTTCGCTCCTTTGACAACCTTCTTGTCTTTTCCCTTGTCATGTTTCTTTCCCCTGGGAGCAGGCTTATCAGCATCATGGATTGATTGAATCATTTCAGGAGTGAGCTCTTTGGGACCTGAGCGACGAAACTCCTTGTAAGTTCTGATGATGCGGCTGTCGCTTGGAACACATCCATACATTGACTTAGGGATTGAGCCAACGAAATGAAACTTGGAGGAATCAGATACGATTATCTTCGTAGTGTGGAAAGTTCCTATCAAGGAGAGTGGAGAATCAGCAACAATAGGAACGTGATACTTTTCCATCACCCACTTTGTGACCAGCGTCCAGAATCTGGCATAAGAGATCTCTGAATGGCGAGAAGTAGACGCTAGACTTTGAATCAGCTGCTGCCATAAAACCGATCCATAATTGAGATTGATGCTGTGGTACAACCCATAAAGAATGGTCATAAACAGACGACTCGCCCTGTCTGAACCTGCACTGTGTTCCGATAACCCTTTGAACAACACGGTGAAGAAGTTGTTCCACTGAGGAGGTAAGCAGGATTTCTTGAACTTTGTAACAGTCGTCAGAATTTCAGTGTAACCCATGTTATAAAACATGGAGAACAACTGTCCCACTAGAATGGATTCAGGGTTAACCCTAGACTCATCAGGTTCAAACCCTAAAAGCGAACAGAATCGATGTTTGGATATGGAGGCCTTGTTATCAAGAATGTCGAAGAAGATTCGATCGACAGACTTGTCATAGTGGGCTGTGGAGAAGATTTGCGACATACACTCCATTGGAATAGGTTCGACTTTGGTAAGTGCTGGAACCAGTGGCAAATGCTTGAGACAATCCACGATTCGAAACATGAACGCATCGTAAAATTGTGGAGTGAGATCGATGATCAGGCTTTGTTGAGGACGGATGGGCAGAATGTGAGAAGTAGCATGAACTGAAGAGGAGTCTGCCATTGAAGAAAAGATTTTGGGGAAGATGATGAACAGTAGGAGAAACTAATCTTTTCTTGCTCTCTAAATATTTGATGCAATAAAGAGGTAAATGACGGTAGAAAATACCTTTTATACCGTGGTGAGAAGAGAGAGAAAAATTTGTTCCCAAATCATCAAAGAAAATACGAAGCGTTTCCTTAGGCAATGATGCGTGACAGTTTAGAGCCCCGATGATTACGCAGGAGAGAGAAAGACTGTCCCGTTTCACACGCCTTCCCATCAGGCGCCGTTTGAAATGTCAAAAACGGTTCCGCTTCACACGCCTTCCCATCAAGCGTCGTTTGAAATATCAAAGCGATTAGACTTTCGGCTGAGTCAGCAACTTATCCCTTTAGAGTGAGCTGTCATCATAGCGCAAAATAACCACGTGTAACATTGTGAGCCACATCCTTTTTTATAACCTTAAATTCCATAGCCAAAAATAGCTTGTAATTAGCGAAACCGAATTTATGGAAAATGAAAAAGATTTTCGTGCATAGAGTGTAAAAGAAAAAGAAATAAAGCAACACATATGTGGGAAATTGTGATGTCAATAAAGACACGAAACAATGGATCCCGGGCACGAATCTCTTCCTTCAAAGTCAAGAGAGACCTTAAAGTATTTGTGTGGTTTCCCGTTGAATTACGATCAGACACTTATTAAGAAGTGTTGAAAGACATCTTTTAATAAGGCTAATTTGGGAGGCTTTCGCTTCAGTTCAGAATTCCTGATCTTGACATAAGACAGAAATCGACTGAAGTACTTGTGAGGCCAATGTGGTCTGTTGAACAAGTAGGTGTGAAGAGAATTTAAGTGGCATGTTGAAAATACTTTTAGGTGAAATCTCAGAGAATAAAATTGAAACTGGATTCTAAGGGAAGAAATGTTATGGGATTTAACAATTTCATAAGAATCACACAAAAAGAAAATTCAGAGATTTCAACGTACAGCCCCATGGGTGAATTTCGTTAATTCATTAGTGAAAACTAGAGCAAATTTAATTGTTCACCGTCAATGCATAGTAGGTATTGAATTGTGGGTTTCACTTAGCACGTAGTGGCACGAAGCTAAGATCATAAACACAGAAATTGTGTAACCATAAACCTCAGTGGTAATTGCTGAGAGTCTCAAGGGTTACGTGTATGAAGCGAATAGGATGGAGAAAAATATTGGAGATGGTGTAAAGAAACCAAAGTACCTCTGCTGTTAAAATAAGGACCAAGCAGAAAACTCTTATCTCATGTGAGAAGAGAGTAAGGTAGCTCATGATTAGAATAAATATAATAGCCTAATTGGGAAGACAAGGTTTGTATATACCACGTCAGTAAGGCTTTATTCAGAATCAGTTGAGGCTTTGGACAACATACAACAGCATGCTTCTAGGGACACTTAACTATTAAAAGATGTGAGAACAATACCTGCCCCATTGATTATCCACAAATGATAAAAATAAAAAAAAATAACGAACAGAAAAAAAATATTTTTGGAGTTTTTGATTCAAAGAGAAAAACGAAAATAAAACAAACAAAAAAATTTGGAACCGAACCCGAAATAGACCGAACGCTCGGTTCATTTCGGTTTCAAAAAAAATATTTGAAAAAGAAAAAGAATTGGAAAATAAGAGAGAAATAATTGAGAAATAAGGGTACAAAAAGTTTACAACCAAAGAAACTACCTTTAAGTGATAAGCGAAGACAAGTGAATAGGACCGAAACCGAGCGTTCGGTTCATTTCGGCACTTACGTGAACCGAACCCAAAATAGACCGAACGTTCGGTTCATTTTGCTTCCAACTTTTAGTTTTGAGAAGTAGTTTTTGGTACTGACTCCGATTCCATCATACCTAGCCCTTGTAGAATTTTATTAAAACTTGCTTCAGGAAGAGCTTTGGTGAAGATGTCAGCTAGTTGATCAGTAGTTCGAACAAAATGAATCTCTACGTTTCCATCTTCTACGTGATCTTTAATGAAGTGATACCTCAATGCAATGTGTTTGGTTTTGGAATGTTGCATTGGGTTATGACAGATCCTAATTGCACTTTCTGAGTCACAATATAGTGGGATCTTTTTCATATTGAGTCCATAATCCTGGAGTTGGCTTTGGATCCAAATCACTTGAGATGTGCAAGAAGCGGCTACAATATATTCTGCTTCGGCTGTAGACAGTGAAACACATGTTTGTTTCTTAGATTGTCAGCTCACCAACTTCCCGTCGAGGAATTGACAGCCTCCTGTATTGGTTTTCCTATCTAAACCACATCCTCCAAGGTCTGCATCTGAGTAGGCTTGAACAAAGAAACCTGAGTTTGAGGGATACCAGAGACCGAGAGAGGTGGTTCGCTTCAGATACCGGAGTATGTTTTTCACTGCTAGCATGTGTGGTTCACGAGGATTCGCCTGAAACCTAGCACAATAACACACAGAAAACATTATATCAGGCCTGCTAGCTATGAGGTACATCAGAGAACCAATCATTTGGCGGTATAGCGTTATATCGGCTGCCGGTTTTTCCAAGGATGGTGTGAGTTTGGTGTCGAACGCCATAGGAACTTTGACCTTTGAATCTCCCGTCATGCCGAATTTAGCAAGAAGAGTCTTGGTATATGCTTCCTGGTTGATAAAGATGCCTTCGGGTCCCTGTCTAATGTTTAAACCAAGGAAAAAGTTAATCGGACCCATTGAGCTCATTTCAAATTTAGTCTCCATCAGCTTTCTGAATTCAGCTATTAAGCTAGGATTCGTTGAGCCAAAGATGATATCATCGACATAGGTTTGAACTATCATAAGGTGGTTACCTTCCTTTTTACGAAAGAAGGTTGGGTCAACCGAACCTTGTTTGAATTTAGACACCTTTAAGAACTTAGTTAGTGTTTCATACCATGCCCTAGGCGCTTGTTTCAGACCATAAACTGCCTTGTCTAGAATGTAGCAGTGATTTGGATTCTTTTCATTCACAAAACCAGGAGGTTGCTCCACGTAAACCATTTCTTCAAGTTCTCCATTCAGAAAGGCGCATTTCACATCCATTTGGTAGACCTCGAAGTTCTTGTGTGCAACATAGGCAAGAAATATTCGAATAGATTCCAGCCTTGCTACCGGAGCAAATATTTCTTCATAATCAATTCCTTCTTCCTGGCAGTATCCTTTCACCACAAGACGAGCTTTATTTTGAATCACATTACCCTCCTTATCCATTTTGTTTCTGAATACCCATTTGAGACCAACGACTGAGGCATCTTTCGGTGTTGGAATGAGACGCCAGACTTTATTTCTTTCAAACTCATTGAGTTCATCTTGCATTGCCTGGACCCAATCAGAATGATCAAGAGCCATATTGACGGTCTTTGGCTCAACTTTGGATACGAAGGAATTATTCATCCAGAACTCTACTTTGGAGAATAGGGAGGTTTGCTTTGCCTTCACTTAAGATCGGGTTAGGACCTTTTCAGATACATTACCCACTATCTGGGATACAGGATGATCTCTTGTCCATTTGGTGAGCCGAGGAAAGTTTGGATCATAGGATGGATCCAATTTGGCATTGACCATTTCTTCCAACTCAGATTGAATATCATCATCATAGAAAATATCAGAATTCTCCCCCTTGACAAATGATGAATCATTTGGATCTTCAGGTTGATTTGGACCTTCGGGTGCTACTGAACTTTCAGGTGTAGCCGGGCTTTCGGGTGCTACTGGACTTTCGGGTGTAGCCGGGCTTTCGGGTGTTACAGGACTTTCAGGTGCTCTAGGGATTGAATTCTCCCCCTGAAAATGTGAGTCCGGTTGATTTGAAGAGAATTGATTCTCCCCCTCAACTGAAGTGCCGTGCTGAGGAGGTTCGTTTCGAACTGGTTCTCCTTCTCCCATTTGTTTGGCTGCATCTTCGACAATCTGCTTCAGACGATCGATTTTGTTGTCTGCCACCTTGGCTTCTGAGAGAGTGGCTTTCTCAGGTTCATCGAATAAGTCTATGAACTGATCAAATAAATTAGCAATCGTGGCTGTGACTTGACTTGTTTGAGAGAAAATCTCTCCTATTGCTTCTTCAGTAGTCTTTAGTTTATTGACGAAATTATCATCGAACGTCACATAATAGGTTTCTTCAATCTTTCTAGAACGTTTATTTAAAACCCGGTATGCCTTTGAAGTAAGAGAATATCCCAGAAAAATTCCTTCGTCAGCTTTAACATGAAACTTGTTACGATGTTCTTTGGAGTTGAAGATGAAGCACCTTGAACCGAACACATGGAAGAATTTTACATTCGGCTTCCTATTATTGATGATCTCATAAGGAGTGAGAGAGAAACGCTTGTTGAGATAAGACCTATTCTGCGTAAAACATGATGCAGCAATAGCATCAGCCCAGAAATACAAGGGAAGAGAAGCAAAACTTAGCATAGTTCGGGCCGCCTCACACAAGGATCAGTTTCGCCTTTCGACAATACCATTCTGTTGAGGCGTATAAGGGGCTGAGAAGTTATGATTGGTTCCTTTTGTCTGCCAAGAAGTCTTTTAATTCTTTGTTCTTAAATTCCAGTCCATTGTCGCTCCTAATGTTTCGAACGACTTTTCTCAGTTGTACTTCGACCTGCTTGATAAACATCTTCAGCTTAGGAGTGGCCTCAGATATGTGTGCTTCAGAAAGAATACCCATGTAAAACGTGAGAAATCATCAACAATAACAAGAATATACTTGCTACCGCCAATGCTCTCGATTGATGATGGACCACACAAGTCGATGTGAAGCAACTCAAGTGGTTCAACAACTTTTTTGTTTATAATTGATGGTGACTTTGACGACTTTGTTTCCCCATTTCGCATGCAGCGCACAAGTGTTCTTGATCAAACTTGAGCAATGGAAGACCCCGAACATGACCTCCGGTGACAAGCTTGTTGATGTCTTTGAAGTTGAGGTGTGAGAGCCTTCGGTGCCACAACCAACTTTCGTCTGAATGAGCTTTGGACAAAAGACATATGGCTGGATTTCCTTTGATTGGTCTAAGATTCAGAGGAAACATTTCGCCTTTTCGATCTGATTTAAGAATGGCCTTGTTGGATTTCTTCTCTATAATTTCTGAACCTTCGTCGTCGAATGAAACTTTGAGACCGGTACCTCCCACCAGTTGAGACACACTGATGAGATTATGCTGCAACCCTTCTACGTACGCCACCTTTCTTATTGTGAAGTCTCCATTGGTTATCATCCCATAACCCTTTATTGTTCCATAGGAGTTGTTACCGAACTTGACATTGCCACCATTTTGAAGTAATCGAAACTCCCTTAGCTCTTCCTTCCTTCTTGTCATGTGACGTGAGCAGCCACTGTCAATGTACCATTCTTCGTCAAACTGCTCGTCACTAATAACCTGCAAAAATTAAGCAGTTTTAGGAACCCAAAGTTTCTTGGGTCCACGTGAGCCTTTCACAGGAACAGGAATGGTAAGAGAAACATCAACAATATATGTTTGTCTTACTAAGGTTGTTTCATCTTTTCTTTTAATAGTAAACACTTTGATTTTATTAGAATTAGCTGCAGGTGTTTTGGATTCAGATTCTGGTGTTTGGACATTATTCTGCTTTTGGTCTTCCTTGGCTGAGGAAATCTTCCTTTTTTCCTTTCAAGTTCGTTGATGATCTTGAATTTTGTGTAGGAACTGAATTGGGTTTAGAAGAAGATTGAGAACGAGAAGAATTAGAGGAAAAGAAATTAGAATGAGAGTCTTTCCTGACTTGAGGTTCGAAATGACCCTTTCGTTTGTGGTCATTAGAGGGACCGAACCTGGACCTTCGGTAGCCGCTTGATGATGAGCCGAAGTTGGATTTTTGGGTGTTGTTGGTTGGTGGTCCGAAACTTGGTCTTTTATTATAAAAGCTTGATGGACTGAAATCAGGTCTTTTCCTGTTGTTATTTGGCGGACCGAAACTAGCATTTCGGTTGCTGTTGCGTTCGGGACCGAACCTATCCTTTCGGTTCTGTTGTTCGTGTGGCCCAAAAGTCTTTCTCTCCGACTTAGAATCTTTTATCATGGTAAGAGTAGTGAATATTTTGAGAGCGCCAAAACTGCTTTCGCTCTGAGAGATTTTTCTTGTATCTCAGGTTTCTCTGCTGCTTTTGATTTTTCACCTGTTTCGGTTGTCTGTGGATATTATCTTTTTGTTTCAGCTTCTTGGCAACCGGTTCACTCTTCATAGATGAGGTTTCGCTTGTGGAGGTGACTTCTTCTACAGGAATTTCTTTTGTGCCACTTGTACTTGGTACGTCAAAGTTGGTAGGCTTATTTAGCGGTTCGGGTACATATCTACCTTTGGTCTTCCAGGGTGTTTGCTCCGACAGACCAACCGTTTCGTCTGCATTGTCTATAGGTGCTGACCAAAAAAACTCATCACAGCCATCTGCATTATCTTCGTTCACTATGGCAGTGAGTTCGGCTGTTTGATGTTCGGTTACTCCTATGACCTTATACACCTGATTGGGGGTAGTTCTAACCTTTTGAAACACAACGACCTTTTCTTTAAGGATTGGGGACTTAGTTTTGGACAAACGAGCGAATTCCACCGAATTTTCAGAAATTAGGTTTTTGTGGTTTTCGGGTTCGCTCTTGACAAACTCAGAACAGTCGACTTCATCCTCTATAGAAATTTCACTCATATCATCGTCCTCATTAAGTTCAGATGCGTTTTCAACATCAATTTTGTTTTCTGAACTTAAATTGGTACTCAATGAGTCAAATTTTTTATGGTTTCGGTCCTGAGTTTCAGCTTATCATTTTCATCCAAAAGATTTTTAAGCATGTTCAGACCATACATGTAAGTAGGATTAACATCATCGGAAGATACAACACTTTCACAGTTGTATGCTTCGGCATCGATTTCATCCTCCTTAAACTCAAGGAAGGGTAGAATCATGCGATGTATTTTCTTCCCTATTTCACAATTTAGATGCAGTTGAGTAATGTTAGCATAAAGCCTTTTAGCGATCACAAAAAACATTCCTTTGTTTTAACAATTTAAGATTGTCTCTTTGCAAATAAATGTTTTCATCCCTAGACTTAATCAGTTCCAACTCCTTCTGCTCTATCCAAATCCTTCGCTCCTCACTCTTGGATGACACCCTACTTATTTGGTCAGTCAGATTAGAATTCGTGACCCGAGTTTGAGTTAAACAACTATCTAAATTTGAAATTCTTGAATTCAAGTTATTTAATTCCTTTTCATATGATTTTTGTGGAATTTTAAACGAAACAAAAACAGATTGTACCTTCTTGATCAGTTCATCAAGTTCACTGATCTTCACACTGAGAGTTTTGCTGTAAAGCATAAGTCCTCTCGTTCCTTGGCCTCTTCATTTCCACCATCAGTGTTGTATCCCCTCATCTGAGATACATCGGTCACCATCAGACATCTTCCACCGGTTTCACCACCTTTTGCAACATAAGCCTTTCCATGAGAGGGCTTTCTCACTTCAACAAGAGTTATTACAATTTACATAAACATTCCATTCCAAAGTTTTGGGATTATGGATATGTTCCAGTGTTATTTTTCATACTTTTCAAATACGACCGCGAAAATTTTTATTTTCTGTAGGCCGGTTTGATGTCGATACTTTTACAATATTGTGGTTTATTAAAGACCTACTTTAGGGTTAAGTATCCAAATTACATATACTTAATAGACCAATACAATCGACATGTATTTTCATACTCTTTGAAAAATAACCACTTCATTTTAATCTATCCAGTTGCAAGTTGTACTTGCAGTGGACATCCATTTTCAATTCTTCACAAGATTCTTGTTGAATTAAGTGTTTAAGTTCAGAGATATCAAATTCATATTCATTCTTGATATCTCACTATCTATTTATCTACTGACTTTTATAGAAAAGATGCCTCCTCGTAGGAATCCAAGACGTAACAATGAAACGGAAGCATCGACGCCACCTCCACCACCACCACCTCAATTCGATGCTGCCATGTTCCAAGCGGCAGTCACGGCTGCCTTATCTCATATCAATACTCTTGGTGCTAGTGGGTCGGGAGCTGGTCCACGTCCTTCTAACCTTGTCGAGGGTCATGAGCACTCGAGAGAGTGCACTTTTAAAGACTTCTCGAATGCCAAACCCAAGACCTTTAATGGAACTGGAGGAGTGATGGTTTTAAGGCAGTGGATTGAGAAGATAGAAGCAGTCTTTGAAATTTGCTCCTGTCCAGAGGGTAGCAAAGTTAAATTTGCTGCCTTTACTTTCTCAAATAGGGCCCTAACATGGTGGAATGTCCATGTTAAGTCACTAACTTTGATAGTGGCTAATACTATAAGCTGGGAGAACCTAAAAACCATGTTGATGTGGGAATACTGCCCGCGAGGGGAAATTCATAAACTGGAACAAGAACTCTGGGGTCTTACCATGGCCGGTGTAGACATAACAACTTACACGAATCGGTTCTGTGACTTGGCAATTCTGTGTCCGGAGATGGTTGCTCCAGAGAGCAAAAAGATTGAAAGGTATATTTGGGGATTGTCGCCCCAGATACAAGCAAGTGTCATTGCATCTAAACCTGTCACTTTTGACAGTGCCAAGGAACTGGCACAGTCACTTATTGACCACGGAAACCGTCATAACTCTGTGGTTACTACCCCAGAACAACCTAGGGAGAACAACAACAACAGCAAGAAGAAGGGTTGGAACAAAAGGAAGGGAAAATCTCCTCTGGAACCTTCAAAGAAGCAACAAATAGTGGCAGTCCATGCTACTACTTTGCCTGCTACCATACCTACTAATGCGCCTGCTGTTGCCCCTAACAACCCAGCACCAACTAAACCCTATGCCGGTAACCTCCCTAAATGCAACAAGTGCAATTTTCACCACACCGGAAATTGCCCTGAAATGCAGTGTCGTAACTGCAACAGGAAAGGGCATACTGCCCGATTCTGTAGAACACCGCCTCAACCCCTTAACCAAGTACCTGCCGCTGGAGTAAGTCGAGCATGCTACCAATGCGGTGATGTGGCGGCATTTCAAGAGAGATTGTCCAAAAGCTGGAAATGCCGGCGGGGTTGGGAGAATTTTAGCACTAGGTCACGAAGAAGCGATGGCAGATCCTGTAGTGGTCACGGGTACGTTCCTTCTCAATAATACTTATGCATGCATTCTTTTTGATTGTGGTGCCGAGAGGAGCTTCGTGAGCCATAACTTTAAACATCTACTAAATCAGAACTCCCAACCACTAAATAAAACTTTCATAGTGGAAATGGCTAATGGGAAATCCGAATCCACCAACGATATATACATAGGATGTACCCTTACCTTAAATGACTTGTCCTTCCCAATAGACCTTATGCTGGTCTCTATCAAAAGTTTTGACATCATAATAGGTATGGATTGGTTGTGCCCCAACCATGCCGACATCCTATGCTATGAAAGAGCTATTCGTTTGAACTTGCCGACTAACGAAACTCTTATTATCTATGGCAACAAACCCGGAACGAACCTTCAGATCATTTCTTGCATAAAGGCACAGAAATACCTTCGCAAGGAGTATTGTGCATTCCTAGCTCATGTGGTAGACAAAAAGCAAGAAGTGAAAGACATCGCAAGCATTCCTGAGGTCTGCAACTTTCCCGATGTATTTCCCGATGATCTTCCAGGGGTGCCTCCCGAACGACAAGTCGAATTCTGAATCGACTTAATCCCTGGAGCTACCCCTGTAGCCAAATCCCCCTATCGTCTTGCACCTTCTGAAATGCAATAATTATCCAGCCAGCTTAACGAACTCCTAAGCAAAGGTTTCATAAGACCAAGCTTCTCACCTTGGGGAGAACCGGTTTTGTTCGTAAAGAAGAAGGATGGATCATTCCACATGTGTATAGACTATCGCGAGCTGAATAAGCTTACCATCAAGAATCGATACCCTCTGCCTCGCATTGACGATTTGTTCGACTAACTTCAAGGGGCGAATTACTTCTCGAAGATAGACTTAAGATCCGGGTATCACTAGTTATGAATTTTGGAGGAAGATATTCCCAAAACCGCGTTCAGAACTCGTTATGGTCATTACGAGTTTATAGCGATGCCATTCGGATTGACGAATGCACCTGCAATGTTCATGGACCTAATGAACAGAGTGTGTCGCCCATTCCTGGACAAATTCATTATAGTCTTCATTGACGATATCCTTATCTACTCAACGAGAAAAGAGGAACATGGCCAACATCTTCGTCAAATATTACAAACTCTTAGATCGGAGAAGCTCTATGCGAAGTTTTCAAAGTGTGAATTTTGGATCAGGAAGGTAAATTTCCTAGGTCACGTGGTTAGTTCCGAAGGAATACACGTCGACCCTTCCAAAATAAAGGCAATTGAAAACTGGTTGGCACCCAAAACACCTACATAAATCCATCAATTCTTAGGTCTTGCTGGCTATTATCGCAGATTCATTCAAAATTTCTCTCGAATAGCTAAGCCTCTTACTACTCTGACCCAAAAGGGTGTAACTTTTAGCTGGGGAGAAAAGTAAGAAACAACGTTTCGAATGCTGAAGCGAGCCTTTTGTAGTGCACCGATCCTGTCTCTCCCTGAAGGGACAGAGGATTTTGTAGTGTACTGTGATGCTTCTAATCAAGGGCTTGGATGTGTTCTTATGCAAAGAGGAAATGTTATATCCTATGTCTCAAGGCAGCTAAAGACACATGAAGTCAATTATACAACACATGACCTTGAACTAGGAGCAGTGGTGTTTGCTCTGAAGATCTGGAGACATTACTTATATGGCACGAAATGCACAATATTCACGGACCATAAAAGTCTCCAACACATCTTCGATCAGAAAGAGCTGAATATGAGAAAACGACGATGGGTGGAGCTACTGAACGATTACGAGTGTGAAATTCTTTATCACCCTGGTAAAGCAAACGTAGTAGCTGACGCCCTTAGTAGAAAAGAATACTCGGGACGCCGGGTAAAGTCGTTGACCATGACAATCCATTCGCATCTGTCCACGCAGATCAAGGAAGCTCAACTTGAAGCCTTGAAACCCGAAAACGTAGCAGGTGAAACCCTGAGAGGAATGGATAAGAACTTTGAAGTCAGGGATGATGGAGTCTATTATTTCATGAACCGGATCTGGACACCAAAGTTCGGTGGTTACAGAGATGTGGTTATTAATGAAGCACACAAAACCCGATACTCCATCCACCCAGGTTCAGACAAGATGTATATGGACCTTAAGAAGCTATATTGGTGGCCTAACATGAAGGCCGAAATCGCTACCTTTGTGGGCAAGTGCCTTACTTGCGCCAAAATTAAGGTAGAGTACCAGAAACCTTCATTCTTATTACAACAACCTGAAATCCCTGAATGGAAGTGGGAGCGGATTACAAAGGATTTCATAACCAAGTTACCCAAGACATCAAGTGGTTATGATACTATTTGGGTAATCGTCGATAGATTAACCAAATCCGCACACTGCTTACCAATCAAGGAGACTGACAAGATGGAAAAGCTAACAAGAACATACCTCAAGGAGATTGTTAGACTACATGGTGTGCCAATATCTATTATTTTAGACCGAGATCATAGATTCACTTCTCATTTTTGGCAGTCTTTACAAAACTCTCTGGGAATTAGGCTAGACATGAGTACATCCTACCATCCGCAAACCGATGGACAAAGTGAGAGGACGATTCAAACATTAGAAGATATGTTATGAGCTTGCTTAATAGACTTTGGAAAGGTACGGGATATTCATTTACCCCTTGTTGAGTTCTCTTATAACAACAGTTATCACACTAGCATAAAAGTTGCTCCATTCGAAGCCCTTTATGGCCGCAAGTGCAGATCCCCTCTATGCTGGGCTGAAGTGGGTGACACGCAGCTGGCTAGAGGTCAAACTCCTGACAATGCTCTCACTGGTCCAGAAATTATTCGAGAAACTACCAAAAAGATCGTACAAATTCGGGAGTGGCTTAAAGCTTCTAGAGATAGACAGAAAAGCTATGCTGACAAGTGGAGAAAACCCTTGGAATTCCAGGTCGGTGACCGCGTTTTGTTAAAGGTCTCACCCTAGAAAGGCATGATACGCTTTGGAAAGCGTGACAAGCTGAACCCAAGGTATATAGGACCATTCGAGATTCTTGCCCGAATTGGACCTGTAGCTTACAAACTTCGATTACCCCAAGAACTAAGTAACATTCATCCTACCTTCCACGTTTCAAACTTGAAAAAGTGTCTTTCCGACGAGACTCTTGTGATACCACTTGAGGAAATCGAGTTAAACGAGAGCCTCAATTTTGTGGAAGAACCCGTAGAGATACTAGACAGGGAAGTTAAGAAAACCAAACAAAGCCGCATCCCAATAGTGAAGGTTCGCTGGAATGCAAAGCGGGGACCTGAATTCACATGGGAGCGGGAGGATCAAATGCAACAAAAATACCCACATCTTTTTCCCTAGTCTATCTGTAAAGTAAATTTCGGGACGAAATTCTCTCTAACGGGGGGATAATGTAACAAACCGTTATTTCAAACCTATGTAATAGTGTAGGTCAATTTGTACTTCTTTTTAAATTAATAAAGAGAAATTTTGGCATACTATGTATATTTACATAATTGACCCTCAAAAATAAATTATTAAATAATCTCAATTGGGTTAACCAAGTGATAGAGATTGTAACAAGGTTTCCAAAAATATAAAGAACACTAAAATCCGAGTTATAACAAAGAAGTTATGACCAATCGAAAATCCGCGACAAAACCGTCAAAACATTGTTCAGTGTAAAAACTGAATTTTTAATAAAAGGCTTTCTAGCCTTAACAATCTAAATGAAAGTTATAGTTTATGTTAAACCGAGAACTTTCATAAAAAGAACGGCAAAATCTGACTTCGTATGAGGAAGTTATGATTTTTCTAAGTTTCAGTATAGTAGTGTACAACGAAAAACTCGAAATAAAGATCGAGTGGTTTTTAGCCGACACAACCTAAACGAGAATTGAAGGTCTCTTCATTAGTAGTACAATGGTAAAAAGACAGACAAAAACGGACGTCGTATGAAGAAGTTACAAATTTATAACGGATTCCCGTCCCGGTCTGTTTAAAATAACAATATTAAAAATAAAGTCAAAATTAGCCAACGAAGTCTAAACGAAATTCGTAGAGTATAATTTTACCTACGCGTGCATATAAAGAACGTCAAAAACGGAGTTCGTATGCAAAAGTTATGAATTTTACAAGTTTTGGCACAAAAATAAAGAAAAATAGCAAAAATCAGGAATTTTCGCATGAACAGTAACGCCACGTCACCCTCGCATGCAAGGCCCCCACATGTCGGCTGCTGATTGGACCGATGCCTCGCATGTCGCCTTCTGATTGGACCGTAGCCGAGGTCCACTTAGAACCAGATAGCCTCGCATGAGTCACACCGGAGACACCCCTCGCACGCCCCTCGCAACCGCCCCTTCACACGTGCCTTCTTTCCATTGGACCGAGGGTTGGTCCAGGCCGAGCCAGCCAACAGCGAGCCTCCGGTCCAAAGAAGTCCCTTCGCCTTGCCACCTGTCAGACGCGTGTCACCCTCGCGCAGCTTTGGGTTCGAACCTTCGGACTATATATAGCATGCGAGGGTTCCGACTATTTTACACTTTTTCACCCTAAATTTCACCCTCTTTCACATTCTCCACTCCCCTAAGCTCATATACAACCCCTAAAGCCCCGATATCAAGACTAAAGCCCGAAGCAAACCTTAAAGCCCCAAAATTGTCGAAAATTCATCCTCTCTCCTGTCAAAACTCTGCCCGATTTAAGCCGGTTTTTCGCGAAACAAACTAATTTCCGGGAAATGAAACGTTGCCCATAGTACCACCTATCGAGTGAGTTCATACCCCCCGTATTTTCATAATTTCTAATGTTTTAAGGGGGGAAATACAAGTATAACACAATAACTTTGTGTTATAACAAACCCCAAATCTCCCATCGTTTCATTAATGACAGAGATTTGAAATAAGTTAATATTAAGCAAATCCACATATTTTCACTTACCCTTAATGTATTTTCTCCTAAGAAAGTTAGTAAACTCTCATCCACAGTGTAACTATATATTGAAAATGGTTGGTTTATCTACTTCAAAAGAAAAAAAAGAAAAGGAATTACAACAACGTTTACACATAACATGAAATTACAAAAATACCCCTACCCGCTAGGCACGTGGAGTACTTAAATGGATAAAACAAATGATTAACTTTGATATGGAGTAAATGGGCAACATTTATATGTATAAATGATGATTTGAATTAATTATTAAAAAATATATAAGTTGGGAGCTTGAGACTAACCCACTTAGCTAATAAAATGTCTAACAAGAAGATGCACAATTTTATTCCAAACATATAACAACCGCGTCCAATAATAACAAAATATATATATATATATATATATATATATATATATATATATATATATATATATATATATATATATATATATATATATATATATATATTGAAAAATAGAACTTCAACCATGGGTAAATCGTGTAATTTTCTCTTTTATATTTAAGGTTGTATGAAATAGAGCAAACATAATTCCCCTCTCCCCCTCCTACCGTACTCCTTCCCATTTTGAAATACAACCCTCCTCCACGGCTCGACTGCTAACCCCAGGGCCCTCGCTACTGAACTGGTGAGTTTTCTCCCTCAGAATCACACAAAAATTTGTCTTCCCCTCTTTCCACAGCAGCGGTGTTCGTTTTCCCCCCTTTTTATATCTCCAAGCGTCATTAAATATCAGTAATTCGTTCTATTTTTTGCTTTTCGTTTATGGTTTCAGGAATTTGTTGCTCCAACTTGCGTCACATTCTTCGTTTGTGAGTTGAGGTATTAACCTACATCCTTTCTTCAATTCTTCAAATTAACAAAGAGCAAGCTTCGGTTTCGTGTTTGATTTGTAAACCCTAACAAATGGAAGCTTCTTCCCATTTTACAAGAAAACTGGAAATTTGAAGATTTACTACTAAGTGTTTTCAATTCCAAAAAAAGGTCTGAATCAAAGGGTTATTATTTTGCTACCAAATTGAACTTTAGGACCGTGATTCCAACTCTGCTGTTCGTTGTGGATTTGTCGATTCTCAGGTATATATTTACATTTTAGAAACACAAATTGATTGTTTTCTTCTCCCTCGTGTTACTTCCCAGAGTAAAGAGCCATGAATGCCCCTGATCGTTATGAGCGCTTTGTGGTTCCTGAAGGCACAAAGAAGTAAACTTCTCTCTGTGTTTGTCCTTGTTTTCATACATATAATGATGAAATGTCACATTGATGATTGCTATCTTTATGCTCACTGTGTTTTCTTTGACAAACGAATGAATTCCTAGGGTTTCCTATGAAAGGGACACAAAGATCATAAATGCAGCTTCCTTCACTATAGAAAGAGAAGATCATACTATTGGAAACATCGTTCGCATGTAAGCTATCTTCTAAATCATACACTTTAAACCTAATTAAAAACACGTATATAAATTTGTATCATATGAACAGGCAGCTGCATAGGGATGGGAATGTTCTGTTTGCTGGTTACAAGCTTCCTCACCCTCTTCAGTACAAAATCATTGTTCGGGTTCACACAAGTAGCCAGTCTTCACCAATGCAGGCTTATAATCTAGCCATCAATGATCTGGACAAAGAACTTGATCATCTGAAGGCTGCATTTGAGGTATTTCTTTCTTTTTTATTCTTTCTTTTACATATAAATTAAATAGCACAAACTTTTACCTTCATTTACATTTGCATTTGGATGAATTTGGGGTTAGCCATTCTACACTCTTAACAAATATATGCTTTTAGATGCAATTTGAAATAAATGCTCACCAAATTGTTTTCTTACAATCTAGGTGTAGTGTAATTTTAAAAATTGTTTTCTTTTACATATAAGCTGTCAAAAATTATATTAGTGTTTGTCACTACAGAAAATAGTTAAGTGACTAAATGCAAGAGATAGCAAATTATTCATATCTACTTGTGTATTATAGCATCTTATGGGCAACTTATTTTTGTTTCAATGTTTCTTAGGAAAATTAAAGTTTGCAAGTTTACAAATGCTTTTTTTTTTCTTCTGTTTTTTTTAAATAAATCGTCTTTTTCATTTCTTTCATCTCCTATATTTTGTAGGCGGAGGTTGCAAGGGTTTCTGGGGAGTACTAATTGGGTTGATGGCATATAAGCTATCTTATTTTGGTATGTTACTTTGATGTTAACTGCAAGAAATTGGTGTTTTTCTTTTATCAATTTGCCCTATGTAGGATGTAAGTCAGAAAGTGGTATTGTTTTGGTGTCAATAGTGAATGCCTTTATGTGCAAAAAGTTTAAAACTTGTAACTTTTCCTTTTGATCTATTGATGCCAATATGTGCTTTAAAGGACGTGTTTGTTACATGGGATGCAACTAAGCTTTCTAGGGCTACGTTTAGTGATAATTTGCATAGATGATGTCTCATCTTTTTGGGTGGGACAAAAAAAACAACAATATTTGTCCCATTGACATCGGTCTCAGTAAAAACTGTGTGGTTATGATGAAAGGACATATAAACCTTCCATTCTTATAATTTAACTTTTGGTCTAGACTCACTATTACCTATATTATCGATAGATAAAAACTTCCACCTAAATTCCAACTCGAATCTTGCATTCTTCATTGCTACTTTACAATAATACACGAGAGCTATATTTCCTAACTAATTTTTACATAATGGAGAATTCTTCGTGCAATCCTTGAAGTTTCCCTCTAAGTTTATGTTGTTGAATAATCAAAACCGAGGCCGTAGTTGAGAAATCCGGAGCCGAAAGAATGTCCCCGATTGGACCCAGCTCCGGGCAAACCTCCCAATCATTCATACCCGCAGTTAACGTTGAGTTAACCCTTTCTCCTCTTCCCACAATAAATAAACTATATTCACCCTCTAATGACTTGATAGTTGAATACGTCTCACCGGAATTCAAAAGATACTTTTCCATATACGCAACATGTCCTGTTGCCACATGTCGATCGTAAAACTCTGCAAAGTACTCGTCATCTTCCTTCATTTCTTCCTCGTATTCCACCGTGTTGGCTCGGGACCTTGTGATCCTTGATGATGTGTTGCTTCCGCTGGTGTCCAATACGAATCGTATGACGGTGAGTTTCACTCCCGAGTGTCGTGCCACTCGACCCGCGTAAGCTAGTGCTTCACGATCGTCTTTGCCTGCGATGAAAATGATCGCGGTTTTGATACATTGGGTTCCTCCTGTTAGTTGGTTTGACCCGAGACCTCGGTCCACTAAAACTCCAACCGAACAAGGCGCATACCGTAAAACCTACATGAAATGAGTAACCTTTTCATGTCATTATTCCAATTCTTTAAGCAATGTGTACAAATAAATATGTAACGAGGCATCCAAATACATACATACTTTTATGCATTAGACACATTCTACGTTGTATAACGAGACACAATGTGCCTAATGTATGAGAACACACTAATAGGTATCATACATATTGTATGATACATATTAATACCTATCATGCAAATTGTATGCATTAGGCACGTTCGTGCTTGTACTTGTAATTGTTAGGAACATTATATAGAGAAGATATGGTATTAGTACCTTTCTATTTACACAATAATTATTAGGAACATTATGTAGAGATATTGTATTATTACCTTTCTATTGACACTTCGAAACGCCAAATGGTTGGCATTGAACTTGCCATCTGGTTGTTGGTTCTTATGGAATGGGAGGATGATTAACGAAACCAACATATCCTCTGCGAGTGTGCAAATTTCGTGATGCATTGTGGCCATTGGACATAGTGTAAGCGTTCTTTGTACATCAATCCCTTCACAATGGTCGTTTACATAAGCTTGTATTGTGTTGGTGATGTTTTCTCTCATCTCTATAACACCCGCATCTGTTATAGTCATTGCGTCCACTCCTTCTCCACGTGCCACCGTGGAAGCTACCGTTTCAGTTAACTCGATCAGATCGTTCACGTAAACTGTCATTTGGGGTTCTTCCGGCCCTTGTGAGATCTCCATGAAGTTAATTGTTGATTGAATGTTTTCGAGGCCATGAATGCATAATACTATTCGCAATTCATTTGATGGATTGAGCCATTGGAGGGCCATACGTTGTGTTGGTGACCGCTTTCTTGCACGTCTGATGATGCTCTTGACAACCATAGGGGCGTAGATGAATGTGAGGAAGCAAACCAATACAATAGCACTGCTATTTGAGGAACTAGATATATTTCTCTACATAAGCAATGAAGATATGGAATGCATGTCAAGACAAAGTTTTAATCATTTAATCGTTATCTACAAAATTCCGTTTAAGAAAACACCAAAGATTCAAACTTACTTGCTCGGCTAAGAGAGTCATGAAGATGTGGAAGTGACCCTTGATACCTAGAAGTAACCCTACTGCGACCGAATCCTGCCAATGAAACCCTAACATGATCCCAGAAATAATACTACCGAAAACTTTTCCACCTACTATGATTGCAAAGAGAAAAGCTATGCTAGCCCACGTGAACAAGTTATGACTTTCGAATTCGGAGAAGTCAACTTGAAAACCAACCCAAACCATGAATACCGGAAAGAACAATAGTCCAAAAAAGTACTTAACTTTACCGGTCAACAACTTCGATAGCCTCCCATCACGAGGCATCACGATTCCGGCCAAAAACGTACTTAGCATCATGTTGAAATGTGCTATCCATGGCGAAAGACTACAAACGAATACAAGACTAGCTATTGAGACAATCAAGTGTGGACCCTTCATTAATTTCCCTTGTGGGTTATGACTATCCACCCATGTCATAAGAAAGGGTATACATTTAGCTGCGAGAATCGTCTGAATGACAAGAACCGCAAGAATAAGAAGTATATCTCTAACTTTTCGAAAAGCAAAATCATCCAACGGATCGAAAACTATGTACCCTAGGGTTAGCATAATAATGGAAATAAGATCGGATATGACAGCAGTCGAAATCAAGAACCGTCCTATATCAGATTTCCCAATCTTGAGGTCGTTGATGATACGTGTGAGGAGGGGGGAGGCTGTTCCCGATAAAACAAGCGAGATCGTGACATCAAACGCAATACTAGGCTCGTAACTTAAATGTAACATCGGGGTTATGAAAAGTGATAGTAGAAAGGTAATTAATAACCCTGTACATGCCACTTTGGCTTCACGAATGGGTATCCGAACAAATATGTTAGGATCTATCTCAAGACCTATAACAAACATGTGGCAAATCATCCCGAACTCTGCTACATAACCGAGGGCCGTATTTGCATCATCGTTGAAGTTCTTACGTAGAAAGGGTAGGTTACTCAAAAAGAATCCTACCTACATGCAAAAAAAAAATGTTATTGTAAAAAATGACAATGATAGAAAGCATGAATGCAAATATACATTTGGATTAATCAAAATTATAAATCCTAATGTATGAACAAAAAAAAAACATTAACGCTAGCTAATTAATAATTAAATGTATGCATGCATAGGTGAGCAAAAGACATAAAAACAATGAATCGATTATATATAAATCAATTAATCGAAATTATAAACATTTGGGCTGTTTTTTTAGACTTAATACCATTTAATCTGAACAACAATTTACTTAATATGTAAAGAATGACTCAAGGGATTAAGTGAAAAAGACTTGCTTAATGTGTTAAGATTCTAACCTTTTTGACTATATTCTCTTCTTTTTTCCTTCCAAATCCTCTTATATTAAAATCGATGAATATTATAAAATTTGCTTTAGGTTTGTAAGGGTAATTTGTTATATCAACTCGTTGGGACACTTATCAATTTGCCCATACAAACATCATTATTCATTAGTAGTTCATCCACTTCATTCATGCATGGGAAAAAAGATACTCCTTAGTTGATTTAATGAACAAAAACAACACCAACACTAAATCATTAAAGGTTGGATAAACATTCAAACACCTGGAAGTCGAAAAACTACAACAATATACAAAAAACTCCTTTAGAAACATATGTTTATGTTTTTAACTAATTTGGTTTTTAGAGATGCCCAAAAGACATAAAGATGATAAAAAACAAATACAAACGAGAAAGACACAAGAGAGACATTACAATGGCTTCGGAAATGATGCGGGGTTGGGAGTATGGGCGTAAGAGCATGTGCAATACGCTGCACAATGCCAACGTGATGATAAAAATCAACATATTGAACGCGATATTGGCCACTTTCATGACCGTTACTTGGGTGCATCGTGGGTCGTTTGTTGTACGATCTTCTGTGTCCATATTTGATATTTTGACTCCAAATTTGATCGAAATAGCACATATTATCACACTTTTCTTGAATCCATCGAATTGATCCCAAAAAGATTCTTGAAACAAGATGAAAACGATTGGAATTGAAGGGTAAGATTGGATTGGAAGAAGTTAGGGCCATAATGAAATTGAAAATAGGAAGAGAGAGTGATGGCCTCATGAATGATAAATATGAGAGAATCTTGGGAAGAGAGTGAAGCTCCATGTTTTTCTATAATTCTATGTGTTATTAGTAACTTAGATTCTAAATAAGACCATCTTTTGCTTTTACATCGGATGAGCCACTACTTTTTTTAAAATTATTTTAATAATAATAATATGTAGAGTTTAATGGAACTGAATTGAGTCTCTTTGGCAAGCAATACAAAATCTAGAATTCTATTCCATTGAATTCCATTTTAACCCATGTACCAAACAAACTTTTAGTTATTTTAATGATAGCTTTCTAAGTGTAGTTTAACTCCCTATATTCATCAGCAACGTGAGTAGTATTTTGATCTTATGATTGGATTTGGATGTGAGCTTGTTAATACTATGCTTTCATTGTGGGCGCCTTTTGTAGCTTTTGTTGAAGGATTTTTTTAATGGGGAACTTATATTGAGGGGGGGCATCTCCTAAAGAAGTGAAAGAGTGTTACGATGGTTTACTTTATAATAATCCAATCACCATTTCGAATGTCGACGCATCAAATGTTATCATTTTGACAACACATTTGATGTGTAAATTTAATAGAAAAGTCAGGAACAACAAAAAGTTGATCCACATTTGAATTAAGACATATGCACTTTGGTTGTAGAGACTTAAGCACTTGGTCATTATGCAAGTATACAATCCAGGAACCATTGAATATTTTGTCATAAAAAAATTAAAGACTGTTATTTCTAATAATTATGCCCATTGAATTGTGATGATTAACAAAAAAAACGATGTGAAAAATAATAACAATTACAAGATATGGAATTAGGCAGATGTCAATTTGAGAAATTTTAGTATGCACTGAGTTCAATTGGTATTCATTATTCTTGCTAAACAGGTTACAAACGATCACAATAAATAGAGTCTGATCACAAAAGGCTAACTACCAATACTAACAAATAGGATATCTATCTAAACAAAGATAACAAACAAATAAACCATGCTAATCCTGTAACGTCCCAAAAATTCAGGGGTAAAAATTTCATTTTTAATATAACTAAAACATTGATACCATTTAATTCAAACAATCAAATCATAGTCAATCAAATCGTTTATCAGAGTTTATCCCAAAATCATTCATTGCTGAAATCATAGGTGTGTGCACTGCGATCAACCCGAACTCTTCCTTTCCAAAACGATGATACCTGAAACCATAAACAAACTTGTGAGCACGAAGCTTAGTGAGTTTCCCAGAGCATACCATTCACACAAACCACATATCACATATCCTGTTAGCTATAAAAGCTACACATGTATCATATATACTGTTAGCTATAAAAGCTACCATATATCACATAAGCCCTGCATACATAAAACCTGTAATAGTGCCATGGGCTACCCCACATGGTCTTTACCTAGGACTGCCATGGACTCCCCCATATGGTCTTACATCCAATGTTATGGGCTACCCCACATGGTCTTTACCTAGGGATGCCATGGGCTACCCCACATGGTCTTACATCCAATGCCACGGGCTTCCCACGGGGTCTTCCCTGCAAATACCATATATAACCAAATAGCATATCATGCATCACATAAATATCTACACATAACACGTACATAAACCTGTAAGGATGTCGTGGCTACCCCCAGGGTCTTATACCATTGTGCCATGGGCTACCCCACATGGTCTTCCATGCAAGTATCACAAAGACAACTAACATATCACATATTTACCAACATACCACCTAGCATAAAGCTAACTATCATATCACACAACATAAGATGGGCCGGCCTTGGTGCCTTAGACTTATTGGTATGGTGAGAAGATTCACCTGCAACTGTCGGCTGAAGAAATAAGATCACGCTGCTCCAACCACCGACACGAACTCCTCCACAGGTCAACACCAAATAACTGAACTCAATAAATGCCAATAATTACCAAAATACCCCTAGAAGTCAACTGGTCAACTCTTGGTCAAAGACAAAGTCCTTAGTCAAAGTCAAACTTCCTGACTGACTCTACTCGCCGAGTCAACCCGCTGACTCGTCGAGTCCAAGAATCTTCGAGTCCCATCCTGCTCAACTCACACAGTCGTCCCTCGATTCACCGATTCACGACTTAACCAGAAAAGGTTAGGGTTCCATGACCAGAGTCGCCGAGTCCAAGAACAGACTCGCCGAGTCCAAGGCAATCTTCAACAGACTCGCCGAGTTGTTCTTCCAACTCGTCGAGTTCATGCACATATTCATACAACTTGTCGAGTACACTAATGTGACTCGCCGAGTATCTCCAGTTCTCAATCCATTCAGAGGCTTTTCAAGCCATGCAGGGGCTCCAATCCATAGATCTACCCTTCTACAAGCTATCCCTCACGTAAAGTTGCAAACTTTACGTGATACCAAGGAGATATAAGCCCAAAACACACTAGGGCTTGGGTTTTAGACAAAGGGGCTTTACGAACAACCCAAGAACTGAAGCTTTATGACATTCTAAGCCATCATGAGTCTAGATCTGGAGCAGCAACGCCAGATCTAACTCCCAAATCCGAGATAGGTCTCAAAACAAGCTAAGGGTCTCCCAAAATAACCACCAAGGATAAACCAAAAAGGAAATAGCTTAAGATAAGGCTCCTTACCTCAGAGATGTGCCCAATACTGACGTAGATCACAGATCTATACAAGCTCTTGATGCTAACTTCCAATTTCTCAAGCTCCTTCCACCAATTTCCTCTTCTAAGCCCCCAATCTCCTCAACAATGAAGCCTCACATGAATTTTGGAGTTTCTGGAACTCAAAGGGAAGGTAAAGAGGCTGAAGGAGGAACATAACATTCTTTATATAGGGCACAACCCTGGGATTAGGGTTTTTCTCTCTTCAGCACCAACTCGTTGATCCAGCTACCGACTCGACGAGTTGGTCACTTAACTCGTGACCAAAATCCCGGTCCGACTCAGCGAGTCAGCATACCTACTCGTCGAGTCCCCTTCTTTATTTACACTTTACCCCCTGAACTCTTGATTCTAACTTGGGATGTTACATTTCCTTTCTTGGCCTTTCTGATTTCGGGTGTTACAACTCTCCCCCACTTAAACTAAACTTCGTCCTCGAAGTTCACTATGGCTAACTGACCTGCAATCCGCCTCCAACATCTTGCCTGGTGACTCTAACCCTATTAGCCTTCTGCCCGATCATTCTGGATGGCATAATCCTTACAGGTCAAATCCCCGAGTACAATCTAATCCTTAACCTTCCTGAGAACACCCCCTGCTCAATTGACAATCCTTCCGGTACTCCCTGAGTACCTAGGCTAAACATTCTTGGGGTTTACTTCCTTTTCCTCGCGCGTTTCTGGCCTCCCCAAGGCTGCCCTCTATAGCTATCCATTTCCTTTGTCATTGTGAGGAACATACCCTTCACGATGACCATCACTCCAGCCACTCTCGGTGCCGGTCACTATTGTCGGTAGTACCGAACTGCCTGAAACACTGAACTGACTGAAACACTGAACTGCTATATGGTTGCTTCCCAAAATATCTCGAGACCTTCCTGGTCTCCAATCATCCGTCGGTTATCTGCAAAACCGAGTTCCAACTCAACTGTGGAGTCCAAGGACTCCTCACTCAGTCTCTTTCACGACTTCAGAACGAAATCTTTCTCTGGAACTAGTTTCCACTAGTTATCCTGTCACTGTGGCTCTAACAACCTCCCGCTACTACGAAACTGCTTTTCTGAAGAATGACCGGGACCTCCCTAGTCCCGAATTGACTGTCAACTGTCCGAAGCACCGGACACCTTCCCGATTGCTGAGCCAGAGACACATGCTCCACATTCCCACATGACCTCCGAAGGACACCTCGCTGACAATAACCGCCCTGGCGATATCTTTTCTCTCGAGTCCTTCACTCCCTTGATCCATCCGATCATGACAGGCTGACAACCCATCGCCACTGAATCCGACGCAAAAATGAATGCCACAAGAACAACAATGGTCTTACATCATACCCGACCTCCCTCGACCTGTCTTTTCCTGGTTAAACATGGCATGGTCCCATTACTGATAGAACCAATTCGAGTCACATTGTGATGGCTTGAGCTACCATCAACCACACCCATTCATTACCCTGGTATCCTACATTCGATGCCCTTGGCATCTTATGCTCCCAATCTCATCTTACTGAACAATATCCTGTACTGAACATGCACGAACCCTGATTTGGAATCCTTTCCGAAACCAGTTGACACCCCGCTACTACCTCGAGGTTCATAATACACCATAACTTCTGACGTCCCCTTCGTGGCCGATAGACAATCACCCTTAGCCGATCCCTGAGACTACCAGTCTCTCATCTGGTCCAACCACCAGGTTTCCAGGTGATCAAAAACCAAGACTACCCAGCCGTAGCCATACTGCATCACGTGCCACTTATCCACAAGATCCTGCAACTCGAGATCCAACCCTTGACTCAACAGTCTCTACCATTTCCATTTTGAAATCCCATACCCATCCGGGCTCGCCCATGAATAATCCATCGAATAATCCCTCCGATCCTAATTCTACCTAAGTTGTGGCTTTCCCACGACTTTGCGAACCGATCTACCGTAGACCCAATCACTCGAAGAACTCATGAATGCTACGACTACCCCGTAGTCTTACAACACTTCCCATGCCATCCGATTATTAGTGAATGCTACAGCCCCCTGTAGTCTGACAACACTCCCACCCTGACTGTCCATTAGTGAACGCTACGGCTCCCCCGTAGTCTTACAACACTTTCACAGTGAATGATACGACTCCCCCATAGTCTTACAACACTTTCATACCACATGATCGTTGCCCATGGCCCTACTGCTCACCTATCAATCCGAACACGTCTCACTGTTTAGCAGCCACATAGTCTATCCTCCCAAACTGAACTCAATTACTGACTGGAACACTACATGGTTCCCTCCCCCGAAGCCTGCAATATGATGTCAGAAGGACGCGATCCAAATGCTGGGGAGTTTCCCGAACTCCCATCCCACGATATCCGATACTTAGTCGGCCCCTAAAGCCGCCTTTCCTCCCCAAAAGGAAAATGTAAGACGCATCCACGTCTCACACTCGCTTTTCTCTGAGATATCTGAATAATATTCCCCCACTTAGATTCGACTAAGTCTGCTTGGCACATGAAAATTGAAGGATTCCCACATCCTATCTCTCGTTCCAATGGTTAATTTGCTGATGAGCGGCGCCTAACAAAGCTAGAACACCAAGAATAACCCTTCCCAAAACAACACAACTTTCGAAAACCCGCTAGCATCTCTGAATCCCAACCATATCAACGAATTTAGATGCTTTAAATATTGTTATATTTGGTTCTTGCCGATCGAAGGTCAGATGGTCTAACCAAATCTTCAGCAACAATTATCTCTTCCCTTGACAACCTCGGGAGCCTTTCCAAACATGATAGCTAAGGTTACTGGAACCTAGTCATAATTTCCCTCATATAAGCCCTGGAACCAATCTAGGCCATACCCAAAATGAAACACGCGTACTAAAAATTCTTAGATAACTGGAGTCGGTGCCCTCACTACTCCTCCCTGATCGTCAAGTGGTTGACTTCCTTGTCCCCCATTTGCCTTCAACGACAATATGACGGACTTGCGCCCTATGGGCATTCCCTGCTGATGTGGTCAAACCTGATACACCTGTAGCTACCCAGATCACCGGATAGCCTCCGACAATGACTCGGAGCGATCCCAGTATGTGCGGAATCCACTCCGCAAGATACGTCCATCTGAAAGCTCCTTAAAGATTCCTCGGTGCGCTGGCTGGCACCTGATACTCTTGCTAACTCGAACAATAGCAGAAATCCGACCCAAGGTCTAACTATCACACTCCCCAAGTAATATAAATTACCGGTACCACCGGAAATGACCGAAGATAGTATATCCACAAACATCTAGAGGACTCCTGACCATCTCCTCCTGAGTTACCTCAACCATCTGAAAAACATGATGCAACACTTCATCCTGATCCCAATGGCAATCCAATCCCTTGTAACGAGCTCCATCGCGTCGTTTTCGCAAGTGTTGAACCGAATCCGGCCCTGTTGGCCTCTCAAAAGCTGATCCAAACTCCTGGATCCCCCTCCCGAGATCCTCCACTATAGGCACCCGGGCGGGTCCCCTTTTCCAAAGGTGACCCTAATCAATCCCTGCTCTCGAACTCTAGAAATCATAACATTCAGGGTCTCGCACCCTGACACACTCACCTGCTCAATCGTCCACTGCCGATGTGCAATAGATGGAGCAACCTATGCTCCCAACCAGTTACAAACTATCCCCAAGACAAAGTCTTTAACTCCAAAAGTTCAATAGATCGCACCATCAATCCTTGCCGTCTGATGCAAGAGATCCAATGCGAACTCCCAATCCTGGCAGTCCTTCTGCTAACTGGCTCTCTACCGGAGCCAGGACCAAACCCTGGTCCTTCCCCTTGCGTGCTCATCCGCATTCTACACTGCAGCTATCCCTACAGTCCACTCGTAACCACGAATTCCTTTCCCAGGTTTCTTGGATTCTTCGAGGCTTTCCCCGATTCGAGTATGGATCCTGTGCTTTCAGTAGTACGGGCCCAATACTACCTTCCACACCTATCCATACTTTCCTCCGGAATCATCCCAAATCCTCTAAGTTACCTACTTCCCTGATGTACTAAATGTTTGCTAGACAGCAACACAATATCCACCTAAGCACCTCCTAGGTCTCCCCCTAGGCTCCCAATCACACCGAACCGCCTCACTACTCACTGGAGCATATCCTAGGCTTTCCTAGGTTCCCGACCTCGCCCTGCCATCAGCTGCTGAGGAACTCCTCACGATGCCAGTCATCTACCTCCTGGATATCGTCACATCCACTTAGTAGCTGACTCCCATCACTAAAGAGTTCCACAAAGTACAAAGCAAGCAGCATTCGTGCAGACACACTCCTAACACTAATCTCATCCTAGGCTCATCCTAGGGTAATCTCCGACCCAAAAACAATCATAGAATATCCGGTCCACGTACCACAACCCAAGTTGTCCACATCCACCTTCGTTGACGGCTGCCTTATGCATGCAAATTGTACACAGAACAGGAAACGAGCCGCACCAATTATTCTATGGCCATGAGATCCTAACTGTATACAATTTTAAAACATACACGTAGCAGTTACCAATATCAATAATCATTCTCACTCTATCATGGCATCCAACATCCCAAGGCTACGAACATCACATATCAGGCCAATCTATCGCTGTCTACTTAGCACTAGCATGCAAGTCTAAGAGCTCATATAGCATACAAAGGCATCCCTCCTAGCTCTAACTAGCATGCGATATTCAGATTCATAACCAAATCATAAAAGATAACAGATGTGGGTATTCTGGGGAAACTTACTTGAGTTCGGCCGATTGCATGCACCACACCCTTTCTTTTCTTAGAAAACTTTTCCTTGAAAACATTTTCCTTTAAAAAAAAACCTTCCAGATCCTCAGTCTGAGTTCAGACACACCTAAAAGTACGTCCGAATCCCTCAAACCAAGGCTCTGATACCAACTTGTAACGTCCCAAAAATCAGGGGTAAAATTTTCATTTTTAATATAACTAAAACATTGATACCATTTAATTCAAACAATCAAATCATAGTCAATAAAATCGTTTATCAGAGTTTATCCCAAAATCATTCATTGCGGAAATCATAGGTGTGTGCACTGCGATCAACCCGAGCTCTTCCTTTCCAAAACGATGATACCTGAAACCACAAACAAACTTGTGAGCACGAAGCTTAGTGAGTTTCCCAGAGCATACCATTCACACAAACCACATATCACATATCCTGTTAGTTATAAAAGCTACACACGAATCATATATACTGTTAGCTATAAAAGCTACCATATATCACATAAGCCCTGCATACATAAAACCTGTAATAGTGCCATGGGCTACCCCACATGGTCTTTACCTAGGACTGCCATGGACTCCCCCATATGGTCTTACATCCAATGTCATGGGCTACCCCACATGGTCTTTACCTAGGGATGCCATGGGCTACCCCACATGGTCTTACATCCAATGTCACGGGCTTTCCTCGGGGTCTTCCCTGTAAATACCATATAAACCAAATAGCATATCCTGCATCACATAAATATCTACACATAACACATACATAAACGTTTAAGGATGCCGTGGCTACCCCCAGGGTCTTATACCATTGTGCCATGGGCTACCCCACATGGTCTTCCATGCAAGTATCACAAAGACAACTAGCATATCACATATTTACCAGCATACCACCTAGCATAAAGCTAACTATCATATCACACAACATAAGATGGGTCGGCCTTGGTGCCTTAGACCTATTGGTATGGTGAGAAGACTCACCTGCAATTGTCGGCTGAAGAAATAAGATCACACTACTCCAACCACCGACACGAACTCCTACACTGGTCAACACCAAAACTGAACTCAATAAATGCCAATAATTACCAAAATACCCCTAGAAGTCAACTGGTCAACTCTTGGTCAAAGACAAAGTCCTTAGTCAAAGTCAAACTTCCTGACTGACTCAACTCGCCGAGTCAACCCGCTGACTCATATCGAGTCCAAGAATCTTCGAGTCCCATCCTGCTCAACTCACCGAGTCGTCCCTTGACTCACCAATTCACGACTTAACTAGAAAAGGTTAGGGTTCCATGACCAGACTCATTGAGTCCAAGAACAGACTCGCCGAGTCCATGACAATCTTCAACAGACTCGCCGAGTTGTTCTTCCAACTCGTCGAGTTCATGCACATATTCATACAACTCGTCGAGTACACTAATGTGACTCGCCGAGTATCTCCAGTTCTCAATCCATTCAGAGGCTTTTCAAGCCATGCAAGGGCTCCAATCCATAAATCTACCCTTCTATAAGCTATCCCTCACATAAAGTTGCAAACTTTACGTGATACCAAGGAGATATAAGCCCAAAACACACTAGGGATTGGGTTTTAGACAAAGGGGCTTTACCAACAACCCAAGAACTAAAGCTTTATGACATTCTAAGCCATCATGAGTCTAGATCTGGAGCAGCAAACCCAGATCTAACTCCCAAATTCGAGATAGGTCTCAAAACAAGCTAAGGGACTCCCAAAATAACCACCAAGGATAAACAAAAAAGGAAATAGCTTAAGATAAGGCTCCTTACCTCAGAGATGTGCCCAAAACTGATGTAGATCACAAATCTATACAAGCCCTTGATGCTAACTTCCAATTTCTCAAGCTCCTTCCACCAATTTCCTCTTCTAATCCCCCAGTCTCCTCAACAATGAAGCCTCACATGAATTTTGGGGTTTCTGGAACTCAAAGGGAAGGTAAAGAGGCTGAAGGAGGAACATAACATTCTTTATATAGGGCACAACCCCGGGATTAGGGTTTTTCTCTCTTCAGCACCAACTCGTTGAGTCCAACTACCGACTCGACGAGTTGGTCACTTAACTTACGACCAAAATCCCGCTCCGACTCGGCGAGTCGGCATACCTACTCGTCAAGCCCCTTTCTTTATTTAGACTTTACGCCATGAACTCTTGATTCTAACTTGGGATGCTACATTTCTGTTCTTGGCCTTTCTGATTTCGGGTGTTACAACTCTCCCCCACTTAAACTAAACTTCGTCCTCGAAGTTCACTATGGCTAACTGAGTTTTCGTAGCGACACAAACAAGAGCTATTTCTTTAGACTCCACTCTCTCCCGAACGAAAAAACAATCCATTTCAATGTGTTTAGTTCGTTCATGAAACACCGTATTATGAGCAATATGACGAGCATACTCATTATCGCACAAGAGAGGAGTAGGCTTGTCAATGCGAATTCCAAGGTTAGAAAGTAACCACCGTACCCATAATATTTCACTGACCGTAGTCACCATGACACGATACTCCGCTTTTGTAGAAGACCGAGAGACCACCGATTGCTTGCGAGATTTCCATGACAGTGGTGCACCACCCAACATTAACAGATAATCAGTTCTTGAACACCTAGAGAAAGGACAACCTAACCGGTGAGAGTTACTGTAAGCAAGCAGCTCTGGTCGTCCATCCTTTGGAAGAAGAATGCCTTGTCCCAAAGTTGTTTTAAGATAACACAAAACTCTCAAAGCTGCGTTCCAATGATTTTGATGAGGATTAGATACGAACTGGCTTAAAATATTAACCAAATATGTAATATCCGATCATGTTGCTTGCAAATAAAGTAGTCTTCCAACTAATCGCCTATACCAATTAGCATCAACTTTCTCCTCCTTATCACCTTTTTCCAGTTTGAGATTTTGTTCCATTGGGAACTTGCTTGGACGCCACCCAAGTATACCAACATCATCTAGTATGTCAATAGTGTACTTCTGTTGACTAAGTAGTAGACCTTCTTGTATGCGTGACACTTCAATCCCTAAGAAATACGTGAGACTGCCTAAATCTTTGATGCTGAACCGAGTATGGAGACTTGACTTGGTACTCTCAATCTTCTTAGAATCATTACCTACAATGATCACATCATCAACATATATCAATGCTGCCACAAACACATCTTTATTTCGATGAATGAACAATGAGTGATTCGCATGTGATTGGTGGAAATCAAGTTCTCGTAATGCTGAGGTGACCTCGTGATACCAGTTCCTACTAGCTTGCTTCAAGCCATACAAAGACTTCTTCAACTTGCAAACCCTTGTGTCACCTTCTTTGCCAAAACCTTGAGGAATATTCATGTACACATCTTCTTCAAGATCACCATGTAAGAACGCATTATTCATGTCTAAATGATGTATGATCCAGTTATTTTTGACTGCCATGGTTAGTAAAATTCTGACAGCGACAAGTTTGGCAACCAGGACAAAAGTGTCATGGTAGTCCACACCATCCAGTTGCGTGTATCCTTTCGCGAAAAGCCTTGCTTTGTAGCGTTCTATCTCCCCATTTGGTTTGAACTTGATCTTGTATACCCATTTAGAGTCAATGACGTGTTTACCCGATGGTAGCTCAACAAGTATCCAAGTCTTATTTGCTTCTAAAGCACTTATTTCTCTAATCATTGCATCTTGCCACCTTTCATCTTTAGCTGCATGCTTAAAACACTTTGGCTCATAGTGTGTGACTATGGATTCTAAAAATGCTTTATGAGACTTAGAATTTTTTTTTTATAAGAGACATAAGAGGAGAGGGGGTGTACTGTAGAAGCATGTCGATCGGTAGTGGACAGTGGATGTGTAGCACCTGGTTCTTGGTACGTATCCTCTTGTTGTATACCTTGCATTTTGGCCTTGGACTTGGCGAGTTGAAGGTCCAACTCGCCGAGTAGAAGCGAGAAGAGACACGGGACTTAAACGTTGAACTCGGCGAGTCGGGTCCCGGACTCGGCGAGTAGACCCTGTTTGGGCAAAAACCCTAATTCGAGGGTTTGCACCCTATTTAGACACTCTAACTCGGCCTCCTTTGTCCCTAACACTTCTAGAGAGTTGTAGAGCGAAACCCTAGCCCCCATATTGTTCTTGTGAGTGATTTTTGGCTTTGTGAAGGAAGTTTGGAGCTTAGAAGAAGAAGGAGGAGATTGAAGAGTGCAAGGAGGGGAAGTAGATCCAAAATCTGCACCGTGAGAAGCTTCCATTCAGGTAGAAAAGTTCCTACCTTGATCACTAGTTCATTAGATCCCCTTTTGTCCCTAATTGGTGGTTTTCAAGCCCTAAAACCTCAAACTCCATGTGTTTATGCTCTATGTTCTGAAAGGACTTCAGATCTGGACCTTATGGACATCTTAGTAGTGTAAACTCTCTGTGGTTGAAGTGATTGAGGTCCCTATGGAGAGTATGACCTCATAAAGAGCTTGGAATTGCCTTTTGGAGCTCATAGGGCCATGCATGCACGTAAAGTTTGCAACTTTACATGATAAGCATGCCCTAGGAGCTTAGATCTATGGTTTGGAACCGTTGCATGTCTCAGATTTGGTCTGTATGGGAGGAGAGTTGAAGGGACTCGGTGAGTTCTAAAGTGGACTCGACGAGTTCTATGAAAATGGTCTTAGACTCGACAAGTTGGATGAACGACTCAGCGAGTCCTATGAGGATTGCCTGGAACTCGACGAGTTGTTCTTCAAACTCGGCGAGTCATATGAGCTGTTACTGAGTTAAGAAGGGTTTAAGTGTAGAAGGTCCAACCCTTCGTAGCTGCATGCGGAGTTAGCAATTTAACCTGTAGCAATAGTCCCAGAAACCTAAATCCTCAAGATGGATGCTCTGGTGAGGATTTGGAAGCGAGTAGGAGATCTGCTCGTGGGACTCGGCGAGTCGGATCGCGAGTCAGTCTAATCGTCCCAAGAAGTGAGTTAAGGGTTACTCAATGAGTGGTAAGAGGGACTTGATGAGTTAGTACTGGGATAGTAGGAGAGGGACTCGACGAGCTTGTGCCATGACTCGGCGAGTCCAGTCAACTGGAAGTTGACTTTGACCAAGGAGTTGACCGTGGACCAGGGGTAGGTCAGTCATTTGACCTAAGGGTATTCATGAGTGACTAATATATGTTTATGGATTTATAGCCGGAGGATTATCGGTGCAGCAGTCAGACGTCTAGCAAGCAGACTTTCAGCAACTACTTTTCGAGGTGAGTTTCCTTCCAGTGGGAACGGGTCTAAGGCACCAAGGCCGGCCCGTATAGACGATATGTTAGTATCGCAGTGTGGGCAGAGCCCGTATCTCATAGTTGAGTTTGATTATGATATATGCTAGTATGATAGAATTGTTTATACTCGTTGTCTGTGTGATACTTGTATGTTATGGTTTAGTAGCGGAGTGTGGGCGAGGCCCGTATCTCCCAGATAGCGGAGTGTGGGCGAGGCCCATATCTCCCAGCTAGCGGAGTGTGGGCGAGGCCCGTATCTCCTAGCTGTTCATTATATGATTGTATGGTATGTGGTATTATGGGGGAACTCACTAAGCTTCGTGCTTACAGTTTACAGTCTTGGTTTCAGGTACCTCTTCAGCTAGGGGAATGAGCTGGCGCGGTAGCGGCATATCACACACACACACACACTATTGTTTTTCCGCATTATGGATTTTCTGGGATGTACTCTGACATATTATTATGATGTGGCTGGTTTTTAGACATGAAGCATTATTATGAAACTTTTATATCGAAGTTTTTATGAATTGACCTACTTAAAACTGAAATTTTTGGCCTGTATTTTTGGGATGTTATAGGATGATTGATCGACGGGGTTAATTCAACTTCATACTCATCAAACCGAAGGGGCTATGTTCGAGCTTGTGTAACCCTCGTAGCATGAACATATTCAGATTCTGTGTGTGTGGGGGAGTTATTTTCACTACTAGGGCTGGTGGATATTGGAGATGCACCACTACTATCATCATTAGAAGTAGGTGTCACCTCTTGGTCAATGGTGACATCACCACCATGAGAATCCATGTGAGATACAACTTCACCACATGTGGCAACATAAGTCTCACTTGCATTATTATCTAATTCAAAAAGTTCTTCTTGTTGCACACTGTCATTTATTAAACTGATCCCATTGGAAACCGATCTTCTAGAAAGCAAACATCCCTAGAAATAATTATTTTTTTATTTTCTAAATCATATATTCGATATCCTTTTGTACCTTGAGGATACCCAACAAACAAACCTGGTCTTCCCCTAGCCTCAAACTTGTCACCCTTTGTCTCTGTGCTTCGATAATAAGCCAAGCATGCAAACACCCGCATGTGATCATAAGTCGGTTTGTGACCAAAAAGTATCTCATATGGTGTGATACCTTGCAAAACTTTGGTTGGCATTCGATTTATCACATATGTAGCTGTCAAGAAATACTCACCCCAAAAAACCTTTGGTAGGTTTGCTTGAAAGCGAAGAGCACGTGTAGTTTCTAACAAGTGCCTATGCTTGCGTTCGACCACACCATTCTGTTGTGGTGTATGAGGAAAAGATGTCTCTAAAACAATACCTTCTTGCGCATAAAAATCACACATTTTATTAGACAAAAACTCACCCTCGTTTTCACATCTTACTCGCTTGATTTGTTTTCCAAATTGAGTTTGAACCATCTTGTGAAAGTCTATGAGACATGTACTAGCCTCATGCTTATATTTTATCAAAAAATTCCAAACCGCCCTACTAAAATCATCTACAATTTTCAAAAAAGAAGATGAATTGCTAAGAGAAGGAGTCCTATACCTACTCCACACATCACAATGTATCAGATCAAAACAAGAAGAGGTTTTTATTTCACTAGCAGGAAATGGAAGTCTAATGTGTTTTGCTTTAAGACAAGCATCACATTTATTAATTTGTTCTTTATTTAACAAAATCTAAACTCGAGATCTTCTTGATTGATGGGTGCCCAAGCCTTTTATGCCAAACCTCAAAAGTCGACATTAAAGCTTCATTTGTCTTCATCTTCATACCCCCCATCCGATACAATCCTCCAATGCGATTACCTGCTCCAATCAAGTGCTTCGTCCCCAACTCCTGCATCACGAAAAAATCGGGGAAAAATGTAACAGCACAGTTTAGATCATCTGCGAGTTTACCAATTGAAAGAAGATTGTAATTAAAACTTGCTACAAAAAAACTCCTTTTAATTTTAAGCCTCCTAGCAAAGTGTGTTCACCCTCCCCTATGAGCCGAACCTTGTCTCCATTAGGAATAATAACAGGTGAGTCTTTAGTGTTTTGGGTTTTATTAATCAAAAAATCACTTCTGTGTGTCATGTGCTCGGTGGCTCTCGAGTCGACAATCCACCCATCATAAATTCCATTTCTACCTGCCATGTTTGCCATTGATTGTTTTGTTACATTTGTTCCTTCCTTGAAGTGCTCAACATAGAGTCGGTACTGCTCGTCTGAAAGTCCGGGGATCGGACTTGGGCCTACCTCCACACAAGCTGACCTGGGTTTATCTTTCTTACCGGGCCACCGTTCAGGGTACCCAAAAAGTTTGAAACATCCGTCCTTGCTGTGTCCATCTCGCTGGCAGTGAGAAGATTGAATCTTCTTGTCACCATCTGATTTCGAGGATTTCTGCGTCACTTTATTCACCGATTGAGCAACTTGCTTCGACAATGATTGTCGTTGTCCCCGCTGTGAATTGTAGTAACCTGGAACGCTGATGCCTCAATCCCAATCCATTTCACTCCACCCGTGATTGCTCTTTGCTGCTCGTCTTCCGCTAACAAATGGTTTCGATGGGCTGCGTTTGCACTAATGATTTAGGTGCAACAGTTGGCGTGAGAGTTTCAGGATCCCTGACAGAATACTAATATGGTGGCTGAGATCATTGCGGTGTTTCGTGAGAGGGCGCTTTTGGTTTCGCAATATGTGGCAGACGAGGATATAAAGAAAGTGAGGTATCACGAGATGTTAAGGAGCGATATACGATAGTTTGTGAGTCGATCCAGTTGCAAGACACTAGAGGATATGATAACAAGAGCCCGAGTGAAAGAGAGAGAGAGAGAGATTGATATTGAGATGGAGAGGAAGAGGAAGTAGGATCAGGCTCATGTTCCAGGGGGATCGAGTAAGAGACCCAAGGTTCAAGATTCAAGATCGAGAGGCCATTAGAGTTGGAGCCGCTGTGGGAAGCGCGGCAAGATTTACGAGGGACTGTGCAGGGTGGGTGGTTCGGGTTGCTTCAATTGCAGCCGGACAGGTCATTTTAGAAGGAATTGTACTACTACCACCACCACCATGAGATCTAATCTGATTTGCTTTCATTGCAATCAGAGTGGCCATAAGAAGGCGCAATTTCCGAGTTTGGTGGCAACAGGGCAGGTGTCAGCACTCACTCCTGCGACTCTTCGGATCATTGACGGCCGCCAGGGCAAGGCGGATGCACTTATGATGAAGAGCAATGATTTTCAGTTGACGGTCGAGGAGTTTCGCGCGACACCTGATGTGGTAATGGGTATGTATCTTCTCCTTATCTCTTTATTTATATTGAACTGCTTGCTTATATTTATGTGTTTTAATTTAGGATCGTTCCTCGTGAACGGTATTTCTACTTTTGGTATTGTTTGATTTGGGGGCTACCCGATCTTTTGTATCGCTTGCACTTAACAAGAGGTTTGCTGGAGCTCTAGGAGAGCTGGAGTGTCCTTTAGATGTCAAGAGCAGATGATCAATCTGTCCGGGTTGCGAGGGTTCATCGGGGTTGTATTCTTCAGATGTTCAGCGAGCAGTATCCGATTAATTTGGTTCCCATTCTTTTGAGTGGGGAAAAAGTTATTGTGGGTATGGATTGGCTGAGCCCCAATGGGGAGGTGATCGGTTGTGAGCAGTAGTAAGTTTGGATTCGAACCTCAATTGGGGGAGAGCTGGTGGTTTAGGGAGAGAGAGAGAGAGAGAGCTTAGCATGGGCCGATCTTGTGTTCAGCAGGGAGGGCCAGGCGCTATATTCAGAAGGGTTGTTCTGGATTCATCACCTATGTTATGGATACCCGAGATAAGGGTAAGGCGACTGTGGATTATGTGTCGATTGTGTGGGAATATCCTGATATGTTTCCAGAGGTTTTGCATGAGGTGCCTCTAGAGAGGCAGGTTGAGTTTAGGATTGTTTTGGTTTCAGATGCGGCTCTGATAGCCAAAGCACCATATCGGTTGGTTCCTCCCGAGATGCAGGAGCTGTTTACACAACTGTAGGAGCTGTTAGATAATGGATTCATTCGAACGAGCAGTTCTCCATGTGTAGAACCAAAATTATTTGCGTAGAAGAAGGATGGGTCTCATCGTATGTGTATTGACTACCTAAAGCTGAATAAGGTAATGGTAAAGAACCGTTATCCACTCCCAAGGATTGATGATCTATTTGACCAGCTTCAGCGCATCTTGGTTTTCCAAGAATGATATGCATTTGGGTTATCCTCAAATGAGGTTTAGATATGATGATGTGTAGAAGACATCTTTCCAGACTCCTTATGGTCATTACGAGTTCGTGC
The DNA here is from genome assembly GCF_051521515.1 of Lactuca serriola. Lineage (NCBI taxonomy): Eukaryota > Viridiplantae > Streptophyta > Magnoliopsida > Asterales > Asteraceae > Lactuca > Lactuca serriola. The sequence goes on along the minus strand of NC_136408.1, from coordinate 170,161,420 downwards.
TGATGCCTTTTGTGCTCACCAATGCTCCATCCATGTTCATGTAACACCCCAATTCTGGTATGATATTTATATTGTTATTTATTGTTATATTTCTTCAAGTTTTAAGGGGAACTCGATGAGTCAGTAGCTGGACTCGTCGAGTTGGGTCGCGATTTCGAGCACGTTTAAGTTGGCAACTCGGCGAGTCCGTCAGTCTGGATGAAACCCTAATTTCAAGGGTTTGCACCCTATATAAACAACTTTTGGGGCCTCAAGTCAGCCCCCATCACCCCTCAGAGCTTCATTCTCGAAACCCTAGAGCCCTTTTTGCAATTTGTGTGATTTTGGTGTGTTATTTGAAGATTTTGAGAGATAAAGAAAGGTAGATCAAGAGGAAAAGAAGGAGATCCTAGATCTTTGAGGAATTTCAGAAGAAAGTAAGGTATATCTTGGCCCTTTTCTGTTTCTATGCTTAAATCTCCTTTGTGAAGCCATTCTTAAACCATTTCTTAGCTTAGTAGTGGCATAGAGGACTCATGGAGTTGATTAACCTTCAGATCTAGCTAGATTTGATTTCTAGGAGCTTAGATCTAGCACCTTTATGGATCCATTTTGCATGAAAGCTCTAGATCTACTATTATAGTGTGCTTTTAACCCTAAAACTTCCATTTGATGTTATTTACACGTAAAGTGGGCAACTTTACGTGTAAATCGAGTCCCAGGAACCCAGAACTACTAATGGCATGGATTAGTTTCAAGCAGAATTGAGTGTATAGTATTCGCATGCATACGACTCGGCGAGTCGTTCTTCTGACTCGGCGAGTCGAGTCGCGAGTCCCTTGTGTTTCCTTTTTCGAGTTATGCCGAGTGGAGTCAGTGAGTGAGAAGTGGACTCGGTGAGTTAGAGGGTTGGACTCATTCGTGGAAGAACTCGGCAAGTCAATGCCCTGACTCGGTGAGTCCAAGGCCATCTTCATACTTCAAGAACAGACTCGACGAGTTGTTCATACAACTCGGCGAGTCACAGCTAGAATAGTCATCTGATGAAGGAGAACTCGACGAGTTGTTCATACAACTCGGCGAGTCAGATGCAGATTGTCAGAGTGTTAGTAGCGAAGAGGAACTTGCCGAGTTTGTGCCAAAACTCGACGAGTAGTAGTGAGTGGAATCAAGGAAGTAAGACTAAGGACTCAACGAGTTGGCGGCCCAACTCGACGAGTCAGGTCAACTGAATGTTGACTTGGACCAGGGGTAGGAGAGTCATTTTACCCTCAGTATTATTATTATCAGTATTTGATTGATGGTACTCACGGATATTGTAGCCGGGGTGAAATCGGAGGCGCAACAGACAGATTCCAAAGCAGTCCTTTCAGCAGCTAGGCTACGAGGTGAGTTTCCTTCCAGTAGGAATGGGTCTAAGGCCACAATGCCGACCCGTTTAGTAGTAGTAGTTTCCGGACTTTGGTCCGATGCAGTTGTTAGTTTGTTTGATGCTTTCGTGGCTCTGACAGGATTTATGTGTTGAGTGTTATGGGCTACGGCCTGACGTAGTATGCAGTATACAGCTTCAGTCTTTATCCTGGGAGTTTGTTTTGACTCATAGTTTGATTTGATACAGTTGTTTCACAACATTTTGTTATGAGTTGAGATATTTGACATATGGTTTTTATGATATGACGATCAGTATATGATTTTTATTACTATTTAAACAAAAAAAATTGGGTCGTATTTTGGGATGTTACAGGTTGGTATCAGAGCCTTGGTTTGAGGGATTCGGGCACACTTCCGGGTGTGTCTGAACTCAAACTAAGGAAATGGTAAAATGTTTTTCAAAAGAAAAGAGTTTTAGAAAAGTAAAAAGAAATTTTTAAGAAAGATAAAAACTTTGAAAAGAGAAAAAGGGGTGTGGTGCATGCGATCAGCCGAGCTCAAGTAAGTACTCCCAAATTACCCATACAAGTTATGTTATGAATATCAGTTTCAGTTTCAGTAGAACAACATGCTAGTATAGAACTAAGGATCTAGGAGGATGCCTTATATGTCTGCTTTATGTGTTTCAGCCTTATAAGAATTGCATGCTAGCATAGAGTAGTCAGCAGTAGGATAGCTTGTTTAGGTTATGCCTGGTAATATGAGCTTAGTATTGTATGCTACTATAGTTTCCCTCTTATGAGGATAGAATTGCTTGAGTAGTCTCCTATGTCTGAATGCTGCTTGCTTTGTGCTTTGTGGGACTCTAAGTGATGGGAGTTAGCCATTAGGTGAATGCGTCACGTCACATGTGAACAGGGTTAAATAATCTCAGAGTGCTAGACTTAGCCCTATTGCGCAGCTCTTGTATGAGTCTAACCGTTGTAGGGACGAGTCTTTTACTTGAAGGATTATCTGAGCCTCGCCGCATGTGATGGTGTTCAGGTGCTGGCTAATTGGCATCACAAGGAGGCTTTCAGCAGCTGAGGACTGGATCTGGTATAGTCAGAGAATTCCCTAGGGCAAGCCTAGGATGAGAGTAGCAGAGATCATTGGCAGTAATAGTGACTTGGTGGAGTCAAGGTAGTACTTGAGGAAAGTACGGATAGATGTGGAAGGTAGTATGGGCCCGTACTACTGGAAGCAGAGGATCCGTACTCGAATCAAGGAAAGCTGAGATGAGACCAGGAAACTTGTGGTAGTAGTGGTTCCACAAGATATATCAGTGTTCCTGACATTTATTATGTTGTGTTTCAGAATGGTGGAATTGCGCCCTAGACCAACAGTCGGCAGTTCAGGTGTCGGAGGGGGATCAGGATCAGGCCCGGAGGCCGGGCAGTTGAATGAGCAGACCCGGGAGTTTCTCTCTTCAGAGATTACTCGCACCATAATTGAGCATACTCCTGTGATCTTCGGTTCGATCAAGGACGGTATCTTAGAGATGATGGACGAGAGGCTGAGTACTTTTTGTGCTGAGGTAGCGGCCATGATGGGGTCGCGCATGCTTACCTTCAGGGAGTTCCGTGCATGTGGAGGTCCAGATTACCACGGGGTGCGGGACCCCATAGCGAGCACCAGATGGTTGGCAGATGTGGCCAACGCCTTCCGCACTAGCAGATGTCCCGAGGGGGACAAGGTCAGATTAGCGTCCTGTCTTCTGAAGGACAGGGCACGGGATTGGTGGGAGGAGATTGGTCATGCCATCGGGGATGACGCAGCCTTGGATGCCATGACCTGGGCAGACTTTACTACCAGATTCAGAGCCGAGTTTGCACCGGTTATTGAGGTGCAACAGTTAGCCCGCGAGTTTCAGGATCTTACCCAGACTACTGAGACGGTGGCGGAAATTACCGCCAAGTTTAGGGAGAGGGCACTTCTCGTTCCTCAGTACGCGGCTGATGAGGAAATGAAGAAGGCTCGTTATCATGAGATGCTGCGGAGTGATATCCGCCAGTTCGTGAGCCGGTCCAGCTGCAAAACGCTGGATGACATGATTGCTAGGGCTCGAGAGAGAGAGAGATTGACCTTGAGATGGAGAGGAAGAGGAAGCGGAGGCGGCTCCAGGTACAGGGAATGCGGGCAAAAAGCCCAAGGGTTCAGATCATAGAGCTAGGATTCAGCAGAGCCACGCTCAGTGTGGCAAGTGTGGGAGATTGCACGACGGGGCGTGCAAGGCAGGGAGTGCCGGTTGCTACAAGTGCGGCCGGACTGGGCATATGAGCAGAGATTGTACAGCCACTACTGCCGCCGTTGCAGCATCAGATCTGATTTGCTTCCATTGCAATCAGAGGGGACATAAAAAGTCCCAGTGCCTGAGTTTAGCTGCTACAAGAAAGGTGTCAGCACCTGCTCCTGCTACTTTGAGGATTACAGATGGACGTCAGGGCCGAGCTGAGGCGCCGGTGGCAAAGAGTAGGGCTTTTCAGCTGTCAGCAGAGGAGGCGCGAGCGACTCCTGACGTGATGACGGGTATGTATTTTTTTCCCTTATCTTAGTATTTATTTCTTCATTATTTCTTATGGTTATATGTTTTGTATAGGGTCGTTCTCAGTGAACAGCATTTCAGCTACGGTATTGTTTGATTCGGGAGCTACCCGATCATTCGTCTCTCTTGCACTTAGCAAGAGGTTTAGTAGAGCTCCAGGGGAGCTAGATTGTCCACTTGAGGTTGAGATTGCAGCTGATAGGACCGTTAGGGTGGCAAGGGTGAACAGAGGGTGTTCTCTGCAGTTGTTCGATGAGCAGTTTCTGGTGGACTTGGTCCCTATTCCCCTGCGAGGGAATAAAGTCATAGTAGGCATGGATTGGCTAAGCCCCAATGGGGCGGTGATAGATTGAGAGCTATAGTTAGTGAGGGTACGCACTCCCAGTGGGGGAGAGTTAGTGATTCAGGGAGAGAAGCCACAGCGCGGGCCAGTTCTATGTTCAACAGCGAGGGCGAGACGCTATTTCCAGCATGGTTGTGTCGGCTATATTGCCTATGTTTCAGATGCCCGAGAGAAGGGCAAGATGACAGTTGATGATGTTCCGGTGGTGCGAGATTACTCAGATGTATTTCCAGAGGAATTACCGGGGGTACCTCCTGAGAGACAGGTTGAGTTTGGGATCGATCTAGTCCCTGGTTCGGCTCCGATAGCCAGGGCACCGTATCGGTTGGCTCCCCCAGAGATGCAGGAGTTGTCTACGCAGCTGCAAGAGCTGCTAGACAAGGGATTTATCAGGCCGAGCAGTTCGCCCTGGGGTGCACCGATTTTATTCGTGAAGAAAAAGGACGGGTCGCACCGTATGTGTATAGACTACCGGGAGCTGTATAAGGTAACAGTGAAGAACCGTTACCCACTTCCGAGGATAGATGATTTGTTTGATCAGCTTCAGGGAGCGTCTTGGTTCTCCAAGATTGATTTACGCTCCGGATATCACCAGATGCGGGTCAGAGATGAGGATGTGCAGAAGACCGCCTTTAGGACCAGGTATGGTCATTATGAGTTTGTGGTGATGCCGTTTGGGCTCACCAACGCTCCGGCCGCGTTCATGGACCTCATGAACCGCGTGTGCAGGCCGATGCTGGATCGGTATGTGATAGTATTCATAGACAATATCTTGGTGTATTCCAAGACTCAGGAGCAGCATGAGGAACACCTGAGAGAGGTGCTAGAAGTTTTAAGGAGGGAGAAACTTTTTGCGAAGTTCTCCAAGTGTGAGTTTTTGTTGCGCGAGGTGCAGTTCCTTGGTCACCTCATCAACCAGAAGGGTATTTTGGTAGATCCGGCCCAGATTGAGGCTGTGATGCAGTGGGAGGTTCCGAGGTCTCCATCTGAGATTCAGAGTTTCCTAGGATTGGCAGGGTATTATAGGAGATTCATCCAGGATTTCTCCAAGATAGCAGTATCGCTCACCCGACTGACCAAGAAGTCGGTATCGTTTCGTTGGGGGCCTGAGCAGCAGGTAGCGTTTGAGACCCTCAGGCAGAGATTGTGCGAGGCACCAATTCTTACCCTACCAGAGGGAGTAGAGGATTTTGTAGTCTACTGTGATGCCTCGATCACAGGTATGGGAGCAATGTTGATGCAGCGAGGCCGTGTGATAGCTTATGCCTCGAGACAGTTGAAGCCTCACGAGGCTAACTATCCTACGCATGATTTGGAGCTAGGGGCAGTGGTGTTTGCCCTCAAGATTTGGAGACATTACCTTTATGGGGTCCGTTGTACCATTTACACGGATCACAAGAGTTTGAGGTACCTCATGGATCCGCCGAATATGAATATGAGGCAGAGGTGATGGTTGGATGTGTTGAAGGATTACGATTGTGAGATCCTTTATCACCCGGGGAAAGCCAATGTAGTGGCCGACGCTTTGAGCCGCAATGTAGTAGCGGCCCCGATTAGGGACATTTGTTTGAGGATGATGATGATTGCTCCATTATTGGAGCAAATTAAGGAGGCACAAGGAGGAGAGACAGAAGTGTGAGAGAATCGTGGGCCGAGTAGCTTCTTTTGAATATGATAGTAGAGGATTGTTGAACCTTCACGGGAGAGTTTGGGTGCCGTACTGGGGCGGAGTACTACAAGTGTTGATGGATGAGGCCCATAAGTCTCGGTTTTCCATCCATCTGGGGGCTACGAAGATGTATAGAGATCTTCGACCCTATTACTGTTGGATTAATGTCTAAGTCCATAACTATAATTGGTAAGACTTGACCCGACCCGGCATGGTCCATTTGGGTTGCATACCATCATGCACTTGGATGAGAGAAATAAGACACTTATGGTTATTAATATATTATAAGTTCTAGTATATTAATAATAAGAATAATGAGATTATTTAATTAGTATTGATCAAGAATTAATCTAGGATTAATTAAGTGATCAAAAGAAGACTAATTAAATATATGGGTTGATTGTGTAAATCATCCATACTTGTATAGTGGGCTAATGCTCCATGGATAATCAAGTTGGGCTAAAACCCATAGGATGGTCCATGGATGCTCCATGGTGTATTTGTACCCATGGATCCAAGGAAATGGAAAGTCATGACAATTAGGGTTTGCCCTAATTGTAACACTATATAAAGATCTTATTCTTGACAAAATTGGTAACTAGAATCGCACTAGTATGATTCTAGAGAGGGCTAGCCGATTTTGATAAGTGTAGAATTCTCTCAAGTCATTCCAAGTGTTTTGATGATTGTGATTCCATTTGAGGTGTCACACTTGGGGCACTAGGCACTCAAGCTTCATGAAGACTTTCTACATCAAAGAGGTATGTATTCTATCTTGCTATAGTTATTGTTTTGTATGCTAGATTAGGATAATACCTTGGAAGTTATTATTTGCATGTATAATAGAGAAAACATAGATCCAAGGTATTTAGGGTTGCATGTACACTTAGGAGTGTTAGAATGCTCAAAACCCAACAGTGGTATCAGAGCCTAGGCTTGTTTTCTTGTTATACTTGCAATAGAAGCTGAAAAAACGAATCTGGTGCTGTCTGGCCATCAGACTCGGCGAGTCCATCAGGAGACTCGACGAGTCCATGCCTTAAAAGTGATCAATTCGACCCAACTCGCCGAGTTTGTTCATGCACTCGACGAGTTGGACCCCCAGACAGCATATTTTCGAGTTTTTTGGCTAGAAATGGACTAGGAACATTACCCTAAGTTGTTTTTGAACTTATAAACTTGTTTTTGATGTGGTAATGTTCATGCTAATCCATTTTCAAAGATAATTGTCAATAGATTCATGTTTTGTATTAGTTTAAGGTTTAGACTAATTACATGAAAAAGTTTGATTTGAATTATCTTGTTCTTATGAGTTGCTTAGATTAATAGAAATGTTGAGTGAAATAGTTGTTTTCAATCCATTTTAATCTAAGAGTTGAGTATAAAATGTGTTTGTGTAACTTGTCCTCAAGTTACATGAAGAGTCACATTAAAGACTCATAAAACTCATAATAGTTGGCAATGGTTACAAAATGAAGAGTCTTGTGTCATTGAATAACTTTTTATGACTCCATAACTTGTCCTCAAGTTATGGAAGTTCAAGAGTCACTTCATTAAAGAAAAATATGTAACCATAATTAAATCCATAAGTTATAAAATAAAGAAAAAGTTAGTTCTTTTATTAGTTTAAAGTCTTCCATAAGTTGTCCTCAAGTTATGGAACTTGAAGAGTTTTTGGATTAAAACTACTTTAAACACATAAGTTATGGAATTAATTAGTTTTGAATAGTTTCAAAAACTTGCCCTCAAGTTTTGGAATTTGAAATTTTTTTCAAGTATGAATACTTTAATTCCAAGTTAGCCCTTAGAATTTTAAAAAGTTAAAATTCAACCCTTATACTTTATAATATTATAAGTTAATAATATATATATGTATAAGAGCAAAGTCAGTCTTACCGCTAGTACGCCTCATTCACGAAGCCGGTCTATAAGGTGGGTATAAGGTTGTTGCCTATAAAATGGCAACTTAATGGGTGTCCACTCTCACCCACCGCTTGCTTGACTGGTGGAGGGTCGTTAGCCGAACGGGTTTGACAGGACTAGAATTCTCCCTTCATTAAAAGTATTAATGATAATACTAAGTAACTAAACTCTTAATAATACCCAATCTTAGTTACTTAGGAAAAATGTGAATAAGGTGCTAATCCATGAAATTACACTTTACACTTTGTCTAAGTCGTTAGTGGAGCGTGTGTGGTTAACCGGCACACTAACTTGGACTTAACAAGGTAGGTAAAGGGTGACTTAATATTTATCATAGTATCGGTGAAGCGTGTGTGGTTAACCGGCACATCGATTGAGGGGTAATTTATTAAGGGTACCAAGTGATTTGTATGGTTACTTCACACCTTGTTTTGTGATCCTCGGCATCCCAGTCACAAAACCTGAAGGGCACACTCGAGATTGAAACATGCCATTGAACAGTTCAATGAATCTCAAATATCTAGGAGTTTCAAAACCAATTAAAACCTAATAATACATTTCGTTTATCTTGGTGGAAATTGGTGAATCGTCATTCACCTACCTTCAAATATTTTATAGCTTGGATTACGGCATACCTTTTCTAAGTTATAAAATAGTTTTTTGGGTCCTAGCCTTAATATTTCATATTGGGTGTCATATTAAGGACTTAAGATCAACTATCTTGAATATCTCCCAAAAGATGTCTGGTTTAGACACTTACGATCTTCCCAAATCTCTTGAAACAAGGTTTCCTAATGAAGATGATGTCCCATGGATATCATACTTCTTTCTCCTCCTCCAATTATTCTGCCTAACCCACAAGTTCTTGAAAAGTTTAAGGTCACTCAAGCCCTATTGGCAAGGCAAGGTCTAGGTGTGAGCACATCTTGGAGATGTAGTCACATATTGACAAGCCGGGAGAGTTGGGTGTCAAAGTCTTGAGAAAGTTGGTGGTTCAATCACTTTCTAAGTCACATAGTGAGTTCCTTTGGGACACCTATGAAACAGACTATGACAAGACCCTTAATGATCTTATTTATGTGTTAAGATCAACTTCCTTAAAAACTTTATGGACATTGACAATAGTGACACAGGAAATTAGAAAAAACATTCTCTTCCCAATGGAAAGGGATCGGCCATAGTCAACTCGGTTGACCAAATGGTAAAGAGAAAAGCTAAGTCTGTGATAGTCTCGTGTACCATTATCAAAGGGTCCATATGTTTGTATTGCCAAAGAAAGGGGAATTGGTTACGAAGCTGCCAAATTTACCTAAGGATGTTAAAGTCAATGAGTTTGACTCTACTTCAGGTAAAGTCCACTATCTAACTCGGTTAAGTTTCTATTCTGAGATTCTTGATACATGATGTGACTGGGTCACATGGTGATGTTTTAAGAATCAAAGAAAAAGTGAAGAAACTTAAAGAAAGAATATGCTGAATCTGTTGGCGTAGATGGTTTTCTATCGCATAGTTTGAAGATCATATTCTTGAGCTACTTCTTAGGAGTTATGAGATATTGCTTAGGAATAGATAACAACAAGTTTTCATATGGATTGTAAGGATAGTTTTTCCGCAAAGTTTTAAAATAAAAGAAAATTTTTGATTTTATTTATTTTAAAATATCCTTACAATGGCATTTGAGGAAAAATTGTTGCTTATATGATTCCATTAAGAGCAAGAGTGGAAATATGAAATTGATTCTTTCATTTGTGGTAATGTCTAGATTTACCAAATAAGGAAAGATTCTCATCACCCAAGTTTCAATTGGACCGGAACTTGGAATCATGCAAGTTGTATAGCATGATGAATGAGAACTTTCAAGTTTTGGAAAAAATTAAGACTAATTACTCAGTCACATGGATGTGTGAGTCAAGTAAAGGACTAAAGGATCGAGTACACATTCTTGTGCACTGATTAAGTCCACCACAAAAGTTTGATAAGACTATTCGTCATAGTTTACTAAAGCTCAGTAAATATGATTATACTTACAAGCTTAAGTGTAACTCTGAGACATTGGAAAAGGCTCCAATGTATGGCAGAGCGAATAAGAAGAATCAAATTAGGCAGAAGGATAAAAGTTTCTCATATCTGAAAAGATGGGAGAGTACTTTAGTATCAGTTTTGTGATCATCTTAATGATTAAGAAACCATATCAAAATTAGTTCTCTAAGGAAATCTTAGTGCATTCTTATGACTAAGAAGAGGAACTTGAATTGTTGAGTCATACTTCGTTCCAATACAAGTCTTAGAGTCATACTCCAAGATTGTTATTTGAGTGACATGTCTCAAAAGAAGGTTTAAAACACTTGTCAAATGTAAGAGTAAAAGTTTTCTACTCTTGTACATTTGAAATTGGTAAGTTGTGATGTTTTGGATAAAACAAAGACCAACTAAGGCCAATTGTGTGAAGTGTTTGTCTTGATTAGAATCCACACTATCTCTTGGATATTCGACAAGGGAGTCTTATAGGTCAAGAGGACAGTGGGAGTCTTAAAGGTCTTGAAAGTCTCAAGAACTAATCAAGAATAAAACCTAAAGTTCTTCTCTAGCACACAATTTGAGGTTTATAACCTATCGTGTTGACATATCTGTGCCCATTCCAGTTAAAGTTGGCTTTGCATATGAGTTCTTAGAGTTCTCAGTTTGTTGCATAACAACTTGGAAGCAATGGCAGGCCCTTGAGCTGCCAAGTGGCAAGAAATTAAGATTGAGTTCAGTCCATATGAGTTTGGATTTGTTATTATCCTTGTCTTGTGACTATGGTTATGACAATTCACATGGATAAGAACACATACACCATTAAATCTAAGTGTCATAATGTTTCTCTCCGATTCATGAAAATGATGGTGAGGAAACACTTTCACTAAGTAGATTTTATCTAGATAGCAATTGTGATATTTGCATTCTCAAAGTCGTTAGTGGAGCGTGTGTGGTTTACCGGCACACTAACCTGGACTTGTGAGAAGTGGCAAAAGGTCTAACCATTATGATTACGGCATCCCTCTTCATAATTGTTTAGACACACAAGTGTGTTATCTAAGGGAAGGTGTATGATTTTGATAAAGTCTTATCAAAACAATCTAGTATCAGAAATCTGAACTTTGGTAAGAAAGTCAATGAAGTATTGATTTCTAGAAGTCCAGCTGATTTCTGGGTACATGTCAAAGCTAGTGGGAGCATAAGTGTTATGCTAATAATCATCATGTTAGTGGGAGCAATGATAATTATGTTAAGTATTGCAAGCTAGCAATGTTAATTATAGAAAACAAAGGTTTCAATTAGGAAAAGTTGTTTTGCTATAATTAAGGGAGAGGAAATTATACTTCATCTCAAATCTATAAGCTTAGATCGTGAGGTTTTAATCATTTAGTCAAGGATATATATATGAATTTCATGTTGGAATGGCTCAACATAAGGAAATTCTGTATATAGGTCCATTATTTGCGTTCTAAAATTCGATTATGATTACGGCATCCCTTTTCATAATCTGAATTATGAGAACTTGGCAAATTGAAATGGACATATTATAGCAAAAGACTAGTTTAGTCTTTATGTGAGACATCATGAATCGTGTCCCATATGCTTCGGATATAGGACCGATTACATGTGCTATAATCATCCGTTCTAAAATTTTCCAAATGCCTGGGGCATTAAGAAGGGAAAAGGTTTAGAACTGGATATGACTAAAAGGATTAAACAATTGTCGAGGACAATCTAAGGTTTACCAAAGATTGGTTGCTCAAGGACAGTTGGAAGTATAGTGATAATTCTGGAAGGACCATATTGACATAATCTGTAAGGAGGCAACTCTTGGTCAGAAGTGATAGTCAAAATGGAATCTGGAAATGTTTCAAAGTTAGAATTTTTCAATCTGTGTAAGATTAAGGAAACTTAATGCAAGAAGGATGTTTCCAAGGAGCTGATCTCCTTTGGAATACTCTGTAATGATTGTTGTCTTTATGACTTTGTGCATAATCATTACGAGAGGATCAATGCATATAAGTTTTGAATCTAACAGATTTCAGTAAATGGCATGAATTTGGAATTATTGCATTTGCAGTAAGGATTTGGGAGTGTGAAAAGAGAATCGTTGAAGCTATGTTCAATTGAGCTAGTTCACAAAGTAAAGATCATAGACAAACATAGTATGCATACTTGGTGTATGGCATGACTAGTGTTTAAGAAAACATAGTGTACATGCTTGGAGCATGGGACAACTGTTGTTTTAAATTCAAGAATAAAGTTGATAGCTGAAACAATATACAATGAATAATGTGTAATCATATGGTGATAAATAAAAGGTGTTTTATTTATGTTCAAAGGGTTGATACCATATTGGATTCAATTATTATTGTGTTTCATTTTGCATGTTTTGACTTCCCGAATAAACTGGGTTATTCTTCCGGAATGACTAAGTTATTCAAACTATCCACAGTCGGTCATATGTTGGAAGTAGATATGAATTAAGACTGTCATGGGTTGGCTTGTAGAGGTCTAAGGTGTTGGACAAAGGGCTACAACACTCATGAGTGCTCATAAGTTCTGAGTATTGGATTCAACCCGCGCTCATTGGAATCACTTCATGGATTTTATCACGAGTGATCATGAGACGATAATATCTTATATTCTTCAAACCTAGAGATATGAGTTGTTACTATGAGTTGATAGTACATTGATTGCATGAAAATGCATTTGGTAACTCGGTGCTATAAAACGTGCTTTTGTGTATGATTCAACAAGTAGTAGAACAAGCCATATGAGTCGAAGTTTATCCATTCCTTTTACCTTCGGGATAAAAGCGATATCTGTGGGCCCCTCGATGATTTGATGATGACAAATGGAAGTGCTCGGCCGGGCCAGGACTGATTTGATTTGTTCAATTAGTCAGTCGTCATAAATCGGAAATCGGGAAACAACAAATGGACAGAGAGAATGATTATAATCCATGTCTCAGTCCATATGATATCTAGAATGGAGGAATATATGATCCCTTATCTAATGGACAAGTCATTGACAAAGGTCAGAGTTCATCTACAAGGTCAGAGTTCGACAGAAGCTTTTTGAGAGCTACGATTGCCGGTTGGTTCCTAAAGTCATACGCAATAATAGTTTTAGACTTATCCAAGTGGGAGACTGTTGGATTAATGTCTAAGTCCATAACTATAATTGGTAAGACTTGACCCGACCCGGCATGGTCCATTTGGGTTGCATACCATCATGCACTTGGATGAGAGAAATAAGACACTTATGGTTATTAATATATTATAAGTTCTAGTATATTAATAATAAGAATAATGAGATTATTTAATTAGTATTGATCAAGAATTAATCTAGGATTAATTAAGTGATCAAAAGAAGACTAATTAAATATATGGGTTGATTGTGTAAATCATCCATACTTGTATAGTGGGCTAATGCTCCATGGATAATCAAGTTGGGCTAAAACCCATAGGATGGTCCATGGATGCTCCATGGTGTATTTGTACCCATGGATCCAAGGAAATGGAAAGTCATGACAATTAGGGTTTGCCCTAATTGTAACACTATATAAAGATCTTATTCTTGACAAAATTGGTAACTAGAATCACACTAGTATGATTCTAGAGAGGGCTAGCCGATTTTGATAAGTGTAGAATTCTCTCAAGTCATTCCATGTGTTTTGATGATTGTGATTCCATTTGAGGTGTCACACTTGGGGCACTAGGCACTCAAGCTTCATGAAGACTTTCTACATCAAAGAGGTATGTATTCTATCTTGCTATAGTTATTGTTTTGTATGCTAGATTAGGATAATACCTTGGAAGTTCTTATTTGCATGTATAATAGAGAAAACATAGATCCAAGGTATTTAGGGTTGCATGTACACTTAGGAGTGTTAGAATGCTCAAAACCCAACAATTATTGGTGGCCCTGCATGAAGCGGGATGTCACCTGGTATGTGGAGAGGTGCCTGACCTGCAGGAAGGTTAAGGCAGAACACAAGAGACCTCACGACAAGATGCAGCCGTTAGACATTCCGGTGTGGAAATGGGAAGGCATTACCATGGATTTAATCACAAAGCTTCCCAGGACTGCGCATGGAGTGGATTCTATATGGGTTATTGTGGATCGGTTGACGAAGAGCGCTCATTTTATACCGATTCAGGAGAGCATATCAACAGAAAAGTTAGCTGATATTTATGTGAGGGAGGTAGTGGCACGTCATGGAGTGCCTGTTTCGGTGGTGTCAGACCGAGATGTCCGTTTCACTTCCAGATTCTGGAAGCGGTTTCACGACAAGATGGATACTCGTCTCCATTTTAGCACCGCATTCCATCCTCAGACGGACGGACAGAGTGAGAGAACGATTCAGACCCTCGAGGACATGCTGTGGGCATGTGTTCTAGACTTCGGTGGCAGTTGGGATACGTACCTTCCGTTAGCGGAATTTTCGTATAACAACAGTTACCATGCGAGTATCGATCGACCTCCTTTCGAAATGCTCTATGGGAGGAAGTGCAGGACCCCGATTTGTTGGGGTGAGGTCGGTCAGCGGGTCATTGGGAGCACCAAGGTGGTGTTCAAGACGACAGAATTGATCCAACAGGTTCGTGGCAGACTGCAGACTGCTCAGAGTCGGCAGAAGAGTTACGCCGATAGGAGGCGATCAGATCTGGAGTTTCAGGTGGGCGATATGGTTCTCTTGAAGGTTTCGCCCTGGAAGGGTGTTATTAGGTTTCGAAAGAGGGGCAAGCTGGGCCCTAGGTTCATTGGTCCTTTTAGGGTTTTGGCCCGGGTGGGTCGGGTTGCTTATCGGTTGGATCTTCCGTCAGAGCTTAACCAGATCCACAACACTTTCCATGTTTCTCAACTGAGGAAGTGTTTGGTGGACGAGTCAGCAATAGTGCCCATTGAGGATATTCAGGTTGATAGCAGCCTATATTATGTCGAGAAGCCAGTTGCGATCTTGGATCGGAAGGTGAAGACCTTGAGGAACAAAGTGATTCAGTTGGTAAAGGTGCAGTGGCAACACCGTAAGGGTTCTGAGTGGACGTGGGAGTCCGAGGAGGAGATGCGGGGGCATTACCCCAAGTTGTTCTTGGATTTGACAGCAGCAGACTTCGAGGACGAAGTCTGAGACAAGTGGGGGAGGGTTGTAACACCCTAATTCTGGTATGATATTTATATTGTTATTTATTGTTATATTTCTTCAAGTTTTAAGGGGAACTCGACGAGTCAGTAGCTGGACTCGTCGAGTTGGGTCGCGATTTCGAGCATGTTTAAGTTGGCGACTCGACGAGTCCATATTCCGGACTCGGCGAGTCCGCCAGTCTGGATGAAACCCTAATTTCAAGGGTTTGCACCCTATATAAACAACTTTTGCGGCCTCAAGTCAGCCCCCATCACCCCTCAGAGCGTCATTCTCGAAACCCTAGAGCCCTTTTTGCATTTTGTGTGATTTTAGTGTGTTATTTGAAGATTTTGAGAGATAAAGAAAGGTAGATCAAGAGGATAAGAAGGAGATCCTAGATCTTTGAGGAATTTCAGAAGAAAGTAAGGTATATGTTGGCCCTTTTTTGTTTCTATGCTTAAATCTCCTTTGTGAAGCCATTCTTAAACCATTTCTTAGCTTAGTAGTGGCATAGAGGACTCATGGAGTTGATTAACCTTCAGATCTAGCTAGATTTGATTTCCAAGAGCTAAGATCTAGCACCTTTATGGATCCATTTTGCATGAAAGCTCTAGATCTACTATTATAGTGTGCTTTTAACCCTAAAACTTCCATTTAATGTTATTTACACGTAAAGTGGGAAACTTTACGTATAAATCGAGTCCCAGGAACCTAGATCTACTAATGGCATGGATTAGTTTCAAGAAGAATTGAGTGTATAGTATTCGCATGCACACGACTCGGCGAGTCGAGTCGCGAGTCCCTTGTGTTTCCTTTTTCGAGTTATGTCGAGTGGAGCCAGTGAGTGAGAAGTGGACTCGGTGAGTTAGAGGGTTGGACTCATTCGTGGAAGAACTCGACGAGTCAATGCCCTGACTCGGCGAGTCCAAGGCCATCTTCATACTTCAAGAACAGACTCGACGAGTTGTTCATACAACTCGGCGAGTCACAGCTAGAATAGTCATCTGATGAAGGAGAATTCGACGAGTTGTTCATACAACTCGGCGAGTCAGATGCAGATTGTCAGAGTGTTAGTAGCGAAGAGGAACTCGTCGAGTTTGCGCCAAAACTCGACGAGTAGTAGTGAGTGGAATCAAGGAAGTAAGAGTAAGGACTCGACGAGTCAGGTCAACTGAATGTTGACTTTGAAAGTTAGGTTGACTTGGACCAGGGGTAGGAGAGTCATTTTACCCTCAGTATTATTATTATCAATATTTGATTGATGGTGCTCATGGATATTGTAGCCGGGGTGAAATCGGAGGCGCAGCAGACAGATTCCAGAGCAGTCCTTTCAGCAGCTAGGCTACGAGGTGAGTTTCCTTCCAGTAGGAACGGGTCTAAGGCCACAATGCCGGCCCATTTAGTAGTAGTAGTTTCCGGACTTTGGTCCGATGCAGTTGTTAGTTTGTTTGATGCCTTCGTGGCTCTGACAGGATTTATGTGTTGAGTGTTATGGGCTACGGCCTGACGTAGTATGCAGTATATGAGTTTATGATCATTTGTGTTATGCTAATTGATATGTGTTTATGCTATGCTATGCTCAGTTAGTTTCCGGACTTCGGTCCGATGCAGTCAGTTCCAGACTTCGATCCGATGCAGGGGACAAGGTCCCAGTCAGTTCCGGACTTCGGTCCGATGCAGTTAGTTTCGGACTTCGGTCCGATGAAGGGGACAAGGTCCCAGTCAGTTCCGGGCTTCGGTCCAATTCAGTTTCCGGGCTTCGGTCTGATGCAGTGGGCAAGGCCCAGTACGTGTTTATATGCTATTGTATGGTATGTGGTAGTTTGTGGGAGCTCACTAAGCTTCGTGCTTACAGTTTTAGTTTTGGTTTCAGGTACTTCCGCAAGTAAGGGGAAGAGCTCGGGATGATGGCATCGCACACACCACAACTTCAGTCTTTATCCTGGGAGTTTGTTTTGACTCATAATTTGATTTGATACAATTGTTTCACAACATTTTGTTATGAGTTGAGATATTTGACATATGGTTTTTATGATATGACGATCAGTATATGATTTTTATTACTATTTAAACAAAAAAAATTGGGTCGTATTTTGGGATGTTACAGTTCAAGTATCTCATGAACCGTGTGTACAGGCCGATGTTGGATCGGTCTGTGATTGTATTCATTGATTATGTCTTGGTTTATTCCAAGACCCAGGAGCAGCACGAGGAACACTTGAGGGAAGTGCTGGAGAATTTTAGGAGGGAGAGACTTTTCGCAAAGTTCTCCAAGTGTGAGTTCGAGTTGCGCGAGGTGCAGTTTCTAGGGAACCTTGTCAACCAGATCGGTATTCTGTTTGATCCGGCCTAGGTCGAGGTCGTGATGTTGTAGGAGGTTCTGAGGTCTCCATCTGAGATTCAAAGTTTCCTTGGTCTAGCAGGTTATTATCGGAGGTTGTTGAGCATTAGCTCTACCAATTTATCTAAAACCATGTTAGAAAAGGCGCAACCTTACCCATATAGCATATTCAGCCCTCTAGGACCAAGCATTCGATTGCGGCACTCCAGGGCATCGTGCGAGAACTTGGTCGATTCCATTTCTAACCCCCAACAATCCCCCCTTAGAAATTGCTCCCTGAGAGAATCAAACCCTCGCCACTGGCTATGATACCACTTGTTGAGCATCAGCGCTACCGGTTGATCTAAAACCAATTTGTGTTAGAAAGGGTGCAACCTTACCCATACAACACATCCAGCCCTCCAGGACTAGGCATTCGGTTGCAGCACTCCAGGCCGCCGTGCGAGGACTTGGTCCATGCCTTTTGTGAACCCAACTGAGGTTTATCCATGATTTCTCCAAGATAGCTATTCCTTTGATTCGGTTAACAAAGAAGACGGTTACTTTTTTATGGGGGCCTAAGAAGCAGACAACTTTTGAGACCTTGAGACAACGGTTGTGTGAGGCACCGATTTTGACCTTGCCTAAGGGTGTGAGTATTTTGTGGTTTATTGTGATGTGTCAATCACGGGTTTGGGGGCAGTGTTGATGCAGAGGGGTCGCGTGATCGCTTACGCTTCTAGGCAGCTGAAGCCTCATAAAGCGAATTATCCAACACATGATTTGGAGCTGGGGGATGTGGTTTTCGCCCTCAAAATTTGGCGATATTATCTATATGGGGTTCGTTGTACTTTTTACACGGTTCACAAGAGCCTGAGGTATCTGATGGATTAGCCAGATATGAACATGAGGTAGCACCGGTGGTTGGATGTGGTGAAAGATTATGATTGTGAGATCCTTTATCACCCAAGGAAGGCCAATGTGGCAGCTGATGCTCTCAGCCATAAGGCGGCCGCAGCTCTGATCAGGGATATATGTTTGAGGATGACGCTAATTACTCCGCTGTTAGAGCAGATTTGTGAGGCTCAGATCGAGGCTATGAAGGAAGAGCACCGAAAGAGTGAGCGTATTGTGGGTCAGGTGGCTTCCTTCTATTATGATAGTTGTAGGTTGTTGACTCTTAATCCGAGGCTATGGGTTCCGTATTGGGGCGGTGTGCATCAATTTCTGATGGAGAAGGCACACAAGTCTAGGTTCTCCATTCATCCCGGGGACACGAAGATCTATAAAGATCTTCGTCTTGATTATTGGTGGCCCTGCATGAAGCAGAATATGGCATGGTATGTGGAGAGGTGCTTAACTTGCAGGAAAGTCAACGCCGAGCATCAGTGACCTCACGACAAGATGCAATCGTTGGAGATTCCCGTATGGAAATGGGAGGACATTACCATGGATTTCATCATGAACTTACCTCAAATTGGGCGTGGGGTGGATTCCATTTGGTTCATCGTGGATTGGTTGACCAAGAGCGCACATTTCATCCCGATTAGGAGACTATTTAAGCGGAGAATTAGCTGAGGTATATATCAGGGAGGTTGTGGCACGACATGGGTTGTCGGTTTCGGTGGTTTTAGACATAGATTTTCGATTTACATCCAAGTTTTGGAAAAGGTTCCATGACGAGTTGGGTACTCGTCTCTATTTTAGCATAACATTCCATCCGCAGACCGATTGTCAGAGCGAGCAAACAATTCAGACCATAAAGGATATGCTTCGGGCGTGTGTTTTGGACTTCGGTGGGAGTGGAATAGGTATCTTCCGTTAGCAAAATTTTCATATAACAACAGCTATCACACCAGCATCGATCGACCTCTTTTTGAGATGCTCTATGGTAGGAAATGTAGGACCCTGATTTGTTGGGGTAAGGTCGGTCACCAGGTTATGGGGAGTACTAAGGTGGTACTAAAGACCACTGAGTTGATTTAGCTGGTTCGAAGTAGGCACCTGACAGCTCAAAGCCAGCAGAAAAGTTATGCCAACAGATGTCGATCATATCTAGAGTTCAAGGTGGGGGATATGGTTCTCCTCAAGGTGTCACCTTGCAAAGGTGTCATCCGATTCAGGAAGAGGGGCAAGCCGGGCCCCATGTATATTGGTCCTTTCAAGGTTTTGGCCTAGGAGGTCTAGGTTGCATATCTCTTGGATCTTCCAGATGAGCTCAGTCAGATCCAGAGGACACTCCATGTCTCTTAGTTGTGAAAGTGTTTAGTGGAAGATTCCACAAAGGTTCCATTGGAGGATATTCAGGTGTATGATCGCCGGAATTATATTGAAAGACTGGCGGCGATTCTTGACCGAAAGACAAAAACCTTGAGGAACAATGTTGTTGAGTTGGTGAAAGTCCAGTGGCAGCATCGCAAGGGTTCTGGATAGATGTGGGAGCTAGAAGATGAGATGAGGTAGAACTATATGGAGTTATTTGGAATAGCAGACTTCGAGGACGAAGTCTGATTCAAGTGGGGGATAATTGTAACCCTTAAATTTGGTAAGTTTCATATTTAACCTCTTCAACTAAAAAGTTTGCAAAGTTGGTCCTTAAGCTAGTATGCGGAGCATACTAGGTGGTACACTTTGCGTACTAGCCTGATTATGCTCGCGCATTCCGTCCACGTATGTTGGGTGTACATGGAGTACACATGGCATACATGTGGATTATGAAACCCTAATTTCTAGGGTATTGCACCCTATTTAAGCCTTATGATAGCCTCATTTGGTCATGTTTGGACAGCCTCCACCTTCCCTTGTCCAGAAATCGAAACCCTAGTGTGTTCTTGAGAGTTTTGAGCCATAAAGAGTGTTTGTTGGTGCTTTGTGAAGGAGAAGAAGAAGTGGACCACTTGGAGTTATGCTTGGAGCTTGTGGATCCAGATTAGCTCATCATTTGCTAGCCTTTTGAGGTAAAAAGCTCACAACTTGGTAAACTATGATGTTGGATCTCGTTATTTTGCTATTTTATGATTTTTGAGTCCTTGGAGTGATTGATGAGCTTCTTGATTCACTCCAGAAGTGATTGATGGTAGATCTGGGTTTCATTTGGTCCCTTTGTCCTTAAAAATGCAAGCTTTGAGGTGTTTATGGACTCATGCATGTGTAAATAATCTTTGTTAAGCTCTTTTGAGCTCTAGAGCTCCATTAAACCATGCATGCATGTAAAGTTGCCAACTTTACATGATAAGTTGCCTTAAGGAAGTCAGATCTTAGAGTATAGATGTAACGACTCGAAAATCACGACATAATTTTTTTTAAAATTAATAAAATGTTAATAAATATTGTATCTATAAAAGTAGAGTAACCAATATTTAGCAAAACATCCTTTAACCAGAGTAATTCATAGAATGCGGAACCATGTGGTGTGTGCTCTGCAATCATCCCGAGGTCTTCCATTTGAAAATCGGAGTACCTAAAAATAAACTGAAAACTATAAGCATAAAGCTTAGTGAGTTCCCCAAAATACCATACCGCATACAATCACAGATTATCACGTACATACATATGATGGGTTTTGAGCAAAACATACAATCTTATGTGTGCATGCAACCCTAATTGAAGATCTATGTTTTCTCTAACTGAACATACAATAATGAACAACAAAGTGTAAACCCTAGATCTATGGATAATAATAGAAAATCACATAATAGGGTTACAATACATACCTTTAAGATTGTTATTGTAAAAAATCATGAATCCTTGCTTGAAATACCTTTGGTAGCAAGCACCACAAGTGTCGCGCCTCTAATGGTTCACAAACAAACACATGTAACCAAGGAATAGTATATATATATATATATATATATATATATAGAGAGAGAGAGAGAGAGAGAGAGTAATGGAAGAGAAATTTCGGCCCTTAGGCTCTTGGAAGAGTCATAAATGAAATTTAACCCTAAGGAGGGTTTATATTGGTGTTAGGAAGGTATTGGATTAGGCAGGTGTATCTAAGATAACCCTAATCCCTTAACTTCCTCCCTAAGGCATCCAAGGCACCCTTAGAGCCCAAGGAAACCCTAGGAGCATCTAAAATTCGTCCCCCCTACAATAGGAAGGCTCTAAAATTTCCCAATGTTCAACTCTTGAGCATTGTCACCTTTAGTCCATATAGTTTAAGTTAATTTATTAAATCCCAAAATTAATTCCAAATTAATTTTTGATTAAATATTAATTAAATAATATGATTTCTAATTAATATATTATTTCCATAATACATTAATAAATCATTTATTATGATTTCTAATTAATTCATTAACCAAGTAATTAATTAATAAATCATTCTTCTCTCTAAAAGTTATACTATTCAATTTCCTGGTTTGAAGGCAACTGAAAAGGACTGTGCTACTATCAATTCAAGTTTATACCAATTATACTTATGGAATTAAGAAACCTAATCCAATAATCTCCCACTTGGATAAGTCTAATAACTATAACTACCAGTATAACTACCAAATTGATCAGCAAATTGAACCTACCAAAAGCCGCTATCGAACTCTGACCTAGTTAGTAATGTGTCCTTAGATAAGTGATCAAATATTTCTCCGTTCTACAAGATATCATATGAACATGAGATATGGATTATAATTATTCTCTCTGTCCGAGATTTGTTTCCCGATTTCTGATTTATGGCGACTGAAATCAGACTACTAATTGAACACAACAATTCAGTACAGGCTTGGCCAAGTGCTTTAGATATCATGATTAAATCATCGAGGGTGCATAGATATCACTTTTCCCCGTTTAGGGAAAAAGAAATGGATAGACTTCGAGTTCTATGCTTGCACTACTTACTCATCAAATTATGCATAACAATATATTTTATAACATCAAGTTACTGATGCGTTTACGTATTATCAATCTGCAACTGACTCGTAAACAACAACTCATATATCTCCGTTTCACCAATATAAGATATTATCGTCTCAAAATTACTCATGATAAAATCCATGAAGTAATTCTTTGAGAAGGGGTTAATCCAATACTTTAATCCCCGTTTCAAAAGCACTCATGAATACTGTAGCAAACCATTGTTATGCCTAACCCCTTAGACAATCTTCAGTATGATTCATGACAGTCTTAATTCACTACTTACTTCCAAAAGTATGATCGACTTTGGATGTTTGAATAATCCAATTATTCGGAAAGTAAAACATGTGAAATAAAACACAATAATAGCCTAATTAACTATGGTCTCAAAACTATTGAATATAAATAAAACAATTATTACTAGTGAACACTTGAATTAAACATCAGTCATGCCATGTTTAAACATGCATACTATGTCTCTCTATGGTGGTTCGTTTGTGAACAGATCAATTGGACATAATTCCAGTGATGCTCATATCAAAATTCCAAATCCTTATCACAAGTGTAACAATTCCAAATTCTTGTCACCACTATATGTGTTAGAGTCCAACCTTACATGCAATATCCTTTTGTGACGAAGTGGCATCGAAGTCACAGAGACTTAGCCAATGATGTCAAAAAATGCTCCATTGAAACTTTTTTTACTTAAAATAGTTTCATGGTTAGAAGTCTCAAATTCAAGTTACAATTCTTGAACACCTTCCTTGTATTAAAGTTTCTAACTTACATGTAGATTCTAATCATCAACTCCCATTATGGAAACATTTACATATTCCTATGTGGCTATTAATCCTGATAAAAAATTATCCAATCTGAAACATGTCAATATGGCCTGTCCAAATACTATACTTCTAACTGTCTGCAAGCAACCAATCTTTTGGTAAACCTTAGACTATTCTTGACAGTTGTTTAACAACTATAGTCATATCCAGTTCTAGTCCTTTCCCCTCTTAATGCCCTAGGCATTTGGAAAAATCAGAAGAAGTGAATATTATAGTATATGTAGTCAATCCTATATCCGAAACATTTGGGATTCGATACATAATGTCTTCCATAAAGACATGATACTTAATCAGTCTCTTGCTATAATATTTCCATATATCGAATTTCCTATGTTGAATCACTTCAACACAATATTTATATATACCCATGGCCAAGTTCCTTCAAATTCTTTCAATCCAAACTTTTAAATTTGAAATGAAGTATAAGTGTCCTCTCCCCCAAATCTTATTATAGTGAAACAATTCCCGAACATTACAACTTGCAAATTGAAAACCTTGTTTCCTATAAATAGTATTGCAACTTGCAACACTAAACATAACAATTATGCTCCCACAAGCATAACAATTATACTCTTGCTAACATAACATTTATGCTCCCACTAGCTTTGACATGTACCTAGAAATTCAGTTGGACTTCTAGAAATCAATGTTCTTGACTTCCTTACTAAATTTTATATTTTTGATACATGGTACTTCAATACACTTTCATTAGATAGCATATGTGTGTTTAAACCCCTTCAGAACTTATAGATATAAGTCATGAACGTTCAAACTATTTCTTGCCATTTCTTACAATTCGAACTATGAAAAGGGATATCGTAATCATATTGCGAATTTGAGAATGCAATTAACACAACTGCTATCCAAAATGATATTTATCAAATCTTTAAAATCTTCTAGCAAAAGTGTTTCCTCATAATCATTTTCAAGAATTAGAGCGAAACCTTTTACCACTTAGATTTTATCGTGTATGTGTTCTTATCCAAGTGAATTATCAATTCCAACCTACAATCATAATATAAGGTTGAGGAAAAAACCAAAATCAAATTTAGTTTTTCCTTTCATGGTCTGAACTTTACTCATTCTAAATTTCTCGCCTTCTGGTAGCTCAAGGGCCTACCAGCGCTTCCATGTTGTTTAAGCAGCTCACTTCCATTAACCAATGTATTATCTCTGATTAGCGTGCTATGCCTTCTGTAGTCAACCATAGAACCCATAAGCATTACCAACACAACAGGAACAGGAAGGTGCACGGAAACAAGAATGTGTCAACTGAACACGATAGGTTATCAACCTTAGGTCGTGTGCTAGTAATAACTAAAATGTTTATTCTCGATTGATTCCTGAAACATTTCAAGATCAATAAGGCTCCTACTGACTTCTTGACATATACGTTTCTCTCTCAAGGAACAATCCTTAACAAGCTAAAACAAATATTCAAAAGTTAGTGTGGATTCTCGACAAGAAATAACTTCATATAACTGGTCATAGTTTTTCCTTTCCTTTTAACCAAATCATCAAAATCTCTAATTCCAAATGTGTCCAAGTAAGAACACATTAATACTCCACATTTCATGAGGTGTTATAAACCCAATTAGAAGCAAACGAGCTTCAAGATACGATTTGTAGTTACTAGAGTATGACTCTAAAACTTGATTTGATACGAAGTATGACTCATCTCTCGATTAAACCATTTCAATAATATTTGATTCCTCTTCTTTGTCAAACAATTGAACTAATATGTTCTTCGAGGATCAATTGTGACATGGTTCCATAATCATTATGATGATCATAAAACATGATACCAAAGTACTCTCCTTTCTTTTCGGATCGGATAAACCTTTATCTTTCTGCTTAACAAATTCTTCTTATTCGTTCTATTACTCTTTGAAACTTTTCAAAGAATCAAAATTACATTTAATCTTATAAGCATAACCATATTTACTGAACCATTAGTAAATCATGACGATTAGACTTATCGTCCTTCGTGGTGGATCAAAATAGTCCACATCAATGTGTACTACATCTTTTAATCCTTCACTTTGACTCACATAAACATGTGATCAACGAATTAGTCATAATCTTCCATTGATCAATATTCTCATACATCACACAATTCGAATTGTTTGACTCGAGGTTTCTATCCAACTAAAACTTGGTTGATGAGAATTCCTTTTCACTTGGTTGATTATGACATTTCCACAAACGACATATTTAAGAATATAACCACCAATTCTAATAAATGCCATAAAGGAAATACAAAAGAAATAAATTAAAAATTCACTTTTATTGATATGTAGAAAAAGTTGTCCTTGCACTGCAAATATATGAAAACTATATTTCTAGATATTTCCTAAGCAATCTACTAATCTATCATAACTCCTATGCAACAGCTTTCAAAATCTGATCATCGAACCATGCGACCGAAATCTATCTCTCATGATCAGATTCAGCTTACTCTTCTCAAGCTTCCTTATTTCTCTTAGATCCTACAAAAACATCAAATTGTAACAATGACATCATATATTAAGAATCTATGAATAAGAACTTAATAAAGTAGAGCTAGATAGTGGATATACCTAAAGTAGAGCCATACGACTTGACTTTACCATCTCTGAGATCTTTTAGGTATTCTGGGCAGCTTCTTATCCAATGCCCCTTCAATTGGAAATATAAACACATGGACCTTTTTGGATTAGCACATGGAACTATCTTAGAATTAACCTTTCTCTTTACCATATGGTCAAACGGTTTGACCTTTATTTGATCCTTTTCCATTTGGAAGATAAACCTTTTCTAGACTACCAATGTTGCCACTGTCAATGTCCATGGAAATTTTGGAGATAGATCCTTCAAAAAAATTTGCTTGACTTGTGCTCTTAAGCATTTCTGCTTCAGCAGCAATCGACATATATGTTAGATCAATTAGGGTCACGTCATGATCCCTCATATAGTAGTCTTTAGTGAACTGACTATATGATTCAGGAAGTGAAACTAGAACCAAGTCAATGGCCAGTTCCCTTGAGAAAATGACACCCAACATCCTCAATCTGTCAATGTGAGATTTCACTTTCAGAACATGCGCACACACAGACTTTCCATCTTGATGTTTATATGCCAACAGGGCTTGAGTGACTTCGTACTTTTCAACTTGAAGAAGACCTGACTTAGGGAGAGTCACTAGAGGAGGTGGAGGAAGAGTTGGAGAAACATGATTTCCAGTTCCACCATTTCTTGAAGAAGGGAACTTTCTTTCACCTTGATCAACATGTGGAAGATCATCTTCAGAAGGAAAAACATTTCCAGAAGAACGAGGAGAACCTTTGTTTTCTTGACTCGACATCTATAAAGGGAGAAAGAGAATTCAACTTAGTTGATTTTAATCCTTAATTGTTAACCCAAAAAAATTTAAATTAAGTCTAGGATCCATATTTTCGATTCAAATTCTAAAGAGGGATGCCATAATCAAATTCAAATTATTTTAGGTAGGTAAGCATTTACCAATTTCAATCTAATGAAACTCCTAGATCTTTTGAGATTCATTGAACTATTCAATGATAGATTTAATCTCAATTATGCTTTCACTTTGTGAGTGGGATGCGAAGGATCACAAACGAGATGTAAATAACCATGAAAATTAGCTTGGTACTCTTGATGTCATTTATCATCTGAAATTAACATGCCGGTTAACCACACACGCTCCATTAATTCAATGATAATTTATGAGACACCCATTGCCACCAATATTAGTCTCATATTATTTTGTCGGTTAACTACATATGCTCCATTAATGGCCAATAAGGTGCAATGTGCAATTTCATGGGTTAGCATAAAATTCACATTTTTCCTAAAGTAACTAAGAATGGGATTTTAGAAAATGGTTCAGTTACTTTATATCTCATTATACTTATTAATGAGATATAATTTTCCTATCAAACCCGTTTAGCTAACGACCCTCCACCATACAAGAGAGTGGTGGGTAAGAATGGATACCCAGTGACAATCATTTTACATGCCGCTTCCTTCAACTCCCCTTATAGTATGACTTCGTGAATGAGGCATACTAGCGATTTAACTGACTTTTCTTATACGTATAATATATATTAAACTATTAATTTTATATATATATATATATATATATATATATATATATATATATATATATATATATATATATATATATATATATATATATAGTATAAGGTGACTTTTAAACATTTTAAAATTCCAAGGGTTTAATCTTTTAATAAATTAAACCTTTAAGTTAATTAAATTTAAACCTTATCTGAATTTATTAATTAACCTTTAATTAATCATTTAATTAAATTATTAACAAAATCCACAAGAATCTAATTTAGGGTTTACATTTTAAATTTCAAAAATTAAACCTTTTAATTTAAATTTCAAACAACCCCAAAATTAACTTTAATTAATAATCAAATTAATCATGTAGTAACCAATTATGGATATATTAATTATCATTTAAGAAACAATTAATTAAATCATTAATCATATCCATAAGTATAATTATAATCAAATAAAATCAACATTATCCAATTCATAATTATCTCCTAACATTTAGGTCATATTTAATTATCTAACATTGCCAAAGATCAGATTATGACAGATTTAATAAAAGATAATTACCAAATATTAACAAAATAAATCAAGTTAGGCAACAAAATCCAAAATCAGGATCTGACGCACAAACTTGCTGAATTCAAAGACCAACTCGCCGAGTTGCAGTCCAACACTTCGAGTCCGAAGAAACAACTTGATGAGTTCGAAGAATAGAATCACGATTTTGTTTTTCCTCCTTGTTCAAGTTCATATTAGTATCAATTCAATAGAAAAATAAAACCTAGACTTAATACTACTGATGGGTTTTGAGCAAAACATACAATCCTATGTGTACATGCAAACCTAATTGAAGATCTACGTTTTCTCTAATTGAACATACAATAATGAACAACAAAGTGTAAACCATAGATCTATGGATAGTAATAGAAAATCACATAATAGGGTTATAATAAATACTGTGACAACAGTTAAAATTCGAGTCGGTTCTAGATTTGATAAACTTAGTTGTACGTGTAGGCACGACACATATTAGACTTAGTAACTAGATACTAAGTTATAACATACTAGAAACTTGGAAACAATTAGAATCAATGGATAGTATACTTAGACTTCACATTGATATGTGAATTCTACAACTACTTATCTA
This sequence comes from Lactuca serriola, assembly GCF_051521515.1. Taxonomy (NCBI): domain Eukaryota; kingdom Viridiplantae; phylum Streptophyta; class Magnoliopsida; order Asterales; family Asteraceae; genus Lactuca; species Lactuca serriola. Next base: position 170,133,158 of record NC_136408.1, on the reverse strand, counting down.
TAGTGAATATACATATTTTAGGTCACTCTTTGACTCGAACACCTTTTCATGAATCATATACACACATCGTGCACTTGACCTAGTGGTAGAAATTAGGTCCTAGTCTCGTTGGAACTTAAGTCAGAGTTGAAAACTAGGACTAGTATACTTGATTCCTCAATTTCGCTTGAATCTCGGAATCACTACATAGAATGCCAATAAACCGATAAAATAAGTTAAAAACATTATTTATAACTATTAAAAGAGTTATAATACCATAAGATAAATTGAAGTCTCAAAGATTCTATGGATTTTGATATCCAAAGATTTATTAAATCTCAAAACCCTAAAAGCCCTAAAACCTAAATTTTATAAAATTTAACATCAAAGAATTCTATAAAAATAGTTATTAAACTTATAATATTATCTTAAAATAATTAAATTTAGGGAAATATAATCAAGGAAAATAAAATTTAAGTCATTAACATTCACCCATCAAGAATTCTATAAAAATAGTTATGAAACTTATAATATTGTCTTAAAATAATTAAATTCAAGGAAATATAATCAAGGAAAATAAAATTTAAGTCATTAACATTCACCCTTAATTTATAAGTCAAAAATCAAGGTTTCATGAATAAAAAGTAGGTTAGGGTGTATATTTTATAAAAGTTTAATATTTTTATAAAAGAATTGAATTTTTTTATAAAAGTAAAAGAGAAAGAGGGTTTTATACCTCAAAAATTTGGATCCCTCTCTCCCCATATCTCTCTCTCTCTCTCTCACACTCAAAAGGCACACACTACTCATTTTCACTCACTCTTCACTCCACCTCTTCAATTCTCTTTCACTCTCTTCTCTCTCACACTCTAACACCACTATTTTCTCTTCCTCTCTCCATCATCCACGAAAATTTACAGAAAATATAATCTCATAACACTCAAAACCTTCATTATCAGTGTTGTTCTTGAGGTAATCATAAAACTCACATTATCCCTTCATTTTTTCCTTCATAACTTTGTGTTTACTTACACTTTCTCCATCTTCTACTCCATTCTAATGAAAGATCATGAACACATAAACATACACACACACACACACACTCTCGATTTTTATAATGATGGTGGTAGGATTTCATCCAAAAACAACATGTATGTTGTAAATGGTGAAATCCAAGGACCTAAACCTAAGTCAAGATCATCAAAAATGCACTTTTCTACATGTTTTTGTGGAAAATCACCACATGCACTCTAAGTTTTCTTTCAAAAGCGATTTTTGAACATTTAAAACTCATTAATGGTCTTCAAAACAACATGCATGTGATGATCTTCAAGCTTAGATGCTTGATGATCAAAGTTTGTTGTTAAAAGCTTTCAAATATGTTCATAAATGATTTATTCCCAAATAAATATCTAAAACAATTTTTCTGATCAAATCCAATTTTTTTCCAGAATTCCATCAACAAAATGAGATGTTCTACAAATTTTTAGAACATAATACATTTTTCTCGAATTATTACATTTATTGAAATAAAATAGGGCAATAATTCATATAAAATACTTTCGGAGGTCTATTAATCCTAGGTAAACTCGTAGATGACGCGTAAAGTAAATTATGACATCGTGATGAGTTTCATCAATTTTTGCTGCTGTTTGCTACGGTTTTGTATTTTCGTTTTGTTTAATTCAAATAAATAATACAACCAATTTTAAGAATGCGAAATAGCTATATAAGAATTTTCTCAGATCCTACCTAATGTGTAGTACTCAGAAAAATATTTTCAGAATTTTTCATGATGCATTCCTATTTTTCCCTTATTTTTGTATTTATAATGGACTAATAATGGGAAAATTATTTTTACTCATCCAAAATTCAGGAATATTTACCAAATGACCTTATAATATAGTAGAACTCTAAATAAAAATTTGGATGATTTTTCTATTCAGTACGCTATTTTTCTTCTATTTTATAAGATTAAATACACTTAAATCCACAAAATCGGATTACACTATATAAAAATCACCATTGGGATTTTTGCCAGATTATTTACACTGTAAATAAAGTATACAAAAATTTTGGTAATTTACTTTAACTGTTTAATAATTATTCTCCAATTAATGATTATTTAAGAGGATAAAACAAAGAAAAATAGAAAGATTAATTTAAAAATATCTTTTCTATTTTTCATAGCTCCTAAATGTATAATAACAGTGTTACATAAAGTTTGAACAATTTTGGAAACAATTTTCTATTTATTTCAATTTTTATTAAAATAAACGAACAAAAATCATAAAACCTGGTTAAACAGTTTACAAATCCATTTTTATATTTGTCCCGGCTTAAGAATGTTAAATAAAAGTAATAAAAAAATGTTTAGGCAATTTTGGAAACTATTTTATATTTATTTCAATTTTTATTAGAATAAATGCACAAAAATCATAAAATTGAGTTAATCAGTTTAGAAATCCATTTTTATATTTTCCCAGCTTACGTGTGTCTAATGGCAATATCATACAAAGTCAGCGAATTTTAATCGTTTGGATGCTATTTTTCACGAATTTATATTGTTATGAAGACTTAAAATTTTGGAAAAATAGTTAATCATATAAAAATTTCAAAGGAAAATTTATGGAAGACCTCTACTGTGTTTAGAATCAAAATGCATAGTTTGAGAATTTTAGGAAACTGTTTGATAATATTTTGGCTTTTTAAGAGCTTAAAACACATTTAAATGTGTTGAAATACCCTCAATTGATATTACAAAAAATCTGGAAAATTAATATCCAAAATTGTCTTAATCAAATGAGCTATAAAACCTCACCATTTCAGAAAAATGTTTGTAACTTATCAATATTAAATTTTGACACAATATTGGCATAATTCTATTATAGTAGCAAATATACTAGTGTTAGCTTTCTATTAGAGACTCATTAGTGTGTAACATCGTGTAGGAATCGATAGTAGTACAAGTGGATCGTAGTTGAAGGCACCAATGGCATCATCTCAATGCATATTGTGAGTATTCACGAATCCCCTGTTTTTGGTTTTTATGTTTTGGGGTGGAAAACCATGTCCTAAAAACTATTATTTGTTCATTGTATTAAAATTGATTTGTATCAAACTTGATTGCTATTTTATTGCTATATTTCTCTATGTATGTCTATGCAACACGAAACATGAGAACTTATCGTCTTAAGTCCCTTCCCTTACACTTTACTCCAACCATTAACTCTTTGAGCCAATGGTCATTATGGATAGCGCTATTAAGAACTGACAACTCCTCACTCGCCCGATTGCTGGAGTGCATGATACCATATAATCTATCGAACGATAAGGATAGATCTTGATAGGGCATCAGTCATAGGCTTGGTTGGGAACTCATTGTTTGCTCATACACATAAAAACTTGTTATTTATTATGGCAATAAACTTGTTTACTAATTATAGCAATGAAATTTGTTTCTCATTACAACAACGAACTTTGTTTATGCAAACTTAATACTCATTTTTGCAATATATTTTTATTTATGGAAACTTTTATCAAAACTTTGATTTCGATCCATGAAACCAATATTTTTTTTATCTGTGAGTACTCATCAACTATTTTTATATTTGACACTCGTTTTATATGCTTTTTCAGGAATCATTGAGTAAGTGGCACTTAGGTACACTTCACTGTTAGGAGCATTTGCATGTGTTGTATTCCAATTTTCATTGGAATTTCTTTTAAAAGTTGTTCAAAGCCATTGTAAATTTGTAATGATTTTTAATACTATGGTTGGTGTTGTTTTTTTAACTTTTGCTATGAAACCCTTTATACTGCCACGCCTCGTGTTTCCGCTTTAGTGGGGTGTGACAGAAATGGTATCAGAGCCGAAGGTTATAGAGAATACTGGTTTTCATGTGGAGAACCACAACTATATCCAAAAATTTTCTAAACGGTTTTAAAATATAGAACATACTACAGGTATAACTAATTCGAGTACGCATTATTGGACTTTAATTAAGTATTGTCTGGCCAACTATGCTTAATTAAGGAATGTTAATGTGAGGCTGGAAACGGTTATAGTAGAATTATGTTCAAAACAATTTTCAACTTAAACTTTTGAAAAACAAAATTTTCCGTTGTGTGTATGGGCATTGCATATTATAGGCATTCATCTAGATACACTTAGAAACTAAGTGCACTTTTATAACAATGCCTTTATTTAGAAATATTCTTGTCCCTTATCAAGTGCAAGGTTAACCACTTAGGTTATATCACTGGCCACTCTAGGAGCAATGCACATAGTACTAAGAATGGGTATTCCTCGGTAGCTATTGACTTTAGATGTAAGGTTAGTAGCTAGATATACACTAGTAATAATCTTAAGTCGAAACCTATACCAATTATTCCTTAATACATCTTCATCGTCTTTGTACTAGAGTTACAACTAGGAAAAAGCGTTTAGATACCGACACGAATGATAATTGGAGCATCGCGTAAGGAGGTAGATGATTCGCCACTAAGTAATCACTTGGATATCATTGGCGGGCATTCCGGATTCGACTCACAAAGAGACACGGAGGTTTAACCCATATGTGAGATCTTATTTCTACGCTACGATTTAACTCTAGGTTGTTTCCACCTTGAGGTTAAAACTTAGCATATGATATCCCTTTGACCTCTATAAAAGGCCACGAAACTGCATTGACACCATAAAATTTTTTACAAATAATTTTTCTTGTCCTTTATTTTGGGGAAAAGACACAGGTACTCGCCTTAGACTCGTCTTGCACACGCCTTAGTATTTAGGTACGATCAGCTATACTAACATACTTATTCCTTACTTCTTAATCTTCCATCGAAAAATTATTTCACTTCATCGGTTTTATTTATCATCGATAAAATATTTTATAACCACTTCATTCAACTTAGTAGACATTTCCTAACAATGTAAGCCATATTCTCGCTAAAAATCTTTTGACAACTTGCTTTAACTTAACACTTTTCTTCAAAACTCAATTTAACCAATATTGGTTTTAACCTTGCTATTTCAATTTCATTTCAAATCTATTTCAATGGATAGATGTTCTTTTAAGGGCATATAAACCATTTTAAACCTTGCTTACCATTTTGACACGTTTTCGAAAAACTTAGAAACCTTTCTTTTATAAAAGTGTTTCAACTCTATGCTATAAAACTTAAACATATAACATTAAAGTTCATATTATGTGTAAAAGCTTCATCTGATCTTCAAACCACTTTTGTTTTAAGTCTTTTGACTACTTTCTCATTTAGGCATTGTACTTAACTTAAATGTGTTTTCTAGTAACCTAACTTGGTATTTTTCCAACTTTCTAATCCAAATGTGTTTACAAGACATCACTGATGCCTACATTTCAAAACACACCTTATTTGTTTATTTTATTTCAAATTAGTTTTATAATCTGTGTTTATAAAACTTACAACATTACAAAAATTAGTGTTCACTTTTAAACTTCTAGCGACATACTTTTGACAATGCACAATTATTCATCTAAATATGTTAAGTCTTTACCTTATCCGTTTTAACCATTGTTGGACCCCGGTCAAAAATGTCAAAATGTCAGATTTTCAATTACAAGTTTTATTGTTTTTTCTTTTTCACAAATGAAGTTTAACTTAATAGATAACTCGTGAATTTTTAGCAAACCTTAGAAAACAATTTAAAACTTCTACATTTCTATGTAACCATCAACATACATTAAAATATTGAAGTTTGAAATATATCTCAACTTGGTTTTAAATCTACCTATATGTATTGTTCTTAAAATTTTAACAATAACAATCATTGCCGCCGCTACCTTCCTTTTTCTTTCCCTCGAACTTTATTTTTCGCTCTCCTTCTGATTTTAGATCTCACACGCCATAATATTAACATAATACATTGTCTAACTTTGTTTCTGTCTATTTTGCTTCTCCTGGTATCATGTTCGTATACATAAAGACTAGAAGTCTACCCTTTTTTGTTTTTCTTTATAATTAATACACAAGATGAATACCATTATGCTTATAATTTTTCTATATCCGGAAAATATATGTGAAGGATATGTATCCGTATGTTTCTTCTTTTCTTTAAATACATCAAAAGTTTTGAATTTTACGATTATCTATTCTCTAAATGATTGTTTTTGTAGAAACACTAAACTAAAAATGCACTATTTTCAATGATTGATATTTTTATTCATTTCTTAAAAATAGCATTCTACTTTGCAATTTCTAGTGAGTTCCTAAACTCTCAAACTTGTTTTCATAAATATTCCGACTCCTCTTAAAATTGTATTTGTCTTGAGTTAGACAATTAGTCAATTTTACAAAAAGCGTAATATCAATATTTATATAAAAAAATCCCTTAATGACGACTTAAACATTTAACTTTAATTTATCTTTTTATTATTTCACTACTTCGTTTGATCGCCACACATGTATCTTCATTATCTTGGAATTATTATACATTTTGATAATAGTGAGATTACTTATCATTTCTAATCACTCAAATTGTTATCTAGACAAGGTGATTTACTTTATTATAAACTTGCATCGCCTCCATTTGCGACAATGACTCTCTAAATATATATATTCTTCGAATATGATTTTATTATAGTAAGAGTAACCGTGGTAGTAAATATTGCTTCGGAAATCCTCGATCATTTCGTAACTTATTTTATAGACGACACTTAAATAGCCTTTACATTCGAGAGGTACAAAAACTTCGTTGCTTACCCTTAGTGCGTATCTTTAGGAACTTACCCTCGATCACTTCTTTTTCATTTGTGCTACCCCTTCTAATTTCAGATTATATATATTTTCCATATTTAGTAGCCAACCCGGAAGTGAATAAATTGTTCTTAATCCCTTCTTTATTAGATGGCGAATTTACACTTAGTGCTAATTTAGAATGCGACTTAAGGATCAATGTGGATTTAACGCTCAGTGCAGTTGGTGCTTCAGCAAAACTTATACCGCTCTCTTAATTCAGATAATATCTAACTAGATGATCTTTTTCGACTAGGTTGCCATGGTTGGATCATGATTCCATGAACCAAATTTTCCATAATTTTGACGAAAGAACTCGAATTAAGGAAACATTAATTTGATTATAGCTAAAGAGTTGGGCTCTTCTCTTGAGGAATTAACCCAAAATAATCAAAGGGCTTTTCAAGTCACCACCTCTCCAGCTATACAACTGTATTCGGCTAAGTTCTAATAGAATACGTCACGGATTGAATTTTGGGACGAAATTCTTTCAACCGGGGGAGACTGTGACAACCGTCAAAATTCGAGTCGGTTCTAGATTTGATAAACTTATTTGTACGTGTAGGCACGACACATACTAGACTTAATAACTAGAAACTAGTTATAACATACTAGAAACTTGGAAACAATTAGAATCAATGGATAGTATACTTAGATTTCACATTGATATGTGAATTCTACAACTACTTAACTGTAGTGAATATTCGTATTTAGGTCACTCTTTGACTCGAACACCTTTTCATGAATCATATACACACATTATGCACTTGACCTAGTGGTAGAAATTAGGTCCTAGTCTCGTTGGAACTTAAGTGAGAGTTGAAAACTAGGACTAGTATACTTGATTCCTCAATTTCGCTTAAATCTCGGAATCACTACATAGAATGCCAATAAACCGATAAAATAAGTTAAAAACATTATTTGTAACTATTAAAAGAGTTATAATACCATAAGATAAATTGAAGTCTCAAAGATTCTATGGATTTTGATATCCAAAGATTTATTAAATCTCAAAACCCTAAAAGCCCTAAAACCTAAATTTTATAAAATTTAACATCAAAGAATTCTATAAAAATAGTTATGAAACTTATAATATTATCTTAAAATAATTAAATTTAGGGAAATATAATCAAGGAAAATAAAATTTAAGTCATTAAAATTCACCCTTAATTTATAAGTCAAAAATCAAGGTTTCATGAACAAAAAGTAGGTTAGGGTGTATATTTTATAAAAAGTTTAATATTTTTGTAAAAGAATTGAAATTTTTATAAAAGTAAAAGAGAAAGAGGGTTTTATACCTCAAAAATTCGGATCCCTCTCTCCCCATATCTTTCTCTCACACTCAAAAGGCACACACTACTCATTTTCACTCACTCTTCACTCCACCTCTTCATTTCTCTTTCACTCGCCTCTCTCTCACACTCCACACCACTATTTTCTCTTCCTCTCTCCATCAACCACGAAAATTTCCAGAAAATATAATCTCATAACACTCAAAACCTTCATCATTAAGTGTTTGTTCTTGAGGTAATCATAAAGCTTACATTATCCCTTCACTTTTTCCTTCATAATGTAACATCCCAAAATTCAAGACCAAAAATTTCATTTTTAATTAAGTATTTATAAAACCAATAAGTATAGAAGCATCCATAATAACATCCCATGTCAAAACCAAAGTAGAAATATGTTATCATAAAACAATTTCAGAGTGTGATCCCAAAGATCTCATATGCAGAAAACATAGTGTGATGCGCTGCGATCGCCGGCTCCTTTCCTTTGAAAACGAAGTACCTGAAACAAAAGTTGAAAGCCGTAAGCACGAAGCTTAGCGAGTTCCCCAAATACCACATACCATACATATCAACATACTACCTAATATATCTGGGTGTTGGCCTACCCCTTCGGTCTCTTTCAACCGGATACTGTCTAGCATATAAACAGATACTCGCATACTGTCATATATAACCATGAGCTATACATATATCATAATCAATAAAGATGCTATGTGCCAAACATAGTCTTGCCATTAGGCCACGAGCCGCCACGCGGTCTTTCTTGCCAAGCCGGAGGCCACCCCCTCGGTCTCACAGACAAGTGCCAAGAGCCACCTCCTGGTCTTCCATGCAAGCATCACAAAGATGACTAACATACATACTACTCTACTTAGCTAATCAGCATATAGTGTGCCAGGAGCCACCTCCTGGTCTTTCATACATAATAGCATATAGTGCGCCAGGAGCCACCTCCTGGTCTTTCATACATATTGCCTAGGGCTAACCCTCGAGTCTTCCTACCATACATAATAACATACTGTGTGCCAGGAACCGCCTCCTAGTCTTTCATGCATAATGCCTAGGGCTAACCCCCGGGTCTTCCTATCATACATAAACTAAATGGGCCGGCATTGGTGCCTTAGATCCATACAAACAGTGAGGAGACTCACCTGAAGTAGAAATCACCGAATAGCAACTGAAGTGATTTAGATGGTCTGCCCAACTCCTTAAACACCTACAACCCATATCAATAATAATTATTGCTTAATATTACTTAGTATCATACTTATTTGCATTATTAATAAATAACGCCTTGATCGATTTACCATTCCAACTCCCGTTAAATATTCTTGTGTACATTTACTTCATATGACTATTAGCTAATAAATAGTTAAATAATTTATCGATCCAATTTAAATATAATTTAAACCCACGTACTTTCGTTAGAGCTTAATTCAAGTCTCATTCATATACATATTTCGTTTAATCATATACAATTCAATCCATATATTTCAAATTATCATTCCATTAAATTACAAATAAATTTCACAACCATAGGTTATCATCCCATTTAGATTAATTATGTTCTAAAATAAGCCCAATTCGCATAGTCAATTACATGCCACCAGGCTATTAGCTAACTTTGATACTCACCAACCCATTAAAGCCCAACACGAGTTCAATTGGCGTACCTAGCTTCCAGGCGGCGCAAAAGAGCATTCCTTCGATGGTGGTTGAATTCTTCGCTTACCAGGAAACGCAACTCCACAACCAAGTTATGAGTTCTGCAAACCCACACCCCGACAGATATCGGTTTCCCACCTTCTTTCTGGCCATCGGAGACTAGTACCTCGTCTTCTTCCCTACTGCTGCTGCTGGAGGTCCCAAAACAGTCACCGGAAAAGCATTAGGCCGAGAAAAGGAATCAAACTCATCAATTAGTCTCTCTCTAATTGAAGTCACCGGTGAGAGATAAGAAATCACGGCATAAACTGAGCCTTACCTGCCTTTACTGCTCTGGAGAACATACGAGATTCACCGGAGTCCCACAAAATCATCGGAGGATGACGCAGCCATCGGAAATGCCTCCCCACATGGTTCACGGTGTCGAGCAGATTTGGAGATGAAGGAATGATCCCGTTCTCGCTAAACTATCCCCACCTCTTTGTCTCAACTAACGCTCCAGTGAGAGTTCCGACTGGCGAAGAAACCTAACGATGGCAGCTCCTTCCTCACAGTTCTTCGTTCATAACATTCCTTCACAGCCTCGATGTCTCTCACACTCTCTCTCCGCCAGTGAACATACATATCCTTCATTCTCTCTAGGGGTTTATTCCTTATATAACCCGCAGGAAGCAACAAAACAACAAAACTCGGGGTCTCTCTCGAATGGTTGCAGATTAAAGGAAAACGGGAAAAGGTCCCCCCTCCCCTATGCAGCTGTTACAGATCAGGGGACAAAAGATGGGACCAAGTTTATGAAGCTGGCATGCAAGGTCCCTGAGGCTTGGTCATTTGACATAATATACCCTAACTTAATTTTTTTGAACAAAATAAGTTTCCAAAATAGCACATTAACCCCTGGACCTATTATTATTATTATTATTATTATTATTATTATTATTATTATTATTATTATAACCCCTTACATATCTATATAAAGTCTTTTAATTATATAATTATTCATTATTATGCATCGGCTCTATTTAGAAATCGGTAAAAAGAAACGGCGCTACACATAACTTTGTGTTTTCTTGCATTTTCTCCATCTTCTATTCCATTCTAATGAAAGATCATGAACACATAACATACACACACACTCATGGTTTTTATAATGATGGTAGTAGGATTTCATCCAATAACAACATGCATGTTGTAAATGGTGACATCCAAGGACCTAAACCTAAGTCAAGATTATGAAAATGCACTTTTCTACATGTTTTTGTGGAAAATCACCACATGCACTCTAAGTTTTCTTTCAAAAATGATTTTTGAACATTTCAAACTCATTAATGGTCTTCAAAACAACATGCATGTGATGATCTTCAAGCTTAGATGATTGATGATCAAAATTTGTTGTTAAAAGCTTTCAAATATGTTCATAAAGGATTTATTCCCAAATAAATATCTAAAACAACTTTTTTGTTCAAATCCGATTTTTTCTAGAATTCCATCAACAAAATGAGATGTTCTACAAATTTTTAGAAAATAATTCATTTTTCTCGAATTATTATATTTATTGCGATAAATTAGGGAAATAATTCATATAAAATACTTTCTAAGGTCTATTAAGCCTAGGTAAATTCTCGGGTGACCCCTAAAGTAAATTATGACATTGCAGTGAGTTTCATCGCTTTTTGTTACTGTTTGCTATGGTTTTGTATTTTCTTTTTGTTTAATTCAAATAAATAATACAACCAATTTAAAGAACGCGAAATGGCTGTATAAGATTTTTCTCAGATCCTACCTAATGTTTAGTACTCAGAAAAATATTTTCAGAATTTTTCATAATGCATTCCTATTTTTTCCCTATTTTTGTATTTATAATGGACTAATAATGGGAAAATTATTTCTACTCATCCAAAATTCATGAATATTTACAAGAAAACCTTATAATATAGTAGAACTCTAAATAAAAATTTGGATCATTTTTCTATTTAGTATGCTATTTTTCTTCTATTTTATAAGATTACATACACTTAAATCCACAAAATCGGATTACACTATATAAAAATCACCATTGGGATTTTTGCCAGATTATTTACACTGTAAATAAAGTATACAAAAATTTTGGTAATTTACTTTAACTGTTTAATAATTATTCTCCAATTAAGGATTATTTAAGAGGATAAAACAAAGAAAAATAGAAAGATTAATTTAAAAATATCTTTTCTATTTTTCACAGCTCCTAAATATATAATAACAGTGTTACAAAAAGTTTGAACAATTTGGGAAACAGTTTTCTATTTATTTCAATTTTTATTAAAATAAATGAACAAAAATCATAAAACCGGGTTAAATAGTTTATAAATCCATTTTTATATTTGTCCCGGCTTAATAATGTTAAATAAAAGTAATAAAAAAATGTTTAGGCAATTTTGGAAACTATTTTATATTTATTTCAATTTTTATTAGAATAAATGCACAAAAATCATAAAATTGGGTTAAACAGTTTAGAAATCCATTTTTATATTTTTTGCAGCTTAAGTGTGTCTAATGGTAGTATCATAAAAAGTCAGCGAATTTTAATCATTTGGATGCTATTTTTCACGAATTTATGTTGTTATGAAGACTTAAAATTTTGGAAAAATAGTTAATCATATAAAAAATTCAAAGGAAAATTTATGGAAGACCTCTACTGTGTTTAGAATCAAAATGCATAGTTTGAGAATTTTTGGAAACTATCTGATAATATTTTGGCTTTTTAAGAGCTTAAAACACATTTAAATGTGTTGAAATACCCTCAATTGATATTACAAAAAAATCTGGAAAATTAATATCCAAAATTGTCTTAATCAAATGAGCTATAAAACCTCACCATTTCAGAAAAACGTTTGTAACTTATCAACATTAAATTTTGACACAATATTGGCATAATTCTATTATAGTAGCAAATATACTAGTGTTAGCTTTCTATTAGAGACTCATTAGTGTGTAACATCGTGTAGGAATTAATAGTGGTACAAGTGGATCATAGTTGAAGGCACCAATGGCATCATCTCAATGCATATTGTGAGTATTCACGAATCCCATGTTTTCGGTTTTTATGTTTTGGGGTGGAAAACCATGTCCTAAAAACTATTATTTGTTAGTTGTATTAAAATTGATTTGTATCAAACTTGATTGCTATTTTATTGCTATATTTCTCTATGTATGTCTATGCAACACGAAACATGAGAACTTATCGTCTTAAGTCCCTTCCCTTACACTTTACTCCAACCATTAACTCTTTGAGCCAATGGTCATTATGGATAGCGCTATTAAGAACTGACAACTCCTCACTCGCCCGATTGCTGGAGTGCATGATACCATATAATCTATCGAACGATAAGCATAGATCTTGATAGGGCATCAGTCATAGGCTTGGTTGGGAACTCATTGTTTGCTCATACACATACAAACTTGTTATTTATTATGTCAATAAACTTGTTTACTAATTATAGCAATGAAATTTGTTTCTCATTACAACAACGAACTTTGTTTATGCAAACTTAATACTCATTTTTGCAATATATTTTTATTTATGGAAACTTTTATCAAAACTTTGATTTCGATCCATGAAACCAATATATTTTTTTTATCTGTGAGTACTTACCAACTATTTTTTTATTTGACGCTCGTTTTACATGCTTTTTCAGGAATCATCGAGTAAGTGGCACTTAGGTACACTTCACTGTTAGGAGCATTTGCATGTGTTGTATTCCAATTTTCATTGGAATTTCTTTTAAAAGTTGTTCAAACCCATTGTAAATTTGTAATGATTTTTAATACTATGATTGGTGTTGTTTTTTTAACTTTTGCTATGAAACCCTTTATACTGCCACGCCTCGTGTTTTCGCTTTAGCGGGGTGTGACAGAAATGTTATCAGAGCCGAAGGTTATAGAGAATACTAGTTTTCATGTGGAGAACCACAACTATATCCAAAAATTTTCTAAACGGTTTTAAAATATAGAACATACTACATGTATAACTAATTCGAGTACGCATTATTGGACTTTAATTAAGTATTGTCTGGCCAACTATGCTTAATTAAGGAAAGTTAATGTGAGGCTGGAAACGGTTATAGTAGAATTATGTTCAAAACAATTTTCAACTTAAACTTTTGAAAAACAAAATTTTTCGTTGTGTGTACGTTTATTGCATATTATAGGCATTCATGTAGATACACTTAGAAACTAAGTGCACTTTTATAACAATGCCTTTATTTAGAAATACTCTTGTCCCTTATCAAGTGCTAGGTTAACCACTTAGGTTATATCACTAGCCACTCTAGGAGCAATGCACATAGTACTAAGAATGGGTATTCCTCGGTAGCTATTGACTTTAGATGTAAGGTTAGTAGCTAGATATACACTAGTAATAATCTTAAGTCGAAACCTATACCAATTATTCATTAATACCTCTTCATCGTCTTTGTACTAGAGTTACAACTAGGAAAAAGCATTTCGATAACGACACGAATGATAATTGGAGCATCGCGTAAGGAGGTAGATGAGTCGCCACTAAGTAGCCACTTGGATATCATTGGCATGCATTCCGGATTCGACTCACAAAGAGACACAGAGGTTTAACCCATATGTGAGATCTTATTTCTATGCTACGATTTAGCTCTAGGTTGTTTCCACCTTGAGGTTAAAACTGTTGGATTAATTTCTAAGTCCATAACTATAATTGGTAAGACTTGACCCGACTCGGCATGGTCCATTTGGGTTGCATGGCATCATGCATTTGGATAGACTATAATGAGAGAAATAAGACACTTATGGTTATTAATATATTATAAGTTCTAGCATATTAATGATAAGAATAATGAGATTATTTAATTAGTATTGATCAAGAATTAATCTAGGATTAATTAAGTGATCAAAAGAAGACTAATTAAATATATGGGTTGATTGTGTAAATCATCCATACTTGTATAGTGGGCTAATGCTCCATGGATAATCAAGTTGGGCTAAAACCCATAGGATGGTCCATGGATGCTCCATGGTGTATTTGAACCCATGGATCCAAGGAAATGGAAAGCCATGACAATTAAGGGTTTACCCTAATTGTATCACTATATAAAGATCACATTCTTGGGAAAAATCGGCCACTAGAGAGAGTAAGAAAGGGCTAGCCGATTTTCATGAAGTGTAGAATTCTCTCAAGTCATTCCATTTGTATTTGGTGTTGTGTGAACCATTTGAGGTGTCACACTTGGGGCACTAGGCACTCAAGCTTCATGAAGACTTTCTACATCAAAGAGGTATGTATTCTATCTTGTTACATTCATTGTTTTGTATGCTAGATTAGGATAATACCTTGGAAGTTCTTATTTGCATGTATAATAGAGAAAACATAGATCCAAGGTATTTAGGGTTGCATGTACACTTAGGAGTGTTAGAATGCTCAAAATCCAATAGTGGTATCAGAGCGTAGGCTTGTTTTCTATTATACTTGATGCAAATTGCTGAAAAATGTTGAAAAACTCGATTTTCTGGCTTTCTGGGCACTGGACTCGCCGAGTCCACTGATGAACTTGCCGAGTCCATGAGTAAAATCATCCTACTCGCCGAGTAGGTTCATGCACTCACCGAGTAGGAGCCCCAGACAGCATATTTTCGAGGTTTTTGGCTAGAAATAGACTAGGAACATTACCCTAAGCTGTTTTTGAACTTATAAACTTGTTTTTTGATGTGGTAATGTTCATGCTAATCCAATTTCAAAGATAATTGTCAATAGATTCATGTTTTAAATTAGTTTTGTGATTAGGCTAATTACATGAAAAAGTTTGATTTGAATTATCTTGTTCTTATGAGTTGCTTAGATTAATAGAAAAGTTAATTGATTATGTGTTTTCAATCCAAATTAATCTAAGAGTTGATTCTAAAATGTGTTTTTGTAACTTGTCCTCAAGTTATATGAAAAGTCACATTTAAGTTTCATAAAACTCATAAAAGTTGGCAATGGTTACAAAAGATGAAGAGTCTTGTCCTTAAGTTATGGAGGTTCAAGAGTCACTTCATTAAGTAATAAAATATGTAACCATAATTAAATCCATAAGTTATAAAATAAAGAAAAGTTAATTCTTTTATTAGTTTAAAGTCTTCCATAACTTGTCCTCAAGTTATGGAACTTGAAGAGTTTTTGGATTAAAACTACTTTAAACACATAAGTTATGGAATTAATTAGTTTTGAATAGTTTCAAAACTTGCCCTCAAGTTTTGGAATTTGAAAAGTTTTCACTTATGAATACTTTAATTCCAAGTGAGCCCTTAGTACGCCTCATTCACGAAGTCGGTCTATAAGGTGGGTATAAGGTTGTTGCCTATAAAATGGCAACTTAATGGGTGTCCACTCTCACCCACCGCTTGCTTGACTGGTGGAGGGTCGTTAGCCGAACGGGTTTGACAGGACTATAATTCTCCCTTCATTAAAAGTATTAATGATAAATACTAAGTAACTAAACTCTTAATAATTCCCAATCTTAGTTACTTAGGAAAAATGTGAATAGGGTGTTAATCCATGAAATTACACTTTACACTTTGTCTAAGTCGTTAGTGGAGCGTGTGTGGTTAACCGGCACACTAACTTGGACTTAACAAGGTAGGTAAAGGGTGACTTAATATTTATCATAGTATCGATGGAGCGTGTGTGGTTAACCGGCACATCGATTGAGGGGTAAACACTTAAGGGTACCAAGTAATTTGCATGGTTACTTCACACCTTGTTTTGTGATCCTCGGCATCCCAGTCACAAAACCTGAAGGGCACACTCGAGATTGAAACATGCCATTGAACAGTTCAATGAATCTCAAAGATCTAGGAGTTTCAAAACCAATTAAAACCTAATTATACATTTCGTTTATCTTGGTGGAAATTGGTGAATCGTCATTCACCTACCTTCAAATATTTTATAGCTTGGATTACGGCATCCCTCTTCTAAGTTATAAAATAGTTTGTTGGGTCCTAGCCTTAATATTTCATATTGGGTGTCATATTAAGGACTTTAGATCAACTATCTTGAATATCTCCCATAACATGTCAGGTTTAGACATTTATGATCTTCCCAAATCTCTTGAAACAAGCTTTCCTAAATGAAGATGATGTCCTTTGGAAATCATACTTCTTCCACCTCCTCCAATTATTCTCCCAAACCCACAAGTTCTTGAAAAAGTTTAAGGTCACTCAAGCCCTATTGGCAAGGCAAGGTCTAGGTGTGGTCACATCCTGGAGATGTAGTCACATATTGACAAGCCGGGAGAGTTGGGTGTCAAAGTCTTGAGAAAGTTGGTGGTTCAACTACTTTCTAAGTCACATAGTGAGTTCTTTTGGAACACCTATGAAACAGACTATGACAAGACCCTTAATGATCTTATCTATTTGCTAAGATCAACTTCCTACATTGACAATGATGACATTGGATATCCAGTAAAGCTCTCTCTTCCCAGTGGAAAGGGATCAGCCATAGTCAACTCGGTTGACCAAATGGTAAAAAGAAAATCTGAGTCTGTGATAGTCCCGTGTACCATTATCAAAGGGTCCATATGTTTATATTGCCAAAGAAAGGGGCATTGGTTGCGAAGCTACCAGATTTACCTAAGGATGTTAAAGTCAATAAGTTTGACTCTACTTCAGGTAAAGTCCACTATCTAACTCTGTTAAGTTTCTATTCTGAGATTCTTGATACATGATGTGACTGGGTCACATGGTGATGTTTTAAGAATCAAAGAAAAGTGAAGAAACTTAAAGAAAGAATATGCTGAATCTGATCGCATAGATGGATTTCTATCGCATAGTTTGAAGATCAGATTCTTGATCTACTTCTCAGGAGTTATGAGATATTGCTTAGGAATAGATAACAACAAGTTTTCATATGGATTGTAAGGATAAGTTTTTCCGCAAAGTTTTAAAATAAAAGAAAATTTTTTGATTTTATTTATTTTAAAATATCCTTACAATGGCATTTGAGGAAAAATTGTTGCTTATATGATTCCATTAATAACAAGAGTGGAAATATGAAATTGATTCTTTCATTTGTGGTAATGTCTAAATTTACCAAATAAGGAAAGATTCTCACCACCCAAGTTTCATTTGGACCGGGACTTGGAATCATGTAAGGGGTATAGCATGATGAATGAGAACTTTCAAGTATTGGAAAATTAAGACTAATTACTTGTTCACATGGATGTGTGAGTCAAGTGAACGACTAAGGGATCGAGTACACATTCTTGTGCACTGGTCAAGTCCACCACAAAAGATTGATAAAACTATTCGTCATAGTTTACTAAAGCTCAGTAAATATGATTATACTTACAAGCTTAAGTGTAATTCTAAGACATTGGAAAAAGGTTCCAATGTATGACAGAGCGAATAAGAAGAATCAAATTAGGCAGAAGGATAAAAGTTTCTCAAATCTGAAAAGATGGGAGAGTACTTTAGTATCAGTTTTTGTGATCATCTTAATGATTAAGAAAACATAGCACAATTAGTTCTCTAAGGAAATCTTAGTGCATTCTTATGACTAAGAAGAGGAACTTGAATTGTTGAAATGGTTAAATCAAGAAGATGAGTCATACTTCATTCCAAAACAATTTTTAGAGTCATACTTTAAGATTGTAACTTGAGTGACATGTCTTAAAGAAGGTTTAAGAAACTTTTCAAATGTAAGAGTAAAAGTTTTCTACTCTTGTACATTTGAAATTGGTAAGTTGTGATGTTTTGGATAAAACAAAGACCAACTTAGGCTAATTGTGTGAAGTGTTTGTCTTGATTAGAATCCACACTATCTCTTGGATATTTGACAAGGGAGTCTTATAGGTCAAGAGGACAGTGGGAGTCTTAAAGGTCTTGAAAGTCTCAAGAACTAATCAAGAATAGAACCTGAAGTTCTTCACTAGCACACGACTTGAGGATTATAACCTATTGTGTTGACATATTCTGTGCCCATTCCAGTTAAATTTGGCTTTGCATATGAGTTCTTAGAGTTCTCAATTTGTTGCACAACAACTTGGAAGCAATGACATGCCCTTGAGCTGCCAGGTGGCAAGAAATTAAGATTGAGTTCAGTCCATATGAGTTTGGATTTGTCATTATCCTTTTCTTGTGACTATGATTTTGACAATTCACATGGATAAGAACACATACACCATTAAATCTAAGTGTCATAAGATTTCTCTCTGATTCATGAAAATGATGGTGAGGAAACACTTTCACTAAGTAGATTTTAGCTAGATAGCAATTGTGATATTTGCATTCTCAAAGTCGTTAGTGGAGCGTGTGTGGTTTACCGGCACACTAACCTGGACTTGTGAGAAGTGGCAAAAAGGTCTAACTATTATGATTACGGCATCCCTCTTCATAATTGTGTAGACACACAAGTGTGCTATCTAAGGGAAGGTGTATGATTTTGATAAAGTTTTATCAAAACAATCTAGTATCAGAAATCTGAACTTTGGTAAGAAAGTCAGCTGATTTCTGAGTATATGTCAAAGCTAGTGGGAGCATAAGTGTTATGCTAATAATCATCATGTTAGTGGGAGCATGATAATTATGATAACTATTGTAAGTTAGCAATGTTAATTATAGAAAACAAAAGGTTTCAATTGGGAAAGAGTTGTTTTGCTATAATTAAGGGAGAGGAAATTATACTTCATCTCAAATCTATAAGCTTAGATCGTGAGGTTTTAATCATTTAGTCAAGGATATATATATGAATTTCATGTTGGAATGGCTCAACATAAGGAAATTCTGTATATGGGTCCATTATTTGCGTTCTAAAATTCGATTATGATTACGGCATCCCTTTTCATAATCTGAATTATGAGAACTTGGCAAATTGAAATGGAAATAGTATAGAAAAAGACTAGTTTAGTCTTTATGTGAGACATCATGAATCGTGTCCCATATGCTTCGGATATAGGATTGATTACATGTGCTATATTCATCCTTTCTAAAATTTTCCAAATGCCTGGGGCATTAAGAAGGGAAAAGGTTTAGAACTGGATGTGACTAAAAGGATTAAACAATTGTCGAGGACAATCTAAGGTTTACCAAAGATTGGTTGCTCAAGGACAGTTGGAAGTATAGTGATAATTCTGGAAGGACCATATTGACATAATCTGGAAGGAGGCAACTCTTGTTCAGAAGTGATAGTCAAAATGGAATCTAGAAATGTTTCAAAGTTAGAAAATTTTCAATCTGTGTAAGATTAAGGAAACTTAATGCAAGAAGGATGTTTCCAAAGGAGTTGATCTCCTTTGGAATGCTCTGTAATGTTTGTTGTCAAATCTTTATGACTTTGTGCATAATCATTACAAGCGGATCTGATGAGATTAAAAGTTAATCTTGAAGATCGATTAGATCTTAAACAGGTAAATAAAGATCAAACAGCAAGAACACGAAAATAATAAACAACTCAAGAATGAATCAAACGTGTCGAATGATTATAAAATAACCCTCAGAAGAGCTCGATCAAGAACATCAACTGTAGAGGGTTAGAAGGTTTACAAGAACGAAAAAGAAATCTATAAAGCTATTGGAATTCTGTAAATCGTATTCTAGATCGTTTACCTAATATGCATGCAAGCATATTGTTTATATAGGAAACAAAACAGGTTCACGGTTGGACAGGCCCAAACCGGAATACAAAACTTTGGACTAATAGCCGAGCCTAATGACGCAACACTTAAGTGACATTTCAACCCAACAATCTCCCCCTTTGCGTCAATTGGAGCGAGATCTTCACTTGTTACTTGGGCCAGCAGCTGCAGTAGGTACCTTCTTCTTCACAGTCTGAAACAGACGAGAGACAAGAGCAAGTATCGTCTGTCTGAATCTGATGTACCACTGGATCATATCGTTGAAATATTTGACATCGTCTACTGCATTCTCTTTACACCGATGGATGATTAACATCACATGCTCAAGACAAGCAGTGGTATAAAGATGTTTATCTGCTAAAGCAAAGAGGCATTTCTGTCCTTCTGCTCTAGTGAACATGACTGTATTACGCTTCGGGTCGATCTTGCCCATATTCATTTGATTGAGATCACTGGCCGATCCCACAGGAGCTATCTTTGGTTTCTTCTTGAAGACTGTGGCTACCTCCTGATCCATTAGGGCGACCTCCATGATGTAACAAACAATCATCCTCTTGAGATGGTCTATAATTGGACCATATTCAGCTTCATTCGTTAAAAGGATGTTGTGCAAAACGATCCAATCATGAGGGTTTAGGTTCGGTAGATCTGCCAATGAAATAAGATGTTCGGTTCTAGCAGACCCTCTTATCACCCTGAACCGAACGTTGATGAATCTCCCTTCGGTATAAGGCTTTAAAACTCGAACATTTACGATCTTCTGAGCGCTCCATGTTTGGTATTGTGGTTGAGCGACCTTCAGATAGAACTCGATAAGCTCCCTATCGACCTCAGAATTAGGATGAGGGACTTCAAAAATGTTGGAGAAGGCGTGGAAGATAAACGCCTTTCGAGTCAATGGCATATCAAACTGCGAATCGACAGAATTATTGCAGTCGAAGGAGATCACCGGTTCGAGCCATAGGATGCTAGGAGTATCTATGGCCTCCTTAATCATTCTCTCTCGAGTCCAAGCAGGGAAAAGAGTTTTCCTGCTCTCGAGGAGATCGTGGGCTTCTTTCTTCTTTCGTTCGGCTTCTTCAGCTTCGCGCGCCACACGATTGATATCATCTTCAACATTGCGACTGTTTTTGCGTTTAAGCAAGTCAGCAATGGTTTCTTTATCTTCTTCTTCTTCTTCCTCAGCTATCTTCTTTCCTTTATCCTTCACACCCGAACCAGAGGCTTGACCTGCAGGAGGAGGTTCGGTTGTGTGAGCAGCTGTTGAGGAAGGAGGTGGTTTCGATCCGGACTTCACTTCTCCCCCTTGTTTCGGATTGGACACGAAACTAGGTAAGCCTTCAATTTTGCTGAGAAGGTCCATGGCAGGAGCAAGTTTTTTCAGCAAGGGTTCGCCTCACCGAATGATTGAGAATCGGATCGTGTGCATTCAGGATGTTGGATAGGGCAACGTGTACATCCGAAACACATGTTTTGATAACCTCCCGTTCGGATCGAAGAGCATCATTCTGTTGCTGAGAGTTTGAAAGCTGAGTGCTCTTGACCTTGAGGGCGGTGGTGGTACTTGCCAGAACGTCCATTAACTTATTTTCGGCAACAAGATCCTCTTGAAGTTTAGCAAGACGCTCGTCAATGGAGGCACGAAGGGCCGAGTTGTCGTCTCTTATGGATTGGCGAAGTGTAGCGAACGACTGTAACTCCGTTGAGACGAACGTGGCCAATTGTTGAAGGATTGGTTCCAACGTTGTCTTTATGGCGTCAGCATGCTCCTGGAAGGACTTCAACAGGGAAGAGGCGTCTGAGAATAGTTTATCGACTTTTGCGGTCGCAGCCTCACAAGCTTTTGTGGAGGCGTCAATGGCGGCTGTGGCTGAAGCAACAGAATCATGCTGAGCCCTGGAGAAGGCGTCAACAATCTTCTGAAGAGCGGCTTCAGAGAGAGAGAGGACTGAGTGTTAGAGGATGACGCAAGAAGTAAGTCAACCTTCTCGTTTAGCTCCTTTAGATGCTTCTTTGTTACTGGAGCATCGTCCTCATCGTCGCTTTGAACCTCCTAGGAAAGGTTCTTCTCCCTCAGACATGTGACCGGGAGATGGTGGGGGTGGGGAAGCTGGGGGTGTTGTGGGATGTGTGTTGGTAGGTTCGGTTACAGGTGGTGGTTCGGTTGCATCGGTACGAACCCCCGTATCAGATACGTTGGTTGTAACCTTTGCAGTTGTTGTAGTTGTATCTGTGAAAATGGGTGGTGGTATAGGGATAGAGGTTTTAGGAATGGTGGTAGTGGGGTTTATGGTGGGAATGGAAGTTGGGATTGTTTGAGTAGGTGAGGGAATTGGTGAGACATGGATTTCCATTTGAGGAGTAGGGGATCTTGGTGGGGTGTTGCCTCTGGAAAGGGTTTCGCCTCTTGGAAAGCCGTCCGAACCCGAACTCTCGCCTTTTGAGTCACTCGAAGAGGAAGCGATTAGAAGCTTTCGCTTCGGTTGAGTTTTCCGTCTCTTCGGCTGCGGGGACCGTGCAACTTTTTTTTTGTTTCCTCTTCCTGGGAGAAGGACCTTTAGGAGCTTTGGTCACTTGCTTCCCTTTGTCCGCCTTTTTGCCCCTTTGAACAGGCTTGTCAGCATCATGGATTGACTTGAGCATTTCCTGTGTAAGTACCCTAGGACCAGACGCCTTGAATTCTTTAATGGTCCGGATGATCCTGCTGTCAGATGGAACATCGCCATACATTGTCTCCGGAATAGAGCCAATGAAAGAAAATTTTGATGCATCAGAAACGATGATCTTCGTGGTATGAAAAGTACCAATCGAAGACATCGATGCACCAGCAGCAGTGGGAATATCGAATTTGTGCATCGCCCATTGTGTGATGATTGTCCAGAACCGGGCATACGACACCTCAGAGTGTCGTGAAGAGGAAGAAAGGCTCTGGATGAGTTGCTGCCAGAGAACCAACCCATAGTCAAGATTTACGCCGTTGTAGACGCCGTACATAATCGACAAGAACAGTCGACTTGAACCATCGGATCCTGAGCTCCGTTCAGATAAGCCCTTGAAGAGGACTGTAAACATGTCGTTCCATTGTGGCGGCAAGCAGGATTTCTTGAACTTCACGACGGAGGTGAGGACCTCCGTGTACCCCATATTATAAAACATGTTGTAAAGCATCCCAACCGGAATTGTCTCCGGATTAATTCTTGAAGGGTCAGCAGTTAACCCTAGCAGTGTACCAAATCGTTGTCGAGAAATGGAGGTCTTGTGATCAACAACCTCGAAGAACACCCTTTCGACGGCTTTGTCATAATGTGCAGTCGAATACACCTGCGATAGAATCTCCATGGGCACAGACTCAACTCTGGAAAGTGCTGGAGCGATCTGGGAGTAGTTCAGGCACTCGATGATCGGAGTCATATAGGAATCGTACGACAGAGGTGTGAGGTCGATCACCAAGCATTGTTGTGGGCGTATGGGAAGAATGTGGGAGGTGGCATGGATTGACGATGAATCTGCCATTGTTGAAGTTGGGAAGAAGATGATGAACAGTAAAGCTTTAGGGAATTTTTGCTCTCTTGGAAATTCGGATGCAGTAAAGAGGTAAATGGGAGTGTAGACTGCCCTTTATAGTTGGTAAAAGGAGTGAGAACAATCGGTTCAAATCTTCTATGGAAATACGAAAAGGTTTTCCGGAATGACAGATGCGTGACAGTTTAAGGCATGCTATGATCACGTAGGAGAGAGAGTGTTCAATTCCTAGTAAGACGCCGCCCAACAAGCGCCGTTACAGAACAAATTGTTGCAAATCCACACGCGCCTTGAAGTGCCAGAGAGGAACCCCTTGAAATTCGCACACGCGTCCATTATGTTAGTAAAAGAATGGGCGTTTCAAATTCGCACGCGTCCCTTTTTAACCGTCGTTTGAAATTTAATCCTTTGATATCCCGCCTGAGTCAGCAACCCTTAATCTTATCTTTTAAACGACATCTTTTGTATAATACTCCCACGTGGATTATTTTTGACCACATCTTTATTATTAACCACCGATGCATGGAAAAAGCCTGTCAGAATTAGTACCAGAATTTTGGAAAATCAAAGATTTTCGTGCCAAGAGTGTAAAAGAAAAGAAATAAAGCAAATCTTTCTGGAAATAAGTGTGATTTCAATAAAGATATAAAACAAATGATCCCGTGCACGAATCTCTTCCTTCAAAGTCAAGAGAGACCTTAAAGTGTTTGGATGGTTTCCTGTTGAATTACGATCAAACACTTATTAAGAAGTGATGAAAGGCATCTTTGAATTAGGCTTATTAAGGTGGCTTTTGCTTTGAGTCAACGATTCTAATCTTGAAATAAGATAGAAAGTGAACAAAGTACTTGTGAGACCGGTGTAGTCTATTGAACAAGTAGGTAGGAAATGTTTGTAAAGTAGCTTGGAAAATGTAAAATCTCAACAAAAATAAAATTGGATCCCAAGGGAAGAAATGTTATGGTGTTTAACAATTTCATAGGAACCACACAAAAATAAAATTCGAGATTTCAGTAAGATACATCCGTCAATTCTTTGGTGAAAACTTGAGCAAAATAATTGTTCACCGTCAATTCAGATTTGGTATTGAATTTTGGGTTTCACTCAGCTCGTAGTGGCACGAAACTAAGATCATAAACACAGTTTTTGTGTAACCATAAACCTCAGTGGTAATTTCTGAGAGTCTCAAGGGTTACGTTGATGAAACGAATGTAATGGAGAAATGTGATGGAGATGGTGTGAGAAAGCGAAGTACCTCTGCTGTGAAAAGTAGGACTAAGCAGAAAACTCTTATCTCATGTGAGAAGAGAATTAGGTAGCTCACGATTAGAATAAGTGTGGTAGCCTGATTGGGAAGACAAGGTTTGTGTATACCAAGTCATTAAGGCTATTATTCAGAATCTGATGAGGCTTTAGACACATACAGCAGCATGCTTCTAGGGACACTTAACTAATCCAACAATTTTATCCCATAAACGAACGAACACTCAAATAAAATGAAAGACAAGAAGCAATAATAAAAAAAATATTTTTGGTGTTTTTGATATATATATAAAAAAAAATTAAGAAAGTAAAAAAAATTTAAGCAAGAAAAAAAAACTTAGTAAAAAAACTTTTGAAAAATTTGGTAACCGAACCCGAACGTTCGGTTGGTTTCGGTTGAGAAAAATTTGAAAAACCGAACCCGAGCGTTCGGTTGGTTTCGGTTTAAGAAAATTTTGAAAAACCGAACCCGAACGTTCGGTTGGTTTCGGTTTCAGAAAATTTTGAAAAAACGAACCCGAGCGTTCGGTTGGTTTCGGTTTCAGAAAATTTTGAAAAACCGAACCCGAGCGTTCGGTTGGTTTCGGTTTAAGAAAATTTTGGAAAACCGAACCCGAGCGTTCGGTTGGTTTCGGTTTTGGAAAATTTTGAAAAACCGAACTCGAACCTTCGGTAGGTTTCGGTTTTGGAAAATTTTGAAAAACCGAACCCGAACCTTCAGTAGGTTTCGGTTTTGGAAAATTTTAGAAAACCAAGGAATAGAGGCATGCAATCAGAAAATACTTTTGACAATAAGATAAACAACTTTGTACAAGAAAATTTACAACCAAGAAATCTACCTTTGTAGTGATGAGCGAGTCAGATGATTTAACCGAACCTGAACGTTCGGTCAATTTCGCTTCTTACGTTTGAGGTTGAGAGGTAGTCTGAGGCACTGACTCTGATTCCATCGTACCTAGCCCTTGTAAAATTCTGTTGAATGATGCTTCAGGAAGAGCTTTGGTAAAGATGTCAGCCAGTTGATCAGTGGTTCGAACAAAATGTACTTCAACGTTTCCATCTTCCACATGATCTTTGATGAAGTGATACCTTAGTGCTATGTGTTTGGTTTTAGAGTGTTGCACTGGGTTATGAAAGAGCCTAATTGCACTTTCAGAGTCACAATATAGTGGGATCTTCTTCATATTGAGTCCATAGTCTCGAAGTTGACTCTGGATCCAAATCACTTGGGAGGCGTAGGATGCAGCGGCTATGTATTCAGCTTCGGCAGTAGACAACGACACACACGTTTGTTTCTTTGATTGCCAGCTCACCAACTTCCCATCAAGGAATTGACAGCCGCTAGTGGTGCTTTTTCTGTCGAGTCCACATCCTCCAAGGTCTGCATCTGAGTAGGCTTGAACGAAGAAGCCTGAGTTGGAAGGATACCATAGACCTAAGGAGGCAGTTCGCTTGAGGTAACTTAAAATGTTTTTCACTGCAAGCATGTGAGGTTCGCGTGGGTTTGCCTGAAATCTAGCACAGTAACACACAGAAAACATGATGTCAGGCCTGCTAGCAGTAAGATACATCAGTGAGCCTAGCATTTGACGAAAGAGCGTGATATCAACAGCCGGTTTGTCTAGGGATGGAGTTAACTTGGTGCCGAATGCCATTGGGACTTTGACTTTGGAATCTCCCATCATACCAAACTTTGCTAGGAGAGTCTTCGTGTAAGCTTCCTGATTGATAAAGATGCCTTCATGTCCGTGTCTAATATTTAAACCAAGGAAAAAGTTAATAGGACCCATTGAGCTCATTTCAAATTTAGTCTCCATCAACTTTCTGAATTCAACTATTAGGCTGGGATTCGTTGTGCCAAAGATGATGTCATCGACATAAATTTGAACTATCATAAGGTGGTTACCTTCCTTTTTGCGAAAGAAGGTTGGGTCAACCGAACCTTGTTTGAATTTGGACATCTTTAAGAATTTAGTTAGCGTTTCATACCAGGCTCTCGGAGCTTGTTTGAGTCCATACACAGCTTTATCCAGAATGTAGTAATGATTGGGATACTTCTCGTTCACGAACCTAGGAGGTTGCTCCACATACACAGTTTCTTCGAGTTCTCCATTGAGAAATGCACACTTGACGTCCATTTGGAAAACTTCAAAGTTTTTGTGGGCAGCATAAGCAAGAAATATTCTTACAGATTCCAGCCTAGCTACAGGAGTGAAAGTCTCTTCATAATCAATCCCTTCCTCCTGAAAATATCCTTTTACTACCAGACGAGCTTTGTTCCTTATTACGTTCCCTTCCTTGTCCATTTTATTCCTAAAGACCCATTTGAGACCAACAACCGAGGCATCTGGAGGAGTTGGAATGAGACGCCAGACTTTGTTTCTTTCAAATTCGTTTAGTTCGTCTTGCATCGCTTGAACCCAATCGGAGTGATCGAGAGCAGTGTTAACTGTCTTCGGTTCAACTTTTGATACGAAGGAGTTAAACATGCAAAATTCAACTTTGGAAAATAAGGAAGTCTGTTTTGCCTTGAGTTGTGATCGGGTCAGAACTTTTTCAGAAACATCACCAACAACTTGAGAAATAGGATGATCTCTGGTCCATTTGGTAAGAGGAGGGTAGTTTGGATCAAAGGTTGGGTCCAATTCAGTGTTTATTATTTCTTCTGGGTCGGACTGGCTTTTAGTTTTGTAAAACATTTCGGCTTGCTCCCCCTCAATAAATGAGCTTTTAGGAATGACTTGAGAATCCTGAGCTTCAGGGATTTCTTGTGGTGCTGAGTTTTCGGGCGTTGATGCACCTTCGGATGGTGAAGCACTTTCGGTTGGAGAAGTACTTTCGGTTGCAGTTGGAGAGCTTGGCTCCCCCTCCACATGTGAGGTCGGCTGAGTTGATGACGGTTGATCCTCCCCCTCGACTGAAGCATCGTTTGATGGAGATTCGTTAGAATCTCCTGGCAGCTTCTTCGACAATTTGCTTCATGTGGTCTACCTTGTTGTCTGCTGCGCCTGCTTCTGAGAGAGTAGCTTTCTCTGGTTCGTCAAATATCTCCATAAACTTCTCGAATAGATTGGCGATCGAGACTGTGACTTGGCCAGTTTGAGGAAAGATTTCCCCAGTTGTGTCTTCTTTGGCCTGTAGCTTTGTGCCATAGCTATCGTCAAAAGTCACGTAATAAGTCTCTTCGATTTTTCTCGAACACTTGTTTAGAACTCTGTACGCTTTGGAAGTGAGAGAGTAGCCCAGAAAGATTCCCTCATCGGCTTTGACGTCGAACTTGTTGCGGTTTTCTTTAGAGTTAAAGATGAAACACCGTGAGCCGAACACGTGGAAAAATTTCACATTGGGCTTCCTGTTGTTGAGAATCTCATAAGGTGTGAGCGTGAATCGCTTGTTGAGATATGACCTGTTCTGTGTAAAACAAGTAGCAAAAATTGCATCAGCCCAAAAATAAAGAGGTAAGGAAGCGAAACTTAGCATGGTTCGGGCAGCTTCACACAAAGATCGGTTTCGTCTTTCGACAATTCCGTTCTGTTGAGGTGTGTAGGGAGTTGAGAAGTTGTGACTTATTCCCTTTTCTGCTAGGAATTCTTCGAATTCTTTGTTTTTGAATTCCAGACCATTGTCGCTCCTGATGTTGCGAACAACCTTCTTGAGCTGTACTTCAATCTGCTTGATGAACATTTTCAACTTATGAGTCGCTTCAGATTTGAGCTTTAGAAAGAACACCCATGTAAATCGCGAAAAGTCATCAATAATAACAAGAATATACTTGCTACCACCGATGCTTTCGATAGATGATGGACCACACAAATCAATATGAAGTAATTCAAGTGGTTCAACAACTTTTGTGTTAATTATAGATGGATGACTTTGATGACTCTGCTTCCCCATTTCGCATGCAGCACACAAATGATCTCTGTCGAACTTGAGCAATGGAAGACCTCGAACATGGCCTCCAGTGACAAGTTTGTTGATGTCTTTAAAGTTGAGATGAGAGAGTCTTCGGTGCCACAACCAACTTTCGTCAGATTGTGCTTTTGATAACAGGCATATAGCTGGGTTTCCTTTGATGGGTTTGAGGTTTAGAGGAAACATTTCACCCTTACGTTCGGATTTGAGAATAACTCTATTCGTCTTCTTCTCAATTATTTCATAACCTTCATCATCGAATGAGACTTTGAGACCTGTACCTCCAACAAGCTGAGATACACTGATGAGGTTGTGTTGTAGTCCTTCCACGTATGCAACCTTCCTTATAGTGAAATCACCATTTATAATCATTCCGTATCCCTTTATGGTGCCGAAGGAGTTATTTCCAAACTTGACGTTGCCACCATTTGAAAGAGACCTGTATTCTCTGAGCTCTTCTTTCCTCCCTGTCATGTGACGTGAGCAGCCACTATCGATGTACCATTCTTCGTCAAATTGCTCGTCACTGATAACCTGCAAAAATTAAGCAGATTTAGGAACCCAAAGTTTCTTGGGTCCTCGTGAGTCTTTCATAGGTACAGGAATAGTAAGAGAGATGTCAACAAGATATGTTCGTTTTATTAGTGTTGTTTCATCTTTCCTTTTGATGGTAAAAACTTTGATTTTATTAGGATTAGGTGCTTTCGGTTTAGACTCTGGTTTGGATGCAGAAACTTTCTGTTTGCCCTTTTGTTCAGCTGACGAATGAGATTTTTGAGAATTAACTGAGTGAACTTTAGAGCGAGATGGAGATGAATTGGAAGAATTAGAAGATTTAGATGAATTAGATGAGTGAGAAGGAGAGGGCTTAGATGACTTCTTGTCTGGAGACTCTAGGTGACCCTTTTGCTTTTTATCATTGGTGGGACCGAACCTAGAGTTTGGATCTCTTTTGATTTCAGAACCGAACCTTTGCTTTCGGTTGGAATTATGGTCTGAACCGAACCTTTGCTTTCGGTTGGTTTCTGTCTTTGAACTGAACTTCTGCTTTCGGTTGGAGTCATTCTCTGAACCGAACCTTTGCTTTCGGTTGTTGTGACTCTCTTGTGATTCAACAGGATTTTTCTCAGACTTTAGATTCTTGTCTTGATGTGAGAAGTATGCATTCTGAGATTGCCAGAATTGTTTCCTTTCCAAGAGATTTTTCCTGTATCTCCGGTTCCTTTGACGTTTCTGATTCCTCATTTGCTTAGGTTGATGATGGATATTGGCTTTCATTTTCGGTTTCTCTTTGGCAGGTTCACTTTGAACTGTGGAAGTTTCACTTTGAACTGAGGAACTAGAGGGAATGTCTTCTTTTTCCGAACTTCCATTTTCTTGAGGAATGTCTTTCGTACCACTGGTACTTGGTATATCGAAATTATCTGGCTTGTTCAAGGGTTCTGGCACGTATCTGCCTTTGCTTTTCCATGAGGTCCTTTCAGACAAACCTACTGTTTCATTAGCATTATCGATTGGAGCTGACCAGAAGAACTCATCGCAGCCATCAGCGTTGTCTCCATTTACAATTGCTGTGAGTTCAGCAGTGTGATGTTCGGTTACTCCTGTGACTTTGTACACTTGATTTGGAGTGGTCCTAACCTTTTGATATACAACGACTTTCTCTGCTAAGATCGGGGACTTTTGTTGGGACAATCGAGCGAACTCCACTGAATTTTCTGAAATTAGATTCTTGTGGTTTTCAGGTTCGCTTTTCACAAATTCTGAGCAGTCAACCTTGTCCTCTACAGAAATTTCACTCATATTGTCGTCCTCATTAAGCTCAGATGCATTTTCAACATCAATTTTGTTTTCTGAGCTCAAGTTGGCGTTTAAAGAGTCAAATTTTTGTATGGTTTCGGTTCTCAGTTTAAGTCTATCATTTTCATCCAAAAGGTTTTTAAGCATGTCCTTATGGTCCTTGGATTTAATGAAAGATTCTATTTTGTCCAGTCCATACATATAGGTCGGATTGACGTCATCAGATGATATTACACTCTCACAATTATAGGCTTCGGCATCAATTTCATCCTCCTTAAACTCTAGAAAGGGCAGAATCATGCGATGTATCTTTTGTCCTATTTCACAATCCAAGTGAAGCTGAGTAATATTAGTGTAAAGACGTTTTGCAATTAAACAAAAAACATTTCGCTGTTTTAAAAGCTTTAAATTGTCTCTCTGTAAATAAATGTTTTCGTCTTTTATTTTAACTAATTCTGACTCCTTCAACTCGATCCACATGCGCCGCTCCTCACTCTTCGAAGACGCCCTGCTTAATTGATCAGTCAGGTTAGAATTGGTGACTCGAGTTTGAGTTAAACTACTATCTAGATGAGTGATTCGAGAATTAACACTTTTTAGTTCTTTTTCATATGAGCATTGTGGTACTTTAAATGAAATAAAAACCGATTGTACCTTTTTGATCAGTTCATCGAGCTCGTTGAACTGCACGCTGAGCGGTTTGGCCGTAAAGCACATATCCTGCTGCTCCTTCGGTTTATTGCTTCCACCATCAGTGTTGTATCCCCTCATCTGAGATACTTCAGACACCATCAAGCACTTGCCTCCACTGCTCTCCTCTTTTGCCACACAAGCCTTACCATGCGAAGGCTTCCTCACTTCATCGTCTTCAGAGTCGGATGACCAAACTTCCACGCCACCGAACTCATCACCAGCAACCGAACCCTGCACAATTAGAGCATTCATGGAAGGGTTAGCGGTAGATTTCTTCTTCCTTATCTCATCAAGCTTTTTCTGCAGCAAAGCTTCCTCATCCTTTTCCTCATCCTTTTCAGCCATCTTTTTGAGGACACAATCCTTAGCATAGTGATTTTTCCCTCCACAGTAGAAACAGCTTACTCCGGAATCACCTTCTGCCTTCGGTTCCTTCTTAGACTCTTCAACCTTCGGTTCATTGTTAACCTTTTCTGAACTGTAACTCCCCTGCCAGTTTCGGTTTTTGTTGCTGGGGAATCTCTTCTTAATGAACCTCTTGGGGTTAGACACCATCATAGCATAATCCTCCGACGTGAGGTCATACTCCTCCAAGTTGAGGTCTTCATCCTCTATCACAGCTTTACTTTTTGACAGGAGGGCCAGCGAACCTAGGCTTGAGACAACATTCTTTTCCTGCAGCACAATCTTCTCCTGAGACTTGAGAATACCCACCAGTTTTGCTAAAGAATATGATTTAAACTGCTCATGGGCTTTAACCGTAGACACCACTGCTCTCCACTCTGATCTTAGACCATTTAAAAACGTAACCTTCTGCTCGATAAGCTTCCTTTCGATGTCATGCTTGATCATCTTGCTGAGAAGATGATTGAAGCAATCGAACGTTTGGGTCACAGTTTCTTCGGCTCCTTGCCTGAATTCTCTAAACTCAGATAAGAGTAAGGTTTGGATAGAGTGTTCAAGATCCTCTTCTGTAGAGTACAGTTCACGAAGTCTATCCCAAACTTCCTTTGCCGTCGTGCATGAACTTACTAATCTGAAAGTGTCGGACTGAAGGGCAAATCTAATCAACCTTAACACCTTGATATTGCACTGAAATTTATCCTTTTCATCTTGCGCAATATCTTTAACGTCCTTCAGCAGATCATTATACTCCTTTTGAGTTTTAATAATCCTTGACGTTGCAGAGTGAGAAAACGGTCCATTGATAATTGCTTCCCAGATGAGGTAACCATTATCCTCAGATCCTATAACATAGTCTTCAAAGTGATGCGCCCAGACTTCATAATCGTGGGTGTATAGGATGGGAATCTTCGTGGTTGATCCAATGCTGTTGGAAATATTGATGGGATTCGATTGCGACTCATCCATTATGATCGAATAACCTGTTCAAAGATCAGACTTGTAATAAATC
Organism: Lactuca serriola; assembly: GCF_051521515.1. Lineage (NCBI taxonomy): Eukaryota > Viridiplantae > Streptophyta > Magnoliopsida > Asterales > Asteraceae > Lactuca > Lactuca serriola. Next base: position 170,100,222 of record NC_136408.1, on the reverse strand, counting down.
AGATTAGGGCAAAACAATAAATATCAAGATACGTTAATAATGAGATGACGGCTCAATAAATATCAGTAATTGCGGAAAACCCTAATTGAAACCTTTTTCACAGAAAATAAGTGTATCGATTACACAGCCTCCTGCTCTGATACCAATTGATGAGATTAAAAGTTAATCTTGAAGATCGATTAGATCTTAAACAGGTAAATAAAGATCAAACAGCAAGAACACGAAAATAATAAACAACTCAAGAATGAATAAACGTGTCGAATGATTATAAAATAACCCTCAGAAGAGCTCGATCAAGAACATCAACTATAGAGGGTTAGAAGGTTTACAAGAACGAAAAAGAAATCTATAAAGCTATTGGAATTCTGTAAATCGTATTCTAGATCGTTTACCTAATATGCATGCAAGCATATTGTTTATATAGGAAACAAAACAGGTTCACGGTTGGACAGGCCCAAACCGGAATACAAAACTTTGGACTAATAGCCGAGCCCAATGACACAACACTTAAGTGACATTTCAACCCAACAGGATCAATGCATATAAGTTTAGAATCTAACAGATTTCAGTAAATGGCATGAATTTGGAATTCTTGCATTTGCAGTAAGGATTTGGGAGTGTGAAAAGAGAATCATTGAAGTTATGCTCAATTGATCTAGTTCACAAAGTAAAGATCATAGACAAACATAGTATGCATACTTGGTGTGTGGCATGACTAGTGTTTAGAAAACATAGTGTACATGCTTGGAGCATGGGACAACTATTGTTTTAAATTCAAGAATAAAGTTGATAGCTGAAACAGTATACAATGAATAATGTGTAATCATATGGTGATAAATAAAAGGTGTTTTATTTATATTCATATGTTCTGAGACCATATTGGATTCAATTATTATTGTGTTTCACTTTGCATGTTTTGACTTCCCGAATAAACTAGGTTATTCTTCCGGAATGACTAAGTTATTCAAACCATCCATAGTCGGTCATATGTTGGAAGTAGATATGAATTAAGACTGTCATGTGTTGGCTTGTAGAGGTCTAAGGTGTTGGACAAAGGGCTACAACACTCATGAGTGCTCATAAGTTCTGAGTATTGGATTCAACCCGCGCTCATTGGAATCACTTCATGGATTTTATCAAGAGTGATCATGAGATGATAATATCTTATATTCTTCAAACCTAGAGATATGAGTTGTTACTATGAGTTGGTTGTACATTGATTGCACGAAAACGCATTTGGTAACTCGGTGCTATAAAACGTGCCTTTGTGTATGATTCAACAAGTAGTAGAACAAGCCATATGAGTCGAAGTTTATCCATTCCTTTTACCTTCGGGATAAAAGCGATATCTGTGGGCCCCTCGATGATTTGATGATGACAAATGGAAGTGCTCGGCCGGGCCAGGACTGATTTGATTTGTTCAATTAGTCAGTCGTCATACATCGGAAATCGGGAAACAACAAATGGACAGAGAGAATGATTATAATCCATGTCTCAGTCTATATGATATCTAGAATAGAGGAATATATGATCCCTTATCTAATGGACAAGTCACTGACAAAGGTCAGAGTTCATCTACAAGGTCAGAGTTCGACAGAAGCTTTTGAGAGCTACGATTGCCAGTCGGTTCCTGAAGTCATACGCAATAATAGTTTTAGACGTATCCAAGTGGGAGACTGTTGGATTAATGTCTAAGTCCATAACTATAATTGGTAAGACTTGACCCGACTCGGCATGGTCCATTTGGGTTGCATGGCATCATGCATTTGGATAGACTATAATGAGAGAAATAAGACACTTATGGTTATTAATATATTATAAGTTCTAGCATATTAATAATAAGAATAATGAGATTATTTAATTAGTATTGATCAAGAATTAATCTAGGATTAATTAAGTGATCAAAAGAAGACTAATTAAATATATGGGTTGATTGTGTAAATCATCCATACTTGTATAGTGGGCTAATGCTCCATGGATAATCAAGTTGGGCTAAAACCCATAGGATGGTCCATGGATGCTCCATGGTGTATTTGAACCCATGGATCCAAGGAAATGGAAAGCCATGACAATTAAGGGTTTACCCTAATTGTAACACTATATAAAGATCACATTCTTGGGAAAAATCGGCCACTAGAGAGAGTAAGAAAGGGCTAGCCGATTTTCATGAAGTGTAGAATTCTCTCAAGTCATTCCATTTGTATTTGGTGTTGTGTGAACCATTTGAGGTGTCACACTTGGGGCACTAGGCACTCAAGCTTCATGAAGACTTTCTGCATCAAAGAGGGATGTATTCTATCTTGTTACATTCATTGTTTTGTATGCTAGATTAGGATAATACCTTGGAAGTTCTTATTTGCATGTATAATAGAGAAAACATAGATCCAAGGTATTTAGGGTTGCATGTACACTTAGGAGTGTTAGAATGCTCAAAATCCAACAAAAACTTAACATAGGATATCCCTTTGACCTCTATAAAAGGCCACGAAACTGCATTGACACCATAAAATGTTTTACAAGAAAATTTTCTTGTTCTTTATTTTTGGGAAAAGACACAGGTACTCGCCTTAGACTAGCCTTGTACTCGTCTAAGTATTTAGGTATGATCAGCTACACTAACATACTTATTCCTTACTTCTTAATCTTCCATCGAAAAATTATTTCACTTCATCGGTTTTATTTATCATCGATAAGATATTTTATAACCACTTCATTCAACTTAGTAGACATTTCCTAACAATGTAAGCCATATTCTCGCTAAAAATCTTTTGACAAATTGCTTTAACTTAACACTTTTCTTCAAAACTCAATTTAACCAATATTGGTTTTAACCTTGCTATTTCAATTTCATTTCAAATCTATTTCAATGGATAGATGTTCTTTTTAAGGGCATATAAACCATTTTAAACCTTGCTTACCATTTTGACACGTTTTCGAAAAACTTAGAAACCTTTCTTTTATAAAAGTGTTTCAACTCTATGCTATAAAACTTAAACATATAACATTAAAGTTCATATTATGTGTAAAAGCTTCATCTGATCTTCAAACCACTTTTGTTTTAAGTCTTTTGACTACTTTCTCATTTAGGCATTGTACTTAACTTAAATGTGTTTTCTAGTAGCCTAACTTGGTATTTTTACAACTTTCTAATCCAAATGTGTTTACAAGACATCATTGATGCCTACATTTCAAAACACGCCTTATTTGTTTATTTTATTTCAAATTAGTTTTATAATCTGTGTTTATAAAACTTACAACATTGCAAAACTTAGAGTTCAGTTTTAAACTTCTAGTGACGTACTTTTGACAATGCATAATTATTCATCTAAATATGTTAAGTCTTTACCTTATCCGTTTTAACCATTGTTGGACCCCAGTCAAAAAGGTCAAAATTGTCAGATTTTCAATTACAAGTTTTAGTGTTTCTTCTTTTTCACAAATGGAGCTTAACTTAATAGATAACTCGTGAATTTTTAGCAAACCTTAGAAAACACTTTAAAGCTTCTACATTTCTATGTAACCATCAACATACATCAAATATTGAAGTTTGAAATATATCTCAACTTGGTTTTAAATCTACCTATATGTATTGTTCTTAAAATTTTAACAATAACAATCATTGCTGCCGCTACCTTCCTTTTTCTTTCCCTTGAACTTTATTTTTCGCTCTCTTTCTGATTTTAGATCTCACACGCCATAATATTAACATAATACATTGTCTAACTTTGTTTCTGTCTATTTTGCTTCTCCTGGTATAATGTTCGTATATATAAAGACTAGAAGTCTACCCTTTTATGTTTTTCCTTATAATTAATACACAAGATGAATACCCTTATGCTTATAATTTTTCTATATCCGGAAAATATATGTGAAGGACATGTATCCTTTTCTTCTTTTCTTTAAATACATCAAAAGTTTTCAATTTTACGATTATCTATTCTCTAAATGATTGTTTTTGTTGAAACACTAAACTAAGAATACACTATTTTCAATGATCGATATTTTTATTCATTTCTTAAAAATAGCATTCTACTTTACAATTTTCAATGAGTTTTTAAACTCTCAAACTTGTTTTCATAAATATTCTGACTCCTCTTAAAATTGTATTTGTCTTGACTTGGACAATTAGTAAATTTTACAAAAATCGTAATATCAATATTTCTATAAAAAAATCCCTTAATGACGACTTAAACATTTAACTTTAATTTATCTTTTTATTATTTTACTACTTCGTTTGATTGCCACACATGTATCTTCATTATCTTGGAATTATTACACATTACTTAGGTACACTTCACTATTAGGAGCATTTGCATGTGTTGTATTCCAATTTTCATTGTAATTTCTTTCATTGTAAATTTGTAATGATTTTTAATACTATGGTTGGTGTTGTCTTTTAACTTTTGTTGTGAAACCCTTTATACTGCCACGCCTCGTGTTTCCGCTTTAGCGGGGTGTGACACATACCTTTAAGATTGTTATTGTAAACAATCTTGAATCCTTGCTTGAAAGACCTTTGGTAGCAAGCGCCACAAGTGTCGCGCCTCTAATGGTTCACAAACAAACTCAACAACCAAGGAATACTATAGAGAGAGAGTAATGGAAGAGAAATTTCGGCCCTTAGGCTCTTGGAGGAGTCATAACCGAAATTTAACCCAAAGGAGGGTTTATATAGGTTTTAGGAAGGTATTGGATAAGGTAGGTGTATCCAAGATAACCCTAATCCCTTAACTTCCTCCCTAAGGCATCCAAGGCACCTTTATAGCCCAAGGAAACTCTAGGAGCATCTAGAATTCATTCCCCCTACAATAGGGAGGCTCTAGAATTTCTCAATGTTCAACTATTGAACATTGTCACCTTTAGTCCCTACAACTTCAATTAATTTCTTTAATCCCAAAATTAATTCTAAATTAATTTATGATTAAATATTAATTAAATAACATGATTTCCAGTTAGTATATTATATCCATAATACACTAATAAATTATTGATTCTGATTTCTAATTAATTCATTAACCCAGTAATAAATTAATAAATCATTATTCTCTTTAAAAGTTATCCTATTCAATTGCCAGGTTTGAAGGCAACCGAAAAGGACTGTGCTACTATCAATTCAAGCTTATACAAATTATAGTTATGGGCTTACACACCTAATCCAACAACATATAGGTATCATGGGCTCCCTCGTGGTCTTTATCTATTATTTAATTGGCTCCACCTATGGTCGTTACCTGGAATATCATGGGTTTTCCCCTCATGGTCTAACATCAAATTGCCATGGGCTCCTTCCGGGGTCTTCAATGCAAGTATCACAGAGACAACTAGCATACCACATAACATATAATGGGCCGACATTGGTGCCTTTGACCCATGGATATAGTGAGAAGACCTACCTCGCACTACTAAATCATACAGAAAACCCTTGGTTGCTGGCGGACAGATCCTCAACTACCAAAAACAAAGCAATAACCAATTAAAAATTGGGTGCTAATCCAAAACAATAACTTCATACCTGGGTAAGAAGACCATTTTACCCCTAATGTAGCCTTGTCCAAAACTATGGCCCAAATTATAATCTGAAATGCCCAAAGGCCAATTGATCAACCAATGGCATAATTTTCCAAATTGGGCCCAAGCCTTTACATGGGCCTTATCTTAAGGCCCAACCATCTTTCTAGTCCAAAACATTTGGCATTCCGATGGCCCATTAGCCCATAATCATCCAAAGCCCAATTATGGCCCACTTTTCAAAATTGGGCCCAAACCTCTCCAGTGAGCCTTATCCAAAAGTCCAATAATTTCCTTGGTCCAAAAACCTATTTTCCAAATGGTCCACGAAGGCCCACAGCAAATAAGTCAAAGAAATGGCCCAACCCAAGGCCCACAATTGTGAAGTCCAATTTGGCTGAGTACGCAGGGCGTACTCAGTTGTGCGTTGCACGTACTCGCTTAATAGCTTGTACGCTGCACGTATAGGCTTGTACACCTAGCGTACTCCCCTTTTAATCCCACTTTTTCCATTAAGCACTTAATGCTTTGCCCATAGGTCCAAACCACAGATCTGAGTGCTAAACAACGTCTAGACCCATAAAGTCATTGACTTGGTGACTTTGCATGCCCTAAATGGACCCAACCTCAAAATATAAGATTCTTCTATCATGAAAATGATCCTAACTGATGCATGAATGGAACCAATAAGGTTCATAAACCCAAACCAAAAGAGATCTAAGCTAATAAGCATAAAGTTCAAGACTTTATAATGTAAATAAGTGCCAAATGCCAATGGGATTCTGAATCTATATGCCTTCACTCCTCTAGTAAAGCTTCAAGGATGACCACCTTCCTTCAAAGCACCAAAATCCACCTTAGAAAGACTTTCTAGGCTCAAAACACACAATCATGGAATTAGGGTTCGAGTGTAGGGTAAGGAGGACAAGGAGGCTAATAAAATGAGGGTTTCAAGTCCATAAGATTGCTTAAATAGTGGCCAACCCCAAAAATTAGGGTTTTCAAGATCTTACCGTATCCCCCGCGTACACTTCTGTACGCCCAACACACACCTTAGGATTCCTGATTAATACCTTCGCATGAGTACGCTAAGCGTACAACTGGTACACCCCACGTAATCGCTTCACTGCTTGTACGCTAAGTGTACCTTGTTGTACGCCCCATGTACTTCTCAACCCCATAACCCTAAATACTTCGAAGATCATAACTTCTTTGTTATAAACCCGATTCTAACGATCCTTATACCTATATAAAGGTACCGAGACGCTAGGCCAGGCAAGGGAGCTGGTTTTGACCTTGATCCGATCCACACCCTTAATAATTATACGGATTTGGAGCATAGTTTTTGATCTGTTTACCCGTTAACGACCCGTACCTGCTAACCCTCTTATTAAAAGGGTTGGGTATGGATCAACACTGATCCACTCCATTTATAACCCGCCCCGTATAAATTTTATACTTATACATTTATATTTTATATTGACTAAATTTTACTTTAAACTCCAATCAAAAGTCCAAAGATAAAAGGCCGAAGACTAAACTATTTATACGTAGGACTCGGGGACTCAACTTCTAGACTTCCAGTCTTTTCCCAAGAATCATGATGTCATTTCATTTATATTTCATCATGTAATCACCAATTTCATTTATAAATCAATTAATTCATTTATCAACTGGAAGAAAGTTTGTAACTTTTATTCTATATTAATGCAGTCGAGGGTCAAAAACCAATTGGAAGTAACTACAATAATGATTTTAATTCCAATCGAAAGTCTTCGAGTACATAATGTGTTTTCTAAATCAACATTTGTTTTATTTAACAAACGTGATTTTATGATTTAAGTAAAATGTGTTTGATTATTCAAAAACCTATGGGTTACGGGGCGGTTTTGGATATCTGTGGATTCGGTGGACAAGGGTATGGGTTTGATTATTCAAAACCCTGCGGGTTGTGGAGCAGGTTTGGATCGGGTTTTGAAATTTGTTAAAAGGGTTTGGATCAAGGTCGACTCGCTCCAAACCCGACCCATTGCCACGCCTACGAGACGCTCAATACTGATCTCAATTCATACTTACTATAAGATGTCCCGAATGAACATTCGATTTCCATAAAAACTAGAGTTGACAAATTACCAAAATGCCCCTTTGATTCCGAAACACAAATCGAATACCCGAACTATCCGAAATACCTTAACCGCTCCAACTGAGTCCCGAACCTAACTTCTCGAGGGTCCGAAGCCTACTAATACCCAATTCTTTGATCACAACTCAAAAGGGGAACAATGCAAAATAGTATATTACAACTCTCCCCCACTTAAATTAGATTTCGTCCTCGAAATCTGTCCTTACCTTTCCCAGCACATCCAATAATTTGGTTAACTCCACCACAACCCGAGAATACCACAGCCTTCCCAAGGCAACTGAAACCAACCCTAGTAGAACTTACTAAACCCGAAAAGGAACGAACCTTAAACACCTTGCAGAAAACCACCTCTATCTTTCCCGAAACTCAAAACCTCAAATTGATTTGACTTCCCGACAGCTGCCCACACTGAACCACTATCATACCATTTCCTCATGAATACTACACTAAAAGAATTCTCCTAACCCTGATTATCTTGATGCTTCCATTGGAATAAAACTAATGATCATATACAACTGCAGAATACTTACACTTGACAGAAGGCTCAGATAATCCTTCGAGTAGAAGATTCCTCCCTGCAATGGTTGGACTCATACAAGAGTTGTGCAATTGGGTCCAATCAACCACTCTGAGATTATTTAGTCCAACTGCAAGTGACTTAATATACACCATGAAATACAAGAGACTCCTCACACGAAGCTCAAATCACTGAAACCACTCCAACTCGTCTTGTTGCCACCTAGCCGCTTTCCAAAGGCAGCTGAGACCTTGCTAGTCTCAACTTGTCTGTCAACTATCTAAATCACTGGAATCCTACCCGATTGTTGAGCCAAAATACAGACAAACACAGTAGCCCCACATGACTTCCGAGAGCAACCTTATCTGGAGATAATACCCCAAACCACACTGACACCAACCTACTTCTAAAAGAATGCCACGAGACCAACTGTAGTCTCGTAACTGTTGGATTAGGTGTGTAAGCCCATAACTATAATTGGTATGTACGTGACCCAATAGTAGCATGGTCCATTTGGGTTGCATTCACCAGAGCAATTTGATAGGATGGACTTTTTAGAAGAGGTTATTTATGATTTATTAATATATTATAAGTTCTAATATATTAATATGAAATAATTAGTATTGGTCAAGAATTAATTTGGAATTAATTCAGTGATCAAAAGAGACTAATTAGATTAACGGGGACTAATTGTGTAAATTATATATATATATATATATATATATATATATATATATATATATATATATATATATATATATATATATATTGTTTGGGCTTATGATACATCATGGACAAAGTTTATGAAAGAATCCATAAAGAGTTAGTCCATATCGATCATGGATCATGGATCATGGATAATAAGCCCAAAGGTGTGGATTAGGGTTTAACCATGACTCTTAGAATCCTACTATATATATATATATATATATATATATATATATATGTATATATATATATATATATATATATGTCACCCTATAGCTAAAAGCGGTTACCTTAGTGTGTCATATATATATATATATATATATATATATATATATATATATATATATATATATATGTCACCCTATAACTAAAAGCGGTTACCCTAGTGTGTTCTTAGAGTTCCCATAACCGATTATGAGTGCATAGAATCTCTCTCTCAAGTCCTCCTTTGTTCATGGTGTTTTGTGAACCATTTGAGGCATCACATTTGAGGGGCTAAGTTCTCAAAGGCCAAAACTACAAGATACAACAAGAGGTAATTCTATAACTCATTTTTATATTGTTTATGTCAATTGTATGCTAGTTGTAGGCTTAATGCTTTGGAAACAATATTGCATGTATAATTAGAGAAAACATAGATCCAAAGCATTTAGCGTTGTATGTGCACCATAGGATTTTTTAGTATAGAAAATGCAATAGTTGTATCAGAGCCTATGATTGTTTTCTATTATATTTGATGCATGACTTAATTTCCAAAGTTGAAAAAATCGATTTTCTGGCCTCTGACTGATGAACTCGCCGAGTCCACTGGCTGACTCGACGAGTCCACTCAGTATAAGGTCAACTCGGCGAGTCATGTTCATGCACTCGACGAGTTGATGTTTCTGTTGTCATATTTTCGGGATTTTTGGCATGTTTTGGATTAGGATCATTACCACAAAATGTTTTAGTTCATAAAATTTTATTTTGTTGATATGGTAGTGATCATTCTTATCCAATTAAAAGATAATTGTCAAAATTTTCAAGATTTGTATTAGTTTATATGATTAGGATAATTTCTTGCAAATTGTTGATATGAATTATCTGGACTTATGAGTTTAACTTGATCACAGATAAATTATTTGATTATTTTGTTAATTGAAATATTTTATCTTAAATGTTTTTAAAGTCCTCCATAACTTGTCCTCAAGTTATGGAACATGAAAAGTTTTTCCAAAAAAAAAAACCACATTAAACTCAAAAGTTATTGAAATCAAAGGTTTTGCAAGAGTCACAAAATTTGCCCTCAAGTTTTGGTATTTGAAAAGTCTCAAATTAAGAAACTCTTGTAATTAAAAAGGTGTAACTTTTGGGTTCATAAGATAAAAAAATTAAGTAAATAGTTTTTAATTTTGATTTTTTTATATTTAGAACCTTGAAGTATTTGAGTAGTTTAAATTGCACCTTATGGACTTTATTAAATTAATTAAAGTGTTAAATTAAAAGAGAATTAATAATTCCATAATGACATGGTTTAAGTTTAATTAAATTAAGAGTATAATTTATTAATAGATTAAACCATCTAGTATTTTAAAAGTTCAAAAAATACACCCTTATACTATATCAAATTAAAAGTTTAATAATTATGTATGTTTAAGTTAAGGAGTCAGTCTTAACGTTAGTAGGTCTCATTCACGAAGTCGGTCTATAAGGGGGGTATAAGGTTACTGCCTATGAAATGGTGGTTTAATGGGTGTCCACTCTCACCCACCGCTTCCTTGACTAGTGACGGGTCGTTAACCGAATGGGTAGCATAGGACATTCTCATTAAAAGTATAATAAAAATACCAAGTAAAATAACACTTACAAATTCCCAATCTTAGTTACTTAGGAAAAATATGAATTTGGTGCTAACCCATGAAATTGCACTTTGCACCTTGCCAAGTCATTCGTGGAGCGTGTTTGGTTAACCGACACATTAACTTGGACTAACAAGGGTGGCAAAGGGTTGATCGATGTTTGTCATAGATCAATGGAGCGTGTATGGTTAACCGACACATTGATTAGGTGATAAATGACATCGAGAGTACCAAGCTAATTTGCATGGTTATTCACACCTTGTTTTTGATCCTCGGTATACCAGTCACAAACTTGAAGGGCATAATCGAGATTAAACATGCCATTAAAAAGTTCAATGAATCTCAAAGAATCTAGGAATTTCAATTCATTTAAAACCACAAGTTCATTTTTCATGGTGGAATTTGGTAAATCGTCATTTACCTACCTTCAAATATTTTGCAATTGGATTACAGCATCCCTCTTTCGAATTGTAAAATAGTGTGTTGGGTCCTAGCCTTAATATTTCATTTGGGTGTTATATTAAGGACTTAAATCCACTAACTTGAATTTCTCCCTTATAGATGTCTAGTTTTGACAACTATGGTCTTCATCATCCTTTTGGAAAAAATTTCTTTATAAAGATGATATTCCACAAGACAATCGAGGTGAAAGATTAATCCCTTCTTCGTGTTGTAGAGGAACTTCACTTCCTCCACCTCCTCCAATAATTCTCCCAGACCCACAAGTTCAAAGACTTGAAAAGTTCAAGGTCACTCAAGCCCTATTGGCTAGCGAATACCAAGATGCATGGTCTGTGTGTGCACATGTCTTGGAGATGAAGTCACACATTGAAAAGTTGGGAATGTTAGGAGTCAATGTCTCGAGGAAGTTGGTTGTCCACTTTGTTCTTCAGTCACTCCCTAAGTCATATAGTGAGTTCATTAAGGACTATTATATGACAGATCAAGACATGACCCTTATCGATGTTACCTATTTGCTTGTTGCTACTGAATTAACAATGATTTGGCGCACTGGTAAAGAAAATTTGATTGGAAGATCTACTCCCCAAACTTCCATGGACATTGACAATGGTAACATTGGACGTCCAGAAAAGCTTTCTCTTCGCAATGGAAAGGGAATGACCATGGTTAAATCATTTGTCTGAATGGTAAAGCGAAAGGGTAAGTCTGAGATAGTCCCGTGTTCCATTCCCAAAGAGTCCATATGTTTCTATTTCTAAGAGAAGGGGCATTGGTTGCGAAGCTGCCATATTTACCTGAAAGATAGCAAGGATGGTAAATTCAAAATTTTTTACTCTACTTCAGGTAAAGTCTACTGTCTATTAAGTTCCTATTTGGAGATTGAAAATTTCTAACTCTATTAAGTTCCTATTTGGAGATTCTTAATACATGATGTAATGTAATTACATTTTGATGTTTTGTAGAATCGAAGAAATGAAAGGAAGCTTAAAGGAAGAGTAAGCTGATTCTGATCGTGAAGAGATGGATTTCATTCGTATGGTTTGCTGATCATAATTTTGAGCTATTGCTTAAGAGTTATGATAGATTTCTTAGGAATAGATAACAACATTGTTTTCATATGTATTTCCATTGTAAGGACAAGTTTTCTGCAGTTTTATAAATAAGAGAAAAATTTTTGATGTATTTTATTTTAAGTTTCCTTACAATGGCATTTGTGAAAATTGCTTCTTATATGTTTTTGATAGAAATATTGGAAAATGGATTTGATTCTTTCATTTGTCGTAGTTTCATAATTTACCAAATAAGGAAAGATTCTCATCACCCAAGTTTCAGTTGGATAGAAACTTGGAATCATGCAAGTTGTATTATGTGATGAGTGAGAACCTTCATCTTTGGGAAATTAAGACTAACTCCTTGCTCACATGTATATGTGAGTCAAGTGATGGACTAGGGGGTCAGGTACACTTGGTTGTGTGCTGATCAGGTCCACCATAAAGAACAATAAGACTATGCGTTATGATTTACTAAAGTTTAGTAAATATGGTTATGCTTATAAGATTAAGTGTAATTGTGAATCATTTGTAACGCCCCGATTCCCGTGTATCAATTTGTGGTGATAATTTCTCATGATTTCAAGGTCTGCTCGACGAGTTGGTTGTCTGATTCGCCGAGTAGCAGCGGGCTGATCTGCGTGTTTAGGTGACTTACTCGTCGAGTCCAAGGAGGGACTCAATGAGTAGGAACTAGCAGATGAAACCTTAAATTCTGTGGTTTTTGACCCTATTTAAGGAACCATTAGCCTCCCTTAGTCCCTTACAGGCTCTAGAGAGTCCAACAAACCCTATTTCGTGGGAGAGCTTCATTTGAGTGTGTTTTTGAGTTTTGGAAGTTGGAACTTGTGAAGGGAGCTTGAAGGTCAAGTAGCTAGCAGCAAGGGACTCGTGTGGATCTGCAAAATCTATCTCATTTACCTTCATTTGAGGTATCAATTCATGATCTTGGCCTCATTCCTTTCTAGATCTTTTTGGATGAAGTTTGGGCTTCTTGGCTTGGTTATGAAGCTATTCTTGGGTATGAGCTCATATCTAAAGTTGTAACTTCAGATCTGAACTCTCTTTGATTTGTAAGTCCATAAAGCTATCAACATTGGCAAGCATGAACCCTGCCTTAAGTGTAAAATCCCATTTCAAGCTTGGTTTTGGCATTTTGAGTCATAAGAGCCTTGCATGCACGTAAAGTTTGCAACTTTACGTGATAAGCATGCCCTGGGAACTTGGATCTGTAGTATGGAGCCTTAGCATGGCTTAAAAAGCATCTGTATGGATTAAGGACTGAAGGGACTCAACAAGTCATATGAAGATGGTCATGAACTCGACGGGTTGAATGAACAACTCGACGAGTCTGATGAAGATTGCCTTGGGATCGGCAAGTGGCATGGTGACTCAGCGAGTTGGCAAGTTATGCAAGGAACTCGGCGAGTAGCTGATGGTACTCGACGAGTTGAGGTCAACATGGACTGTTGACCTTGATAGTTGACTTTGACTTTGACCAAGGGTTAACCGTTTTGACTTTTGAGGATAATGTGTAAGCGGGTATTTATAAATTGGATCATTGATGGTTATAGGTGTTGGAGTTTGGGGCAGTGTTTCAGGAGCGTGATTTCGTGGTTCAGTCTGGCATTGCAAGGTGAGTTATCCTCGCTATATCAACATGGTCTAAGGCACCAAGGCCGACCCTTTCTCAGATTGTATGTTGGTATGTGTTTGATATGCTTATTGATCTGTTAGATCGGTGTCCTGGTAATTAGGAAGGTATTATGTTTTTTGACCTGGTTTAGGTCGATATCCTGGTATATAGGATGATGCTATGTTAGTGACCTTGTTTAGGTCGGTATCCTGGTATCTAGGATGATGCTATGTTAGTGACCGGTTAGGTTGGTATCCTGGTTAGGATGTTACTATGCTATATGATATGCTAGATCAATTGTTTGTCTATGGACTATTATGTGATTAATTGTTATATATGCACATGGTTGTTTGTTTGGGGGTTGGGTTGAGGCAGGTCCTGCTTCGTGCTGTAGGCCAACATACCCAGGGCGGACTAGATAGACTACAGGCCCATGAGGGCACTTAGTCAGGCCGAAGGCCCGACGAGTGGTCCAGATAGGCTGAAGGCCCAAAGAGGGCGGTCCAGACGTGCTGAGGCTCGGAGAGTGGGCCAGATAGACTGAAGGCCCGGTTCGGGCGGTCCAGTCATACTATAGACTCAAAGAGTGGACCAGGTAGACTGAAGGCCCGTTGCGGGCGGACCACTCACACTGTAGAATCGAGATGCATGGATGTTATGTTGGTTATATTTTTATGTGATATGATTATTGGTATGGCGTTGGTATTTTGGGGGGTAACTCACTTAGCTTTCGGGCATACAGTTTCAGTTTATTGTTTCAGGTTCAGAAGATGACCGCGGGAAGGTGAAGGCGTCACCGTACACTTCCTCGAATTGATGATTATGACTTCTAAGAACTCTGATGTATAGACTCTTTTGAAAACTAATTGTAATAATTGAATGGTTTTAAATGATTCAAAAAGTTTTAAATTTGCTCAAATTTTATGGGTGTTACAAGTTGGTATCAGAGCCTTGGTTTGAGTGAATTGGAGGAACAATCGTGTGAATCTAGTCTCAAATCAAGGAAAGATTTTCAAAACAAATTTTAAATGGATTTCAAAATAAGTAAAAGAGGATGCGAAGTGTACGATCAGCCGGAGCCAGTAAGTAGACCCCAAAATACCATACAGTTATTTGATTATGTGATATGTTAGAACAACATGCTAGTACTAGGCTAGGAATCTTCAGGAATTACATGATAGAATTGTCCGATTACATGATGTCTGCTAGCCTAGGGATTCCTTTATATGAAATTGACATCATTACTGTAGTTGCTTAGTCTATGCATCACGGTTATACATAATTAAGACCTTATAGCCTGAGAATGTTTGATTTGGCCTTATATTCTGTTCTTGTCTTATTGGGAGCTTAGGGTAGGATTGGATATTCAAAAGTCTATGGGGTACAGTGTTATGTATGGCTAGCATACACTAGTACTGCATGGTTGGTGGAAGTTTCATGGATGGGTGGGTTGTGCGAGGCCAATAGGCCAGTCATGAGATATTTAGCATTTCCTCTAGGAGTGACGATTGAGTGCTCGCTATATTTGTGGTTATTGTTAAGGAGTTGTGATGATACTTGGGACAAATATGGGTAGGTGTGGAAGGTAGTATGGGCCCGTACTACTGAAAGCACATGACCCATACACGTATCAAGGAAGTCATAACCCCTAGGGTTTTGGTTGGGAGTTGGTTCCCGGGTTGTTATGAGGAGTGTCTGATATCTTTTCGGTATGTTTTTAGTATGGTGGTTACTCGACGACTCGTGACTGGATCTAGATCAGGATCAGGAGAGGACAGACAGGAGGCGCCGACAGCGCCTGAGACTATCGGCCAGATGAGGCCAGACGAGATGGATGACAAGATCCGGGAGATCCTGCATGATGAGGTTGCTGCTATGTTCTGGGCTTAGTTACCGGAGATGTTTCGGTCTATCAAGACCGCCATGGTCGAGTACTTTGATGAGCGCTATGCAGCCCTTGCGGAGGCGGCTGCCGCGGCAGCTACTACAGTTGTATCAGCGGCAGGGGTAGGAGCCAGTCGGGCTTTTCAGTATTGGGATTTTGATAACACGAAGCCCCTGACTTTCGATGGGATTCAGGACCCTATCATAGCCATGAGGTGGCTATCGGACATCGAGGGAAGCTTTTTCACATGTTCCTGCCCGGCTGACCAGAAGGTCAGGTGTGCCCTGAACATGTTGAGGTCTGGGGTGAAGGACTGGTGGAGGTTATGACAGGGTCTTATTCAGATGAGTAGAGAGCTACAGTTTCTTGGGATCGGTTTAGGGAGATGTTCTACTCCCGTTACATTCCACGAGTCAAGCGTGAGCGGCTAGCTCAGGAGTTCTTGGAGTTGAGACAGGGTGCAAAGTCGGTGACGGAGATCACCCGTATGTTCACTAGGAGGGCGATGTTCTACCCGGAGTTTGCTTCCGAGCAGGCTTAGATGATGCGTTATCTGAGCATGCTTAAGTATGATATTAGACCGTTTGTTGCTATGCAACGATGTGATACGTTACTGGATTTATAGGAGGCCTCCAGGCGGCGGGAGCTAGAGATTGAGTTGCAGTTGCGAAAGCAAAGGCAGGCCCCGGTGCAGTCTCATCCGGCGCCGAAGCGGTCCAAGACCGCTGATTCTAGGGTTGGAGAGCAGAGCAGCCGCACTTGTGCGAAGTGCGGGAAGGGTCATACCGGAGTTTGCAAGTCCGGTGGTGCGTGCCGCAAGTGTGGAAGGGAGGGGCATTATGCGAGGGATTGTCGACAGTTGGCCCCGGTTCAGGACATGAGGATTTGTTATCACTGCCATCAGGTTGGTCACGTGAAGACCAACTGTCCACAGCTGGTTGCTAGACCGGCGCAGGCTCCAACTTCTACCACCTTGAGGATTACTGACGGGAGTCTGGGTAGAGCAGAGCCCCAGAGGGCTCAGGGACGTGCCTTCCAGCTTACAACAGAGGAGGCCAGGACAACGCCAGATGCAGCTGCTGGTCTATTTCTATATGTATCTTATTGTTTATAATTATATTGTGAATTTTCCATCCCTTCTGCATATAGCATATGATAGTTTGAGGAATTTAGTAGCAAGGGTTGTAGACGGTTAGTATCCTGGGGTGTTGGTGATTAGAAGTTAGGATATAGGATCACCATTACAGGGCTAAAAATTGTGAATTGGAGATGCAGAAGTGTCACCGGGATTCGGGTTCCTTCTGAAGTTCGGTTGCTCCATGCCAGGAGGGTTGTTGTGCGGATATTATTCGTTCCATGATTCACCGTTTTATGGTGAAGTGTGGAAATGATTGGTTGGGATAGTTAAGTAGTGTTTTGATTTCGCCACTAGTAGGTAGTGGTTAGTGTCCCAAGTGGGGGTGAATTAAGAATTTTCGGATGGAGCATCAGTTATTAAGGATTTTGTTAGCTACCAGGGCTCGGTAGTACATTCAACACGAGTATGTGGGTTATTTAGCATAAGTGGTAGACACGAGAATCAGGGAACAGACCATGGACTTCCGAGAGGATGGACGATCGACATGAGGCCTAGGGTTAGGATGGGGTTTAGGGTTCACGAAATGGATCAGGAGTTCAGAACCCCAAGTGGGTGAGAACAGTCTGCATCAGAAGGAACTCCACAAGGGGCGGTCTAGAGAGATGCTCAACAGTTTAGAGCAGTCCGAATAGACTGAAGGCCGGTGGGGCGTACCAGTCAGGCCAAAGGCTCGGAGAACTGTCCAGACAAGATGAAGGCTTGATGGGGGCGGTCCAGACATGTTGAAGGTTCTGAGAGTGGTCCAGATAGGCTGAAGGCCTGACGAGGTGGTCCAGTCATGCTGCAGACTCTATATGTGTTGAAGATCCATGCGTGGGTATTGAGTAGACTGTTGTGCTATAGCAATCAGTAGGACTGTTCCAGGGGGTGAAGCATGCTACTGGAGTGGACGGAAGACTCCGGTGTATTTATGGGTTGA
The DNA here is from genome assembly GCF_051521515.1 of Lactuca serriola. NCBI lineage: Eukaryota > Viridiplantae > Streptophyta > Magnoliopsida > Asterales > Asteraceae > Lactuca > Lactuca serriola. The sequence goes on along the minus strand of NC_136408.1, from coordinate 170,082,419 downwards.
TCGGAAGTTGTTTTAGAGATTGGATGAAGTACAGAGGATCTTGGTGAGCTCATCAGTTTGGAGTGTCTCCGGGGTTCCATTTCTTCGATCGGTTAATACTCCAGTTAGGGACTGGGACTAGATCCGGATGGGTATTCATCAGCTTTAGGAAGGTTTGGAATTGGAATGTCCTGTCAGTCAGGTTTTGGGAACCGGGTTAGATCTTTTTCCTGATCATCTAAGGACACATGGAATGTGGGTAGAGTTGAGGTGGTCCTACTCTATGCAGTAGGCCAAGATACCCTGTGCGGGCCGACTGAAAGTCGTAGGCATGGAGGCTCAAGAGGAGTGGTAGGGTTGAGGCAGTGGGCCAACAAACCCTGAGGGTTTCAACTTGATGGTTGAATTGATTCGATCTGTTGGTTTTCCAATCTAGGGTATTCCATCCCGAGGATGACCGGACCCTATGATCAACTAGACTTGGCATATCGGTATTCCCACCCGAAGGGTGATATGGGATAGATAAGAGTGTCGTACTGGTGGGCCAGTTGTGGTAAGTATATTGATGATGGTTCGAGTTATTATAGTGTGACTTGGGTTGATTCCATCCGTGGAAGAGCCATAGTGTGTTTGAAGTGAGGAGGAGATGGATCGCTGGAGATCAGGTGATAAGTGAGGCTGTCATGGGTCATGTAGCATCCATTGTGTTAGTAGAGGCTGATAGCAGGGCGTGGAAGCAAGTCCAACCATTTAGTGGTTCTTGTGTTAGTAGAGGCTAATAGCATGGGGCTGCCATTTGTGTGGCTCTTTTGGTTTAGTAATTGGTGAGGGGCCCGGTGTTGCGGGCAGTGGACATACAAGTGGGACCAGGGAGGTTTCAACTTCATCTGAGAAGCATCATATGGTAGCAGGAGGAGTCGAAGTAGGTGTATAACTTGGTATTCGTGTGTAGGATGCGAGGACATTCCATCCTAGGGATGATTGGACCCGTCGTGGGCATGCCTGGTATTCCAGCCTGAGGCTGATTGGGCCAGGTGTGAGTGTTCATGTTTCAGTGGATTGATTTTTGTATGATGTTGTGGGACAATTGTCTTGTTAGCACAAAGAGTTCGCCTCAGGAAGAGGGAAAATTGGGTTTCCGATACATTGGTTCATCAGGATTTTTCAGTTGGCAAAGTGGATTGCAGGATAGACCTTTTAAAAGGTTCGGTTGGGTTTCACATCATCTTGCACGTTTTGCAGTTGCGAAAGTGCATCATGGTTAGGAGGCGAAGAAGCGTTGGATGACATTCAGGTCGATGAGCTCCTTTGTTATGTTGAGAGATGGATTTCAATCGTATTGTTTGATGATCATAATTTTGAGCTGCTGCTTAAGAGTTATGATAGATTGCTTAGGAATAGATAATCACATTGTTTTCATATATATTCGCATTGTAAGGACAAGTTTTCTGCAGTTTTATAAATAAGAGAAAATTTTTGATGTATTTTATTTTAAGTTTCCTTACAATGGCATTTGTGAAAATTGTTGCTTATATGTTTCCATTGATAGCAATATTGGAAAATGGATTTGATTCTTTCGTTTGTGGTAGTGTCATAATTTACCAAATAAGGAAAGATTCTCATCACCCAAGTTTCATCTGGATAGAAACTTGGAATCATGCAAGTTGTATTATGTGATGAATGAGAACCTTCATCTTTGAGAAATTAAGACTAACTCCTTGCTCACATGTGTAACAACGTAAAATTTTCAAAATAATTTTTCATTTTCAAAACATTCATTTACTCACAAAATAACATCAAACATATTGTATCAAATGTATTTATCACAAAACATCTCCCCAGAATCGACAACATAAACTCCCCAAGTGTGTATGAATCATGCCGGCGCCTTCCCGCGCTCATCGCTAGTACCTGAAACACGTAACACAACAATGGTAAGCATAAATGCTTAGTGAGTTCCCCAAAATACCACATACAGCACATACACCACTCGAGGCTATATACAACCTTCCGGTCGTTGTGTCTCAGAGGGACCCTCCAGTCCCGTAGCTCGTTGGACCCTCTGGTCCGGTCATAGCTTGTTAGGTCCTTCAGCCCGGTCTGTATTGTTGGACCCTTCGGTCCGGTCTATAACATCATACAACATACAAATATCACATAGCACATAATCTCATACATAACACATAAGACCCTCTGGTCAACGCATAGTACCCCTCCAGGTAACGTATAGTGAGAAGACTCACCTCGATGTCTCGGTAACTCGCAAATCTCGGAAATCTCGGATTCCGTGGGATAAGACCTGGCCTCCGCCTAATCATATGAAATAAGTGCTCGATATCAACACATTTCCCAAGGCTAGACCAACCCTTCTCTTAGTACTCTTATGAGGGTAAAAGACCATTTTACCCTTCACATGGCTCAAATACCCTAAAGTTGACCAAACCCTAAAAGTCAACAATAGTCAACCTTTCGGGTTACGCTGCGTGTACCAAAATGTACGCTGGGCGTAACCGATAACATCAGAGGATCGGGGTGCACCACCCCCTACGCTGCGCGTACTGGAATTATGCCCGACGTAATACCCAGTTTCAGTCCTTCAGCTCTTGGGGTCTTAAACAGTTAAGACCCACGTCCAACTTTTAGATCTGACAATTTCTAACCCTCTAAAACCATAAAGTCGATGACTTTAAGCCCTTGCATGGCTGAATAAGTCACTGGCACCCAAAACAACTCATTCTCTAACCCTAGATGGCATAGAACTCATACATGACCCCATATCAACGACAAAAATGGGGACTTTATGGATCTAGACCACAAATACTACTAAAAAGGGACATATCTTGGACTATGGAGCACCTTATACTCATAAAGTCTCCACCTTTGGGGTTTTTGACCCTAGAAATGGCACATGCAACCACAACCAAAGAGAAGAGGAAAGTTTTGAACTTTATACCTCTAAATGCAACTTCTTTCTCTGTAGATCTCAGATCCAAGCTTCCACTTCAAGCTTTTAGTCTCCACAAGCTCCTTTCTTCCTTCTTCAATAACACACCAAAGCACTATTAGCTCCAAGAACACACACACTCACTAAGGACGATGGAAGGCTCTCTTTTAGGGTTTTACTCACTGATATGGAGGCTGAGAAATGAGCCTTAGCATCCTTTAAATAGTGCACAAGTCTTATTAGGGTTTTGCATCTGGGCCGGGTACGCCCGACGTAACTATGGGTACGCCCAGCGTACCTAGCGACTCCGCGTCCAAAATAAGCGCATGAGTACGTGCAGCGTACTCCTATGGTACGCCCAACATACTCACTTGCAAGCTTTCCTCCACTCAAGGACCAATCATGACCAATTGTCAAAGAACGAGGGTGAAATAAATGTACCTGGATCTTGGGGTGTTACAACATGTATATGTGAGTCAAGTAAAGGACTAGGGGATCAGGTACACTTGGTTGTGCGCTGATCAGGTCCACCATAAAGAAGGATAAGACTATGCGTTATGATTTACTAAAGTTTAGTAAATATGGTCATGCTTACAAGATTAAGTGTAATTCTAAATCATTTGTAACGCCCCAATTCTCGTGTATCAATTTGTGGTGATAATTTCTCATTATTTCAAAGTCTACTCGACGAGTTGGTTTTCTGACTCGTCGAGTAGCAGTGGGCTGATCTGCGTGTTTAGGTGACCTACTCGTCGAGTCTAAGGAGGGACTCGACGAGTAGGAACTGACAGATGAAACCCTAAATTTTGGGGTTTTGCACCCTATTTAAGGAATCATTAGCCTCCCTTAGTCCCTTATAGGCTCTAGAGAGTCCAGCAAACCCGATTTCGTGGGAGAGCGTCATTTGAGTGTGTTTTTGAGCTTTGGAAGCTGGAACTTGTGAAGGGAGCTTGGAGGTAACTTGGGTATCTCCTTCACCATTGTCTGAATCTATAAACAAATATAAGTACATTTCTTTTATGAATAAGGAATTCTAAGTATGTTGCTATTATCAGAAACAACCAAATATATTGCTATTATTAATAAGGGTGTGTATGGTGTGGTTTTGTTCGACTTTTAGCTAAAACCGAACCATAATCATTATAAGTGGTTGATGCATTTTAGTAGCCATTGGGTATTGGTTAATATTGGTTTTGGTTAACGGTTTTTGTCGGTTAATGGTTATGGTTAATGGTTAATATTGGTTAATCATAATGGTTAAAAATGAGATAAAAATAAAATATAGTTTGCTACAAAAATTGAAAAAACATAAAGTACATTATTATAAAATGTGAATGATTTTGTGTTTATAACCTTATTAATATGATTATGATAGAAGATTAGGTATCCATTTAATTCCAAGAAATTATCCACTAAATTTTCATTTCCAAATATAATTACATACCATATATTTAATATTATCTTATATTAAAAAAATTATTAATATTATTGCTTGGGTTTTTTTGGAAGAAACCCATAACCAAACCATATGTCTTTGGTTAATCGAAAATAGAAGCCGCGTCACTTTTTTTAGTAATGGTCGGTTAAATGGTTTGGTTATTTTAGTTAATTTTGTTTTTGTTTGGTTTTTTGGTTAATATGCTCACCCCTAGTTATTGTTAAGGAAATGAAAATACATTGTTATTATTATGGCTAATGAAAGTTTAAAATCTATTTCTATGTCATGCAATTTCGTATTTGTTCTTATTGCTCGGTGAAGACAACATGTCAGACAACATCAGGCTTGTCCACGGCTCCTATGTTCACTACATAATTGCCACTTACATAAATATTATTTGTCATTTTTAAATTGTTGCTATCAAGAAAAAAAAAATACAAGTGTGTTGCTATTATGGTTATAAAGTTTTAAGTATGATGCAATTAATGATCCTTTTTAAAACACATTGTTTATTTGGTAGAAATGGTAAAGTTTACTGATAAAAGGCATTATCCCCCCCTTCATCTTTCAAACAACATTAAGCATATCCACACACATATAATGCTCAACATGCATAATGTGTATGTGGTAGTGTGTGTTTCACTCATAAGCCCCAAATAAGTTTTGAGTAAGTGGATACATGAGACTACATACTGTCTTTTGACAGCTTCACATAGCCTCAATATGTGACTTACATTTTTAACAACCATGTGACAATGAATCCGAATGAAAGTGAGGCAATTTTTGTAGGATCTGTAATCTTAAAAAAAAGGAATAAATATCATACCATTTCACTAAATGAAATTATCAATATTGTTTAAATTCAAGAGCATGAACGCCATATTTGTATACCACACAAATTAATTTAGAGATAAACAAAATCATTTATGTTTATGCAAGATAGACATGTAGAATTCAGGTAAAGGTACTAAATATCGAACTATCATTGATTGATTCCCTTGTAGTGAGAAGGGAATGGTATGATCAATAATTTTTTTTATTAGTAAAGGCATCATAAATTAAGATCTCTTACCAGGAAACTTAATAGAAATTTTCATCACCAAACCTAACAAATCCATACCATTTTGAACATGGTTACTTTTAAAATTTAAAACTGTAATTTAGATTATATATTATTATGAAAAAGGTCCATGTCATTAAGAATTGGATTAACTAAATGGGTTATATTGCAATTTCCATTTCTTTTGGTGATGGAATGAAAAACAAACACCCATGGAATGAAAGTTAACAACTTTGATAAACTATAAACTTCTTAGTGGGATCTGATTTATCAACAATTGTCGGCATAATTATATTGCAAGAAGCCAATACACACTAAAATGAAGGAGGCAATATTGTATAGATGTTCTTACATCGTGTATTATTTCTTCTCCCTCTTTCATTGCCCCTCAAAATCTTCCAGCAATATTATGCTCACAGATGTCTTGAATCTTGTACAAATCAAGTCAAAATCAAAATTAAATTGAAAATAATCACTAATTTAATCGATCAAGAAAAAACAGGTGACTATTCGCTTGAAATTGATGCATACCCAAATCACAATAGAGATGGAACTGAAGAACCATGCTTCAAGAGAGAGAAAGGGTAAGAAAAGTGTAGTAGTGTGTAAAAAGACAATCTTCAAGTAAATATCGTACTCTTACCTTAATATGGTAATGAAGACATAGACGTGAAATGGAAAGAGGGAAACCAACAAAAACAACAGTAATCTTCTTCATTGACATGCCCTTTTCGTCCGACAGTACCACCGTCATTACACAATCAAAATGATGAACATGTGGGTAAATAAGAGTGGAGAATCATCGATTTAATTATGCCTACAAAATGAGAAAAGAGGGATCATTATGATCCGGAAAGGATTTATGGGTGCCATAAAAGGAAGTCTATAATAAGGATGAGAGAGCGGTGGAGAGAGAGTGTATCCGGGAAGCCTATTCACTTTCAAACTACACATGGATTCTTCAACTTCTTCAGAGGATATTAGAGAAAGGAAGACGATATGCGTGTGAGAAGGAAACGGACGAGGAGAAAGAAGAGGTTCTGGGATACTCCAGAACCGAGGATATGTGATGAGACGTAAATGAAATCGATAACCTACGACACTGATCAATCGATATGGCACAAGGGATAATGCGGCAGTGTGAATCGATTAGATATCCATTGCGTCGTTCATAATATGTTGCGTGGGGACCTAAGAACACTATATATATATATATATATATATATATATATATATATATATATATATATATATATATATATATATATATATATATATATATATATATATATATATATATATATATATATATATATAGGGTTAGGTTCATTTGAGACCACTTATATTTTGTGAGACCGTGAGACGCATTTGTTTATTTTTTTTTATTTTTTTTTAGTTAATTCATGTTCCGAAAAGATTATTTAAAAAAAGAATTTTTTAATTTTTTCATTTATTTTGCATTTTAAAATTATTTTTAGAATATGTACAGTGTAATATTCTATTTAGAATATTTCACGTATTTTTCAAAAAAAATAGATTTTTTTTTTTAATTTTTTTTAATTTTTTTTAGTTAATTCAAGTTCCGAAAATAATATTTAAGAAAAGAATTTTTAGATTTTTCCATTTATTTTGCATTTTAAAATTATTTTTTAGAATATGTTAGTGAAATATTCTATTTAGAATATTTCACGTATTTTTCAAAAAAAACGGATTTTATTTTTATTTATTTTTATTTTTTTTATATTTTTTTTAGTTAATTCAAGTTCCGAAAATAACATTTAAAAAAAGAATTTTTGGATTTTTCCATTTATTTTGCATTTTAAAATTATTTTTAGATTTGGTCTCACGGTCTCACAAAATTAGAATGGTCTCAAATGAACCTGAATATATATATATATATATATATATATATATATATATATATATATATATATATATATATATATATATATATATATATATATATATATTTTAAAGACCAAAGTCTTAAAATAATTTGGATGATATAGATTATAAAATACAGTCGATCCATGTGAATGTGATTAAACCAATGAAAAATAAGAGTTTTAAATATACAACTGTAACAACATAATGTACAATTTTTTAAGCTAAAACTAACGCAATATAGATTTTATACGGATCAGTGAGGTAGATTACATGTTTAATATAAATAGATATGTACACTCATAATTCTTGTAGACTCATGTTTCCTTCTTTCTCTCTGTAGGAACATAGTTGATCTCTTGGCTTCTCGAACCTTAATTTCTCCGACACCAAAGACCACCACCAAGGGTTGTCGTCACCACCGGGCAGCAGAATTATAACCTGACACCGCCACCACCACTTAGAAAAAACTTAGATCTACCAAGTCTGGAATGAAGAGGCAAGCCACTGTTACAAGAACAATGGTGAAAAAGCAACACGAAGAGGCGAGCCAGTGATTTGTTTTACAAACATAGATCTCTATCCTTTTGTTGATAAATTTGTAAATATGTTAAGAATTTGATGAATCGTTTGTGATATTTATTAAAAGAAACTTATGTATATGTAAGATCTGTGGTGTATTTGTAAAATATCGAGCATAAGTTTTTAGATCTATTTTCTATATGTATAGATCTTGATGAAAATACATCAGACCTATGTTTTATTGGTATAAATTTGTAACATGACTTGACTCATGAGATTTTATCATTTGTTTATCTGGTGATTGATTTTGTTTTCCTATGTTTTTATTTGAGGTTGTTTTTACTGCACTTTTTGTAATGCAAATTTGTTGTATAATATACTAAAGTTTTATAAAATTGAAAAAAAAAACAAATAAAACAAAGAGTAGATTTCAATGAAAATGCAGATTTGTTGTTAAATATACCAAAGTTATTATAAATTTGAAAAAAAAAACCAAGCAAACAGTAGATTTCAATGTGATTATAGTTGTTTGGTCAGTATAATTTCTTTTAGTCTAACGTAGAGTAAACATTCATAATATTCGATATATTAATATATAGTATTGTATCTAAAAAATTATGAATGTTTATAAATTCAGAAGTTATATTAAAAATATAATATGGAATATCAGTTCAAAATTACTCTAAAATAAAATTAATAATAGACAATTTATAAATTAAACCTTAAATATGTGTTTATTTTTTGAAAAAAAAAATTGTTTCTTGAATAAAATACTTCATGTCTTTGAAAAGAATGTTATGCCACCTTATTTATTTTCTTTATTTTTTTTTATCACGAACTCCTCTTTTAAAATTCATCATTTCTATAATAAAATAGTATTTATAATATAATAAGTGATGTTATTAATTTTTTTTATTATTGAATAATGTTGAAACAGTATACGAATCCTAACCATTTATATTAATCAGTTAAGAATTGATGTCACACGATGTTATGGTAGTTTTATTTAATAACATAATTACAAACGGAATATTGTTATTACATGGAAAAGTTAACATTATTACTTTTATCAAAATAAAAAGATTAAAAAATGAAGAAGAATATATTGATATGCATTCTTACATTTTAAAGGCTATAAGTAGTATTTTTGGATATTACTTATTTGTTTAAAGTATACATTTTAAAGGTTATAAGTAGTATTTTTGGATATTACTTATTTGTTTAAAGTATATTTGATTATTGTAGTTTCCATATCGCAATTGAACAAGAACGTATTTATTACTATATATTATTGTTTATTTAAAGTAAATAAATAAATCGGCAATTACTCTAGACAAATCTCACTAAACAATTCTCCATAAAAAAAAAATATAAACTCATTTTAGATTTATATAGTAAAATAATATATTTATTTTTATTGTTCTTCAACATGATATAATAATCAGAACAGATTAAAAAAATTGATTCTACATAAAATATATATTATTTCGTATTCAAATATATTCCTTAGTATTACTAATTTACTATACAAAATTTAATAAAATAAATAATAATAATAATAATAATAATAATAATAATAATAATAAATTATACAATCAATAAAAACTAAAACATAAAATAAAAATAAAAAAGAAAATATTGATAGACGGTACATGATATGAGATACTATATGTACTCATGAGTTGAAAGCTGGGGAATGATGACAACCAAAGCATTGTGAAAGATTTCTTGGCAGTTGCTATTAGGCTAAAGAGACTAATAGTATTTCTAACACCTTGTCACATGAGATTTTGAAGAGTCATCTTATTTTTGACTATTTAACACATAATTTTAGCATTTGTTAGGGATCGGTAACACTCCTCCTAACATCTATTTTTTTTTCCTTTTTTTTTCTAATTTAATTAAATTACTTTATAAATAATCAACCAACATTCAAATAAATTACTCTTTTGTTAAATTTGAAAGAAATACCATAGCTCCAAATTTCTTGTTTTTTTTTTTAGAAATGAAACCAAATACCAATCATGCAAGAACATTCAAATTTGATTGTATATCTAAGAACAATGCCACACATTTCAAAACCTCTTTTGACTTTTGTTAGAGTCAAACCATCTGCCACAAGTAGCCTCTCATCATCTTCACACTAACAACCAATGAGATTAGCCAACCGAACATTACGCAGTTGCCCGACAGATTTGGCTTCTTCATGTAAAGCATTTGTTAAGTTATTGGACAAAATACCCAGCTTACAAATTGACATGAAAAGCACTTTTTAAGTTATTGGAAAAAGGCTATAAACACAAATAAAAGCATTCAAGTAACAATAATAGAAGTCCAAACAATTTAAAACATACTTATTCCTAATGCAAGCAAGGGTGTTTTATTTATTGGTTTTGTTCAGAGTTATGTTAGTCCCTCTTTTTGGTTTATAGTTGCATATCAATGTGTGGCTAGATATGCTAGTTCACTATAAACAAAGCTCTGATACCAACCTGTCACACCCCCGAACCAGACGGCGGAAACGTCCGAGGGTTGTCGTGACTTAATTGAATACCATAACATTGAATATATATGAAACATAACATCATTCATCACCATGCATTGAGATAGTACAACTGGTAGAGTTTACACTGAGTACATTGTTTTAACAATACATTCCCAAAAATAAATTGTTCGATCATAGATAAACAAACTGCAGGCCATCACTGAGTACATTTTCCCCTCGGTTTACTTGTTACCTGAGAATACAAGTATTTTGAAAAACGTCAACATATGAAATGTTGGTGAGTTCATAAGCGGTGTTTGAAAAGCAATGTTTTGCATTGTTTTGAAAACTACCAGAAAATCCGATATTTTCTGAAAAGAGTTTATGAAAAAGTTTGTGAAGATCCATAAGTATGCTTGTTTGTTTCTATAATTGTAAAAAGTGTTCATTAAACTTGGTGTACATTTCGAAACTGTATGTATTGAAATACCCTAGGCAAACCCGATGTTTTCCTATCACTTTGAATTCCGAATAGTTGTTGTACCATCGCGGCATGTGAAGTCATTGATTCCAGGTGACGTTGGATTATTGCGCATGGTGAATTGTTATAAACACGCGTTACACAAACGACCAGTTTACAACTATACTAACGATCCCTTAGGCGTCGTCCGTACTATTCACGTAATCTAACCGCCCTGACTTCTTGTAGTCCCACATCCGAAGAGAAAGAGGGCACGAAGACCTCAATAACTCCATTAGTCGGTTGGGGATAAAGTGAGTGCGAAGGGCCCTTGGCCCGACTCGCATTTGAATTCCCGACTTTACTAGCAGTACCAAAGGACCCTTGGGGACCAATAGTATAAAAGCCATTGAAAGTCCTTTTACGCTGTGTTGGATCATGTAAGACCCAACAACTCGTAAGGTTGATGTCTTCGGGCCTAAAGATCAGGTCATTGGGCTAGCTAGGCCCAACAAACAAGATTTTACACTTTTGGGCCCAAAGATGGTGTATCGACGTCTGTGCACTCTCACATGTGTATTGAATTCCCAAATTTTCTATGTATGAATTGGGTTGTCGTCGTGTTAGTAGTTTCGGATTTGTTATTGATTCGAGACCGAATCAATTCGTTTGATAACGATTTTTGGTGTTGTTGTGTATTGTAATTCGTCGGTAGTCGCAGTGTCAGTATTTGATCACAACGGAGGTATTGAATTAACATTGAAATTTTTCTGTTTACAGCCCCTCTTTATTTTGTAAATTTACTTTTTCAACCATTTGAATAAATTAATTTCCGGTTTAGTCCTTAAACCATTTTTCTTGGCATTTTAACATCAAAACTTATTGAAATTGATATATTTCAGCACATTTTTAATTGAAAACAGTTTTAGTCCCTCAAAATACAGTTTTCTCGGCTGTAACCTCTCTTTTTCGCAATTTTTACACTTTTGGCCCAAATTGGAAAATTTTTGCAACTTTGGTCCTTTTTAATTATGAAAAGCATCTTTAACCTTTGAAAAGGACTTGGAACACTAGTAGTCCACTGTTTTACAGAAAAACACAGTTTCAGCCCCTCAAATTGGAAAATTTCGCATATTGGGCTCTATTGGGCCGAAAATGTCATTTTTAGCCCATTAAGCTTGAAATTTATATTTTTAATCCTCCAAAAGAGTATATTTCCAGAAAATACATTATTGAAACTGTTTTGACTCATCTCACCCATCAGAATTCGTAATATGTCATTTTGGGCCCTTTAACTTTATATTTTTAACATTTTGTGTCCAAAAATGAGTTTTTAGCCCAAAGAAGATGTTATTAAGCCACTTAGCTATTTTTCTTGGAATACTTTGTATGTAGTAATATAATTTATGCTAGTTTCATTTAACATAAAGTATATCTCGATTTTTAGGGGTTTATGACTAAATCCAACATCATAATCACACAAAAACACACATATAAGCATAGAAATCATACAAGGCATACAAATACATATAGATCTACACTTTCACTTGTATTCCCCCCCCCCCCCCCCCACAAAACTTGTAAAACAGAAAAATAGGGAGTATGAAGCTCACCTTAGGGCGTGGTTTCGGTTTTGGAGAAAAAGATTGAAGAAAGTGAGGTGATTTTCGGCCCTAGCACACTTTGATGAAGATCTCAGCCTTGAGGTGGTTCTAGGATGCAAGATCGTGATTTCTTATGAGTTAAGAAGAGATGTTTGATAGATCAAAGAACCTAGGTCATAGTTTTAAGTATAACCTTACCTTGGATGGTGATTCTTGTGGAAAATCTCCTTGAATGCCCTTGATTCTTTGAAATTTTGAGAAGAGAGGTGAAGGTGTTTTTGAGAGTGTTTGATATGTGAAAAGTGATGAAAGTGTGTGTGTGTGTGTGTTGGAATCGGTCGAGAATCAAGAAGGAGAGAAGAGAAAGGGTTGAGTTGACATTTCTAGATGCATGTTGGTCCATGCATGGAGATATGTGGAATATAAGTGAGGTGCATGTATTAAGTCAACTCCTTTCTTCTTGGGTTTGGGCTTTGGGCCGAGAATTTGGAAGGAAGAAAGGATTTTTGGGCTTTATTGCCCCTAAGCCCATATAGGAGTTAAGTTGGATAATTTTTGGCCCCAAAAAAAATTATAATATGATTTTTACACTTTGTTGGGCTAGTTTAGGTTAATTATGGTTCATCATGTTTAATTTATTTCATTCTAGGCCCAATATGGTCCAAAATGTTGAAATAAATGAATGTGGGTTCAATTAGAGCCCATTAAAAGGTTCTAAACCCATGATAGTCAAATTGGAAGCTTATTGGCCCCTTTGGGTCCAATAAGGAAGTCCTAGTCCAAAATGGACCTAAACAAGAACTTCTAGGGTTTCCAATTGCTTGTTGACTATTTGTAGTACTTGTATGATGTATTTGATTGAAGTTTTTGATGTCATATAATAAGCATCACACATGCTCTTAAGTTTTTGGTTCAACATTTTACTTGAGTATAGTGATTACAAGACACAAAATTTCTAGTTGTGACATCATCCCCCCGTTAGAGGGAATTTCGTCCCGAAATTCTGTTTGAAAGCTAGATTTGAGAATGCTAGAATAGGTGAGGGTACTTTTGCTTCATTTGGTCTTCGCGTTCCCACGTGAATTCTGGCCCACGATTTGCGTTCCACCGTACTTTCACGATCGGGATGCGACTTTTCTTAGTACGCTTCACCTCCCTGTCCATGATTTCAATTGGTTCTTCAACGAACAGGAGATTCTCGTTGATTTCGATCTCGTCAAGGGGAATGCCGAGTGTTTCATCTAATAGACACTTCTTTAAATTAGAGACTGTTGGGTTTTGAGCATTTTAACACTCCTAAGTGTACATGCAACTCTAAATACCTTGGATCTATGTTTTCTCTATTATACATGCAAATAAGAACTTCCAAGATATTATCCTAATCTAGCATACAAATCAATGAGTGTAACAAGATAGAATACATACCTCTTTGATGTAGAAAGTCTTCATGAAGCTTGAGTGCCTAGTGCCCCAAGTGTGACACCTCAAATGGTTCACACAACACCAAATACAAATGGAATGACTTGAGAGAATTCTACACTTAATGAAAATTGGCTAGCCCTTTCTTAGTCTCTAGTGTGATACTAGTCACCAATTTTGTCAAGAATAAGATCTTTATATAGCGTTACAATTAGGGTAAACCCTTAATTGTCATGGCTTTCCATTTCCTTGGATCCATGGGTTCAAATACACCATGGAGCATCCATGGACCATCCTATGGGTTTTAGTCGAACTTGATTATCCATGGAGCATTAGCCCACTATACAAGTATGGATGATTTACACAATCAATCCATATATTTAATTAGTCTTCTTTTGATCACTTAATTAATCCTAGATTAATTCTTGATCAATACTAATTAAATAATCTCATTATTCTTATTATTAATATACTAGAACTTATAATATATTAATAACCATAAGTGTCTTATTTCTCTCATTATAGTCTATCCAAATGCATGATGCCATGCAACCCAAATGGACCATGTCGGGTCGGGTCAAGTCTTACCAATTATAGTTATGGACTTAGACATTAATCCAACAGTCTCCCACTTGGATAAGTCTAAAACTATTATTGCGTAAGACTTTAGGAACCAACTGACAATCGTAGCTCTCAAAAGCTTCTGTCGAACTCTAACCTTGTCGATGAACTCTGACCTTTGTCAATGACTTGTCCATTAGATAAGGGATCATATATTCCTCCATTCTAGATATCATATGGACTGAGACATGGATTATAATCATTCTCTCTGTCCATTTATTGTTTCCCGATTTCCGATTTATGACGACTGACTAATTGAACAAATCAAATCAGTCCTGGCCCGGCCGAGCACTTCCATTTGTCATCATCAAATCGTCGAGGGGCCCACAGATATCGCTTTTATCCCGAAGGTAAAAGGAATGGATAAACTTCGACTCATATGGCTTGTTCTACTACTTGTTGAATCATGCACAAAGGCACGTTTTATAGCACCGAGTTACCAAATGCGTTTTCGTGCAATCAATGTACAACCAACTCATAGTAACAACTCATATCTCTAGGTTTGAAGAATATAAGATATTATCGTCTCATGATCACTCGTGATAAAATCCATGAAGTGATTCCAATGAGTCCAGGTTGAATCCAATACTCAGAACTTATGAGCACTCATGAGTGTTGTAGCCCTTTGTCCAACACCTTAGACCTCTACAAGCCAACCCATGACAATCTTAATTCATATCTACTTCCAACATATGACCGACTGTGGATGGTTTGAATAACTTAGTCATTCCGGAAGAATAACCTAGTTTATTCGGGAAGTCAAAACATGCAAAGTGAAACACAATAATAATTGAATCCAATATGGTCTCAGAACTTATGAATATAAATAAAACACCTTTTATTTATCACCATATGATTACACATTATTCATTGTATACTGTTTCAGCTATCAACTTTATTCTTGAATTTAAAACAATAGTTGTCCCATGCTCCAAGCATGTACACTATGTTTTCTAAACACTAGTCATGCCATACACCAAGTATGCATACTATGTTTGTTTATGATCTTTACTTTGTGAACTAGATCAATTGAACATAACTTCAATGATTCTCTTTTCACACTCCCAAATCCTTACTGCAAATGCAAGAATTCCAAATTCATGCCATTTACTGAAATCTGTTAGATTCTAAACTTATATGCATTGATCCTCTTGTAACGATTATGCACAAATTCACAAAGACTTGGCAACAATCATTACAGAGCATTCCAAAGGAGATCAACTCCTTGGAAACATCCTTCTTGCATTAAGTTTCCTTAATCTTACACAGATTGAAAATTCTAACTTTGAAACATTTCTAGATTCCATATTGACTTATCACTTCTGAACAAGAGTTGCCTCCTTACAGACTATGTCAATATGGTCCTTCCAGAGTTATCACTATACTTCCAACTGTCCTTGAGCAACCAATCTTTGGTAAACCTTAGATTGTCCTCGACAATTGTTTAATCCTTTTAGTCATATCCAGTTCTAAACCTTTTCCCTTCTTAATGCCCAAACATTTGGAAAATTTTTAGAAAGGATGAATATAGCACATGTAATCGATCCTATATCTGAAACATATGGGACACGATTCATGATGTCTCACATAAAGACTAAACCAGTCTTTTGCTATAATATTTTCATTTCTATTTGCCAAGTTCTCATAATTCAGATTATGAAAAGGGATGCCGTAATCATAACCGAATTTTAGAACGCAAATAATGGACCCATATACAGAATTTCCTTATTTTGAGCCATTCCAACATGAAATTCATATATATATATATATATATATATATATATATATATATATATATATATATATATATATATTGTTGGATTAGTGTCTAAGTCCATAACTATTTTGGTATGTACTTGACCCGATGGTGCATGGTCCTTTTGGGTTGCCTTCACCAAAGCAACTTGATTGGAGAAATATATAGAGAGAGAGGATAATATGATTTGTTAATATGTTATAAGAATAATATATTAAAGGAGAAATCATATTTGTTTAATTAATATTGGTCAATAATTAATTAAGAATTAATTTTGTGATCAAATGTAATTAATTAAACTAGAGGGGCTGATTTGTAATTATGTGATAGTTACAAAATAAGGTAAGGATTATCTTATAAGTATGGTGAACGAATTTAAGGTTGGAAAGTCTTAGAATTCGAGTATGATAAGGATTCAAGGATTATCTTATTGGTTGCTTAATGGATAATCAACTAGATAAGGATAATGACTGAAACCCTATCTCTACACCTATATAAACAACCCCAAGGTCATGAATTCGTGTATCCCTTCCCAAGAAGTCCTAGATACGAATTCTAACCTCCCTCCTCTCTCTTTATACCTTCTCCACTTGCTTATGGTGTTTGTGAGCCATTAGAGGAGTGACACTTGTGACTCTCTGCTTTCCAAGGTCAATTCAAGGAGGAATTGGATTGTTATTGCTATATAACAATCAAGGTATGTTCTTAAACCTAATTATATGTTAATATTGATTTCCATACGCTAGAATTAGGGTTTATAGTCTTGGATTCAAAGCATGTACAATAGAGAAACCTAGATCCAAGCATTAGGGTTTGTATGAGCACATAGGATGTCTTATGATCAAAATCCATCAGTGGTATCAGAGCCTTGACTGGTTTCTATTGTATTGATGCTTGATATGTTTAAAAAAAAATTTGATTTTTGGTGTTCTGCTTGATGGACTCGGCGAGTTGCCCCTACTCGGCGAGTTCCAGAGGGTGACTCGGCGAGTCGGTGCGTTAGACAGTGCTTATCTCGGGATTTCTTGCTGTTTTTGCATTGGGATAATTACCTTACCATGTTAGATTAATATTAATCCGATTATATGATATATTTGACTATATTTTTTAATCTAATTGAAGATATTTATCAATTAATAAGATAATTGTTTCCTTATAAGATAATTGATTAATTATTTGAAGTAAATTGATAAATTGTTTTGCAAGAAATCATCAAATATGGATAATTATGTGATTAAATGTTAATTTGAATTATTTGTTATTTGATCCTTGTTGTTGTGAAAAGTTTCATATTTGGCCCTTTATGTTTTATAGTTTAAATTTGAACCCCAAAAGTTTTGTTGTTTTGAAATTTAAATAGTTGAAACCCTAATGTTTTGAAAAAGGTTTCAAAACTTGCCCTCAAGTTTTGGAATTTAAATTTTGATTAAATAGTTTAATTTTGATGCATATTTAAATTCTAAACCCTAATGTGTTGAAATGTTTCAAAACTTGCCCTCAAGTTTTGGAATTTAAAAGTTGATTAAAAGTTTAATTAGGAATGTTAAATTCTAAAACTCTAGTATGGTTTTGAAAAAGTTCAAATCACACCCTTATGGTTTTATTAACTAATTAAGGTGTTTAATTAAAGAGGTTTAATAAATCCATAAAAGTTTAGGTTTACAATTTAAGTAAATTAAAAGTATAATTGTTAAATTGAACCACCTAATATTTTAAAAGTGTAAAATACACCCTATACTATATATATAACATTAAAAGTCTAACATTATATATATGTATGAGTAAATGTCAGTCTTACCGTTAGTAGGCCTCATTCACGAAGCTGGTCTATAAGGGGTGTTTAAGGAAATTGCCTATAAAATGGCGATTAAATGGGTATCCACTCTTACCCACCACACTCTTGACTAGTGGAGGGTCGTTAGCCGAATGGGTAGGATGGGACAAAACCTTCCATTATAAGTATAATGAAGTATAAAAGTAACTAAATGTTTTCATATAATTCCCAATCTTAGTTACTTAGGCAAAAGTGAATTGATGCAATTCCATGAAATTACACTTTGTGCCCTTGCGAAGACATTAGTGGAGCGTGTGTGGTTAACCGACACACTAAATGGGTCTAAGCAAAGGTAGCAAAGGGTGACTCAATGTTTGTCATAGTTCGGTGGAGCGTGTGTGGTTTACCGGCACATCGAATAGGTGACTGTAACATGTGAGTGCACCATGTAAGTTTGCATGGTTATTCACACCCGCTTTGTGATCCTCGGCATCCCAGTCACAAACAAAAGGGGCATATCGAGATTTAAACATGCCATTGAAAGTTCAATGAATCTCAAAGGATCTAGGAGTTTTCATAGATTTAAAACTTATATTTAATTTTCGTTTTTCATGGTGGAAATTAGTGAATCGTCATTCACTTACCTTCAAATGTTCTGCAATTTGGGTTACGGCATCCCTCTCCCGAGTTGTAGAATATTGTGTTGGGTCCTAGCCTTGGAATTTCGTTTGGGTGATTTACCAAGGACTCAATCAATCAACTAACTTGAATTCGTTTTCTCCCGTATTGTAGATGTCAAAGTTCGACAACTATGGTTTTCCCAAATCCCGTGGAACAAGCTTTCCACATGAAGATGATATTCCACGATTTAATCGAGGATCAAGAAATCATGCTTCACTTCCTCCTCCTCCTCCAATTATTCTCCCTAACCCACAAGATTGTAAAATTGAAAGGTTCAATATCACTCAAGCCCTTTTGGCAAGTAAACATAAAGAAGGAAAGTCGGTGTGTGCACACGTCCTAGGGATGAAGTCGCGCATTGATAGACTAAGAATGATGGGATCCGTTGTTAGTGAAGAGATGGTTGTTGATTAGGTTCTTCAGTCACTTCCCAACTCATATAGTGAGTTCGTAAGAGAGTACTATATGACGAACCACAACGTGACCCTTATAGATCTCACCTATATGCTTATTGCTGCCGAATCAGCAATGGTTTGGCGCAATAGAAAAGCAAAGTTGATTGGTGAATCTGCCTTCAAGACCTCTATGGATATAGACAATGGCAATGAAAGACATGCAATGATCAAAAAGTTTGATCATAAGAGAAAGGCGATGTCTGAAGTAGTTCCATGTGTTATTCCAAAAGAGTCAATTTGCTTTTATTGCCAAGAGAAGGGGCATTGGAGACGAAGTTGCCCTAATTACCTAAGAGATCTAAGAGATGGGAGAGTCAAATGTATGACTGCGCTTTAGGTAAAAATCCACTATCTAACTCCATTAAGTTCCTATTCATTGATTCTTAATACATGATGTAATAAGATTACATTTGAGTGTTTTGTAGGGTCGGTGAAAAGAAAGGAAGCTTGATAAGACAGCAAGATGAATCTAATCACAAGGGATGGATCTCGATCGCATGGACTTGAAGATTAAACTTTGAGCTTAGAAAGTTATGATAGAGTTGTTAGAAATTTTCTTTTGTACATAGTTTTCAATGGATTTTGCATTGTAAGGACAATTTTTTTTCCGCTCTTTTTATAAATAAAATAAATTTTGTTTATTTATTTGTTTATTTCCTTACAATGAAATCGTTATGAAAATTGATGTTCGAATATTTCTACAACGAATGGATATGATTCTTAGTTATGTTATTTATGGAAATGTCAAGAATTTACCAAATAGGGAGAGTTTCTCATCGCCCAAAGTTTCAATTGGATAGAAACTTGGAATCATGCAACGTGGATGCACGATGAATGAGAAATTTCGTATTTGGAAATTAGACTGATTCGTTGACAAAGTGTCAAGTGAAGGACTAAGAGATCGAGCACACAAAGTTGCGTGTTGATCAAGTCCACCATAAGAGTAACAAAGATATTCGTCATGATTTACTAAAGGTTTAGTAAATATGATTATACTTACAAGATTAAGTGTAATTCTGAATTGATTAAAGGGTTTAGATCAATAGTAGAACGAATAAGAAGAATCAAGTAGGCAAAAGGATAAAAGTTTCTCCATTCTAAGAAGAAGGGAGAGTAGCTTTTATGCTATGTCTTAATGATTAAGAACCATATCTCAATTGATCCTCTAAGTGAGTCTTAGTACAATTGTATGTCTAAGAAGAGGAATCAAGAATTGAAGAAATGGTTAAATCAATAAGTCAATCATACTTCCTTCCAATAACAAGTCTTAAAGTTAAGATTGTGACAATGAGTGAAAAGTATTAAGAAGGTTTGTAACTTTCATTAAATGTGGAAAGTTGTGATGTCTTGGATAAGACAAAGACCAACTAGGACCAATTTATGAAGTCTTTTGATAAAAGCTACACTAACTCTTGAATATTTGTTTGTCAAGAAATGGTTTTTGACAAGAGAATCTTATATGTCAAGGAGTCAGTAGGAGTCTTAATGGTCTTGAAAGGTTTCAAGAACAAATCAAATAAACCTTATCGATCATCACTAGCACACGAGTTGAGGTTTACAACCTATCGTGTTGACATTATTTTGATTCTGTGCCAATCTAATCGAGTTAATTATGCATGTGAGTTCTATGAGTTCTCATTTTGAACGCATAAAAGGCAAAGCACCTTAATCAATGAAAGGTACATTGATAGGAAAGGGTGAGCTGCTTAACTACTTGGAAGACATGGTGGGCAGCTGTGCTACCATAAAGGCAAGAAATCGAGATCAAGAAAGTTCGATCCATAAGAGTTTGAATTTGTCGTAAACCTTGGTTTTGACAAATTCACATGGATAGGAACAAATACACTGTTTAAATCTAAGTGTCATAAGATTTCCTCCTTCATGAAAATGATTGTGAGGAAATGCTTTCACTAAGACAGATTTTAAGAAGATGGTGATTGTAAAATTGCATTCTCGAATTCAATTATGGTTACGGCATCCCTTTCCATAATTTGAATTGTGAGGTTTGGCAATTAGTCTTAATTGTTTAGACACACATATGAACTATCGAAGGCAAATATGTATAATATAAAGAAACGTTGATAAAAGATTATCAAAGCACTAAGTATTAGAAACATGAACTTAAGAAATTCAATAAGCATTGTTTTCTGAAAGTTAAGATGTTTATGAATACATGTCGAAGCTAGTGGGAGCATAAGTGTTATGTTTTATAATAATCATCAAGATAGTGGGAGCATAAAAGTTATGATTGTATGATTATTAAGGAAAGTATTGCAAGGTTAGCAATATTAATTATAGAAAACAAGAGTCATACTTTGCAAAGTCGCAATAGTTGAAGAGTTGTTTTGCTATAATTAAGGGAGAGAATATTATGCTTCATTTCAAATCTAAAGGTTTAGGTTGAGAAATATTAATAAAATTTAGTCAAAGGTACAAACTGTGTTCTTAAAATTTCGATTATGATTACGGCATCCCTCTTCACAATTCGAATTTTGAGAACATAGCAAATAAAACATTATGTGTCGTGTCCCATACGCTTCGGGTATAGGATCGATTGTAAATGCTTTAATGTTTGACCATTCTAAAAATTTCCAAATGTCGAGCGCATTTAGAGGGAAAAGGGACTAGAATGGGTTTTGACTAAAATAATTAAACAACTATCAAAGGACAATCCAAGTTCGACGAGGATTGGTCGCTTGTGAGTAGTTAGAAGTATAGTATTGGAAAATATGGAAATGTTTCCATATTGGATGGACCATATCGACATCATTATGAATAGATAAGATTCTATTAAGAATGAGTTGTCATATGGAACATATGGAAGTGTGTCCATATTGGGAATTGAATATTGAGAAATCTATGACTAGATTAGAAACTTCTATGCAAAAGGATGTTCAAAGAAAGTACTTTGAGTGAGAGACATCACATCTATGTAATTGTCTTGTAACAATGTCCGATAGAAGACTTTGTAATATCGTTGGCAATAGTCTTTGTGACTTTGGTGCAGTGACATTACGAAAGGATAGTTGCATAGAATGTTAGAATCTAGCATATTCTATAAGTAGAAAGAATTTGATATTCTTGCACTTATGAAAACGGATTTGGAGTTGTGAAATGAGAAGGATTGGAAATGTGTTCAATGTGATCTATTTCACAAAGTAAGAACCATAGGTAAACATTGTGTGCATGCTAGGAGCATGAGACAAGTGTTGGAATTCAAGTGAGAAGTTGATTACCCGAAACTACAAATAATGAGTAATCAATATGGTGATAAATAAAAGGTGTTTTATTTATGCTCAAAGGGTTGAGGCCATATGGGATTAGTATTATTCTTGTGTTTCACATTTGCATGTTTTGACTTCCAGAATAATTGAGTTTATTAAGAATAATCGAATTATTCAAACAGGCCACAGTCGTTCATATGTTGGAAGTAGATATGAATGAAGACTGTCGTGAATTGGTGTGTGGAATGTCTAGAAAAGTATTAGACATAAGCAAATGTTTGCTGCAACGTTCATGAGTGCTTATGAATGTGATTTGAGCATTGGATTAGACCCACACTCACTTGGATCACTCCATGGATTGTATCACGAGTGATTGGTGAGACGATAACATCTTATATTCTTGAAACCGAGATGTGTGAGTTGTATCTTGCAAATCGGTTACACATTGATAATATGTAAACGCACCAGTAACTTGGTGTTATAAAACATATTGTTGTGTGTGATTCGGTGCGTGAGTACAAGCAAGCATTGTATCAAAGTTTATCCGTTCCTTTTATCCAAAGTAGGATAAAAGCGATATCTTTGGGCCCCTCGATGGTTTAGTGATGACAAATGTAAATGCTCGGCCGGGCTAGGGCTAATTTGATTTGTTCAATTTGTCAGTCTTCATAAATCGGGAATCGAGATATAGTACAAAGAGAATGATTTGAAATCATATATCATATGATATCTAGAACGGAGGAATATATGATCCCTTATCTAAGGACACGCGTATTTGATATGATCAGAGTTGACAGCGGCTTTGGAAAGCTACGATTGCAGATCGGGATCTGAAGTCATACGCATCAGAGTTATTAGACTTATCCAAGTGGGAGACTGTTGGATTAGTGTCTAAGTCCATAACTATTTTGGTATGTACTTGACCCGATGGTGCATGGTCCTTTTGGGTTGCCTTCACCAAAGCAACTTGATTGGAGAAATATATATAGAGAGATGATAATATGATTTGTTAATATGTTATAAGAATAATATATTAAAGGAGAAATCATATTTGTTTAATTAATATTGGTCAATAATTAATTAAGAATTAATTTTGTGATCAAATGTAATTAATTAAACTAGAGGGGCTGATTTGTAATTATGTGATAGTTACAAAATAAGGTAAGGATTATCTTATAAGTATGGTGAACGAATTTAAGGTTGGAAAGTCTTAGAATTCGAGTATGATAAGGATTCAAGGATTATCTTATTGGTTGCTTAATGGATAATCAACTAGATAAGGATAATGACTGAAACCCTATCTCTACACCTATATAAACAACCCCAAGGTCATGAATTCGTGTATCCCTTCCCAAGAAGTCCTAGATACGAATTCTAACCTCCCTCCTCTCTCTTTATACCTTCTCCACTTGCTTATGGTGTTTGTGAGCCATTAGAGGAGTGACACTTGTGACTCTCTGCTTTCCAAGGTCAATTCAAGGAGGAATTGGATTGTTATTGCTATATAACAATCAAGGTATGTTCTTAAACCTAATTATATGTTAATATTGATTTCCATACGCTAGAATTAGGGTTTATAGTCTTGGATTCAAAGCATGTACAATAGAGAAACCTAGATCCAAGCATTAGGGTTTGTATGAGCACATAGGATGTCTTATGATCAAAATCCATCATATATATCCTTGATTAAATGATTAAAACCTCACGATCTAAGCTTATAGATTTGAGATGAAGTATAATTTCCTCTCCCTTAATTATAGCAAAACAACCTTTTCCCAATTGAAACCTTTTGTTTTCTATAATTAACATTGCTAACTTGCAATACTTATCATAATTATCATTCTCCCACTAACATGATGATTATTAGCATAACACTTATGCTCCCACTAGCTTTGACATGTACTCAGAAATCAGCTGACTTTCTTACCAAAGTTCAGATTGCTGATACTAGATTGTTTTGATAAAACTTTATCAAAATCATACACCTTCCCTTAGATAGCACACTTGCGTGTCTAAACAATTATGAAGACAGATGCCGTAATCATAATGGTTAGACCTTTTTGCCACTTCTCACAAGTCCAGGTTAGTGTGCCGGTAAACCACACACGCTCCACTAACGACTTTGAGAATGCAAATATCACAATTGCTATCTAGCTAAAATCTACTTAGTGAAAGTGTTTCCTCACCATCATTTTCATGAATCAGAGAGAAACCTTATGACACTTAGATTTAATGGTGTATGTGTTCTTATCCATGTGAATTGTCAAAATCATAGTCATAAGACAAGGATAATGACAAATCCAAACTCATATGGACTGAACTCAATCTTAATTTCTTGCCACCTGGCAGCTCAAGGGCCTGCCATTGCTTCCAAGTTGTTGTGCAACAAATTGAGAACTCTAAGAACTCATATGCAAAGCCAACTTTACTGGAATGGGCACATAATATGTCAACACGATGGGTTGTGAACCTCAAGTTGTGTGCTAGTGAGGAACTTCAGGTTTCATTCTTGATTAGTTCTTGAGACTTTCAAGACCTTTAAGAATCCCACTCTCCTCTTGACCTATAAGACTCCCTTGTCAAATATCCAAGAGATAGTGTGGATTCTAATCAAGACAAACACTTCACATAATTGGCCTAAGTTGGTCTTTGTTTTATCCAAAACATCACAACTTACCAATTTCAAATGTACAAGAGTAGAAAACTTTTACTCTTACATTTGACAAGTGTTTTAAACCTTCTTTAAGACATGTCACTCAAGTTACAATCTTGGAGTATGACTCTAAGACTTGTATTGGAACGAAGTATGACTCATCTTCTTGATTTAACCATTTCAACAATCCAAGTTCCTCTTCTTAGTCATAAGAATGCACTAAGGTTTCCTTAGAGAACTAATTGTGCTATGGTTTCTTAATCATTAAGATGATCACAAAAACTGATACTAAAGTACTCTCCCATCTTTTCAGATTTGAGAAACTTTTATCCTTCTGCCTAGATTGATTCTTCTTATTCGCTCTGCCTTACATTGGAACCTTTTTCCAATGTCTCAGAGTTACACTTAAGCATGTAAGTATAATCATATTTATTGAGCTTTAGTAAACTATGACGAATAGTCTTATCGATCTTTTGTGGTGGACTTGAGCAGTGCACAAGAATGTGTACTCAATCCCTTAGTCCTTCACTTGACTCACACATCCATGTGAACAAGTAGTTAGTCTTAATTTTCCAATACTTGAAAGTTCTCATTCATCATGCTATACATCTTGCATGATTCCAAGTCCCGGTCCAAATGAAACTTGGGTGATGAGAATCTTTCCTTTATTTGGTAAATTTAGACATTACCACAAATGAAAGAATCAATTTCATATTTCCACTCTTGCTCTTAATGGAATCATATAAGCAACAATTTTTCCTCAAATGCCATTGTAAGGATATTTTTAAAATAAATAAAATAAAAAATTTTCTTTTATTTTAAAACTTTGCGGAAAAACTTATCCTTACAATCCATATGAAAACTTGTTGTTATCTATTCCTAAGCAATATCTCATAACTCCTAAGAAGTAGCTCAAGAATCCGATCTTCAAACTATGCGATAAAAATCCATCTATGCGATCAGATTCAACATATTCTTTCTTTAAGTTTCTTCACTTTTCTTTGATTCTTAAAACATTACCATGTGACCCAGTCACATCATGTATCAAGAATCTCAGAATAAAAACTTAACAGAGTTAGATAGTGGACTTTACCTGAAGTAGAGTCAAACTTATTGACTTTAACATCCTTAGGTAAAATTGGCAGCTTCGCAACCAATGCCCCTTCCTTTGGCAATTTAACATATGGACGCTTTGGTAATGGTACTATCACAGACTTAGCTTTTCTCTTTACCATTTGGTCAACCGAGTTGACTATGGCCGATCCCTTTCCACTGGGAAGAGAGAGCTTTACTAGATATCCAATGTCATCATTGTCAATGTCCATAAAGTTTTAGGAAGTTGATCTTAGCAAATAGATAAGATCATTAAGGGTCCTGTCATAGTCTGTTTCATAGGTGTCCCAAAGGAACTCACTATGTGACTTAGAAAGTGATTGAACCACCAACTTTCTCAAGATTTTGACACCCAACTCTCCCGGCTTGTCAATATGTGACTACATCTCCAAGATGTGACCACACCTAGACCTTGCCTTGCCAACAGGGCTTGAGTGACCTTAAACTTTTCAAGAACTTGTGGGTTAGGGAGAATAATTGGAGGAGGTGAAAGAAGTATGATTTCCAAGGGACATCATCTTCATTTAGGAAAGCTTGTTTCAAGAGATTTGGGAAGATCATAAATGTCTAAACCAGACATGTTATGGGAGATATTCAAGATAGTTGATCTAAAGTCCTTAATATGACACCCAATATGAAATATTAAGGCTAGGACCCAACAAACTATTTTATAACTTAGAAGAGGGATGCCGTAATCCAAGCTATAAAATATTTGAAGGTAGGTGAATGACGATTCACCAATTTCCACCAAGATAAACGAAATGTATAATTAGGTTTTAATTGGTTTTGAAACTCCTAGATCTTTGAGATTCATTGAACTGTTCAATGGCATGCTTCAATCTCGAGTGTGCCCTTCAGGTTTTGTGACTGGGATGCCGAGGATCACAAAACAAGGTGTGAAGTAACCATGCAAATTACTTGGTACCCTTAAGTGTTTACCCCTCAATCGATGTGCCGGTTAACCACACACGCTCCATCGATACTATGATAAATATTAAGTCACCCTTTACTTACCTTGTTAAGTCCAAGTTAGTGTGCCGGTTAACCACACACGCTCCACTAACGACTTAGACAAAGTGTAAAGTGTAATTTCATGGATTAACACCTTATTCACATTTTTCCAATGTAACTAAGATTGGGAATTATTAAGAGTTTAGTTACTTAGTATTTATCATTAATACTTTTAATGAAGGGAGAATTATAGTCCTGTCAAGCCCGTTCAGCTAACGACCCTCCACCAGTCAAGCAAGCGGTGGGTGAGAGTGGACACCCATTAAGTTGCCATTTTATAGGCAACAACCTTATACCCACCTTATAGACCGGCTTCGTGAATGATGCGTACTAGCGGTAAGACTGACTTTACTCTTATACATATATATTATTAACTTATAATATTATAAAGTATAAGGGTTGAATTTTAACTCTTTAAAATTCTAAGGGCTAACTTGGAATTAAAGTATTCATAAGTGAAAACTTTTCAAATTCCCAAACTTGAGGGCAAGTTTTGAAACTATTCAAAACTAATTAATTCCATAACTTATGTGTTTAAAGTAGTTTTAATCCAAAAACTCTTCAAGTTCCATAACTTGAGGACAAGTTATGGAAGACTTTAAACTAATAAAAGAATTAACTTTTCTTTATTTTATAACTTATGGATTTAATTATGGTTACACATTTTATTACTTAATGAAGTGACTCTTGAACCTCCATAACTTAAGGACAAGACTCTTCATCTTTTGTAACCATTGCCAACCTTTTATGAGTTTTATGAAACTTAAATGTGACTTTTCAAATAACTTGAGGACAAGTTACAAAAACACATTTTAGAATCAACTCTTAGATTAATTTGGATTGAAAACACATAATCAATTAATTTTTCTATTAATCTAAGCAACTCATAAGAACAAGATAATTCAAGTCAAACTTTTTCATGTAATTAGTCTAAGCCTTAAACTAATACAAAACATGAATCTATTGACAATTATCTTTGAAATTGGATTAGCATGAACATTACCACTTCAAAAAACAAGTTTATAAGTTCAAAAACAACTTAGGGTAATGTTCCTAGTCCATTTCCAGCCAAAAACCTCGAAAATATGTTGTTTGGGGGTCCAACTCGTCGAGTGCATGAACCAACGCGGCGAGTTGGATTGATTTGATCACTTTTTAGGCATGGACTCGCCGAGTCTCCTGATGGACTCGCCGAGTCTGATGATCAGACAACAACAATTTCGATTTTTTAAGCAGTTTTGCAAGTATAACAAGAAAACAAGCCTAGGCTCTGATACCACTGTTGGGTTTTGAGCATTCTAACACTCCTAAGTGTACATGCAACCCTAAATACCTTGGATCTATGTTTTCTCTATTATACATGCAAATAAGAACTTCCAAGATATTATCCTAATCTAGCATACAAATCAATGAGTGTAACAAGATAGAATACATACCTCTTTGATGTAGAAAGTCTTCATGAAGCTTGAGTGCCTAGTTCCCCAAGTGTGACACCTCAAATGATTCACACAACACCAAATACAAATGGAATGACTTGAGAGAATTCTACACTTCATGAAAATTGGCTAGCCCTTTCTTAGTCTCTCTAGTGTGATACTAGTCACCAATTTTGTCAAGAATAAGATCTTTATATAGTGTTACAATTAGGGTAAATCCTTAATTGTCATGGCTTTCCATTTCCTTGGATCCATGGGTTCAAATACACCATGGACCATCCTATGGGTTTTAGCCCAACTTGATTATCCATGGAGCATTAGCCCACTATACAAGTATGGATGATTTACACAATCAACCCATATATTTAATTAGTCTTCTTTTGATCACTTAACTAATCCTAGATTAATTCTTGATCAATACTAATTAAATAATCTCATTATTCTTATTATTAATATACTAGAACTTATAATATATTAATAACCATAAGTGTCTTATTTCTCTCATTATAGTCTATCCAAATGCATGATGCCATGCAACCCAAATGGACCATGCCGGGTCGGGTCAAGTCTTACCAATTATAGTTATGGACTTAGACATTAATCCAACAGAGACATGGAACACGGGGTGTACACTGTTTAGCTCTGCGGGTAGTTGCAGTCTGTATGCTACTGGACCTATTCGGGCGACGATTTCGAAAGGTCCAATGTATCTTAGGTTCAATTTTCTCCGCTTCCCAAAACGAATAACTCCTTTCCAGGGCGAGACTTTTAACAGTACTCGATCTCCGACTTGAAATTCTAAGGGCTTTCACCGTTTATCGACATAGCTCTTTTGTCGGTCGCGCAATGCTTGCAATCGAGCTCTGATTTGAATGAGCTTTTCCATGGTTTCACGAATAATCTTCGGTCCCGTTAGTGTCTTGTACGATGAATGAGTTGTTGCTAGTTGGGTATCACCCACCTCAGCCCATCATAACGACGATCTACACTTACGCCCGTACAGTGCTTCGAAAGGAGCGACCTTAATGCTTGAATGATAACTGTTGTTATACGAGAATTCGACTAAAGGTAAATGGGTATCTCATGACTTCCCAAAGTCTATCACACATGCGCGAAGCATATCTTCAAGCGTTTGAATGGTTCGTTCGCTTTGACCGTCCGTTTGTGGATGATACGCGGTGCTCATGTCGAGATGAGTTCCTAGTGCCTTCTGGAGAGACTGCCAAAAACGCGAAGTGAATCTACTATCCCTATCCGAGATAATAGACGCTGGTACTCCGTGGAGTTTCACGATCTATCAAATGTACAAACGTGTCAATCTTTCCATCTTGTAGGATTCTTTTATAGGCAGGAAATGGGCAGACTTCGTCAGTCGGTCGACTATTACCCATATGGTGTCCAGTCCGTCCGACGTCTTGGGTAGCTTGGTCACAAAATCCATAGAAATCCCCTCCCATTTCCACTCAGGGATTACCGGTTGCTGTAATAATCCTGAGGGTTTTTGGTACTCCACCTTTACCTTGGCGCACGTAAGGCACTTACTAACATAGGTCGCAATTTCCGCCTTCATGTTAGGCCACCAATAGTGTTGTTTAATATCCAAATACATCTTGTCTGAACCGGGATGAATGGAGTATCGTGTCTTGTGGGCTTCCGTCATAACAACTTCTATAAAACCCTCCGAGTTTAGGGACCCAAATACGGTTCATGAAATAGTATACTCCATTCTCCTTTGCCTCTAGGTTCTTCTCCATTCCGCGCAGTGCTTCGCTTGCTCTATTTTCCGTCTTCATGGCCTCCGACTGGACTACTGCAATTTGAGTGGCTAGGTGAGATTGAATGGTTATTGAGAGAGTTTTCGTACGACGATTAGAGTACTCCTTCTGACTTAACGCGTCAGCTACCACGTTGGCCTTGCCTGGGTGGTACTTGATCTCACACTCATAATCGTTTAGAAATTCAACCCATCTTCGTTGCCTCATGTTCAACTCCTTCTGGTTCAAGATGTGTTGGAGACTCTTGTGATCCGTGAAGACGGTGCACTTCGTACCGTAAAGATAATGCCTCCAAATCTTTAGGGCAAAGACTACAGCTCCCAATTCTAGGTCATGGGTCGTATAGTTTACTTCATGCGTCTTTAGTTGGCGGGATGCGTAGGCTATCACTCTTCCACGTTGCATGAGGACGCAACCTAAGCCCTGATTTGACGCGTCACAGTAGACTACAAAATCTTCCGTTCCTTCCGGTAGAGATAGTACAGGGGCGCTACAGAGGGCTTGCTTTAAGGTTCGAAACGCAATCTCTTGTTTGTCTGTCCATTTGAATGGTACGCCCTTTTGCGTAAGCGAGGTAAGTGGCTTGGCGATCTTAGAGAAGTTTTGAATGAATCTCCTATAGTAGCCTGCTAGACCCAAGAATTGACGAATTTCCGTGGGCGTTGTCGGGATTGCCCATCTCTCAACAGCTTTGACCTTAGAGGGATCCACGTGAATTCCATCTTGGCTAACTACATGACCTAGGAAGTTCACACTCCGGAGCCAGAACTCACACTTGGAGAGTTTTGCGTATAGCTTCTCCGATCGCAGCGTTTCTAGGATTTGTCGAAGATGTTGGCCATGCTCTTCTTCGCTTCGGGAATAAACGAGAATGTCATCAATGAAGACAATGACAAAGTTGTCTAGGAATGGTCGACAGATTCGGTTCATCAGATCCATAAATGCAGCAGGTGCATTTGTTAGACCGAAGGGCATTACGACAAATTCATAATGTCCGTAGCGGGTTCGGAAAGCAATTTTTGGAATATCCCCTTCCCGGACTTTGAGTTGGTGGTATCCGGACCGTAGATCTATTTTAGAAAAATAACTAGCTCCTTGGAGCTGGTCGAATAGATCATCGATTCGTGGGAGTGGGTAGCGATTCTTGACAGTGAGTTTATTTAACTCTCTGTAATCGCTGCACATCCTAAAAGATCCGTCCTTCTTTTTGAAGAATAGGACTGGAGCTCCCCATGGCGAGTAACTAGGTCGGATAAATCCCTTGTCCAGAAGTTCACTGAGTTGGCTGGACAATTCCTGCATTTCAGCAAGAGCTAGCTGATAGGGTGATTTAGCGAGAGGAGTTGCTCCTGGAACGAGGTCGATTCGAAACTCAACCTGTCTCTCTGGGGGTACTCCCGGAAGATCTTCAGGAAATACGTCTGGAAATTCACACGCTACCGGAATATCTTGAATGTTAGTTTCTTCCTTGGTTTTATCCACTATGTGAGCCAGAAATGCCTGATCCTTCTTTCGGAGGTGCTTTTGTGCCTTGATGCATGAGATGAGGCGAAGGTTCATGCTAGGTTTGTCTCCGTAAATTAGTAGGGTTTCGTGATTTGGGAGGCGAAGACGAACGACCTTCTCGTGACACATAATTTCAGCATGGTGGGGGTTAACCAGTCCATGCCGATGATCACATCGAAACTCCTAATTGATACCGGCATTAGGTCTATTCGAAAGACGTGTTGATTAAGGGTTAGGGTACATCCGATGTAGATTTCCCCAGTGGATTCGGTTTTCCCATTGGCCATTTCCACCGTAAAGGTTTCATTTAGCTTTTGGGGCTGTTGTTTTAATAAATGTTTATACTTATTGCTTACGAAACTTCGCTCCGCTCCGGTGTCAAATAAGATGCATGCATAAGTGTGGTTTAGGGGAAACGTACCAGTAACAACAGCGGGGTCAGCATCCTTCCTGTTCCTCCGTTTCCTGAATTGTTGTTGTTAGGGCAGTCTCGGCGGAAATGCCCAGTCCTTCCACAACCATAGCAGGTGTGGCTAGGTCCTGCATTGCTACCGCCGATGATGATGTTGTTGTTGTTGCGATGGTTGTTATTGTTGTTTCCCTGGTTTTGGTTCTGGGGAGGGTAAGTCCTGTAGTACCTTGCAGTGTGTCCCCTTCGATTGCAACTGGTGCACTGAAACTCCTTGCATTCTCCATTGTGATGGAGACCGCACTTATTGCATTTGGGAAGATTACCGGAATAAGGTCTGGGAGCATTTGGTGCAGCTGAGGTTGGAGCATGTGGTGTGGCTGGGATCGGTGTGGTGACAACGTTAACCGCCACTGTCTGCTGCTTTTTAGAGGTCTCGGGGCCCTGACGCCCCTTCCTCTTATTGTTCTTCCCCTTCTTGCCATCACCTTCCTTCTTTCTCTCAACCTCCACTGGCTTCTCACCCTTCTTGTTGTTATGGTCATACAGCTTCTTTGCCAATCTTTTTGCACTGTCAAATGTTTCGGGGTTTGCAGCTATCACATTCCCTTGAATTGGTGATGTTAGTCCCCAGATGAATCGCTCAATCTTCTTTCCTTCCGAGGTGATCATACCCGGGCACATCAGAGATAGTTCACTAAATCTCGATATGTAGGCATCGATATTCGCATTCTGCACAGTGAGGTTCCAAAGCTCTTGCTCCATCTTCTGTATCTCACCTCGTGGGCAGTATTCAGCCATTAACATTTCTTTCATCTCTGCCCACGACATAGAGTTGGCTACAGGGAGTGTCATGGCTTCCACATGTCCGTTCCACCAGGTGAGCGCTTGATCGACAAAAGTGCAGGCCGCGAACTTCACTTTCATCTGCTCAGGACAATCGCATATCTCGAATACCGACTCCACCTTCTCGATCCATCGCTTCAGGGTGATCACTCCTCCAGTGCCGTTAAAAGTTCGTGGTTTGGCGTTTGTGAAGTCCTTGTAGGTACATGTTTTGGTAGGTCCTTGATTCATTTCGTTGTTCGAACTCCCGACCCCTTGCCCATTGACTCCTCCATTGTTCCATTGATGAATTTGCGCCATTGCTGCAGTGACCGCAGCAGATACAGCTGCCTGGAACGCGGCTGAGTCAACTTCGGGTGGGGTTGGTCCTGGGTTTCTGCGAGTAGGTCGGAGAGGCATCTTTCTGTCACGAAACGGAAAGATGTTGAGTGTACGTGGTTTCCGTGAGGTTGTGACCCTATTGACTAAGTGCGTGGTACGAACTTAAACACTACTACCATTGAACATACAATCATAAATTCTCAACACATAGCAATTTGTAATATCATAACAAAGCACGTAAAAGTTTACTAATATTATCCGCATTTGATATAAGAAAATTTTGCTCGTAGGAGCATACATGAGTGACACTAGTTCGATAGCATAACGGCTCTATGAGTAGTGTAGTCACTTAAACATAGAGTCGGGGTACATAGCATAGTTCCTAATGACCTACTAAGATAAGTCTATCCCTAACCGCGATGAGCTGCGTCCTAATATAGCGGTGGAATCATATGCCGAAGTGTTGAGCCAACAGCTGAGCCATCTCAGTCATGTCTACAATGACCTCATCCCTCTCATGCTCTGCTTGCACTGCACTTGCTTCCATGGCGAACAGTTGTTGCCGCAGGGCGGCAATCTCGGCTTCCGGGGAGCGGTTCTCCCTTGCGGGATTCACTGGTGGGGCGTGGTGATCCGGTTGCACCTCGCTAATAGGAGATGTGACGTGATCCTGGTCCGGGGCTTGATCCTCCTCCATGTCATCATCGGTCTCCTCGAACTCGTAGTGGGTGTCCATGTACTCATCAGGTTCGACGTTGTGGGCTCCCTCTTGATTCCCTTCTGGTTCATCTTCAAGTATCACGTGTGCCACTAGGGCTTGGTGAAACTGAATGCCCTGATGCTCTCCCTCCATGAAGATTGGGAGAAGGTATACGAATAAGCTATCATTTTCCTATGACTCTACCACTATTGCATAAACCAAGCAGGCGTTCTCTTTTTGGTGCTAAAGGGGTATAGTTTTAGGTTCCCTAGATATCACGATTTCATCGGGACATGCATTAGTTATACCTTGGAGGGAATGTAGTAGATCAGGCTACATACACCCCTTGATACTACTAAGAACAGTCCGGAATTAACCGGGATACTAGCATTATCATGTTTGGTTCGACGTTATGTTCTTATTCCTAATGCAAGCAAGGGTGTTTTATTTACTGGTTTTGTTCAGAGTTATGTTAGTCCCTCTTTTTGGTTTATAGTTGCATATCAATGTGTGGCTAGATATGCTAGTTCGCTATAAACAAAGCTCTGATACCAACCTGTCACACCCCCAAACCAGACGGCGGAAACGTCCGAGGGCTGTCGTGACTTAATTGAATACCATAACATTGAATATATATGAAACATAACATCATTCATCACCATGCATTGAGATAGTACAACTTGTAGAGTTTACACTGAGTACATTGTTTTAACAATACATTCCCAAAAATAAATTGTTCGATCATAGATAAACAAACTGCAGGCCATCACTGAGTACATTTTCCCCTCGGTTTACTTGTTACCTGAGAATACAAGTATTTTGAAAAACGTCAACATATGAAATGTTGGTGAGTTCATAAACGGTGTTTGAAAAGCAATGTTTTGCATTGTTTTGAAAACTACCAGAAAATCCGATATTTTCTGAAAAGAGTTTATGAAAAAGTTTGTGAAGATCCATAAGTATGCTTGTTTGTTTCTATAATTGTAAAAAGTGTTCATTAAACTTGGTGTACATTTCGAAACTGTATGTATTGAAATAACCTAGGAAAACCTGATGTTTTCCTATCACTTTGAATTCCGAATAGTTGTTGTACCATCACGACATGTGAAGTCATTGATTCCAGGCGACGTTGGATTATTGCGCATGGTGAATTGTTATAAACACGCGTTACACAAACGACCAGTTTACAACTATACTAACGATCCCTTAGGCGTCGTCCGTACTATTCACGTAATCCAACCGCCCTGACTTCATGTAGTCGCACATCCGAAGAGAAAGAGGGCACGAAGACCTCAATAACTCCATTAGTCGGTTGGGGATAAAGTGAGTGCGAAGGGCCCTTGGCCCGACTCGCATTTGAATTCCCGACTTTACTAGCAGTACCAAAGGACCCTTGTGGACCAATAGTATAAAAGCCATTGAAAGTCCTTTTACGCTGTGTTGGATCATGTAAGACCCAACAACTCGTAAGGTTGATGTCTTCGGGCCTAAACATCAGGTCATTAGGCTAGCTAGGCCCAACAAACAAGATTTTACACTTTTGGGCCCAAAGATGGTGTATCGACGTCTGTGCACTCTCACGTGTGTATTGAATTCCCAAATTTTCCATGTATGAATCAGGTTGTCGTCGTGTTAGTAGTTTCGGATTTGTTATTGATTCGAGACCGAATCAATTCGTTTGATAAGGATTTTTGGTGTTGTTGTGTATTGTAATTCGTTGGTAGTCGCAGTGTCAGTATTTGATCACAACGAAGGTATTGAATTAACATTGAAATTTTTCTGTTTACAGCCCCTCTTTATTTTGTAAATTTACTTTTTCAACCCTTTGAATAAATTAATTTCCGGTTTAGTCCTTAAACCATTTTTCTTGGCATTTTAACATCAAAACTTATTGAAATTGATATTTTTCAGCACATTTTTAAATGAAAACAGTTTTAGTCCCTCAAAATACAGTTTTCTCGGCTGTAACCTCTCTTTTTCGCAATTTTTACACTTTTGGCCCAAATTGGAAAATTTTTGCAACTTTGGTCCTTTTTAATTATGAAAAGCATCTTTAACCTTTGAAAAGGACTTGGAACACTAGTAGTCCACTGTTTTACAGAAAAACACAGTTTCAGCCCCTCAAATTGGAAAATTTCGCATATTGGGCCCTATTGGGCCGAAAATGTCATTTTTAGCCCATTAAGCTTGAAATTTATATTTTTAATCCTCCAAAAGAGTATGTTTCCAGAAAATACATTATTGAAACTGTTTTGACTCATCTCACCCATCAGAATTCGTAATATGTCATTTTCGGCCCTTTAACTTTATATTTTTAACATTTTGTGTCCAAAAATGAGTTTTTAGCCCAAAGAAGATGTTATTAAGCCACTTAGCTATTTTTCTTGGAATACTTTGTATGTAGTAATATAATTTATGCTAGTTTCATTTAACATAAAGTATATCTCGATTTTTAGGGGTTTATGACTAAATCCAACATCATAATCACACAAAAACACACATATAAGCATAGAAATCATACAAGGCATACAAATACATATAGATCTGCACTTTCACTTGTATCCCCCCCCACAAAACTTATAAAACAGAAAAATAGGGATTATGAAGCTCACCTTAGGGTGTGGTTCCGGTTTTGGAGAAAAAGATTGAAGAAAGTGAGGTGATTTTCGGCCCTAGCACACTTTGATGAAGATCTCGGCCTTGAGGTGGTTCTAGGATGCAAGATCGTGATTTCTTATGAGTTAAGAAGAGATGTTTGATAGATCAAAGAACCTAGGTCATAGTTTTAAGTATAACCTTACCTTGGATGGTGATTCTTGTGGAAAATCTCCTTGAATGCCCTTGATTCTTCGAAATTTTGAGAAGAGAGGTGAAGGTGTTTTTGAGAGTGTTTGATATGCGAAAAGTGATGAAAGTGTGTGTGTGTGTGTGTTGGAAGCGGCCGAGAATCAAGAAGGAGAGAAGAGAAAGGGTTGAGTTGACATTTCTAGATGCATGTTGGTCCATGCATGTAGATATGTGGGATATAAGTGAGGTGGCATGTATTAAGTCAACTCCTTTCTTCTTGGGTTTGGGCTTTGGGCCGAGAATTTGGAAGGAAGAAAGGATTTTTGGGCTTTATTGCCCCTAAGCCCATATAGGAGTTAAGTTGGATAATTTTTGGCCCCAAAAAAAATTATAATATGATTTTTACACTTTGTTGGGCTAGTTTAGGTTAATTATGGTTCATCATGTTTAATTTATTTCATTCTAGGCCCAATATGGCCCAAAATGTTGAAATAAATGAATGTGGGTCCAATTAGAGCCCATTAAAAGGTTCTAAACCCATGATAGTCAAATTGGAAGCTTATTGGCCCCTTTGGGTCCAATAAGGAAGTCCTAGTCCAAAATGGACCTAAACAAGAACTTCTAGGGTTTCCAATTGCTTGTTGACTATTTGTAGTACTTGTATGATGTATTTGATTGAAGTTTTTGATGTCATATAATAAGCATCACACATGCTCTTAAGTTTTTGGTGCAACATTTTACTTGAGTATAGTGATTACAAGACACAAAATTTCTAGTTGTGACAATAACAGATTACATGTTTCTTTGAATCTATATAACAAAAGCCACCAGACATGATCACATGGAGCATCTCCAATTCCTAATGTTTGTATTTTGTTACAACCAATTTCAGGCATTTGAATAGATTTGATTTGAATAACACGGTGGTATTCTTACATAGGGAAATGATAGAACACCTGGTGTGCACATGAAAATAGCAACAGATAGCCATAGTCATAGACATGGAAGCAAACCTGAAGCTTAATGATCTGAACAGTTTTTTTAAAACTTCGATATATGAGCTGCTTATAGCCATGGACGCAATCAAGACTCAAAAAACTAGTTATAGCCATGGAATTAATCAAGACTCTCAAACAAACTGGAGTTGTTACATGTATAGTGTAGATGCATAAATGGACCAAAATCCAACAGGAGTGAATCGAGATTCACAAATTCACAGATAGACCAAACACACACACATACATCAAATACCATAAAGATAAAGATGAAAAAAAAAATAGTAGTGAATATGAAAATCGACAAATTAGCAAAAAAAACATAAAAATTAACCTATTTAACTCACAGATTCAACAACCGGACAAAATCATGTGTTCGGACCAATCACATTTGTTTCTCACCTTCTCTCTCTTCTCGTCAACACAGTGACGAGTCTCCGATGGCGAGCCCCCTAGTGAGCGTACGGGCGGTGTTCCAAGTTGCTTAGCGAGTTTGGTGATGGTATTTAACGAGCCACTCTGCTTAGCCTTAGGGGGAGGGAGTCATTCCCTCCCAACCTACTGAATCCACTGCCACATCAGTTTTTCTCTTTCATTTTTCTTCATCTTTCCCGACCCATAACACACGAAAACAATATCTTTTTCAACCCACTCACCCATTCAATTAAAAAAAATACAACACAATCAAGGTAAAATCTTAATTAACAATATAGTTACCGTTGTTACCACTCCCTCTTCAGCAGGTTGTTTAATTTGTTTCACTAACCCACTTCATCCTTTCTCTACTTTCTCTCTCTCTCATTTTCTTTTGTACCATGTGTTTTAAGACTTGTACCTAAGTTGTTTTGTATTTTTTTAAATTGAGTGGGGTTGAGTGAGTTGAGAAAGATAAGATTTTTTTGTGTTGTGGGTTGGGAAAGATTAAAAATAAATGAAAGAGAAAAATTGATGTGGCAGCGGGTTCAGTGGGTTGAGATAGAGTAACTCCCTCCTCCCTTAGGAAATTAGAATGCTTGAAATTAATTAAGTATTAGATCTCTATTTTTTTCATTCTATGTGGTTTATACATTATACATCAAGAAAATGAAGGAAAAATCGCGAGGTCATTTATCTTGTTTATAAAATGTTAATGTATAAAATTTAAATAAAATAAACATATAGATTTAAATATTAATAGGAATAATATTAACCGGTGAGAAACCCCGCTCCGCAGGGTTCGGTTATGAGCATAGTTTTCGTCTTTTGATAATCGAATCAGTGAAGCCATCTTCAAATCAAAAGACGAAAACTATGCTCAAAACCGATTTTGAGAGAACTTTTTTCACAATATTAGATTTCTATTCTGCATAACAAAGCACAAAATAACAACCTAGTTTATTCAATCCATGAAATCTAGAAGCGAAAACTGAGTGTATTTATCAATCACAAGATTATAAAAAAGGGAACAATATACAACACATATTACATAAAGTATAAATGTTTTTAGCAAACCTACAAAAGCTGGAGTAAGGTTCAATATTGGTAGCACTCCTCATTTCATGATCTTTGTCTACCATATTCCTTAATTATTAAGCATACCCTTGTACCAAAATTTCGAAATTGCTCCTTCCCATCAGCGACCTGTTTTTGAAAACACATTCCAAATGGGCGACATATACAACCATGAAAGTAATCAAATGTGAGACAAATGAACTTTTATAGCTTACAAAACTATGTATATTGTCTACCTATAATAAGGTAATTCAACTTTTTATCTAGAGAAAAAAAATTACATATTAATATTGTCGTTTGTTATCGAATTAAAGAAGATTAAAAAATAGTCATTATTTATATCTTGAAAATCCTCATGTGAAAGAACACAACCATATAAACAAATTCAAAACATACAAACTTACCAGCAAACACACTCATACAGTGGCCCCGAAAGCCATAACTGTCATATGAAAAAAATGATACTTATGTCAACATGTAACTTCAAATTATAAAAAACAAAAGATTATAAGAAATGCTTCACCTATATATGAAGATTCTGACAGCTGACAAACTCAGTAGATGTGACAACCCGAAATTTCTATCTTGTACCAACCATTCGCTTGAATCAAAGTCAGACTTGTTTCTACTAACTTTTAGCACTATTTAGAGTCTGTTTGAGCATTCAGAGCCTAGTACACCAAAGGAATGAGTGTTAGAAAGTATCTGCTTGAGCCACTAGTTTACTAATCAAGTTTTAACTCCATCATTTGGAGTTTACGGCCACCCCAACATGAGTTTACGGCCGTAAACTCATGTGGGCTGAAACTCTTGGCCATATATATGTTTCTTGGCCATTTTTCTTCATTTTTACCATTTCAACTTCAAGAACTTGATTTCTCTCTCAACTAGCATTTGATTTTTACTCTTGGATCCTCAAGATTGTAAGTGTTCTTCCCTTGAATCATTGATACATCTCATTATCTAGAATCACCCTTTGATTTCATCCATTAACATCTTCGTTTTGGTTAATCTTCAAGAATCTCAAGAACATCAAGAACACTTAGGTGTTTTTGGGCCGAAAACACCCTCCTTTTGCCTTCAAATCGTAAGTATCTGCCTCCTATACTTGTTGCCTAGTTAGGATATTGGATTAAGGCCTTGAAAATGCAACCCTATGTGGTTTAACACTTCATAACAAGTGTTTCCTAGTACTTAAGGTTGTTCCATTTCATGATTAGATGTTATAAACACTAATTAGATGCATATATGTGTCATTATATGCTAAATAGGATCCGTATGTGCTCAAGTCTTCACTTGACACTTAGCATCCTTTACCGATCTTACATTCACATCACTCATTACAGGTGAGTTCATACCCCTTAAATTATCTTTTAAATGATTTTAAATGCTTTTATGGGGGGAATACATGTAGAAAACATGTAGTTATACAATCGATCACATGTGATTTATAACTGTGTTTCAAACAAAGGATTTCTTACACTTTAAATTGTCTTGTCAACCAAACTGCTTTTAAATCATTTGATAAATTGACATCAAGTCATCAGTATTTATTATTAAACTCTTAAAATGTTCTACAAAACTTCTTTTTAAACTTATATATCGTCAAATGCATGTCTATATATGTATAGTTATATAAGTAATGTTTAAAGGACTTAGGACTAATAACTCGCTTTATTTCCTTTTCCTTGTTTGGATGTGGCCTGAGAGTATCAGTTATTTGTCCGAATGTCATTTAAATATCAGTTATATATTATGCATACATATGTAGATATAAAAGTACTATCAAACAGTTCAGTACCTTTGAATAGAAAAGGCATACCTTCATTCATTCAAACAACAGAAATTACTAGTAAACTATAATAAGTACAGTTTAGGAGAATACTATCATATAGAAATACTAAACATAGAATACTATAAAGAGAAACAAATAGAGAATACTATAATGAGAAACAATACATACTATAAAGAGAAACATATAGAGAATAATATAACAAGAAACAATACTTACTATAAAGAGAAGCAGATAGAGAATACTATAACGTGAAACAATACATACTATACACTATACAAGAGAACATACTATGATGAGAAACAAAGAGAACACACTACATACTAGACCGAGAGAACATATACTACACTGGTACATACAAAACATATAGAAGAATACTATAACATAAATGTGAGTCACCACTTCAGGGCATAGCGTCACTGCTATGGCTCGTTTTGTAACCAGAGTCTCCTAGAGGGAGAGCGTGAATTTGTGTATAGATCTATACTGGATTGACTATCCTACAACTTGTTGTTCACTACAGTGGGACTTGCAAGTCTACGGGTGCCAAATGTCATTTCTTCCGACGTTTTACATCGTCGTGTTTTAGTCGGTTAGTATGGTAACAACCTCATCACATTATACCTAAATTAAACCATTGGATTTAAGGTAGTTATTACTTCAGTAGTTAATACAAATAATACTGCAGTACACATACAATTTCCCATTATATTCAAATTGTGATCTTCTCACATAAAGGGTAATATAAAACTATTTTTTGGTAATGATAGTCATATTTGGGAAAAGCATCCACTTTAACAGAGAAACAAACATACAAAACAGTCGGGTCTTGGTAGAAGACTACTTTTTATACTAGTAGAAAATATAGGATTTTCTAGGAGTTTTCAAACATTTACAAACATTTTCAGTAACTTATACAAACATTGACACTAAATACTTATGAACTCACCAGCTTAAATGCTGATAAAATCTTTCAAAATAACTTGTATTCTCAGGTCATCAGTAGACAGGTACACTCGACCAGGTTTTGAGAAGACGGAGCATGTTCAAGACTCGTCTTTTATTTTGATCACTTGTTTTGGTGTCTTATTACTATGAATGAACACATTTGTATAAAATTATACTATTAATGCAATGGATGATGTTGTTGCTTGTTTACTACTTTGCATTGTTACGATACTATACATTGATGGGTTTTGGTCATAATAACATCCTATGTGCTCATACAAACCCTAAAGCTTGGATCTAGGTTTCTCTATTGTACATGCAAGTTATCCAAGACTATAAACCCTAATCCTAGCATTCAAGTAATCATATTAATATGAGAATAGGTTTAAGATGTTACCTTGATTGTTATGTAGCAATAACA
Organism: Lactuca serriola; assembly: GCF_051521515.1. NCBI lineage: Eukaryota > Viridiplantae > Streptophyta > Magnoliopsida > Asterales > Asteraceae > Lactuca > Lactuca serriola. Next base: position 170,039,909 of record NC_136408.1, on the reverse strand, counting down.
ATCCCAATTCCTCCTTGAATTGACTTTGGAAGGCTTAGAGTAACAAGTGTCACTCCTCTAATGGTTCACAAACACCATAAGCAAGAGGATGAAGAGGAGAGAGGATGGAGGCTGACCAAAACCATCTACAAACCCCAGAGAAGTCTTAGCCACGTTTTTGGTTCTTAAGGGATCTATATATATATATATATATATATATATATATATATATATATATATATATATATATATATATATATATATAGGAGTTATTAGGGTTATCTAACTAGGAAACCCCAAACTTGTTGCTTAAGCCCTATGCAACCCATGGACTCCTTTAATCAAGCCCTTGGACGATTTCCTTATGGGTTTCCCATTAGACTTCGTCCACCCCTTGATTTAAGACAATCCATGGCCCAAATTGCAATTATCTTATAATTACAATTCCAGTCCCTTAAGTTTAATTAATCTCTTTTAGTCACAAAACTAATTACAAATTAATTATTGACTAATATTAATTAAACAATATGATTTCTCCTTTAATATATTATTTCCATAATATATTAATAAATCACATTTAATCCTTTCTCTTCATAATTTATCCTATCAAGTTGCTTTGGTGAAGGCAACCCAAAAGGACCATGCACCATCGGGTCAAGTACATACCAAAATAGTTATGGACTTAGACACTAATCCAACAATCTCCCACTCGGATAAGTCTAATAACTATTATGCGTATGACTTCAGATCCTGATCTGCAATCGTAGCTTTCCAAAGCCGCTGTCAACTCTGATCCTATCAGATACGCGTGTCCTTAGATAAGGGATCATAAATTCCTCCATTCTAGATATCCTATGAGATATGATTTCAAATCATTCTCTTTGTACTATATCTCGATTTCCGATTTATGACGACTGATTCGATGATTTAGTGATGACAAACGTAAATGCTCGGCCGGGCTAGGGCTAATTTGATTTGTTCAATTAGTCGTCATAAATCGGAAATCGGTTTCAAGAATATAAGATGTTATCGTCTCACCAATCACTCGTGATGCAATTCATGGAGTGATCCACGTGAGCGTGGGTTTAATCCAATGCTCAAATCATATTTATAAGCACTCATGAACGTTGCAGCAAACATTTTCTTATGTCTAATGCTCTTTAGACAATCCACACACCAATTCATGACAGTCTTCATTCATACCTACTTCCAACATATGAACGACTGTGGCCCTGTTCGAATAATTTGACTGTTCTCAACCAATTAAATTATTCAGGAAGTCAAAACATGCAAATGTGAAACACAAGAATAATACTAATCCCATATGGCCTCAACCCTTTGAGCATAAATAAAACACCTTTTATTTATCACTATATCGATTACTCATTATTTTCCGTTTCGGGTAATCAACTTCTTACTTGAATTATTACACTTGTCCCATGCTCCTAGCATGCACATAATGTTTACCTATGGTTCTGACTTTGTGAAATAGACCAAATTGAGCACATTCCCAATCATTCTCATATCACAACTCCAAATCCTTTTTCATAAGTGTAAGAATATCAAATTCTTGCCACTTATAGAATATGTTAGATTCTAACATTTTATGCAATGATCATTTCATAATGTCACTGCACCAAAGTCACAAAGACTATTGCCAATGCTATTACAAAGTTCTCTATCGGAGATTGTTACAAGACAATTCCTTAGATATGATGTCTTTCACTGAAAGTTCATTCCTTTGAACATCCTTTTGCATAAAAGTTTCTAATCTAGACATAGATTTTTCAATATTCAATTCCCAATATGGATACATTTCCATATTTTCCATATGACAACTTATTTTTAATAGAATCTTATATATTCATAATAATGTCGATATGGTCCATTCAATACCATGCTTCCAACTACTCACAAGCAACCAATCCTCGTCGAACTTTGAATTGTCCTTTGATAGTTGTTTAATTATCTTAGTCAAAACCGATTCTAGTCCTTTTTTCCCTCTAAATGCACTAGACATTTGGAAAATTTTAGAATGGTCAAACATTAAAGCATTTGTAATCGATCCTATACCCGAAGCGTATGGGACACGACGCATAATGTTTTATTTGCTATGTTCTCAAAATTCGAATTGTGAAGAGGAATGCCGTAATCATAATCGAAATTTTAAGAACACGCTATGTACCTTTGACTAAATTTATTAACATTTCTCAACCTAAGCTTTTAGATTTGAAATGAAGCATAATATTCTCTCCCTTAATTATAGCAAAACAACCTTTCAACTCTTACAACTTTGCAAAGTATGACTCTTGTTTTCTATAATTAATATTGCTAACCTTGCAATACTTGCCTTAATCATCATAAAATCATAACATTTATGCTCCCACTATCATGATGATTATTATAAAACATAACACTTATGCTCCCACTAGCTTCGACATGTATTCATAAACATCTTAACTTTCAGAAAAATAATACTTATTGAATTTCTTAAGTTTATGTTTCTAATACTTAGTGCTTTGATAAACCTTTATCAAGACTTCTTGAACTTATACACCTTTGCCTTCATATGTGTGTCTAAACAATTAAGACTAATTGCCAAACCTCAGAATTCAGATTATGGAAAGGGATACCGTAACCATGATTGAATTCGAGAATGCAATTTTACTATCTTCTTAAAATCTTTCTTAGTGAAAGCATTTCCTCACAATCATGTTCATGAAGGAGGAAATCTTATGACACTTAGATTTAAACGGTGTATTTGTTCCTATCCATGTGAATTTGTTAAAACCAAGGTTTACGACAAATTCAAACTCATATGGACCGAACTTTCTTAATCTTGATTTCTTGCCCTATGGTAGCACAGCTGCCCACCATGTCTTCCAAGTATTTAAGCATCTCACCTTTTCCTATCAATGTACCTTTCATTGATTAAGGTGCTTTGCCTTTTATGCGTTCAAAATGAGAACTCATAGAACTCACTTGCATAATTAACTTAACTGGAACAACACATAAACAAAATAATGTCAACACGATAGGTTGTAAACCTCAACTCGTGTGCTAGTGATGATAAATAAGGTTTGTTTGATTTGTTCTTGAAACCTTTCAAGACCATTAAGGCTCCCACTGACTCCTTGACATATAAGATTCTCTTGTCAATAACCATTTCTTAACAAACAAATATTCAAGAGTTAGTGTAGCTTTTATCAAAACACTTCATAAATTGGTCCTAGTTGGTCTTTGTCTTATCCAAGACATCACAACTTTCCATATTTGATGAATGTTATAAACCTTCTTAATACTTATCACTCAATGTTACAATCTTAACTCTAAGACTTGTTTTGGAACGAAGTATGATTTACTTCTTGATTTAACCATTTCTTCAATTCTTGATTCCTCTTCTTAGACATACAATTGTACTAAGACTCACTTAGAGGATCAATTGAGATATGGTTCTTAATCATTAAGACCTATCATAAAGCATAAAAGCTACTCTCCCTTCTTCTTAGAACGGAGAAACTTTTATCTTTCTGCCTACTTGATTCTTCTTATTCGTTCTGCTATTGATTTAAACATTTTCAATCAATTCAGAATTACACTTAATCTTGTAAGTATAATCATATTTACTAGACTTTTAGTAAATCATGACGAATATCTTTGTTACTCTTATGGTGGACTTTGATCAACACACAACTTTGGTACTCGATCTCCTAGTTCTTCACTTGACACTTGGTCAATGAATTAGTCTAGTTTCCAAATATGAAATTTCTCATTCATCATGCTACCAAGTTGGATGATTCCAAGGTTTTGTCCAATTGAAACTTGGGCGATGAGAAACTTTCCTTATTCGGTAAATTCTTCGACTTTCCATAAGAACCAAATCCATTATTGCTAATAATAGAAACATTCAAACATCAATTTTTCATATACGCCATTGCAAGGATAAATAAATAATATAAAATCAAAATTTATTTTATTGCGCAAAAATTTGTCCTTACAATGCAATTCATTGAAAAACTATGCTAATACATCTATCTAATTCTAACTCTAAGTAGTAGCTCAAGAATCTAATCTTCGAGAAATGCGATCGAAATCCATTCCTTCACGGTTAGTTTTGCTCACTTCTTCCCCTAATCTTCCTTTCTTTTCTTCGATCCTACAAAACATCAATTGTAATCTTATCACATTATGTATTAAGAATCTAGAATAGAAGCTTAAAAGAGTTAGTTAATGGATTTTACCTATATTAGAGCCATACGTTTCGACTCTCCCATCTCTTAGATCTCTTAGGTAAATGGGGCAGCTTCGTCTCCAATGCCCTTTCTTTTGGCAATAAAAGCAAATTGACTCTTTTGGAACATGACATGGAACTACTTCAGACATTGTCTTTCTCTTATGATCAACCTTTTCGATCATAGCATGTCTTTCGTTGCCATTGTCTATATCCATAGAGGTCTTGAAGGCAGATTCACCAATCAACTTTGATTTTCTATTGCGCCAAACCATTGCTGATTTAGCAGCAATAAGCATATAGGTGAGATCTATAAGGGTCACGTCGCGGTTCATCATATAGTACTCTCTTACGAACTCACTATATGAGTTAGGAAGTGACTGAAGAACCCAATCAACAGCCATTTCCTCACAGACAGTGGATCCCAACATTCTTAACCAATCAATGTTTGACTTTATCCCTAGGACGTGTGCACACACCAACTTTCCTTCTTTATGTTTACTTGCCAAAAAGGCTTGAGTGATCTTGAACTTTTCAAGCCTTTGAACTTGTGGGTTAGGGAGAATAATTGGAGGAGGAGGAGGAAGTGAAGCATGATTTCTTGTTCCTCGATCGAATCATGGAATACCATCTTCATGTGGAATGCTTGTTCCATGGGATTTGGGAAGACCATAGTTGTGGAATTTGACATCTACAAAACGGGAGAAAACAAATTCAAGTTAGTTGATAGATTAAGTCCTTAGTAAATCACCCAAATGAAATACTAAGGCTAGGACCCTACACAATATTCTACAACTCGGGAGAGGGATGTCGTAACCCTAATTGCAGAACATTTGAAGGTAAGTGAATGACGATTCACTAATTTCCACCATAAAAAAAATGAAAAAGAAATTTAAGTTTTAAGTCTATGAAAACTCCTAGATCCTTTGAGATTCATTGAACTTTCAACGACATGTTTAAATCTCGATATGCCCCTCTAGTTTGTGACTGGGATGCCGAGGATCACAAAGCAGGTGTGAATAACCATGCAAACTTACATGGTGCCCTCACATGTTACAGTCACCTATTCGATGTGCCGGTAAACCACACACGCTCCACCGAACTATGACAAACATTGAGTCACCCTTTGCTACCTTTGCTTAGAACCATTTAGTGTGCCGGTAAACCACACACGCTCCACTAACGTCTTCGCAAGGGCACAAAGTGTAATTTCATGGAATTGCATCAATTAACTTTTGCCTAATTAACTAAGATTGGGAATTTTATGAAAACATTTAGTTACTTTTATATTTCATTATACTTATAATGGAAGTTTTTTGTCCTATCCTACCCGTTCGGCTAACGACCCTTCATTAGTCAAGAGTGCGGTGGGTAAGAGTGGATACCCATTCAATCGCCATTTTATAGGCAATTTCCTTAAACACCCCTTATAGACCAGTTTCGTAAATGAGGCCTACTAACGGTAAGACTGACTTTACTCATACATATATATATAATGTTAGACTTTTAATGTTATATATAGTATAGGGTGTATTTCTCACTTTGAAAATACTAGGTGGTCTAATTTAACAATTATACCTTTAATTCAATTAAATTATCAACCAAAACTATTATGGATTTATTAAACCTCTTTTAATTATACTCCTTAATTAATTAATAAAACCATAAGGGTGTGATTTGAACCTTTTCAAAACAATACTAGGGTTTTAGAATTTAACATTCCTAATTGAACTTTTAATCAACTTTTAAATTCCAAAACTTGAGGGCAAGTTTTGAAACATTTTAAAACATTAGGGTTTAGAATTTAAATATACATCAAAATTAAACTATTAATCAAAATTAAACTATTAATCAAAATTTAAATTCCAAAACTTGAGGGCAAGTTTTGAAACCTTTTTCAAAACATTAGGGTTTCAACTATTTAAATTTCAAAACAACAAAACTTTTGGGTTCAAATTTAAACTATAAAACCTAAAGGGGAAAATATGAAACTATTCATAACAACAAGGATCAAATAACAAATAATTTAAATTAACATTTAATCACATAATTATCCATATTTGATTTATCTAATGATTTCTTGCAAAATAATATACCAATTTAATCAAAATAATTAATCAATTATCACATTAGGAAATAAATATTTTATTAATTGATAAATATCTTTAATTAGATCAATAATATAGTCAAATATATCATAAAACCGGATTAATATTGACCTAATATGATAAGGTAACTATCCTTAAGCAAAAACAGCAAGAAATCCCGGATATAGCTCTATCTGACGCTCGAACTCGCCGAGTACCCCCATGGACTCGTCGAGTAGGGGCAACTCGCCGAGTCCACAGTGGAACTCGCCGAGTCCATCACGCAGAATCACAAAAATCGAATTTATTAAACATACAAGGCATCAATACAATAGAAACCAATCATGGCTCTGATACCACTGATGGGTTTTGGTCATAATAACATCCTATGTGCTCATACAAACCCTAAAGCTTGGATCTAGGTTTCTCTATTGTACATGCAAGTTATCCAAGACTATAAACCCTAATCCTAGCATTCAAGTAATCATATTAATATGAGAATAGGTTTAAGATGTTACCTTGATTGTTATGTAGCAATAATAATCCCAATTCCTCCTTGAATTGACTTTGGAAGGCTTAGAGTCACAAGTGTCACTCCTGTAATGGTTCACAAACACCATAAGCAAGAGGATGAAGAGGAGAGAGGATGGAGGCTGCCCAAAACCGTCTACAAACCCCAGATAAGTCTTAGCCACGTTTTTGGTTCTTAAGGGATCTATATATATAGGAGTTATTAGGGTTATCTAACTAGGAAACCCCAAACTTGTTGCTTAAGCCCTAAGCAACCCATGGAATCCTTTAATCAAGCCCTTGGACGATTTCCTTATGGGTTTCCCATTAGAATTCGTCCACCCCTTGATTTAAGACAATCCATGGCCCAAATTGCAATTATCTTATAATTACAATTCCAGTCCCTTAAGTTTAGTTAATCTCTTTTAGTCACAAAACTAATTACAAATTAATTATTGACTAATATTAATTAAACAATATGATTTCTCCTTTAATATATTATTTCCATAATATATTAATAAATCACATTTAATCCTTTGTCTCCATAATTCATCCTATCAAGTTGCTTTGGTGAAGGCAACCCAAAAGGACCATGCACCATCGAGTCAAGTACATACCAAAATAGTTATGGACTTAGACACTAATCCAACATACATGTCGTCCTCCGCCCCCAAATGTTTCAGCCGTTCCGGTTTTAGGGTGTGACAGTAGACTCGAAACTCCTTGAAGCAATCACATCCCAGACATCCGATTCCGATTCTGACCCTTCTCTGGAATCACCATTTCGTTTCCAAGCCGACATCACCACAATATTCTGATTCGCATCTTTCGTAACAACATGAACCTTCCCCAACAACCCCGTGAGCAAATACGACGATTCTCATCTTTCGTAAGAACATGAAGCTTCACCACCAACATGAAGAAAAAAAGGCCAACAATATAAGCTTTGAGGAACGTATCATTTTCCACGATAAGTTGTTAATCCGGTTGCTATTGGTTTGAAGTAAATCAGTTAAAAAAGCGATCGATAACACTTGTGCTTTTGAAAAGGGCATATTTGGAAATTTTGGTCATAACCCGATATTCGTGTTGAAAACATCCACAGATTAGAGCGGGGGTTGAAAAGGCTTCCGCTTTCCCTTACGCATCGCATATCTGGAAACACAAGGGGTAAAATGGTCATTTAAAAAAAACTAACATCTGATTTTCAATATAATAGTAATCAATCAACAAAGAACTTCACATGCCTTATATGCAAAACATTTTTTTTCTAGAAGGATCTACATTTGAAAAGAAAATATTTATTCCTTACAAAGTGTAAGTCATATGAGATATATACGAGTTAATTTTCTTACACCTCTATCTCTCTATAATTAATAATCTGCGGTATGGAGAATGTCAAGGATAATGCTATGAAGACAGTTGGATGATATTGATCTTAGCTCTTTTAATTGGATAAAATATTAAGCTAAAACGAAAAGCTTAAACTGATATTATAGGTTTATTTTTTGTATTTCAAACAATTTTTGTGTTGTATCTTCTTGCCCATTCGAAACGATTGTTTCATGTTCATATGTGTATATATATATATATATATATATATATATATATATATATATATATATATATATATATATATATATATATATATAAAAGATACTTTTATAAAAGTTCTTATACATGCTTTTTATGACACAAGTGAATGAGCTTCAAGGAAAAAGTACTATCACCGCTTCCAAAATCAGTACGTTGGTTTCTTTTAGAAAGACATAAAGCCAAATTGAAATTGTCGAACATATTTCATGAAAAACGCTCACTTAATTTAGAAACTTATAAACCAAGAGGAACATGAGGTTTGACTTTTTTCAACTACAAAACACCATAAATTTGTCATCCGCATTTGTAAAACAGAAATGTTGAATTTCACCAAAGTAACACCAGGGGAAAAATGTTCAAAAGTTGAACCAGATAGGAGAAACCCATCTGTTGAAAAAAAAAATACTATTTATGTGAGGAAATGACCATTTCACCAATACGTTTAGAGCAAATGACCATTTTACCCTTATGTTTAAAGTTGCTCCTTTGTAGCTTTCACTAACAGTCAACTCATTTGCTAAAATGTGACATTGAATGTCTATTGAGTTTTTTTGTACTACCAAAATTTGTTTTCTATAATATGTAAACAATTTAGTTTTTTTTTTTTACATAAATCTCAACCTAAAGTTGTTGTCATGCGTATTGGTTTTAGGAGAATCAAGATATAACAAAGGCATTTTATTGGTTGATATGCAAGAAAGCCATTTGGTTCTACATGATAGAACATAATGAATGAGATTCAACAACATATTTATGGAATGATTTATTATGAATATCTATGAGAAACCACCATCACAAATAAAAAAAATTACCTGGGAAATTTCTATTCTCCAACTGCACCAGCATCATCATCATCATCATCACAATAGATATTAACATGAAATAAGTTACAAAATAGCTTGGAACATAATCAAGTTATCAATAGCTAACATTTTTATTTAAATTAAAACTTATCCAAAGAAAAAAAATTATTGCATTTCGAAGACAAAAATGATAGATTACATAATAATCAACTTCCAATAATAGAATCAATAAAAATAATGAAGAAGAAACGTCATATAAATTACAAAAATCCATACTTTATAATCACTAAATGAGACGACATGCCCCAAATTAGGAACCTGGTACACCCATTATCACTGTTTTTAGTCGCTTCATAATGTGCTCATATATCATAATTATATGAATCTGAGTATATATACCTGAAAAAGTTTCCATAGGATGGTTGACATTTAAAAAATATGATATAACCCAACAGAAATTACATATGTAGATATGTAGATATAAAAGTACTATCAAACAGTTCAGTACCTTTGAGTAGCAAAGGCATACCTTCATTCATTCAAACTACAAAAATTACTAGTAAACTATAATAGGTACAGTTTAGGAGAATACTATCATATAGAAATACTAAACAGAGAATACTATAAAGAGGAACAAATAGAGAATACTATAACGAGAAACAATACATACTATAAAGAGAAACAGATAGAGAATAATATAACAAGAAAAAAAATACTTACTATAAAGAGAAACATATGGAGAATACTATAACGAGAAACAATACATACTATACACTATACAAGAGAGCATACTATGATAAGAAACAAAGAGAACACACTACATACTAGACAGAGAGAACATACACTACACTAGTACATACAATACATATACAAGAATACAATAACATAAATGTGAGTCACCACTTCGGGGCATAGCATCACTGCTATGGCTTGTTTTGTAACCAGAGTCTCCTAGAGGGAGAGCGTGAATTTGTGTATAGATCTATACTGGATTGACTATCCTACACCTTGTTGTTCACTACAGTGGGACTTGCAAGTCTACGGGTGCTAAATGTCATTTCTTCCGACGTCTTACATCGTCGTGTTTTAGTCGGTTAGTATGGTAACAACCTCATCACATTATACCTAAATTAAACCATTGGATTTAAGGTAGTTATTACTTCAGTAGTTAATACAAATAATATTACAGTACACATACATTTTCCCATTATATTCAAATTGTGATCTTCTCACATAAAGGGTAATATAAAACTATTTTTTGGTAATGATAGTCATATTTGGGAAAAACATCCACTTTAACAGAGAAACAAACATATAAAACAGTCGGGTCTTGGTAGAAGACTACTTTTTATACTAGTAGAAAATATAGGATTTTCTAGGAGTTTTCAAACATTTACAAACATTTTCAGTAACTTATACAAACATTGACACTAAATACTTATGAACTCACCAGCTTAAATGCTGATAAAATCTTTCAAAATAACTTGTATTCTCAGGTCATCAGTAGACAGGTACAGTCGACCAGGTTTTGAGAAGACAGAGCATGTTCAAGACTCGTCTTTTATTTTGATCACTTGTTTTGGTGTCTTATTACTATGAATGAACACATTTGTATCGAATTATACTATTAATGCAATGGATGATGTTGTTGTTTGTTTACTACTTTTCATTGTTATGATATTGTACATGACGTCCTCCGCCCCCGAACGTTTCCGCCATTCCGGTTTTGGGGTGTGACAGATTGGTATCAGAGCATTATCTATAGTGAATCGAGTATATCAACCCATAAAAGATATACAAACTACAAACACAAAGGGATTAGAATACTCTGACCAAGAGTTTATATTTTTAAGTACTAAAATACTTAACCAAAAGTATACATAATTACATACCTGCATACTTACTATAGAACAGTGTCATACTAGAACATAACAAAAGTATTTAATTGTTGGACACAATAGTCAACCTTGGTAGTTATGTAATCATATCTGGGATGAATATAACATGATCAACTATATTTATTTGAGATACGGTGAACGTGTGTCGGGGAACAATTGGGGTGTTGCAACAAACCTAAAACTTACAAAATTATACATATACATCTTCATATACAAAAGAACATGAGAACAAAACATAAAGTAAAATACTATAGGGGTGTTTTAGGCACTATTCATTCAAAGAACAAACTTATTAGGATTAGCAATAAGTTTCCCTTATAGAGACTTTTAGCTGTTTATCGCTTTATTTTAGAATTGTTAGATAAATTCCTTACTCCCATTTCTCGTCTAGATACATGGCTGGATTCCACCTCCCGACGACCCTTACTTTCTTGGCCAAGAGAATGGAGGAGGGATAAATGCAGAACCAGAAGCAGAAAATGAACTCCCCTTAGATGATGATCTGGCATAAGACCTTCCAGAGGATCTTGATCCCGAGCCAGAAGTTGAGAATCTACCCCCTGTGGCTCCTGTCCTAAATCCTAACCCTAGTCTGACTTTTCAAGGCCCGACGCCTCCGTGGGTGGAAAGCTTGGAAACATGGAGCCAAGAGCAGAATCAACCCATGCCATTCAATGGAGACTGAAGCTTTTATGAGCTGAGCGATGGTGGCTCAGCAGACAGGGTCTTGCCAATCCTTGTCCATAGAGTTTCCCGAAACGAAATACAGGGCATGACAGCTCTCCATTGAATCACGGAAGTTAATGCCAATATGAGAATGCATACCATCCACACCATTCATATTGAAGATGCTCATGAGAGGTCTAGGAGAGACCACGAGGCCCTGCAGCAAGAGCTTGCTGCGACTCGGGCCGAAGTCATTTAACTCTGGGTTCGCCAAAGAGTTTATGAACGACACCTTCTCGACATGGAGCGTCAACTGGCAAGTTTGGGGGTTCACCTGAGGGGTACCAGTCGCCGGTAGAAGATACTCTACTTGTCCTCTCTTTTGGTTTAAGGAATAACCTTCATATCTATGCTCTATGTAGCACTTTTCCATGTAACTACTCCTGTACTGTAGGTACTATTTCACTAGATCTTCGTTCTGTCAAACTTTCTCCCACTTCTAAATATTAATGTAAGACCTACTCCAAGGTCAAATTTTTCCCAAACTTATTACATCTTAAATATCAATGATATTGATAGTCGGTTAATCCTTGTGACAATCCTTGTCTAAATACTTTCATCCTCTTATCGTTAGAATTCTATGTAAATCTCGCTCTCGTCAAATTATTGAACTATGGTAATTTAGCTCAAGGATCACTTCCAATTCTTGTCAAAAGTTGGATCATGTTATCCACCAACCAATGATAGCCTAGTTCGGATGACAATCGTCTTGTGACCATTCTATGAACTTATTTCTACTCTTCACCAATACTGCATCATAGGGATGTAGGTCAAACCATCGAGAACAGTTTAACAAAACGAAAACTTTACATGTACATGAATGATTAGAATACATCTAGGGCCGACCATAATCGCTCATGAACTCATTTCTTATCGTATAACAGAATCATGTCGTCATCCAGAAATAGTCAGCCAAACGACGAAACCCCGACCCTGCATATAGACGCCGTTACTTTCCAAGCCGCGGTAACAGCTGCCGTGTCACAACTAGAAATTTTTGTGCCTTGTAACTACAACACTTAAGTCAAATTATGAATCAATGACATGAAAGCATGCATGATACTTACTCTATGACAACAAAATTTTAATCAAACACTTCATACAAGCACTACAAATAGTCAACAAGCAATTGGAAACCTTAGAAGTTCTTGTTTAGGTCCATTTTGGACTAGGACTTCCTTATTGGGCCCAATGGACCAATAAGCTTCCAATTTGACTATCTTGGGCTTAGAACTCTTAAATGGGCTCTAATTGGACCCACTTTCATTTATTTCAATATTTTGGGCCATATTGGGCCTAGAATAAAATAAATTAATTATATGAACCATTTTGGGCCATAATTAACCTAATTTAGCCCTAATAGGTCATAAAAACTACACTTTGATTTATTTGAGTCAAGCATTATCTAGCTTAACTATAATATGGGCTTAAGGGCAAAAAGCCCAAAAATCTCCTTTTTCCTCTCCAAATCTCGGCCCAAGCCCAAACCCAAGGAATGAAGAGTTGACTTGTGAGATTACCACCTCATTTATACATCATATACCTCCATGCATGGATCAACATGCATCTAAGTTAGTCATCTTAACTCTCTCTGTCTTCTTTTTCTTGATTCTCGGCCGAGAGCATCCCAAACACACATACTTCATCCAATTTTCTTAAACCAACTCTCTCAAAGAACATCCTCACCTTTCTTCATCAAATTTTCGAGAATCAAGAGCTTTTCAAGGAGGTTTTTCCCACAAACACATCATCTAAGGTAAGTTGATGTTAGATCCATAAGCTAGTTATTTCATTCCATTCAAGAATCACCTCTTAATCCATTCAAACTTATGATTTAGCACCTTAGAAGCATCCAAGTTCGAAATCTTCCAAGGAAGGTTGCTAAGGCCGAATTTTTCTCATTTTTCCTTCCAAAACCGAAACCACACCCAAGGTGAGCTTCATACCCCCTATTTTTCTGTTTTTATAAGTTTTGTGGGGGAGAATACAAGTAAATGTGTAGATCTATGAGTTCATGTATGCCTTGTGTGATTTTTATGCTTGTATGTATGATTTCATGTGTTATGTGATGAATATGTTAGCCAAAAATACCTAAAAACCGAGATCTACCACATGAGGAATGAAACAAACATAACTTATACCATTTTACACTAATCAAGTCAATAAAAATAATTTATTTGGTTAGGATGAACATTTTTGGACATAAAACCCATTTTTGGGCTCAAATTGTCAAAAATACAAAAGCTAAGGGCCCAAAATGACAAATGATAATTTCTAGAGGTTGGAAAGAGTCCAAACAGTTTCTAATAAAAATTTTCTGAAAATCTACACTTTTGAGGGGCTGAAAATGTAAATTTTGAACCTAATGGGCTAAAAATGGGCTTTTCGGCCCAATAAGCCTCAAATTGCGAAAATTCTGAAATAGAGGGGCTGAAACTGCAAATTTCTGTAAAACAGGGGATTACTAGTGTAATAAAACTAATTCAAGGGTCAAAAATGTTTTCAAAGTCAAAAGGGATCAAAAAAGCAAAAATTTTCCATTTTGGGCCAAAACTGTAAAGTTGCGAAAATAAGGGTTCCAACGGAGAGAAAATCATTTTTTTTGAAGGACTTAAGTTGTTTATCAAGTAAATATAGGCTGAAAATGTCTTTTTAATAAGTTTTGATACTAAAGTGTCAAGAAGGGTCATAAAAAGGTAAACTCTTATTTTTTTTAAACAATAAATCCCTTAAGATAAAATACGAGTACCACGACTACCGGCGAAAACATAATAACAAATACGCTTTCAACACCAATATCGTTATCAAACGAATTGATTCGGTCTCGAATCAATAATGAATCAAAAATCAATAAACAATAAGTACTTCAATAAACACGCGAAATTCACGAGAAGTCAATATTCAATCTTTGGGCTTGAAAGTTTCAAATCATGCTTGTTGGGCCTAGCTAGCCCAATAACATGATCTTTGGGCCCGAAGGGAACGCGCTTACATGTTATTGGGCCTTCTATGACCTAATTCCATGTAAAAGGACTTTCAATAGCTTTATTGTGCTGTTGGGCCCCAAGGGCCCATTGGTACTGCTAGCAAAGTCGAGAAGTCAAATGCGAGTCGGGCCTAGTGCCTTTCGCATTCACGATAGCCTTGAACAACTTATGGAAATAATGAGGGCTTCGTACCCTCTTTTCTCCTCAGTTGTGGGGCTATGAGAAGTCAGGGTGGTTGGATTAAGTGAGTCTTACGGACGATGCCAAAAGGATCGTTTGTAATTGGTAGTTATAAACTAGTCATTTTCGTTAATACGTGATTATAACGACTCACAACCCATAATTAATCCAATGTCACCTGGAATTATCGGAAACAATCGTCGAATCGATATAACAATAAACAAGACACGAAATTCTATGTACGAGGAAAACATCGGGTTTTCCCGGGAAGTTCAACACTTTTATCTATGTGATGTATACAAGGTTTAACAATTATACACGTTTACAAAAATCGACAAGCATACTACGGATCTCCACACTTTTTATAAACAATACTCTTTTCAGAAAATATCGGATTTTCTGTGTTTTCAAACTACACAAAAATCATTATTTTTTCAAACTTGACTTATGAACTCACCAACATTTCATATGTTGACGTTTTCCAAAATACTTGTATTCTCAGGTAACTGGTAAATTGAAGAATATGTATCTAGTGATGTCACGGTGTTTTGTTTGAATTAGTATCAAACGGTTTAAGTTATGGAAATGTAATGTTTAAAACAACGTACTAAATGTAAACAATATCAGTTGTAATATTACAATGCTTGGTGATGAATGATGTTATGATTCATGTATAATCATTGTGATGGTATTCAATTGAGTCACAATAGCCCTCGTACGTTTCCGTCGTCTGGTTCGGGGGTGTGACATGCCGTGACAGTTGTCCTAGCACAATACAATGCTGGTAGTGCAAACAAAGATGGAAACGGTATTGTTAGTTCAAATTGTTGTAACAACCCGGGAAATCAACTAAAGATAGTAGTCACTGATGAGTTCAAAACTCTTAGATCGATTAGATCTTTCACAAGTACGATAAAAGAAATCAAACAGTTTAAGAACAATATAAGAATGAACACAGAACAGAATCAAATATGTGCTTATGATTCAAAACTGAGTCACGCCTCAACGGAGCTCGATGAAGAACTTCCGCTGTAGAGGCGAGCTAGGGTTTACAGAAAATATTAAGCAAAAATAATGAAAGCGATAACTTCTAAGTCTGCATGCATGCAACTTATATACTAAACCCTAATACAAAATTATGCACAGCTAGACAGGCCCAATACCGGCATTCAAACTGGGCTAAGGACCGAGCCCATGACGCAATCTAATAGACTCAACAATCTCCCCCTTTGCTTCAAATGAGGTGAGAGATTATTTCCTCTGAGCAGGCTTCACCGTCTTTATAAGTTTAAACAAACGAGGAATAATGGCGATAAGAGTTTGTCTGAACTGTATGTACCACCTCAGCATGTCAGTGAATAATTTCTTGTCAGCTGCACTGTTCTGGTCGCACCTCTGAATGATTTCCAAGATATGCTCAAGACAAGACGTCGAGAAGAGGTGTTTGTCAACAAGAGCAAACAAACATTTTTGACCTTCGCCCCTGAGGAGCATAACTGTGTGATACTTTGAATCTATCTTCCCCTTGATCATGGTATTGACATTGCTAGCTCTGCCCATGGTCTTGATCGTTGTTCGCTTATGTATGGCAGAGGCAATCTCCTGGTCAATCTTCGCTACCTCATGTATGTAGCAAACAAGCATACGCTTGACATGATCGATTATAGGATGATACTCCTAAGGATTCGACAGAAGAATGTTGTTGAGGAATATCCAGTCATGGGGATTGAGGTTTGGTAGATCAGCAAGGGTAAAATGGTAGACTGAGCCTTCGGTTCCTCGAGTCACCCTGAATTTGACATTAATAAATTTCCCTACTAAATAGGGCTTCATTACCTTGACTGTAGTTATCTTCTTTGGGCTCCAGGTCTGGTATTGGGGTTGAGCAAACTCCAAGTAAAACTCCAGAAGATCCCTATCTACCTTTGGGTCTGGGGATGGAATGGCAACAGTCGAGTTGAAGCAGTGGAAGATAAATGCCTTTCGAGTGATTGGCATATCGAACTGTGCATCATTGGAATTGTCAAGGCCAAAAGACATTATTGGCTCGAGCCAGAGAATAGTCGGCTCATCGATTGCACACCTTTGAAGCGAGTCTTTTGTCCACATAGGAAACATAGACTTTTTCTTCTCTAGGAGCTCCGCCTCCTTTCGCTTCAGCTCTAGCTCAGCTTGCTGTTTCTTGGTGTTTTCTTCCGTTTCTTTTTCAGAAGTGTTAACCTTCTGGACAGGTTTCTTGGGAATCTCGACATAGACATCATCTTCATTATCTGTGTCGTCTTCACCTATTTTCTTCTTCTTTTTATCTTTGTTACTGACCGAAGCTTCATTACCCTTCGGTTCAACAGATGGGTTTGATCCAGAAGGAGGAGGTTGCTGAGGAGGTTGCTTTGACACTTTCTCTCCCCCTTGTTTCGGTTGGACCCCGGTCACCGGAACACCCTCGATACGACTGAGAACGTCCAGTGTCGGTCTGAGCTTGTCTGCCAAATGCCTTCAGACGGTGAGAGTGATAATCGGATCAGGAGCCTCAATTAGATGAAGAAGGATGGAGTGAACATCTGCAACAGAACTCCTAATGACCTCCCTTTCTAACTTGAGATCATTAATCTCAGCATTAGCAGTACGCAACTTGTATGTTTGCAATTTGAGCTGGGCTGTACGTCTGTCAAGCTCATCCATAATCCGATTTTCCACTGCTAATTCTGCTTCCATTTGAGTTAAGCGTTCGTTGACATTAGCATGAAGTGATTCATTGGATTCTTCAATGGCTTGGCGTGCCGCTTCAAGACTCGAGCGCTCAGATTGAAGAAACCTTTGAAGATTCTCTACTGAATTATTGACAGTTTCAGCATTTTTGGCAGCAGCAGCCTACAAAGAGTCTAAAAATAAGTGAGCTTCTAAAACTAGTTTATCGACTTTTGCGGTCGCTTCCTTGCACTCCTTAGTAGAGGCATCAACAGAGAGAGAAGCCTGTTGACATTGGGAAGTGGAGGCTTCAATAGCCTTGGCTACAGCATATAAAGTGGCACTGTGTTCGGCGACGACCGAAGAGAACAAGGCCTTTAAGGCAGACTCTGAATAAGCACCAGAGGAAGAAGATGAAAGCAGTTGGTCAAGTTTGTCGTTTACTTCCTTGAGATGACGTTTCGTAACAGGCTCATCGTCATTGTCATCGCTCTGTACTCGATAAGGACTGAAATATGTGGAATCAAATTCCAAGTCCTCACCGCCTAAAATAGGGGTTGTTTCAGTAGATTGTGTGGGAGACAAGGGTTTTGAAGAAGGTGGAGGTTCGGTTGTGACAGGAGGTTCGGTTACAGGTGGAATGAGAACAGTAAATGTAGGCTTTGTAGTAGTAGTGGTAGTAGTTGTATCTGTGAAAATGGGTGTGGGAATAGGAATTGTGGTAAAGGGTTAAGAGGTGGTAATTGGAGAGATGGGAGGGATTGAAACTGGGATGCTAACCGGTGGGGGTGAAAGAGGAGAAGAGCAAACCGGAATTTCTGGAGTAGGGGAGCGAGGCGGAGTGTCCCCTCGGCCCGAAGCCTCTTCATCAGAGTATTCGCTCTCAGATTATGAAGGTGGAGCGTTCTTCTGCTTAGGAGGGACATATTCGTAATCCGAATCACTGGAGGATTGAAGAATAAGTTTCCTAGCAGGCTTCTTCTGCTTTTTTGGTTGAGCCTAAGAAGTTGCAGCTTTATCAGCTTTCCGCTTCTTGGGGGTTTGCCCCTTGGTTGGTTTAATGACAGGTCCCTCTTTCTGTGTTTCAGCCTTTTTACCCCTCTTGGCTGGCTTGTCAGCCTCTTCAATGGAACAAAGCATTGCCGGTGTAAGCTCTCTTGGACCAACAGATGGACACTTCCTGTACTATTGAAGAACGTTACTCGACGCTGAAATACGACCGAGCATAGCTTCAGGAATGGGTCCAATGAATGAAAACTTGGTTGGGTCAGTGACGATAATTTTCTTCGTGTGAAAGGTGGCAATAGAGGAGAGCAAGGAGTCCGCCATTATTGGAACACGAAGACGATCCATTGCCCAGTTGGTGATGAGAGACCAGAAATGCCCACATGAAATCTCAGAATGCCTGGATGAAGAAACCAAGCTTTGAACCAATTGCAGCCAAATAATGGACCCATAATCTAGGTTAATGCCATTGTACAACCCATACAGCACCATCATGAATGAATTGCTTGCATCGTCGGAACCAGCGCTTCTCTCAGACAGTCCCTTGAATAATAGCGTGAAAAGGCCATTCCATTGAGGAGGAAGTCAAGACTTCTTGAACTTCGTAACAGTGGTTAGGGTTTCGGTATACCCCATCTGATAGAACATAGAGAATAGTTGACTAGTTGTAATAGAATCAGGGTTTACCAGAGATGGATCTTGAGAAAGACTAATTAGGGCACAAAATCGACTCTTGGAGATGGAGGTCTTATCATCATGGAGTTCAAAATGAATCCGTTCATTAATCTTGTCATAGAATGCAGTAGAGTAGACAAGAGATAAGCACAACATTGGAACCACTTCAACCTTAGTCAGTGCGTCGACGAGTGGTGAGTATTTGAGACACTCAACCACATACAACATATAGGGCTCATAAATGAATGGAGTGAGATCAATGATCAGGTTCTTTTGAGGTTTGATGGTGAGAAGCGGTTGACGAACAGAAGTATCGTGAACGGATGATGAGTCTGCCATTGTAGTAGCTTGGAGAAGACGATGAACAGTTGAAGAGAATCGCCGGGTTTCTTTGAGAAAGTTTTGGGAGGTGATAAAGGTTGAAAGAGTACCGTTCCAATTCCTTTTATAGGTACAAGGAAGAGAGAGAAAAATCTGACGGTAATCATGGATTATCTCAAAAATAGCGCCTGAGTAGATGGGTGAACAGTTGGCATGCCGAAGATGACGCAGGAGAGAGAAAAACGTTTCCCTTTTACACGCTTTTTCATAAAACTCACTTTTTCCAATCGCCAAGCCATTTGGATAGCCACTGAGTCAGCTTCCACTTTATCCCAAGCGTTTCTTCACACGACGTTTAAATCCTTGTTGCCTTTAGCGTGTGACTTATCATTCTGAACGAAACTAAAATTTGGAAAATTAAAAATTTTCGTGCATAGGGTGTAAAAGAAAAGGAAATAAAACGAAATTTTAGGGATAATCTGTGATGTTGTAATCTGACATAAAACAATTGATTATGGGCAAAAATCACTTCCTTCAAAGTCAAGAGAGACATTAAAGTGCTTGCTTGGTTTCCCATTGAATAACGATCAATAACTTGTTGAGAAGTTTTGAAAGGCTTCTTTTAAAGGTTAAAGAGGGTGGCTTTCGCTTCAATCCATAATTTCGATACTTAACATAAGACCGAAACTGAATGAAGTACTTGTGAGATCATTGCGATCTGTTGAACAAGTAGGTATGATAAACTTTATAGTGACGAGAGAAGAATGGAAATCTCAAAAAAAAAAAAAAAAAAAAAAAAAAAAAAAAAAAACTGGATCTTTTAGGGTTAGAGAAGCCTTGGTGAAAGGCAAGCTCATAAAGATCACTCAAAAGAAAAAAAGATTTCACTGGGTAACAAGTAAGAGCTTGAATTGTTGAATTCACCGTCAATTCATTAGTGATGTTGAACTTTCGGTTTCACTTAGTACATAGTGACATGAAACTAAGATCACAAACACAGACTTGGTATAACCATAAACCTCAGTGGTTAATACTGAAAGTCTCAGGGGTTATATTGATGAAGCGAATTATAATGGAGAAAGATGATGGAGATGGTATAAGGAGCAAATGTACCTCTGCTTTAAAGAAAAGAAGGACCAAGCAGAAAACTCAAAACTCAATGTGAGTAGAGTAAGGTAGCTCATGATTAGAGTGAACTTGATAGCCTGGATTGGAAAAACATGATGGGTATAAATCATGTTATTAAGGCTTCACTCAAAATCAGTCGAGGCTTTGGTTATCATACATCAGCATGTTTCTAGGGACTCCTAACTAATAAACCCATTAACCTACCTTAGCTTTGCCATCGAGAATCACACTTAAACAAAAACAAAAAAACATTAGATAAAAAAATAAATAAAAAATTAAAATTATTTTTGTGTTTTGAGAGAATGAAGTAATTGAACAAGAAGAATTTTTTTTTTGGATTTTATAAGAATTTTTTTTATGAGAGCAAGATAAAAAAATATTTTTGGAATTTTATAAGTAGAAAGGAAGTAATGAAAAAGTTGTACACAAGAAAACAGTTGAAATGCCTTATAAAAACGAACGAGTTAAGAAGGACCGAACCCGAAATAGACCGAACGCTCGGTTCATTTCGGTTCATGATCGAACTTCACTCGAAATAGACCGAACGTTCGGTTCATTTCGGTTCGCTCTATTTCGCTTGTAACCTTTATGAGAGCGAAGGCAATTTCGGTACAGACTCGGCTTGCATCATTCCTAGGCCTTGTAGAATTTTATTGAAGCTTGCTTCGGGTAAGGCCTTTGTGAATATGTTTGCCAGTTGATCAGTCGTTCTGACAAAGTGAATTTCTACGTTACCATCTTCGACGTGATCCTTGATGAAATGATATCTCAGTGCTATATGCTTAGTCTTCGAGTGTTGCACTGGGTTGTGAAAAATCCTAATTGCGCTTTCTGAGTCACAATATAGTGGGATTTTCTTCATGTTTAGCCCATAATCCCGGAGTTGACTTTGTATCCATAAGACTTGAGATGTACAGGATGCTGCAACAATATATTCGGCTTCTACAGTGGATAACGAAACACATGTCTGTTTCTTTGATTGTCAACTGACTAATTTACCATCTAGAAATTGACATCCGTCGGTGGTGCTTTTACGATCCAATCCACAGCCACCTAGATCAGCATCTGAAAATTCTTGAACGAAAAATCCGGAGTTGGCTGGATACCATAGGCCGAGAGAGGAGGTTCGCTTCAGATAGCGAAAGATGTTCTTCACGGCTTGAAGATGAGGTTCTCGTGGGTTGGCTTGAAATCGTGCACAGTAACAGACAAAGAACATGATGTCAGGTCTACTGGCTGTGAGATACATCAGAGATCCAATCATCTGTCGATAGAGTGTTGTATCAGCTGCTGGTTTCTCCAATGATGGTGTGAGTTTAGTTCCAAAAGCCATAGGTACTTTCACTTTAGAGTCTCCCATCATTCCAAACTTGGTTAGCAAAGTCTTGGTATATGCTTCCTGATTAATAAAAATGCCTTCGGGTCCCTGTCTAATGTTCAATCCAAGAAAAAAGTTAATTGGACCCATTAAGCTCATCTCAAATTTAGTTTCCATCAACTTTTTGAATTCAGCAGTTAAGCTAGGATTCATGGAGCCAAAGATGATGTCATCAACATAAATTTGGACTATCATAAGGTGGTTACCTTCTCGCTTATGAAAGAAGGTTGGGTCAACCGAACCTTGTTTGAATTTAGACATTTTAAGAAGCATGTGAGAGTTTCATACCATGCTCTGGGAGCCTGTTTAAGGCCATAGACAGCTTTGTCAAGGATATAACAATGATTGGGATACCTCTCGTTCACGAATCCTGGTGGTTGCTCAACATATATGGTTTCTTCAAGTTCACCATTGAGGAAAGCACATTTGACGTCCATTTGATAGACTTCAAAGTTCTTGTGAGCAGCGTACGCAAGAAAAATATGAACATATTCCAATCTTGCCACGGTAGCGAAGGTTTCTTCATAATCAATTCCCTCTTCCTGACAATATCCTTTGACCACCATCCTTGCTTTATTACGAATGACATTCCCCTCTTTGTTCATCTTGTTTCTAAATACCCATTTGAGAACGACAACCAAAGCATCCTTTAGAGTTGGAATAAGACGCCATACCTTGTTTCGTTCAAACTCATTTAACTCATCCTGCATGGCTTGAACCCAGTCTGAATGATCAAGAGTTGAGTTAACAGTCTTTGGTTCAATTTTAGAAACGAATGAATTAAACATGCAGAACTCTACTTTTGAAAAAAGTGCAGCCTGTTTCGCTTTGATTTGAGAGCGAGTTAACACTTTTTCTGAGGATTCCCCAATAATTTGAGTTTGAGGATGATCTTTTGTCCATTTGATAAGTGGAGGAAACTTTGGATCATAAATAGGATCCACTTCAGCATTGATTTCTTCATCTAGTTCAGACATGGTGTCATCATCACCAACATTGGTGTTCTCCCCCTCGAAGAATAATTCCTGTTCAGGACCATCATTTGTATCCCCTTCATTGGCTGGAATTTCAGTAGAACTTGATGTATTTGGCAATGAGTTCTCCCCCTGGAATAAAGAACCTTGATCATGATGAGTAGAGGAACCCTCCCCCTGGACAGTAGGATGGTCACCAGAAGGTTCGCTTGTGTCTACGCCTTCAGTTTCTTTGGATTGATCTTCAGCCATCTTCTTAGCAGCATCATCTATAACTTGTTTCAGATTATCAACTTTGTTGTCTTTTGCAGTTGATTCAGAGTCAATCGCCTTTCAAGGCTGATCAAACAGGAGCATGAACTGATCAAAAAGATTTGAGATGGAGATAGTAACCTGACCATTCTTTGGAAATATGTCATGCGAGGCATCTTCCGTCGGTTTCAACTTCTTAACATAACTATCGTCAAAGGTGACATAGTATGTTTCTTCAATTTTCTTCGAGCGTTTATTGAGAACTCTATATGCCTTGGAGTTCAGGGAGTAGCCTAAGAAAATTCCTTCATCTGCCTTGACATCGAACTTGTTTCGATTCTCTTTGGAGTTGAAAATGAAGCATCGTGAACCGAACACATGAAAGAATTTCACGTTTGGTTTTCGATTGTTCAAGATCTCGTAAGGGGTAATTGAGAACCGCTTATTCAAGTATTATTGATTCTGAGTATAACATGCAGCTGCAATAGCGTCAGCCCAGAAATACAATGGTAAGGACGCGAAGCATAACATGGTACGAGCAGCTTCACACAGGGACCGATTTCTCCTTTCAACAATGCCATTTTGCTGCGGAGTATAGGGAGCTGAGAAATTGTGAGTCGTCCCTTTTTCAGCAAGAAAACCTTCAAGGTCTTTGTTCTTGAATTCCAGGCCATTGTCGCTCCTTATATTACGAACTACCTTTCTTAGTTGCGTCTCGATCTGTTTAATGAAGAGCTTGAGCTTTGGAGTAGCTTCAGACTTTAGCTTGAGAAAGAAAATCCATGTAAACCTTGAGAAATCGTCCACAATAACCAGAATGTATTTGTTTCCCCCAATGCTTTCGATGGACGATGGACCACATAGATCAATGTGCAGTAATTCTAGTGGTTCTATCACCTTAGTATTGATAATAGAAGGATGACTCTGCCGACTCTGCTTTCCCATTTCACATGCTGCACAGAGATGTTCTTTATCAAATTGTAGAACTGGTAGACCTCGAACGTGATCACCTAAGACCAACTTGTTGATGTCCTTGAAGTTCAGATGAGAGAGTCTTTTATGCCATAACCAGCTTTCATCAGAGTGAGCCTTTGTGAGTAAGCACACTGTTGGTTTACCTCTTATAGGATTGATATTCAATGGATACATTTCCCATTTTCACTTTGATTTCAACAGAATGTTGTTTGAGCTCTTTTCGACGATTTCTGAGCCTTCATCGTCGAATGATACTTTTAATCCAGTACCAACCACCAACTGTGATACGCTGATGAGATTGTGTTGGAGCCCTTCAACATATGCAACCTTACTTATGGAGAACTCGCCATTAGTGATCATTCCATAGCCTTTGATAGTTCCAAAAGAGTTGTTGCCATATTTTACAATGTCACCATCTTTGAGAGCACGAAACTCTCTTAGTTCCTCCTTCCTTCCTGTCATGTGACGCGAGCAACCACTATCGATGTACCATTCTTCGTCAAACTGCCCGTCACGTATAACCTGCAAAATATTAAGCAGATTTAGGAACCCAAAGTTTCTTGGGTCCTTGTGAGCCTTTTACAGGACAGAGAATAGTAAGAGAAATATCAACCATATATGTGTGTTTGATTAAAGTTGTTTCATCTTTTCTTTTAATGGTGAAAACTTTAAATTTTGTTGATTTAGGAGGACTGGGGTTTTTGACTGAGGAACTAGTATTTAGAGAATTGAATTTAGAAGAGACATTGGATTTGCGGTTTTGCTGATCAGACTTGCAGGTATGAGGACCGAAATTGCTATTTCGGTTGACATGGGATGAGGGACCGAAACTCTCCTTTCGATTGTTGTAGGATGTGGGACCGAAACCTCTCTTTCGGTTGTTAATGGGTGATGGACCGAAACTCTCCTTTCGGTTGTTTTCAGTCGAGGGACTGAAACTACCCTTTCGGCTCCTATTGGTCGAGGGACCGAAACTCTCCTTTCGGTTCCTATCGGTTGAAGGATCGAAACTACCCTTTCGGTTCCTGTTGGTTGAAGGACCGAGACCTTCCTTTTGGTTGATATTGTGACGAGAAACGAAACTGCTCTTCTGGTTCCTTGAGTTTTCTTCTGATTTATTCTTCCTTTCAATCCTTACAAAATCTGGATTTTGAGAATTCCAAAATCGTTTTCTTTCTAAGAGATTCTTCTTATATCTCAGATTTCTTTGATGCTTTCGATCAGCCACCTGTTTTGGATTTCTATGAATGTTAGCATTTCTTTCCGAAGCATGAGCACAACATTCACTATTTGTTGAAGAAGTATCACTTGTGGTTGGCATTGGTTCGTCCAAAGGTGGTTTAGTTCCACTTGTGCTCGGCACATCATACTTTGTAGGCTCATTTAGTGGTTCAGGTATCCATCTACCTTTCACTCTCCATGAGGTTTTCTGAGAAAGACCCTTCGTCTCATCTGCGTTGTCTATTAGGGCTGACCAGAAGAATTCATCACATCCCCCAGCATTGTCTTCTTCTACCATAGCAGTTAACTCTACAGTTTGTTGTGGAGTGACCCCCGGTACAGTGTAGACTTGATTTGGGGTAGTTTGAACCTTTTGGTATACAACGAATTTAGCTTTGAGAACTTTGGATTTTTCGGTAGAGGAACGAGCAAACTCAACAGAGTTTTCAGAAATTAGGTTCTTATGGGACTTGGGTTTGTTTTTGGCTAATTCAGAACAATCTACCAAATCTTCTACAAAAATTTCACTCATATCATCATCCTCATTAAGTTCAGATGTATTTTCAACATCAATTTTATTTTCTGAACTTAAATTGGCATTCAAGGAGTCAAATTTTTGTATAGTTTCGGCTCTCAATCTCGATCTATCATTTTCGTCTAACAGATTTTTGAGCATGTCCTTGTGGTCCTTGGACTATATGTAGGATTCAATTTTGTCCAGACCTATTTTATACACTGGAGACACTTCATCAGAAGATACAACACTTTCACAGTTCTAGGCTTCAGCGTCGATTTCATCCTCCTTTAATTCAAGGAAAGGTAAAATCATACGATGTATTTTCTTCCCTATTTCACAATCAAGATGCAACTAAGTGATGTTAAAGTAGAGTCTCTTAGCAATTAAACAAAAACCATTTCGCTGTTTAAGAAGTTTAACATTGTCTCTTTGCAAATAAATAGAATCATCTTTAGATCTAATTAACTCTTTTTCCTTCTGCTCGATCCACATCCTTCGTTCCTCACTCTTTGAAGAAATCTTGCTAATTTCATCAGTTAGGTTAGAATTTGTGACACGGGTTTGGGTGAGACTGCTACTTATGCTTGAGAATTTTGTCTTTAAATTATTTAATTCTTTTTCATAACTATTTGCAGGTATTTTTAGAGAAGCAGGAATATTTTGTACCTTTTTGATCAACTCATCACATTCATTGATTTGAGCACTAACAGGCTTGGCAGCAAAGCGTCTGTCCTCTCGCTCTCTTTCCTCTTCAACTCCCCCATCAGTTGTGTATCCTCTTATTTGGGACACACCCTTGATCACTACAAAGCATCTCCCTGTTGCATGTTCTACTTTTGCTAGCATAGCCTTCCCATGCGTAGGTTTCCTAACTTCATCATCCTCAGAATCTGTGGACCAGACCTCCACACCACCAAACTCATCACTTTTGTTTGTACCCTGTACAATTAAAGCATTCATGGTAGAGTTATTAGCATTAGACTTTCATTTCTTTATTTCCTCCAATCTTCTCAGGAGGCTCGCTTCCTCATCTTCTTCGTTTGTCTTTTCTTCTTTCTTTCTTAGCATACAGTCTTTAGCAAAATGATTTTTGCCTCCACAGTAATGGCAGTCGAATCCTGAGTCTCCTCCAACTTTAGCTTCCTTCTTTGACTCTTCAGACTTTGACCCCATCTTCAGTTCCTCCTTGACCCTTTCGGCGCTGTAAC
Organism: Lactuca serriola; assembly: GCF_051521515.1. Taxonomy (NCBI): domain Eukaryota; kingdom Viridiplantae; phylum Streptophyta; class Magnoliopsida; order Asterales; family Asteraceae; genus Lactuca; species Lactuca serriola. The sequence continues at coordinate 170,012,570 of NC_136408.1, read as the reverse complement.
TACCCTGCCAGTTTTAGTTCTTGTTGGTTGGGAATTTCTTCTTAATGAATTTTCTGGGATTGGACACCATCATGGCGTATTCTTCGCTGGTTAGATCAAAATCTGCAATATCTAATTCCTCTTCTTCTTCAACCGAACTTTTTCCTTTGGAGACAAGTGCTAAAGAACCTAGACCAGAAACCACATTCGTTTCCTTTGATAGAGCATTCTCATGGGATTTCAAAATACCCACTAGTTTTGCCAGCGAGTAAGACTTGAACTATTCATGAGCTTTGACAGTTGACACAACAGCCATCCATTCAGGTCTAAGACCGTTCATGAAAGTAACCTTTTGTTCAATAAATTTCCTCTCAATCCCATGCTTTATCATCTTACTTAAAAGATGATTGAAGCGATCAAAAATTTGAATAAGTTTTTCTTCAGGCTTCTGCTTAAAGTCACCAAACTCAGATAGCAAGAGGGTTTAGATAGAGTGTTCCAAGTCTTCGTCTGTGGAATATAATTCCTTCAGTCTATCCCAAATTTCCTTAGCTGTTGCACAAGAACTCACTAAACGAAACGTATCCGATTGCAGCGCAAACCTTATCATTCTCAGAGCCTTGATGTTGCATTGAAACTTCTCTTTTTCATCCTAAGGAATATCTTTGACATCATTAACAAGCTGATTGTATTCTTTCTGTGTTTTAACAATCTTTGATGTGCTTGAGTGAGCGAATGGGCCTGCAATAATTGCTTCCCAGATTAAGTACCCATTGTCCTTCGATCCAATCACGTAGTCTTCAAAGTGATGCGTCCAAACTTCATAGTCTTGTGTATACAAGATTGGTATTCTTGTTGTAGACCCTATGCTGTTGGAGATATTGATTGGATTGGTTTGCGAATCATCCATGGACATAGTAAATACTTTGATCGATAACCTGTAAAAGATCAGACTAGTAATATATCATTAGGGTTAGATCAACAATTAATGAGATACGTCAATAAAGAGTGACGAATCAATAAATATCAATCAATGCAGAGTTACAACCCTAAGAACTTCTTCGACAGAAGAGGTGTGTATGAATTACACAGTCTCCTGCTCTGATACCAATTGATGAGTTCAAAACTCTTAGATCGATTAGATCTTTCACAAGTATGATAAATGAAATCAAACAGTTTAAGAACAATATAAGAATGAACACAGAATAGAATCAAATATGTGCTTATGATTCAAAACTAAGTCACGCCTCAGCAGAGCTCGATGAAGAACTTCTGCTGTAGAGGCGAGCTAGGGTTTACAGAAAATATTAAGCAAAAATAATGAAAGCGATAACTTGTAAGTCTGCATGCATGCAGCTTGTATACTAAACCCTAATACAAAATTATGCACGGCTGGATAGGCCCAATACCGGCATTCCAACTGGGCTAAGGACCGAGCCCATGACGCAATCTAATAGACTCAACAGTCACAAACCCCCAAGGCCACAAATCTGAGTATAGGAAACGAAAGCGTCAAGCCAAAAATGAGAGCAAGCGATCTCAAAGACTTGCCATGAAACAACAAAAAATGGTGACCCCTGCTACCTCAACACCGATCAAACGATATGAGGGAACACTCCCGAAGTGTGACAAGTGTAACTTTCATCATAACAGAGTTTGTCGTGAATTGCAATGCAGCAATTGCAATAGAATGGGGCACACTGCTCATGTTTGTAGAACCCCGGCATGAACCATCTTCCAAATCACTAGCATTGGAGTCAGCCCGACTTGCTATGGTTGTGGTGAAACCGGACACTATAAAAGGAATTGTCCAAAAAGGAGGAGCAAAAAAAGCGCTCGTGTCCACATAACTCCGACCCTGCACATCACTTCCACCACCGACGCTGGTGCAAGCTAGATATGTCACATATGCAGTGAGATAGGAAATCTCAAGAAGGATTGTCCAATAACAAAGAACTCTGGTGCAGACGGGAAGATACTAAGGATCACCGCCGCAGGAGAGACTACTCTGGACCCACGTTGAAATACTGGTACGTTCCGTAGTGATAAAGCTAGACTTATAAACTATTAAAAACCAGTACAACTCAAGTCAATATATTTCTGTGGGATCCCATCAGTTCAAGGGACTCTCGTGCTGCTTGTACTTGCTTGTTGCAGTATACTTTGTTCGTAGCAATAGTTTCATAGATAAAACTAAAGTACTGAAACTCTGACATAAGTTGCACCGTTGTGCTTTTGTTACACCTTTATGAACTAGTCTAACGCCAGTTATTTCAAGTAGTCCGACATCATCATTAGACTTGAGTCAATTCGATCCTCACAGTGCCAATTTCGTGCGAAAATTCTTTTCCTGTAATTGACTTTCAAGCGAAGCCGTCGTTCCAGAACTCTAAGCTACTCATGCGTAGAGTGCCTTATGTTTTGTATCCTTCCCGAAGTAACCTCAGCAAACCTCCCCGGAATACCACTCGTACAGTACGTCAAGTTCAATCCGAAGACCCATACGGTTAATCTATCGCAGAGGAATGTATACACAAGGGTGGTACATAATCAAGGTTCTACAGGCTTAGAATTGATGATTCCGCTTTAACTTCTTTTCCTTGTTTGGATGTGAGCTTTGAGAAGAATCATTTATGCAACTGCCTTTTCAATCTTAATTATATACGGCTCGTATACACGAGGCTGTGATTGATGAACCAAGTATGAGTTCTATTATGAACTTCAGGACAGAGACTGCTCAAGACTATGAGTGATCGTACCGCCATGCGAATAAACTTAGAAGCCAAACAAATTCCCTTCCCGTCGATCGGGACAAGAGATGCAGATGGAACAGAAGTACCTATCCTTTTCCTTAATTCGTGAGTAATCATACTTTCTTTTAGATCTTCATGATAACTAATCCACCCCAAGGTTTTCATTTCATAATCAGTATGAATTGGTTGAGTCTACATCGAGCCGACGTCATGTGCTTTGAGAAAACAGTTCATCTTAACCCCCTAACAACGAAACTCTAGTTATCTACGGCGACAAATCAAGTATGAACCTTTGCATCATTTCGTGTATTCAAGCTCAGAAGCGCTTATGAAAGGAATATCACGCATTCCTTGCACGAATCGCCAGTTACGAATGCTAGAGGAGGATGTCCCCAAGACAGCCTTCCGAACTCGTTATGGACACTATGAGTTTGTAGTGATGCCGTTCGGATTAACCAATGCACCAGTTGTATTCATGGATCTAATGAATAGGGTGTTCCGTCCTTACTTGGATCAGTTTGTCATTCTTTTCATCGATGACATACTTATCTACTCTCTTAGTAAGGAGGAGCATAGTCAACACTGTCACACCCCCAAACTAGTACGGCGGAAACGTTCGGGGGCGGAGGACGTCATATTCAGTATCATAACAGTTCATAGTAAGGAAAGTACACACCACCATATATATAAAAAGGTTTCAAAAAATTTACATAATTGTATTTTTTACATGTTCAAAAGATAAATACATAAACATCTTTCAAAAGAAGTAATTAATGTCAGAGCATTAATCCCCAAAAGTTGGTTTCCAAACCTGCTTAGCGGTTTCCTGAGAATACAAGTTATTTCAAAGAAAAAGTGTCAACAATTAAGTTGGTGAGTTCATAAGCAGTTTTGAGAAAATGTATGCCATTCCAAAGTTCGTGCGTTTTCCAAGAAAATCCCTTATTTTCTTATAAAAGTATGAAATGCATATGAATGTTCGCGTTGTGAATTGTAAATAGTTGTACCAGGAAAATCCCTTATTTTCCTATTAGTTGTTTGTTTTGGATACTGGAAAATCCCTTATTTTCCTAAAGTAACAGGCAGTCTCTAATGTTCAAGACTGAAAATCACAAGCAACTGACATGCTTAAAAGGTTGAGGCATAGTTTTATATAATAAAGCTATAAGAAGATCGCACTCGTTAGATGAAGAATAGTTTTAATAGCTACCCATTCATAAAAGTAGAATACCATAAGAATTGTCTATCCGGTGAGTTTTATAACCATACTAAACATAATATGCCTGTGGCGACGGTCTTCAGGCGTCGAAATGTTTATGACAAACTGTTACCCAAAGGACTGTAGCTAACAGTCAGGGCGCGGGATCATGACTTCCCTTATGGATCTATACACATTTGACATGCTCTCCTAACGGGAGACTCTGGTTATAATAGACAAGACTTTAGGTAGTACCTTTTTAACAAAAATGTAGCATTTGAAGATGTAATCGTCTCACGGATTCTCAACTAAGTCTGCATTAAAATAATAGTTTTGTATGCAATGTTTATCCTCTTTCACAATGTTTGACAAAGCATAAATCATAAGTTCTTTGAATGCATAAAATGGTTTAACAAGGATGGCTACGTTGGATACTATGCATTTTGTATAAGTCTAATGCATGCAAAGTATAACAAGAGTTTTCACGTTTTCACTCGGGATCAATCGTGTGTTTACTTGTATTCTCCCCTGAAATGTATTAAAAGTACATTATAAATTATTTGAAGGTGTATAAAAGGGGGTATGAACTCAATTGATTGAAGTGGTTATTTTGAAGTAGTCGAGAGAAGAATCAAGCAAAACTTCGACTAGAGAGAGTTGAAATCTCGGGATTCTCAGGGATCTCGGGAGTGTAGAACTTCCTTCGGGACTCGAGTATGAAAAGATGGAGCTTCGGGAAGGCTTCTAGAGGTAAACACGCAGAGTAACGACACTTAGATGGAAAGAGATGAGCACCAAACCCGACACCCTTAAGCTTCTATTTATAGGGGCTGATTTTGGGGTCTCACATCGCGAGTTTGGATTGCTCACGTCGTGAGGCTTAGCCAACATGATCATCTTTGACGAGTTGACGTGTCTGACACTCTGGAACCCATCAATCACGAAATCACGTCGTAAGGCTGAGTCAGCCTCGGGTTTTGTGTCCCGAACTTGTAAAATCCATAACTTTCACGTACGAGCTCCGATTTCGACGTTCTTTATATGCACGCGTAGGTGTGAAAAGGCTCTACAACTCTCGTTTAGACTCCGTCGGCTAATTTTGAATTTATTTTTATTATATTATTTTTAACAGGTCGGGACTGGAAAAGTCCGTTTAAATTCCATAACTCCTTTATCTGGTCTCCATTTTCGTCAGACTTTTTACTATTGTACTCCTATTGTCGGGGTCTTCAACTTTCGTTTAGGTTGTGTCGGCTAAAGACCGCTCGATCTCTCTTTCGAGTTTTTAGCTGTCTACTGCTAGGTCAGAAACTTTGAAAAATCATAACTTCCTCATACGAAGTCAGATTTGGGGCATTCTTTTTATGTATGTTCGTGATATAAAGATATCTATGACTTTCATTTAGATACCTAAGGCTAAAAATTATTTTTTGAAATTTCTTGTTTTATGCTTAACAACGCTTTACCGGTAGTGTTACGAATCTTTGATTGGTCATAACTCCTTCGTTATAACTCGGATTTTAGTGTTCTTTATATTTTTGGAAACCTTATCACGATATCTACCACATAGTGTACCCAAACAGAGCTTTTTGAACATTTCATTTTCGATGATATTCTTATTACTTTACAAAGAGGTTACAAGACTCGACTTTTAGTCATTACGTTGACCTGAAATAACGGGTTGTTACAAACACCTACAAAAATGCACCAATTTCTGGGTCACACTGGCTACAATCGCAGGTTCATACAGAACCTCTCTAGCATCGTGAAACCGCATACTACACTAACCCAGAAAGGAGTGGCCTTTGACTGAGAAGAGAAACAAGAGAAGGCGTTCCAAACACTGAAACAAGCCTCGTCCACCGCACCGATATTATCCCTCCCAGAAGGGATAGAAGCTTTTGTTGTGTATTGCGATGCATCCAACCCAGGGCTTGGTTGTGTGCTTATGCAAAAAGGAATGGCCATTGTCTATACTTCCTGTCATCTTAAGACATACGAAGTCAACTGTACAACATACGATCTTGAGTTAGGAGCAGTGGTATTTGCTCTGAAGATCTGGAGATACTACTGGTATGGTACAAAGAGTACTATATTCACAGACCACAAAAACATTCCACACACATTCGACCAGGAAGAGTTATCATCGAAGTGAACTCAAAACGAAAGAAGCAAAGCCGTATCCCGATAGTGAAAGGTTCGCTGGAATGCCAAGCAAGGTCCGTAATTCACTTGGGAGCACGAGGATCAGATGAAACTAAATTATCCTCATCCTTTAGCATAGTCTTCAATTCTTGCTCAAACTCTAATTTCAGGACGAAATTCTCTCTAACGGGGGGATGATGTGACAACCCGAAATTTCTATCTTGTACTAACCATTCGCTTCAGTCAAAGTCAAACTTGTTCCTGCTAACTTTTAGCACTATTTAGAGTCTATTTGAGCATTCTAAGCCTAGTACACCAAAGGAATGAGTGTTAGAAAGTATCTGCTTGAGCCACTAGTGTACTAATCAAGTTTTAACTCCATCTATTGGAGTTTACGGCCACCCCAACATGAGTTTACGGCCGTAAACTCATGTGGTCCTAAACTCTTGGCTATATATATATATATATATATATATATATATATATATATATATATATATATGTATCTTGGCCATTTTTCTTCATTTTTACCATTTCAACTTTAAGAACTTGATTTCTCTCTCATCTAGCATCCGATTTTTACTCTTGGATCTTCAAGATTGTAAGTGTTCTTCCCTTGAATCATTGATACATCTCATTATCTAGAATCACCCTTTGATTTCATCCATTAACATCTTCCTTTGGGTTGATCTTCAAGATCCTCAAGAACATCAAGAACACTTAGGTTTTTTGGGCCGAAAACACCCTCCTTTTGCCTTCAAAACGTAAGTATCTACCTCCTATACTTGTTACCTAGTTAGGATATTGGATTAAGGACTTGAAAAAATGCTTTCCCCAAGAACATAAGGTGTTTATGGCCAAGAGCATCTCCGTTGGCCAAAAACCCCTAAAATGGTGCCATCTTGACCCTACACTCTTCTAGGAGCTAAGTTAATGAACTAGAACGCTTCTTGGAGGACCATTAGAACTTAACAAACACTTTGGTACAAATTACTATGAGTTTACGACCGTAAACTCATTGGGTTGTAAACCCATGGGCCGTAAACTCTTGTGGGTATTACCATATGGGGCGTAAACTCCTATGTGAGGCCCTACACCCCTTATATGCAACCCTATGTCGTTTAACACTTCATAAAAAGTGTTTCCTAGTCCCTAAGGTTGTTCCATTTCATGATTAGATGTTATAAACACTAATTAGATGCATATATGTGTCATTATATGATAAATAGGATATGTGTGTGCTCAAGTCTTCACTTGACACTTAGCATCCTTTACCGATCTTACATTCGCATCACTCACTATAGTTGAGTTCATACCCCTTAACTTATATTTTAAATGATTTTAAATGCTTTTATGGGGGGGGGGGGGGAATAGAAGTAGAAAACATGTAGTTATATAATCAATCACATTTGATTTATAACTGTGTTTCAAACAAAGGATTTCATACACTTTAAATTGTCTTGTTAACCAAACTGCTTTTAAATCGTTTTATAAATTGACATCAAGTCATCAATATTTATTATTAAACTCTTTAAATGTTTTACAAAACTCCTTTATAAACTTATATATTGTTAAATGCATGTCTATATATGTATAGTTATATAGGTATTGTTTAAAGGACTTAGGACTGATAACTCGCTTTATTTCCTTTTCCTTGTTTGGATGTGGCCTAAGAGTATTGATTATTTATCCGAATGTCATTTAAATATCAGTTATATATTATGTATACATATGTAGATATAAAAGTACTATCAAACAGTTCAGTACCTTTGAGTAGCAAAGACATACCTTCTTTCATTCAAACTACAGAAATTACTAGTAAACTATAATAGGTACAATTTAGGAGAATACTATCATATATAAATACTAAACATAGAACACTATAAAGAGAAACAAATAGAGACTACTATAATGAGAAATAATACATACTATAAAGAGAAACAGATATAGAATAATATAACAAGAACTTACTAAAAAGAGAAACAGATAGAGAATACTATAACGAGAAACAATACGTACTATACACTATACAAGAGAACACACTATGTTAAGAAACAAAGAGAACACACTAAATACTAGACAAAGAGAACATACACTACACTAGTACTGTCACACCCCAAAACCGGAACGACGGAAACGTTCGGGGGTGGAGGACGTCATGTTAAGTATCACGAGATATGTATATGGTAAGAAAGTAATAAACAACCATTTCATTTCGAAAGAAAGTGTTTACAATGTGTGTATTCACAAAACATAGAATTCATACACAATTAACAAAACAAGACTTGATGTTGTAATGCTTTATCTTCTAAATCCCCAGCACAAGCACCTGTCTAATAGTCTCCTGAGAATACAAGTTATTTGAAAGAGTTGATCAGCAATTAAGCTGGTGAGTTCATAAGATTTTTGTGATGTGAGTAAGCTGTAAAATGTTGTTGAAAATGTATATGTAAAAGTGGTGTAACTGTAAGTTCTATTTTGAAAAGTTCGCCTGTTCCTCCTAGAAAATCATATATTTCCTATTTGAATGAAAGTTAAGTAAATTGACACTACAAGCCTTTATATGGGTACTAAGTGGGTACAAGTTATATACGACTCAGAGTAAACAAACAATCGATTGTGCGCATCTGCCCTAAGCTCACAACCCAACGAGGAACAGAAAGTAAGGCGGATAGCACACATCCCATTGGTTGTTAGATCGTTGTCATATATAACCCTGGTGTATTCACTTGTTACTAATGGAGTTAATTGTAATGGTTCCTTTATATCAAATGAAAAGTTCTTTAAGAAAATCTCTATTTCTTATAGTAAAATAGTGACCACAGTGACTACTTTTATAATAGCTTAGTTTATACTGCTATATATAATCCAATATCGGATAGAAAGTTAACTGAGTGAATCTGCCCTATGCCCACAACCCTACGAGGAACAGGAAATAAGGCGGAGAACACACATTTAACTACCTATTGGGTATTAGTTATATATATATAAACATGGTGTAAAAACTAAGGTATTATAGAGTTACTCACCTAAAGTCTTTAAAAATTGTACCGGTTTAATAAAATGGATTAAACCCTTTACTGGGAAGTTCCTAGTTTTGTATACCCAAAGTACTGATTTTGGAAAGTATGTTTTGTACTAGAAAAACTGTGCTTTGACTCTGTGTCCTATAACCTGACCCATACCTGGTACCCTTATGATGACTTAATGTATACTAAGCATGCATGTATATAGAATCGGGTAGATAATAGATTGGGTGAATCTGTTCCAAGCCGACAACCCAACGAGGAACAGGAAATGAAGCGGAGAGCACACATCCTATTAGATGTCGGAACCTATTGGTATATATATGTATCCTGTGGTGTATACATTAAGGAATCATAAGACTAGCATTATGGTCCTAACTTTTAATCGTAACCTTCTACCAAGACCTGACTGTTTTGAAAGTAGCCTTCTACCAAGACCCGACTGGTTTGAAAGTATCCTTCTACCAAGACCCGACTGTACGACTATTATTATTGAAATCTAATCTACCTCATCGATTATGTGAATATGACACATAGTAAAGGTATTAATAATATATTAACTGGAATTTTATATCCTTTTGTAATTGTCGTATATACAGTGTAAGTACTGTAGTATTTGTAATAAGTGACTACTTTTTGTACTATTTTGCCTTAATTGAGGGTTAAGGCATAATGTGATGGCTAGATCCCATTCTAAACGCCCCCTTGTCAAGAGATTTTGGGAACTACACGCGACCCCTGCAATGATAGCAAGCCGAGAACATCCACATTAATATGATCATGTATACCCAATATAACTATCACAATGCGTTAGTGATTCATTGGTATAGTTAGATCCTAAAATTGTTCCATGCTATAGCACGTTATTAGGTTTGTTCTGTTATCGTGTGTTGTAATCGTATTTATGTAAGCGTATCCATGTAAGCATATTGTATTAGTATAGAGTCATGAATTAACTGACTCTTTGTGTGCTTCATTGTACTAGAAGTAATGAATAGCATTCTCGTAAACTACACCTATTATAGTTTACTAATGTTCTACTTGGACTGTTATTGAAAAGACTTGTTTATCTACTAAGTTATGCTTGTACCTCAAAAACAGAGTTTTGTATAACTGTAAAGTAACATAACTTAAAAGAGTTTGAACTCAGTATGGTGAGGACCATGCCAACTCATGACGAAAGAAAACAACGGACTCTATACTGAACAAAGTTTTGGTCAAATGAAAGAAACGTCTAATAAACGATGATGTATCCCTGGTGTGGTCGATATTGTACTCCTAGTATGTTCAACAATGCACTCTTTGCAGTTGTTCTCGTGTTTCCTGTTTTCTATTTGAAGTTAACACTCCTACGTATCGTACCGCTATGTGCGCATACATATGAACAAAAGTGTTCTATTAACTGTGGGGATACTTTATACCATAATCCTCCTTGGTACCACTACCATCACCCGTCATATACAAGTTATGAATATTTAAGGTGAACCAGGTAGTCGACTGAGTATCTCTGCCTCAAATCCACAACCAATTAAGGAAAGGGGACCTAAGCGGAGCCACTCACTCTAAGTCTGTAACATCTTAGTTACGCACAACCCTGACGTATATGGTGAGCCATAATAGCTTCTCTAAAAGATCTTTTAGTTCTCTTGAATATTGTGACCTATTTCAACATGTGAGTTGTTATAGTTACTTTTAAGTGTTATCCCCAAATTTTAATCTTACAGGAATATAAATTAATTTTTAAAATTAATTACTATTTTGAAAACGTACCATTACTCGTCGACGACTCCGGGGTAGATTCTCCTGCGGTGATCATTAGAATGCATCCATCCGCTCCTGAGTTCCTTATTATTGGGTAGTCCGTCTAACGGTGTCCAATCTCACCACAGCCATAGTAGGCTTGGTTTTCTTCCGCTCTGAGGACTTGGGAGATCGGTTGAGCCGGTGCTTTGCAGAAACGGACTGTGTGCCCTTTTCTGTGGCAGTTCAGGCACTGCATTTCCCGGCATATTCCGGTGTGGTGAAAGTTGTACTTTCCACACTTCGGAAGGTTTCCAGCATATCGACTGGCTGGTGCTGAAGCAATAGACGTCGTAGCGGCGTACATAGTACTTGCTTGTTGCTCTTTCGGGGTGTCTTGTGTTGTTTGCTTCTTTTTCCTCTTGCTCCCCGACTTCTGATTACTGTCCTCTTCCCTCGATGGTTTGGGAATAGGAACTTTTACACTATGGCAGACTCCATGATCGATGAGTCACTGAGCCAGGCATTTAGCACTATCGAACATGGCTGGGTTAGAAGATAACACATTTCCTTAGGTCGGAGCAGTCAGACCCCAAATGTATCTTTCTATCTTCTTCTTCTCCGAGGTAATCATCCCAGGGCATATAGGTGCTAGTTCGCTGAACCGGTCAGTGTAGGTCACTATGTTTGAGCCGACCATAGTGAGATCCCACAGCTCTTGTTCTAGTTTTTGAATCTCGCCTAACGGGCAATATTCCTCCCGCATTAACTCTTTTAGGTTTTCCCAACCTAATGAGTTAAACACTGATAGGGTCAGTGACTTAACATGGCTGTTCCACCATGTTAGGGCCTTTCCAGAGAAGGTGCAAACAACAAACTTCACTTTGCTTCCTTCTGGGCATAAACAGATTTCAAAGATCGATTCTGTCTTCTCGAACCATTGCATGAGGGCAATGACTCCTCCAGTCCCATTAAAGGACAATGGCTGGCATCTGGTGAAGTCCTTGTAGGAAAACTCTCTCGGGCGCACAAGGACCTCACCTTGAGTAGAATTAGCAGGTGTTTCACCTCCACCCGTACTGATGGGGTGATATTGAGCCATGGTTGTTACCATAGCCGCGTCCACTGCAGCGTTTATAGCTGCCATATCGATTTGCGAAGGAGGCGGTATTGGAGTTCTCGGAGTAGTGTGTCTGGGTGATTTGCGAGGAGGCATCTTTTCTAAAAGAAAACAAAGATGAATCGGAATAAGTTTATAGCAATGGACACAAGCCAAAAGCTGAAAAGACAAGGTTATCCTAGTTCTGGATGTATCGGATCCTGACTTCCATAGGGTTCTAGAAACAATTCATAAATTAGTCTATACCTAATAAACTCTATGAATTTGAATTAACTATCCTCGAATGAATATTTGTTTCCTAAATAATTGTTACCAGCCGCATGCAAGAAAATAATCCTAACGCATGTAATGTGAGCAGTGTTTCCACTTGCTCGATAAATTAACATGAGTAATATTTATTAGTGTGACGTGTAAGACGTTTTGGTTACTCCGACTGATCTTTCCTTGAAAACTTCTCATGAACTTGTCCTTGTTCCTCCTGGACTCTTTTATTGTATACTATGAGGAAGTGGTTACATTCATCTGGGTTTGTCGTGCGAGAATGAAGTGACTAAAGAACCTATGAGCTATAAGGTAAATTTTTATGGGGTAATCCTTACGGAATCCTCCTATAATTGTACAAGGTACACAAGGTTGTATATAATTGAAGATTAAATAGACCTTCGAATAAGTGATCCCACCTCAACACTACACCCTTAAGAGGAATGGATAGCGAAGCGTAGGCCACAGATTCTATGTCTATAAGATCCTGATTATATATAACACTTTAGGAATATACCTAGCAAGATTATAGACTTATCCGTAAGGGTCTTTTAAATTCCCACATAATTTATTTATCTGGACTAAAATACTCCTATAATATTCTAACTCTGACTTGTTCTGGTGTTCTCTTGACTGGTGTCCAGGTAAGTTTTAACTCCGTTGCAACACCACATCATTCCCAAACACATGTTGGTCACATATCGAATGAATATAGTTGATCAGGCTATATTGATCCTAGCTATGATTACATAACTGGTCAGGTTGACGACAGTGCCCAACCTTTAAATACTTTAGTTCTGTTCTCCTCGTGACACTAGTTCTATTATGTACATGTATAAGCAAGTAGGTATATTTTTATAACTTGTAGTTATATTCTAAAATATCACATAATCCAGACCACTTAAGCCCCATTGTATTTATAGTTGTATATCTTTTATCGGTTGATATACTTAGTTCACTATAAACAATGCTCTGATACCCATCTGTCACACCCCAAAACTGGAACGGCGGAAACGTTCGGGGGTGGAGGACGTCATGTTAAGTATCACGAGATATATATACGGTAAGAAAGTAATAAACAACCATTTCATTTTGAAAGAAAGTGTTTACAATGTGTGTATTCACAAAACATAGAATTCATACACAATTAACAAAACAAGACTTGAAGTTGTAATGCTTCATCTTCTAAATCCCCAGCACAAGCACCTGTCTAATAGTCTCCTGAGAATACAAGTTATTTGAAAGAGTTGATCAGCAATTAAGCTGGTGAGTTCATAAGATTTTTGTGATGTGAGTAAGCTGTAAAATGTTGTTGAAAATGTATATGTAAAAGTGGTGTAACTGTAAGTTCTATTTTGAAAAGTTCGCCTGTTCCTACTAGAAAATCATATATTTCCTATTTGAATGAAAGTTAAGTAAATTGACACTACAAGCCTTTTTATGGGTACTAAGTGGGTACAAGTTATATACGACTCAGAGTAAACAAACAATCGATTGTGCGCATCTGCCCTAAGCTCACAACCCAACGAGGAACAGAAAGTAAGGCGGATAGCACACATCCCATTGGTTGTTAGATCGTTGTCATATATAACCTTGGTGTATTCACTTGTTACTAATGGAGTTAATTGTAATGGTTCCTTTATATCTAATGAAAAGTTCTTTAAGAAAACCTATATTTCTTATAGTAAAATAGTGACCACAGTGACTACTTTTATAATAGCTTAGTTTATACTGCTATATATAATCCAATATCGGATAGAAAGTTAACTGAGTGAATCTGCCCTATGCCCACAACCCTACGAGGAACAGGAAATAAGGCGGAGAACACACATTTAACTACCTATTGGGTATTAGTTATATATATATATATATATATATATATATATATATAAACATGGTGTAAAAACTAAGGTATTATAGAGTTACTCACCTAAAGTCTTTAAAAATTGTACCGGTTTAATAAAATGGATTAAACCCTTTACTGGGAAGTTCCTAGTTTTGTATACCCAAAGTACTGATTTTGGAAAGTATGTTTTGTACTAGAAAAACTGTGCTTTGACTCTGTGTCCTATAACCTGACCCATACCTGGTACCCTTATGATGACTTAATGTATACTAAGCATGCATGTATATAGAATCGGGTAGATAATAGATTGGGTGAATCCGTTCCAAGCCGACAACCCAACGAGGAACAGGAAATGAAGCGGAGAGCACACATCCTATTAGATGTCGGAACCTATTGGTATATATGTATCCTGTGGTGTATACATTAAGGAATCATAAGACTAGCATTATGGTCCTAACTTTTAATCGTAACCTTCTACCAAGACCTGACTGTTTTGAAAGTAGCCTTCTACCAAGACCCGACTGGTTTGAAAGTAGCCTTCTACCAAGACCCGACTGTACGACTATTATTATTGAAATCTAATCTACCTCATCGATTATGTGAATATGACACATAGTAAAGGTATTAATAATATATTAACTGGAATTTTATATCCTTTTGTAATTGTCGTATATACAGTGTAAGTACTGTAGTATTTGTAATAAGTGACTACTTTTTGTACTATTTTGCCTTAATTGAGGGTTAAGGCATAATGTGATGGCTAGATCCCATGCTAAACGCCCCCTTGTCAAGAGATTTTGGGAACTACACGCGACCCTTGAAATGATAGCAAGCCGCGAACATCCACATTACTATGATCATGTATACCCAATATAACTATCACAATGCGTTAGTGATTCATTGGTATAGTTAGATCCTAAAATTGTTCCATGCTATAGCACATTATTAGGTCTGTTCTGTTATCGTGTGTTGTAATCGTATCATGTATACCCAATGTAACTATCCCCCATGAGTTTACGGCCGTAAACTCAAGGTACTAAGTGTCATTGGGTATTTTGAGGTCTTATAGGTCAAAATGAAGCATCCTAACTTCAAATCTAAGCCTTTGGAAGTGTTTGTGGCATCAAATCACCCCCTTAGGGAGTTTACGGCCCATGGACCATTCCCTTATGGGTTTACGGTCGTAAACTCCTATGGTTCATGGTCTTTTGATGTTTTCAAATACTAAGCTCATCAAGGTAAGGGTTTAGGTTAGTTTCTAGGCATAAGGAAGGAATTTAGGGCATCTTTGCACCATAAAAGGGAGTTTACGGCCCAAGAACATGCCTTGGCCGTAAACTCTCTTCCAACCTTTGTTTCTTAATGTTTTTAAGTGTCTAAACATGATCCCTAACTAAATATGTAGTATAGGGAAGAGTACTTACGATCTAGAAGCTTGAAATGGTTGATATTGGCCAAAAACACTAGTGTGTGTTCTTGGTGTAACTTGAATATCTAAATAATCATGATTTCCATGGATGAAATCAATGTAAGAAGCTAGTTAATAAGTTGTATCAACTAATCTAGGGAGAATACTTACATCTTTTGAAGATCTAGGAAGAGGGTTGGATGATAGTTGAGAGAGAATGAAGAAAAATCGGCCAAGGAATGAGAGAAATGACTAAAAATGACCCACCGCCTTATATATGCTCTTGAGTTTATGTCCACATGAGTTTACGGCCGTAAACTCATGGTCTTGTGGCCGTGAACTCACTTAGATGAGGTTAGGGTTCGTTTTGCTACACTGTGGTCCTAGCAGGTACTTTCTAACACTTATTCCTTAAGTGTATTAGGCTCAAAACTCCTTAGAATGACCTTTAACCGAGCTAGAACTCCGTACTAATGAGTTTGACACTCAGTTGAGTTGACTGACTGAGCTTATAAAAATAAAAAATTTTCGGGTTGTCACAAGTACATACAATACATATATAAGAATATTATAACATAAATGTGAGTCACCACTTCGGGGCATAACATCACTACTATGGCTCGTTTTGTAACCAGAGTCTCCTAGAGGGATAGTGTAAATTTGTGTATAGATCTATACTGGATTGATTATCCTACACCTTGTTGTTCGCTACAGTGGGACTTGCAAGTCTACATGTGCCAAATGTCATTTCTTCCAACGTCTTTCATCGTCGTGTTTTAGTTGGTTAGTATGGTAACAACCTCATCACATTATACCTAAATTAAACCATTGGATTTAAGGTAGTTATTACTTCAGTAGTTAATACAAATAATACTGCAATACACATACATTTTCCCATTATATTCAAATTGTGATCTTCTGACATAAAGGGTAATATAAAACTATATTTTGGTAATGATAGTCATATTTGGGAAAAGCATCCACTTTAATAGAGAAACAAACATACAAAACAGTCGGGTCTTGGTAGAAGACTACTTTTTGAACTAGTAGAAAATATAGGAGTTTCTAGGAGTTTTCAAACATTTACAAACATTTTCAGTAACTTATACAAACATTGACACTAAATACTTATGAACTCACCAGCTTAAATGTTGATAAAATCTTTCAAAATAACTTGTATTCTCAGGTCATCAGTAGACAGGTACAGTCGACCAGGTTTTGAAAAGACGGAGCATGTTCAAGACTAGTCTTTTATTTTGATCACTTGTTTTGGTGTCTTATTACTATGAATGAACACACTTGTATAAAATTATACTATTAATGCAATGGATGATGTTTTTGCTTGTTTACTACTTTGCATTGTTATGATACTGTACATGACGTTCTCCGCCCCCGAACGTTTCCGCCATTCCGGTTTTAGGGTGTGATAGTAGACTCGAAACTCCTTGAAGCAATCACATCCCAGACATCCAATTCCGATTCCGAGCCTTCTCTGGAATCACCATTTCGTTTCCCAGCCTACATCACCGCAATATTCTGATTCACATCTTTCGTAACAACATGAACCTTCCCCAACAACCCCGCGAGCAAATACAACGATTCTCATCTTTCATAAGAACATGAAGCTTCACCACCAACATAAAGAAAAAAAGGACAACAATATAAGCTTTGAGGAACGTATAATTTTCCACGATAAGTTGTTAAGCCGGTTGCTATTGGTTTGAAGTAAATCAGTTAAAAAAACGATTGGTAACACTTGTGCTTTTGAAAAGGGCATATTTGGAAATTTCGGTCATAACCCGATATTCATGTTGAAAATTTCCATAGATTGGAGCATAGTTGAAAAGGTTTGCGCTTTCCCTTACGCATTGCATATCTTGAAACACAAGGGATAAAATGGTCATTTTAAAAAAACTAACATCTGATTTTCAATATAATAGTAATCAATCAACAAAGAACTTCACATGCCTTATATGCAAAACATTTTTTTTCTAGAAGGAACTACATCTAAAAAGAAAATATTTATTCCTTACAAAGTGTAGATCATATGAGATATATACAAGAGTTAATTTTCTTACACCTCTATCTCTCTATAATTAATAATCTGCAATATGGAGAATCTCAAGGATAATGCTATGAAGACACTTGGATGATATTGATCTTAGCTCTTTTAATTGGATAAAATATTAAGTTAAAACAAAAAGATTGAACTGATATTATAGGTGTATTTTTTGTATTTCAAACAATTTTGTGTTTTGTGTTGTATCTTCTTGCCCATTCGAAACGATTGTTTCGTGTTCATATATATATATATATATATATATATATATATATATATATATATATATATATATATAAAAGATACTTTTATAAATGTTCTTATACATGCTTTTTATGACACAAGTGAATGAGCCTCAAGGAAAAAGTACTATCACCGCTTCCAAAATCAATACGTTGGTTTCTTTTAGAAAGACATAAAGTCAAATTGAAATTGTTGAACATATTTCATGAAAAACGCTCATTTAATTTAGAAACTTATAAACCAATAGGAACATGAGGTTTGACTTTTTTCAACTACAAAACACTATAAATTTGTCATCCCCGTTTGTAAAACAGAAATGTTGAATTTCACCAAAGTAACAACAGAGGCGAAATGTTCAAAAGTTGAACCAGATAGGG
This sequence comes from Lactuca serriola, assembly GCF_051521515.1. Classification (NCBI taxonomy): domain Eukaryota; kingdom Viridiplantae; phylum Streptophyta; class Magnoliopsida; order Asterales; family Asteraceae; genus Lactuca; species Lactuca serriola. Next base: position 169,994,415 of record NC_136408.1, on the reverse strand, counting down.
GAAACCCATCTGTTGAAAAAAAATACTATTTAGGTGACGGAATGACCATTTCACCAATATGTTTAGAGAAAATGACCATTTTACCCTTATGTTTAAAGTTGCTCCTTTATAGCTTACACTAACAGTCAACTAACTCATTTGCTAAAATGTGACATTGAATGTCTATTGAGTTTTTTTGTACTACCAAAATTTGTTTTCTATAATATGTAAACAATTTAGTTTTTTTACATAAATCTCAACCTAAAGTTGTTGTCGTGCGTATTGGTTTTAGGATATAACAAAGGCATTTTATTGGTTGATATGCAAAAAAGCCATTTGGTTCTACATGATGGAACATAATGAATGAGATTCAACAACATATTTATGCATTGATTTATTATGAATATCTTTGAGAAACCACCATCACAAATAAAAAAAATTACCTGGGAAATTTCTATTCTCCAACAACACCAACAGCATCATCGCAACTGATATTAACATGAAATAAGTTACAAAATAGCTTGGAACATAGTCTAGTTATCAATAGCTAACATTTTTATTTAAATTAAAACTAATCCAAAGAAAAAAAAATTATTGCATTTCGATAAGACAAAAATGATAGATTAAAATAATGAAAAAGAAACATCATATAAATTACAAAAGTCCATACTTTGTAATCACTAAATGAGACGACATGCCCCAAATTAGGAACCTGGTGCACCCATTATCACTGTTTTTAGTCGTTTCATAACGTGCTCATATATCATAATTATATGAGTCTGAGTATATATACCTGAAAAAGTTTGCATATGATAGTTGACATTTAAAAAATATGAAATAACCTAACTATCCCTATCTTTATCCAATCAAGTATACTATGATTATTAGTAGTACTAACCAGCCATAGAAGCATGTATCAGTGTTAGAACGGTAAAAGGGAGAAGTTCAAGTACCTGAATGGCCGGAGCTGGAGCAGTAGAGGCGTAGGTCAACATGTCTACTTCTATGGCCGCAGCGGGAGAGTTGTTGGCTTAATGAGGCTTCACTACAGTTGGTAGAACACTTGGTCACTTTTATGCAGTGCTATGACTGAGTGAATAAGTATTCATTCGAAATATGAGTGTGTTACAGTTTGTGTGAAATGTAATGGATGTACGTATTCGCTAGTAACAAAACTAATGAACTGAGAAACACATTCCTGAACTGTATATTTAGCGTCTTTAGCTATCTTCCCGTTAGTAGGCAATGCCTTTTTCATAATCCAACTTATGTTAGAAATCGAGAGGAACTTGTCCTGCTCCATGATGTTCGAGTTCGACTGAGGACTCTGTTCGGCGTCGCTTTCGGGACTCCCACCAGCTGGACTCCCCGTACATCCGCCATTAGAGAGGATGAAAACCCTAAACATATCAGCAATCATCACCACAAACATTGAAAAACCACAAAAAACGTCAATTAAAGACGAAATCAACGGAAATAAGCCGACAATGTAAGGATTCGTTGTGCAACAAAAGGTTTGTAAAACTAGGGATTTCGACATACCCAAAGAGAGACAAAATTGGAGGGAGGTAGGAGATTTGAATCTTCAAAAAGAAGACATTGATTCTTCTTCTTCTTTGTGAAGAGTCAAATGAAACAAACCCAAACAACTCCATGTTTCAGTTCCAGTCAAGAACACAAGAACAAACACCCATCAAACCCTATTCACTTACCTGGTATCGATCTGAACCACACCCAACATGTAGTCGGAACGCTGCCTGCTACCGCCATCATAATCTGCCTCTTTCTATCGGTCCTAACAGCCTCCCCTGTCACGATGTCACAACGGAACCACCATGCTTTCTCCATCTAGGTTTGCTGTCGGACGAACCAAACAGAAGAGGAACAAGTAGTGGAGCCACCTACTACTGCCGCTGAGTATCGATCCCCATACCCCTGTTCGTCAATCACTACTGAGACCAACTCCCTTTTTCCCTTTTCCTTCTCTTTGGCCCCATCGGAGACCTTTGCCTACCGCTGATCGAACCTCGTCGCACCCACATCTTCATCTTCCGTCGAGCAAAACTCCACCGAAGATTACAAGTCCAAAAATGTTTACACACACCGATTGTCAGTTTGCAAGGGTATCTGGGAATACTTATGTGGTCGATTGCAATTATGAAGATCCAAAGCTTCAATTACAACACCGACCAATACGTACATCCAAAACCCTAATTTTGTCGTTTACCAACACCTTAACAGCCATAATGGACTTCACCACTAATGGTGCAACGGCAGATGCGAAGTGAAAGACCTAATCAGAGATGTAACTGTCAAACATAAAGGATCAAGCAGTGGTTGGCGGTGAAGGGAGCAAAGAGTAGACGAAGAGAGGAGAGTCGATTTGGGAGGTGGTGGAAGGATCATGAAACAAAACAAATAAACATCAAAATACTGAGAGACCAGCCACAATGACCAACACGTGGACAGACAATACCATACTTTCCATAAAATACTCGTATACCAAAAACAATCCGAAATTACAATATAACCTATAATCAAAGGACCATTTCTTCCAACCCTTAGGCAGTTTACTATTCCTAAGCTCGCACAACTTTAATATGTACGACAATAGAAGCCCAACAATAGTACATGGACCAATTCTGCCAAAAATTCGCAACTTCACTATTTCTAATATTGCATTCCTTTTATATATATATATATATATATATATATATATATATATATATATATATATATATATATATATATATATATATATATAATATTAATCAAATTTATAATAATAATAACTGTTAATATAAATATATGCTTATTAATGAGTTTGAAAAGATTTGATGAATAAACGATGGTATAAATTAAAGTTGTGATGATTAAGTTTCAATATAATGTGACAACCAATAGCATATAAAATATATGAGACGTGTGTTTGTTGTTAATAAATGACAACATTTTTCGTTTGGAAAAAAATAAGAATAATTAGGGAAGGATCCCCACTTTGCGGGGGTTAGATAGTGTTCGGTTGTAAAATATACAATCACAGATGCACGTTGATACATATTACAAACACACGCATCACATACACATTGTTTTGACCATTTCCCCTGTTTGCTATTTTCCTTAGATGTTGTCTTTGATGGTCTCAAGTTTTTTCGACTGTAAAATATGAATACATTATAAACAATAGATAAATTATCTAGTTGTTATTCTGGATAACTGAACTAAATTAGTCCTAAAAATAAATAAAGATTAGTGGGGTATAATTGTATGTAGCTGTTGTCAAACTTAAAAAAAGATTCATTTATAACCGTATGTGGGATAATACTTACTTTATATTTTTCACCAAATTTTACGACATTGAACATTTGCCTTGTGGTTTTGTCACTGCCTACAACAATGTAAACGTCCATCGATCAAGCATTCCTATCAAAAACGATACCAAGGTTATAAATATAGGTAATTTACTCGTAAAAAAAATTAGACCATGATGCCATTCTTCAGGAAATGTAGCTTTCTATAATTTCATCAAGGCTTCATGTGTGAAAAATTTAACAGAAAAAATAAGATCATCACTTCATTTGTTTAGACTAAATCTTGATTAGTTGAAATTCATGCGTATCTCATCAAGGCTGAAATAAAACGACAATATGTATTAAATTACATAATATGTGATTGGAATATAAATGTTTTATAAACTGTTTTATAGTATAAATTTTAGGAAAAGTTATAGCCATTATTTGAAACATTTGGTGCGAAGGTTAACAATATACAAGATGGATGGAAAGAGTTGTGATACCTGTCTCGATCTAGGGAAAATATAGGATCTAAAATAATATCCCAATCCTAAGGATCCATAGGATTAATTGTGGATCCAACCAACACAAAAATAGAAAGATTTGAGTTGTTTAGTCTTCGAGTTTTTAGTTGAAATTTTCTATATCTATATAAGTATGTATCTATCTAAAATATATGCATATTGGATTCGGCTCAATCCTTTTAGTAAAAGATTGGGACGAGTTTAACTGAAATTCAATTAAGAGAACAGAAGTTATTGATCCAAAGTATCCATTGCCTGAAACTCAAATTTAATCACCTTCCATACTTCACAAGCAATATCAAGTTCAGGACTCCATTTGGTAGCCTCGCGTATAATTTCATTACCCTCAGTAGCATGATCGCGTCCCTCATTACGAGCTTGTGCACATGCTTCTAGAGCGAAAGCGTAATAGCTCATTAGTCTAGCTCCATGGCACTGAAAATGTATGAGGGCTCAAGTGATTCACCAAAGTGACAAGACCTTGAAAGCAGCTTTTGTAAGTGTCAGTAGCGGAATGTTCTGTCAATCAGGGAAGGTTTTTGGTAACAAGACCTGGAGATATCAGAAGTGAAAATGATGACATGAGTAACGACAAATCCAGTGAAAAACATGATCGCCTGCCAATGGAAGGTTTTCTGCGTTCAGTTCCTCTTGAAGAATTCATTCCCCAAACTCAGGTTTTTATTAAGTCATTCTTTCTGTAATAAGTAAAAAAAACATATATAGTTTATCAAATTAAATTATGTTCCAATTAAATAAAAAAAATCTTTTTTATTCAGGGTTTGGAAGAAAATGAAAATAATCATGTTGTTCATGTCATCTGTTGAAAAGGGTTCTGAGTGTACACATATTATTACATCTTTACCAAAAGTGAGTGAAATTAATTTGATTTGTGCTAATTTATGTGGACACGTGAATCTTGTTGTTTTTGTATCACCACCTGGTAATATTTCTGTTTTATATACAACGTATATTAGACGTGGACACATTGTATGTGGATAATGACATGGCATGAAAACTTCTTATCTTGTGTCATATCATCATAGTTGAACATTGTTACAATGGGTATATTTTATAAAAGTACAATGCCCTAATAAGGAATAATTTGAAAGTACAATGCTTTAATAAGGAAAAAAAATTAGACAGTACATTTTTAGAAGATGAAAAAGGGAATAATTTTTTAACTTTTAGAAGATGAAAAGGGAAAATATATGTTTTTCATAGTGTAGAATCTGTTCAACATGAAGTGGAAACTATTGTTCATGATCCAATAGATCCAATAAAAACTAATACATAAATATAGCCACAAATGATACAAAAGATGATGAAATTACACCTGTAAATGGAATGGGATTACAGATGTTATTTTTAGCCAAGATTTGATATGTTATGATCCAAGAAAAAAGTATCAGATTCATGCATCTATAACACATTGGTGATAGTTTGTGTTATAATGATTAAAAGCATGGGCTTTTTGGGTAAAAATGTTACAAACAAATTAAATGTATTTAACTATTAATCAAGCCGAATGGTTTAAGACAACAAATGGGCAAGGGCCAAATCAAATGACTGGCGAGAATCATCTTCTCTTCTTTGAGCACAAATACATCAAAGGCCTCTACTAACCCATGATGTTGATCCTACTACAACCTCAGCTATAATGACAGAGAAACAAAGCAAATATTCATGGTTATAGTTACCTAAGCAACTTATATCTAAGTTCAGTTTCTGTAATGTCTAGATTAGAAAAAATAGATGCACAACCAATCATAATTATAATGTATAATCTTCTCTTTCATCAGAGTAAAATGATGTTTGTAATTGAAGCTCATTACTTGACAATAATTCAATCTTAACATCTTAACCAAATTTCCTAATTAAGTTCACCAAATTTCAAAATGTTTTGATGGAAAAGGGGAACACAATCAATTGATTTTGTTGAAAAAGACTGAAGATTCATGTGAAAAGAGTTGAAAACTTACTTCAGTAAAATGGAACATGTTGTCAATAAAAAGAAACACATATTGAGCTTCTGCATCCCTAAAGTTACCGGTGAAGTTGGTGTAAAATCCAAAAAATATACAGAGAATAAACAAATGAAAAGGGGAAAATGCAACTTCAAAAACCTTAAAATCTAAGGTGGCGGAGACAGTCAAAGTGATAGAGACCAGAGACGTAAAAATATTTTTAAAGGCGTGAGTGATTGTGGGGAAAATTGCCATTGTTGGCGAATTCCTTTACTAAAGCGAAGGCACTGGCGACGGTATTTCGGTGCAACCCCTCTCCCAGAATCATCTCAATCAGTTTTCAGGAGTATTACTTCTACTTTTATTCCAATAAATGAGCCCAGTTTCCTACAAACCAAAAAAAAGTTCTGTAATGAAAGAATTAGATAAAACTCATTTCAAACTCTCAATTCTGGATCAGACTGGTGTTAAATGAAGTTAATTTTGAGGGTTATGGGGCAAAAGAGGCATGGAATTGATATAAGAACACAATCGAACCTTAAGATCTGGAATCGGTCTAGGAAGGCTTGACCTACAGAAAATACGCTAAGGGTCCGGCCACCACCCCAGATGTTAGGTTGCTTCCTTCATGGAGACCACACATTGCGTTTCCGACGACCGATTTGGTATTTCGTAAATGTTTCATCAATCAATTGGAAGGCAGTAGGTGGAAGCGGTGATTGATCTGAGTTGGCCGGTCCAATAAGCGGCGGAAGATGGATAGGTTTGAGAGATGAAATTGAAAGCAATAGTAATGAGGCGGTACATAAATGTTCCAAAAGTTTGAGGAATAAGCGGTGGGAAAAGAGAGTCAAAGAGAAGAGAGGGTGAGGAAGGATCGGGAAGTAAAAAAAAAGTCGTGGACCGACTCAAAAAGAAAATAAAAAAAAAAAAAAAAGGATTTTTGTCCAATAGGAACATAATACTATTCCTAAAGAACTCAAATTTAATCTATACTAGTGTAGTTTATAAATAAATAATTAGTTGACTTTTTTTTTGATAATAGAATAAAATTATAATAAATATGAAGACATTTTAACGAATACGTAAAACTAAAGTAACATTTAACACAAAATTACGTTTAGTATTTTCTTGAAAACACAAACATTTTTATTGTTATACATTCTATCATTTGTCAAAATGTTATGCACTCTTTTTAAGGTCGCATAAAAAAACAGCTTTTACGTTTAGTATGGGTTGAAAACACTAACACTTGGTGGTATGGATGATAAGGTCGTACCGGTGGGATGAGGGTGAAAAACACACCTCCATGAATTCTTAGACTATTTCCATTGGGGACAATTTTACTAGTCGGTTATCAAAAATTGATTAAAAGAAAATGAAAACTAAAAAAAATGACCAACTAAAGAGGGAAAGGGTGGGTGCACCAAATTTAGTCATGAACATTTGTCTTAAACTTTCAATTGCTTTTTGTTTTTTCTTTTCTTAAATAAATCTTATAAATATTAAATTTGGATTTATGTTTTTAAAAATAAAAATAAAAATAAAAAATAGACCTATATTTATAATTCTTTTTCTCTACAAATAAAAACCAATATGAATATGTTTTCGTATACTTTGAATTATTTTATAATATTAAAATGTTGCGTTGGCTTAAATTGTTTATGAAGTTGATAAAAATTGTTTTAGTTGATTGGGTATATAGATGAAAGAGAAAATATCTCATATTCTAATAAATAAGAACATTTTTACCATGTGTCATTCTTTTAGCCCCCTCCATTTGATTTTTTCTGCTCCTATCATCCAACTGAAATCCCCATATTTCCCTTGCACTCTTTATTCTTAGCATTCTTTTTATTCGAAAATAATTTATTTTTGCTACTCAAATACGGTATCCTTTAATTTCCTGTAGGTTGTTTTAAAAACAGAATGTCAACAAACAATCTTCAATCTTCAATAACAAATAAACTATTATAGATCCACATTTACTATATGTAATTATCTTTTATTTTATGCAAGTAACCTCCTGCAAGGTTGGAACGTCGTTTTCTATGAGTAGTATGTCATCCACATACAATACCAGAAAGCTAACTATACTCCCACTAGCTTTGACATACACACAAGACTCATCCTCGCTTCTCGAAAATCCAAACTCTTTGACTTTCTCATCGAAACAAAGATTCTATCTGCGAGATGTTTGCTTTAATCCATAAATGGATTTCTCAAGCTTACACTCTCTATTAGGGTACTTCGCATCTACAAAACCCTATGACTGACTCATGTAAACATCCTCAGCCAACTTTCCATTAAGGAAAGCGTTTTTGACATCCATCTTCCATATTTCATAATCATGAAATGCAGCTATGGCTAGCATAACCTTTATAGATTTGATCTTTGCTACTGGTGAGAAGGTCTCATCATAGTCAACTCCAAAAGTTTGAGTAAAGCCCTTCGCAAAAAATTGTGCCTTATATGTGTGTACTTTCCCATCCATGTCGGTCTTTTTCTTGAAGACCCACTTGCACCCGACCGTTTTACGACCTAGTACATTTTCAACCAAGTTCCAAACTTGATTGTCATACATGGACTAAATCTCGTTGTTTATTGCCTCTTTCCACTTTGCAGACTCTTGGCCCGCCATAGCTTTCTTATAGTTGTTAGGTTCATCAAAATTTATCAGTGTGCTATCTCTGATAAACGTATCAGAGGTACGGACTCGTCAACTGGTTCAACAGGATTCTCATCCTCTGGTTGATTGCTAGTGTTAGAGGTTCCTTCATCGCTTAAGTCTTGAAGCTCTTCAAGGTGAATTTGCCTCCCACTCTCCTCTTGGCATATGAGTTCTCTTTCACGAAAGACACCCCTTTACGCTACGAATACCACGTTCTCACTAGATCAATAGAACAAATATCCAAAGCATTTCAGTGGGTAGCTGATGAAAATACAACGCTCACTGCTAGTTTCGAGCTTGTCGAGATTCTCTCGTCTTACGAAAGCCTCACAACCCCAAACCTTGATATGTGCTAACGATGGAACCTTCCATGTCTACAGTTCATGAGGTGTTTTGGCAACCTTCTTAGTTGGGACTAGATTAAGGATATGGGCGGCAGTCTCTGTGGCATACCCGCAAAAGGAGATAGGTAACGAAGCTCGACTCATCATGGAACGAACCATGTCCAACAAGGTTCAATTGCGCCTCTCAGCTACACCATTAAGTTGTGGTGTCCTAGTTGGCGTCAATTGTGAAACAATTCCACATTCTTTAAGATAGTCATGGAACTCGATACTAAGATACTCACCACCTCGATTGGATCGGAACATCTTTATATTCCTGCCCAATTGATTCTCCATTTCTTGCTTAAACTCTTTGAACTTTTCAAAGGTTTCCGACTTGTGCTTGATTAAGTAGACATATCCATATCTATTATAATCGTCGGTAAAGGTTAATAGAAGCGGTTAGCATCCCTTTTGGCGGATCTGAAGGGTCCACACACATCGGTGTGTATGACATCCAACAAACCCTCACCTCTTTGACAACTACCAGTGAAATGTGACTTGATCATCTTTCCAAGCAAACAAGATTCGCACGTGTCATCCGACTTAAGGTCAAATGACTCCAAGACTCCATCCTTTTGGAGTTGGGCTATGCGCTTCTTGTAGACATGACCAAGACGACAATGCCACAAGAATGCCTTCTCCAAACCATTGGACGAATCAATATGCAATACATTATTTCCTAAGTTGTCTACAACCATCACAGTTTCATATACACCATTACAAGGCAATGCTTCAAAATAAAATTTACCATTACAAAAAGCATTAAGAGAACCAATTTCATTGTTAAATGAAAATCTAAAACCTTGTTCATATAAACCATGAAAAAAATAATGTTTCTCGCTATATTTGGCGAGTAGCAACAATTGTTCAAATCTAAACTTAACCCATTACTAAGCAATAAAGAATAAACTCCAATCTTGGTGACAAGCAACACTTTCTTATTCCCCATGATCAGGTTCATCTTCCTGTGCTCCACATCCCTACTTCTTCTTAGACCTTGCAAATCAGAATAAATGTGAAAACCACATCCTGTATCAAGGACCCAAGAACTAGCATGTGATGAGTTATTAGATTGAATAGTGTAAATACATACAAAGGTTGGATTTATCTTCCTATCCTTAATGTCATGCAAGTATTTAGGGAAACTTCGTTTCCAGTGCCCTTTTTCATGACAATGGAAGCACTCTGCTTCCTTTGAATTGGATAAGAGAGCAACAAGACCACCTTTGAACCCACTGGAAGAGGATCCATCATGAGACTTTCCCTTGTGGTTCTTTGAGGAAGCTTTCATCTTCTTTCCTTCCAATGTCCAATTTCCAGGACTGGAGCAACAGTAGGAGTGGGTACAACTGACTTGCCTTTCAAACTTCTTTCAACAGTTCTCAGAAGGCATTGCAGATTTCTCAGAGTGACTTCCTCCTTTTTCGTATGATAAGTCATTCTGAACTGATCATAACAAAGAGGCAAGGAGTGTAGGATAATGTCAATAGCCAACTCTTCATAAAATTGACATTCAACTTTAGCAAGGGGTCCACATATCTTTGCATCTTTTGCAAGTAGGTCGTGATGGACTCTCCATCCTTCATCTTTGTTCTTATCATGGAGGCAATGATTTCATACCTTTCTTGTCGAGCACTCTGATGATACCTTTCCATCAAGTATTGGTGCATCTCGAAAGGCCAGACGTCCTCATAGGATTTCTGAATCTTAGAAGTCATAGTGGCTAGGATGATGCACGACACATTTGTCGCGTCCTTCTCATGAGCCCTATACTCAGCCAGTTGCTCAGGAGTAGCAATTTCTTCATCAAACTCCTTTAACTCTTTGTCGAGTACATATTCATTTTCCTCGTAGCAAATGGCCATGCGAATGTTTCAAATCCAGTCTTTGAAGTTCGATCCATCGAAAATGACCCTCCCACATAAGTTTATGAGGGACAAAGAGCCAGAAGCATTTGAGTTTGAAGTAGACAAATGAAAAGAAAGAGACAAGTTTCATTAGATAAAAATTCCTTAATATGACACCCAAATGAAATATTAAGGATAGGACCCCAACACAATATTTCACAATTCGGAAGAGGAATATCATAATCCAATTGCAAAATATTTGAAGTTAGGTATATGACGATTTATCAATTTCACCACCCAAAACTAAAATTTTAAAGAATTAAGTTTTATGAAATTCCTAGTTTTTTGAGATTCATTGAACTTTTCAATGGCATGCTTAAATTTCGATTATTCCCTTCAAGTTTGTGACTGGGGTATTGAGGATCACAAACAAGGTGTGAATAACCATGCAAATTTACTTGGAACTCTCGAGTCATTTACCACCTAATCAATGTGCCGGTTAACCACACACGCTCCATTAATATATGACAATTCTCGAGCTACCCTTTGCCACCCTTGTAAGTGAAGGGTTTTGAGAATTCTAACACTCCTAAGGTGTTTATGCAACCCTAGAAACCTTGGATCTATGTTTGACTAAGATACATGCAAAATTGATTTCCAAGGTTCATAATCCTATCTAGCATACATGGGGAACTTTTAAACATAAAAGTAAGCTAGAAAAAACATACCTTGTAGTAGTTTGGATTCCTTGCAAACCTTGAGAGCCTAGCACCCCAAGTGTGATGCCTCAAATATCTCACACAACACCAAATGCACTTGGAATAAACTTGAGAGAAATGTCACACTACTTGAAATTGTCTAGCCCTCTTCTTTCTTGCTTATGTCCGATTTTGGTGAACATAAGGGACCTTATATAGTGTGTTACAATTAGGGTTACACCATGTAAACCCTAATTTTCATGACCTTCCATTTCCATGACCCATGGGTTCTATAACCACCATGGAGCATCCTATGGGTTTTAGCCCAACTTGATAATCCATGGAGCATTAGCCCACTATACAAGTATGAGTGATTTATACAATCAACCCATATATTTAATTAGTCACCTTTTTGATCACTTAATTAATTCTAAATTAATTCTTTATCAATACTAATTAAATAATTTTATTAATATATTAGAACTTATAATATATTAATAAACCATAAGTGTTATTTCTCTCATTTTAGTCTTTCCAAATGCATGATGCCATGCAACCCAAATAGACCATACCAAACCGGGTCAAGTACATTCCAGAAATAGTTATGGACTTAGACACCTTATCCAACAGTCTCCCACTTGGATAAGTCTAATAACTATAACTACAAGTATGACTTCAGGAACCGATCAGCAATCATAGCTCTTTCAAGGTCTCTTGGAACTGAGATGATGATGATATGCCATTTAAGATAAGTGATCATATAATCCTCTGTTCTAGATATCAGCCAGACAAATACATGGAACAATGTCTTACTTATTATCCAGCAGTTTGTTTCTCGATTTCTGATTTGTTTGACAAAGAACTTAATCGAACACATCAATTTAGTTCTGACCGGGCCCGGTACATAGGCCAAAACAAAATCATCGAGGGGCCCATATATCACTTCTAATCCAAGAAGGAACAAATAAACTTCGATTCATATGCTTGTTCTACTACTTGTTGAATCATACACAAAGGCACGTTTTATGACATCGAGTTACCAATGAGTTTTCATACGATCAATGCATAATCAACTCATAGGCAACAAGTCATATCACTCAAGATAAATTCCATGAACTGATACCAGTGAGCCTGGGTTGAATCCAATACGCAGAACTTATGAGCACTCATGAGTGTTGTAGCCATGTCCAACATCTTAGACCTCTACAAGCCAACCCATGACAGTCTTAATTCATACCTACTTCTAACATATGACCGACTGTGAAGAATTTGAATAATATGATATACCAATCATAATTATTCTAGAAGTTAAAACATGCAAAAGAAATAATAGTAAACGATTGACAAAAGATAGCAACACTTTACTCAAAAATAAACACAACTTTTATTCATCATCAAATGTCAATTACACTTTACAAATTTCAGAGCTATCTAACTACTAAAACTAATATCATCCTTCAGCCCTATGCACCTTACATGCTGGAGATGCTTAACCCTACCCAGTCCCTTCGTGAGGGGATCTGTTGGGTTCTCATCCGATGATACCCTCTTTGCCACGAGGAGTCCTTCTTCTATTCGATGTCTGATGAAATGGTATTTTCTGTCGATGTGTCTGGATCTCCCATGATCCCTTGGTTCTTTCGCTAAGGCAACTGCACTTTCACTATCACAGAAAATTTCCATAGGCTCCTTTATAGTTGGTACAACTCTATGGTCTCTAATGAAGTTCTTCAGACATATTGCCTCCTTTGCTGCCTTGCTTGCTGCGATATACTCTGATTCGCAAGTTAAATCAACCACTGTCTCCTGCTTGGAACTTTTCCAAGTAATTGCACCTCCGTTTAAGATAAAGACCCAGCCTGACTGAGAGTGGAAATTATCCCTATCAGTCTGGAAGCTAGCATCACTATACCCTACAATTCTCAAGTCATCACTCCCACCGAGGTTAAGGACCTAGTCCTTAGTCCTCCGTAGGTACTTGAGGATATTCTTTACCGCGGTCCAGTGAGCCCTGCCAAGGTTCCCCTGATATCTGCTGACCATGCTCAAAGCAAAGGCTACTTCAGGATGAGTACAATTCATAGCATACATGATCGAGCCTACAGCAGAAGCATAAGGTACTCAACTCATTTCTATTATCACAGCCTTGGTACTTGGGCTATGAGTCTTACTCAATCTGGCATTACTTTAGATGGGTAAATCTCCTTTCTTGGAATCTTACATGCTGAACCTCTTCAGCACTTTATCCAAGTAGGTACTCTGACTAATTCTAATTAGTCTTTTACTAATGTCTCTCAGAATCCTTATCCCTAGAATATAGGCAGCTTCTCCTAGGTCTTTCATAGCGAAACATTTCCCAAGCCAGGACTTCACTTCCTTCAAGGTTGGGATGTCATTTCTTATAAGTAGTTTTTCATCCACATACAGTACCAAAAAGCTAACTATGCTCCCACTAGCCTTGACATATACACAAGATTCATCTTCACTCCTCAAAAAGTCAAACTCTTTGACTTTCTCATCGAAACAAAGATCCATCTACGATGTGCTTTTTTCAATCCATAGATGGATTTCTCAAGCTTACACACTTTATTAGGGTATTTTGTACTGACAAAACCCTCTGGCTGATACATGTAAACATCTTCAGCCAAACATCCATTAAGGAATGAGGTTTTGACATCCATTTGCCATATTTCATAATCATGAAATGCAACAATGGCTAACAGGACCCTAATGGACTTAATCTTTGCTACTGGTGAAAAGGTGTCATCATAATCAACTCCCGAAGTTTGAGAAAAGGCCTTTGCAACCAGTCACGCCTTATACATGTGTACATTACCATCCATGTCGGTCTTCTTCTTGAAGATCCATTTGCACCCAACTGTCTTACGACCTGGTACATTGTTAACCAAGTTCCAAACTTGATTCTCATACATGGACTGTATCTCGCTGTCCATTGCCTCTTTCCATTTAACAAACTCGGGGCCTGCCATGGCTTCCGCATAGTTGTTAGGTTCATCCAGACTTACCAGTGTCTCACCACTGATAAGTGTCTCACGTTCTGCAATAATATGGAAACCATAGTAGTGCTTAGGTGCATTCCTAACCCTTGTGGAACGCCTCAGAGGTACGGACTCGTCAATTGGATCAACAGGAGTTTCCTCCTCAGGTTGAATGCTAGGGTTTGAAGTTCCTTCACCACTTGACTCTTAAATTTCTTCGAGGTCAATTTGCCTCCCACTGTTTCCTTGGCTTATGAACTCCCTTTCTCGAAAAACACATCTCCTTGCTACAAAGACCACATTCTTACAGGGTTTGTAGAAGAGGTAACCAAAGGATTTATGTGGGTAGCCGATGAAAATACACCTCTCACTTCGAGATTCGAGCTTATTGTGAGTCTCACGCCTCACGAAAGCCTCACAACCCCAAATATTGATGTTGTCTAGATTATGAACTTTTCCAGTACACATCTCATGAGGAGTTTTGGCAACTTTCTTTGTAGGAACTAGATTAAGGATATGGGCGACAGTCTCTAAGGCATACCCCTATAATGTGATTGGTAGCGAAGCTCGACTCATCATGGAACGAACCATATCCAACAAGGTTCGATTACGCCTCTCAGCCACACAATTCAACTGTGGTGTCCTGGGAGGTGTCAATTGTGAGACAATCCCACATTCCTTAAGATAGTCGGGGAACTCTATACTACGATACTCACCACCACGATCGGATCGAAGCATCTTAATGTTCCTGCCCAATTGATTCTCGACTTCTTGTTTAAACTCTTTAAACCTTTCAAAAGCATCTGACTTATGCTTGATTAAGTAGACATATCCATATCTATTATAATCATCTGTAAATGTCACATAATAACGATTAGCATCCCTTGTGGCAGTTTTTGTGACATCCCCAAATTCACGGCCAGAAAAGATCGATTTGTTTATGCTTTATTTGAAAATCAGAGTATATTTTTAAAGAAATATAATGCGGAATTTGTTCCCAAAAAAAATATGAAAAAAGAATTTATCAAAACATTTCCGTAGAAATGTATTATATTAAAAACTTTGGGATATCATTGTTAATACAGATCAAAAGCATAAACATAAAAAACATAAGCATTATAATATATATTTATTCTAGTAGCCTATAATTCATTGATCTCTCATCAGATCATCACTCCTGTGCTCTCTTTCCACTACCAGTATATGAAAAAACTGAGTGGGTCACGCTTGGGAGCCTGGTGAGCACATAGGGTTTTCAACCCGTAATAAATAAGTTCATTAATTTCATCAACCAACAATAACCCGATTACCCATTCCCGTTATCCTCACTTTACGTCCCTAAAACACCTATCGTAAGGGATCTAGCCTAAGGATTATCATCGGGATGGACACTATTGCTAAGGGGTTTCCTCAACAATAAATCTCTGTAAGGCAACTATGAGGGGGATAGAGTACACCAGTAAACACATCGTTCACAAACACCTACAGGTTGCGGGTCTGCTAGCGTTCCACTTGACTGTCTAGAATAGTCTGTGGTTGTCATCTATACTCTGCTAGATGACTGGATCAACAACAACATCGAGTCCTCTCATCATTTTATTTCATCACACACCAAATATTTCATCTACCCATGTTTTATCCCAACATATTTGTAGATATAAAATACATATACATTTTAAATCATTTAAAACATGTATAATAGTGTTCGTCTAACATAGATAACAAGTATACAGACAATATTCATACATAGCATGTAATTTATATAAAATACTTCATATCTATGCGTAAGATGAAAATAAATATGCTCTCACTTTAGTAGAGCGGGAGTAGATAGAATCTAAAAACGGTCAACGGCTCGTGATCGTCGGGCTCGGGACGCGGAACGGCTTTAGAAAACGAGAGAGAAGGAAGATTTGGTGTAAGAAGTGAATGAGGTAGAACTTGCTATTTATAGGCTGATTTCGGCTCATTCACGTCGTGAGAATTCATTGCTCACATCGTGAGCCATGGATGAATCACCTAGTAGCTTTGACATCAGCGTTCTAGGCTTGAATAGTGTCTGTTTGACTCCTCACGTCGTGAGAATTCATTACTCATGTCGTGAGCTCTTGAGTTATCATTCCCGTAGACTTCTAGCTTCGAAATGTGGCATTTTGGCTCCTCACGTCGTGAGAAAAGAGGCTCACATTGTGAGTCCAGTCAAATTAGGGTTTCTGACACGTGT
The DNA here is from genome assembly GCF_051521515.1 of Lactuca serriola. Lineage (NCBI taxonomy): Eukaryota > Viridiplantae > Streptophyta > Magnoliopsida > Asterales > Asteraceae > Lactuca > Lactuca serriola. The sequence goes on along the minus strand of NC_136408.1, from coordinate 169,977,827 downwards.
CATGCTCTTAGACAACTGTATCTTCGGAAGCTCATAACTTTTGCATACGAACTCCGTTTTTGACGTTCTTTATATCCACGTGTAGGTGCAAACGTACTCTACAACTTTCATTTAGACCCCTAAGGATAAAAAGTAGTTTATCATAAACTAACTTTTTACGTTTCCTAGTGTCGTGCCGGTTTTCTTGAAACGAAACTTCAACACGTCATATCTTCTTCGTTATAACTCGGATTTCAGCGTTCTTTATATCTCCGGAATCCTTGTCCCGACCACTACAACTTTCATCATAGATATTGGACCTATCTATTATTTTATTTTTGACGCTTATTTTTATTTTTAACTTATTATATCTTATAATTAAGTATAAGGCACATAAAATCATATAATATTCAAATTATTCTTGTTTATTATTTCAAAGTAGGTTATAAGTGTTGACCCTAACTATTACACCATTAAATTAATGCTTAGCCTAGAAACACAGGCGTTACAATTCTCTCCTCCTTAGGATGATTCCGTCTCGGAATCATGCATCAGCAAATAGATGTGGGTAGCGACTCATCATGTCACTCTTTGTTTCCTAGGTGAGGTTCGGCCCATTCTTATGTTTCCAGCGCACAAGCACTAAGTCAACCATCTTGCGGCGCAACTTCTTAGTCTTACGATCAACAATCGCCTCAGGCTCTTGAATTAGCCTCTTATTTTCATCCATCCTTAACTCTGAAATTGGAATTATATCGGGAATTTCTCCCGTAAACTTCCTCAAGTAACACACATGGAAAGTGTTATGAATACCATCTAGTTGTTCCGGTAACTCTAGCTTGTAAGCTTGGTTCCCAATCCTTTGAAGAACTTTGAATGGTACCATAAACCTTGGACTCAACTTTCCTCTCTTTACAAATTGTATAAGTCCCTTCCATGGTGAGACTTTGAGCAAAACCGAATCTCCAACTTCAAATGCCAGCGGTCGTCTTTTCTTGTCAGCATAACTCTTTTGACGATCCTGAGATGCTAACATCCTTTCCTTGATCACTTTTAGCTTTTCAACAGTCTGATGGACTATCTCGGGGCCCATAAACTGCTTTTCGCCAACTTCAAGACACTTCTGTCCATACAACGCATCATAAGGTGCCGTCTTAATGCTCGAATGATAACTGTTGTTGTAGGAAAACTCTACCAGAGGTAAGCGCGCATCCCAGTTACCTTGGAATTCTAGGGTACATGCTCTCAGCATATCTTCCAGTGTTTGAATCGTTCTTTCGCTCTGACCATCAGTCTGTGGATGGTAAGCTGTACTTAAACACAACTTCGTACCCATTTCTTCCTGTAGAGTTTTCCAAAACCTTGACGTGAAACGACTATCATGATATGATACAATCGTTAATGGTACATCATGAAGTCTTACCACTTCCTTCACGTAAGTATTTGCAAGCTTATCCATAGACCATTTCTCATTGGCTGCTATGAAGTGTGCACTCTTTGTGAAACGATCCACGACTACCCAAATCATGTCGTGACCGTTCTTTGTTCTGGACAGTTTAGTCACAAAATCCATGGTGATATCTTCCCATTTACCCATGGGTATAGGTAAAGGTTTTAAACTCCCATACGGTTTCTGATGTTGTGCCTTAACCCGTGCACATGTTACACATTCAGCCACATACTTTGCAATATCGAGCTTCATCGTCGGCCACCAGTAGTAGGGTTTGAAATCCCTATACATTTTAGTGCTACTTGGATGAATCGAGTACATGGTTTTGTGAGCTTCTTCCATCAGAAGATCCCTTATTCCTCCCATCTTAGGTACCAAAATTCTATCTTGGAATACCTTAAATCCTTGTTTATTTGTACCAAATACCAACGTTTTGCCTAAATGTTCTTCCTTTCGTTCATTTTTCTCCAAAGCTTCTTCCTGAGTTTTCTTGATACTTTCCACAATCGTAGAGACAACTTCAATTCGTAACGATCTTGGCCTTTTTCTTTCAAAGTTTACTTTTCGACTTAGAGCATCAGCTACAACATTTGCTTTACCAGGGTGGTAAAGTATCTCACAGCTGAAATCTTTTAGTAACTCTAGCCAACGTCGTTGTCTCATGTTCAATTCCTTCTGATTAAAGAGATACTGGAGACTCTTATGATCAGTGAAAAGTTTTCACTTCGTGCCTTAGAGGTAATGCCTCCATATCTTTAGGGAAAAAACTACTGCTACCAACTCCAGATCATGAGTGGGGTAGTTCTTTTCATGCTCCTTTAATTGTTGAGATGCATATGCTATCACCTTTTCTCTTTGAGTTAGAACACATCCTAAACCGACTCCCGACGCATCGCTATACACTGCGAAATCTTGAACTCCATCGGGTAGAGAAAGAATTGGTGTTTCACATAATTTCTTCTTTAGCTTCTCGAATGCCTCATCGTGTTTCTCACTCCATGCATATGTGGCTCCTTTATGGGTCAAAGCTGTCAATGGAGCAGCTACCGAAGAAAAGCCTTGGATAAATCTTCAGTAATATCCAGCTAATCCCAGAAAGCTTTGAATCTCCGTGGGACTTTTTGGTTGTTCCCACTTCATTACAACTTCTATCTTTGTTGGGTCAACCATTATTCCCTCTTGGTTAACCACATGACCCAAAAATTGGACTTCTCGAATCCAGAAATCACATTTGGAGAACTTAGCATACAACTTCTCCTTCTTCAGAACTTCTAATACTTCTCTTAGGTGCTTGCCATGCTTCTGCTGACTCTTTGAGTATATTAGAATGTCATCTATGAACACTATTACATATTTATCAAGGAATGGTTTACAAACCCTATTCATCAAATCCATAAACGCTGCTGGAGCATTGGTCAGTCCAAATGACATGACTAAGAACTCGTAGTGTCTATATCTTGTTCTGAATGCAGTCTTCTCAATATCTGGCTCTCTTACCTTCAGCTGATGATATCCTGACCTAAGATCGATCCTTAAGAAATAGTTCGAACCTTGCAACTGATCGAATAGGTCATCATTCCTTGGCAATGGATACTTGTTCTTCACCGTTGCCTTGTTCAGCTCTCGGTAGTCTATACACATCCTCATGCTTTCGTCCTTCTTCTTTACAAATAGCACCGGAGCTCCCCAGGGTGATGAACTAGGTCTAATAAAACCTTTGTTCAATAACTCCTGAAGTTGCGTCATAAGCTCCTTCATCTCCGTCGGTGCTAGTCGGTATGGTGCTTTCGCTATTGGTGTTGATCCTGACGACAAGTCTATTCGAAACTCCACTTGTCTATCAGGGGGCAATCTAGGAAGATCTTCGAGAAAGACTTTTGGATAGTTACACACCACGTGTATACTTTGTATCTCCTTCTTCTCCTTCATAGTATCAATCACAAATGCCAAGTATGATGTGCATCCTTTGGACAAACATTTTTTGGCTTTCATCAAGGAAATGATTCCAGAATTTACTCTGTGTTTGTCCCCGTACACCATAAATGACTCTTTTCCAGATGGGTTTACTCTTACCATCTTCTTCTTGCATAGTATCTCAGCATCGTACGTACTAAGCCAATCCATTCCTAACACGATGTCGAAACCATACAACCCAATGGGCAGTAATTCCTCGTGGAATTTATTCCCGTTTAAGTCGATGATGATATTTTTAATGCAATTACTAACAGGTATGAACTTGCTACTGGCAACTTCTATAACTATAGTATTATTAAGTTTATCTATAGGCAATTCTAGTCTTCTACCAAAATTATGTGATATAAATGAGTAGTTTGCTCCTTAATCAAATAATATATTGGCAGGAAATCCATTTACGAGAAAGGTACCTGAAGCGACATTTGCTTCATCCCTTGGTGCTTCCAGTGTCATCTGTGAAGCTCTGGCTTTCGGTTTCAGTGGGACATTGGGCCTTGCTGCCTCCTTCTTCTTCGGACAGTCTTTCAAGATATGCCCTTCTTCATTACACCCATAACAAACTTTCTTGTCGAGGGTGCATTCATTGGCATAGTGCCCAGGCTTTCCACACTTAAAACAAGTGACTCCTTCGTCACATTTCCCTAACTGTTTCTTTTTTCTCTTCTCACACCATTTTGCTTCACCTCCTCTTCCTCCAAACTTCTTCGAATCAGACTTCGAAAATTTGTTTTTCTTGTTGGACCTAAAGATCCATCGAAGTTCCTTTTATCACCAACTTCAACCTTGCTGGCGGCTCTTCCCATGATCATCTCCTCAACAGACTTAGCAGCCCAGATAGCTGCCTCTAGAGTAGGTGTCTGACGTACTGGCACATCTTACTCCCATGGAAGTCCCTTTGCATACTTGTTGACTTTTGTCAATTCATCTGGGACGATGCGCAAAGCAAACTCCATTTTGTCTGTGAAGGCATTGGTGTATTCATCAATGGACATGTTGTCCTTCTTTAATGTTAGGAATTGGTTTTCTAGCTCTAGCAGATTTTGGGCCGAGCAGAACTTGCGTTTGAAGTATACTAAGAACTCTGCCAATGTCAAGTGTAGTGGCTCGTTGGGGCTTATGGTCTTCCCCAGAGTGTTCCACCAATGAACAGCGCCACCTCTAAACTGACGTACTGCATATGTGGTTTGTAGTTTGCCCTTGCAATCATATGTTATGAAAGCCAACTCCATCTCCGAGATCTAATCCATAAATCCAATTTGATCTTCTTTCCCAGTGAAAGTCGATGGCTTGCAAGTTGTGAATTCCTTATACTTGCATCCATTCCTCTCGACTCTTTCATCTTGGTTGTTCCTCCTAACCACTGGCGGTTCAGCTTGACTAATAGTCCTACTGTAATTCCGTTCTTCTGACTGTCTGTCATTCAGCTCAGGCTGTTCAACGAGTATCGTAGGTTCATCCCTATTCTGTTGAAGTAAACGCCTTGTCTCCTCTATCTGGCGATCCAACATGATCTGGATCATAGCTTGTACACCAGCCATCGTCATTGGCTCAGGTGCAGCTGCTACAACTGGTAGTTGTTCAATCACTTGGGGTTGAGGTTGTTGATTGTCATTTACATTGGCATTTTTTACTCCACTTCGGGTTCTTGCCATGATGGTCTATACACCAAATCAAACGTTCAGTGTGTAGTGACGAGAATTAAGATAGGAAAACTTTATCTACGATAGACATATTAAATCCTCCTTATTACTCCAAAACGTTTACATGCTAGTTCTAATATCGTAGTCGAACGTTTAGAATCCTAAACCCATAAAGTTTCTAGATTTGGTCGGCAACAGACCATAGATCCGAACAAATAATAACATATAAGGCATCTTTATAGTTATATCTATAACACAAAGCATTTAGCACATAAAAGCATTTTAGGCATCTTTCCTAAAATAAAATAGTGCTTGTGTCTAAAATATAGCAGACACTCATCTCACAATCATCGCTTAGCATTCTAAGTTTAAGTCTAGAAATCCTACAATTTCCTAGTTCGCTTAAACTAGTGCTCTGATACCAACTGTGACATCCCCAAATTCACGGCCAGAAAAGACCGATTTGTTTATGCTTTATATGAAAATCAGAGTATATTTTTAAAGAAATATAATGCGGAATTTGTTCCCAAAAAAATATGAAAAAAAATTTATCAAAGCATTTCCGTAGAAATGTATTATATTAAAAGCTTTGGGATATCATTGTTAATACAGATCAAAAGCATAAACATAAACAACATAAGGATTATAATATCTATTTATTCTAGTAGCCTATAATCCATTGATCTCTCATCAGATCATCACTCATGTGCTCTCTTTCCACTACCTGTATATGAGAAAACTGAGTGGGTCAGGCTTGGGAGCCTGGTAAGCACATAAGGTTTTCAACCCGCAATAAATAAGTTTATTAATTTCATCAACCAACAATAACTCGATTACCCATTCCCGTTATCCTCACTTTACCTTCCTAAAACACCTATCGTAAGGGATCTAGCCTAAGGATTATCATGAGGGGGTTTCCTCAACAATAAATGTCCGTAAGGCAACCATGAGGGGGATAGAGTACACCAGTGAACACATCGTTCACAAACAGCTACAGGTTGCGGACCTGCTGGCGTTCCACTTGACTGTCTAGAATAGTTTTTGGTTGTCATCTATACTCTGGTAGATGACTGGATCAACAACAACATCGAGGCCTCTCATCATTTTATTTCATCACTCACCAACTATTTCATCTACCCATGTTTTATCCCAACATATTTGTAGATATAAAATACATATACATTTTAAATCATTTAAAACATGTATAATAGTGTTCGTCTAACATAGATAACAAGTATACAAACAATATGCATACATAGCATGTAATTTATATAAAATACTTCATATCTATGCGTAAGATGAAAATAAATATGCACTCACTTTAGTAGCGGGAGTAAATAGAATCTAAAAACAGTCAACGGCTCGTGATTGTCGGGCTTGGGACACGGAACGGCTTCAGAAAACAAGAGAGAGAAGGAAGATTTGTTGTAAGAAGTGAATGAGGTCGAAGTTGCTATTTATAGGCTGATTTCGGCCCATTCACGTCGTGAGAATTCATTGCTCACGTCGTGAGCCATGGATGAATCACCTCGTAGCTTCGACATATGCGTTCCATGCTTGAATAGTGTCTGTTTGACTCCTCACGTCGTGAGAATTCATTACTCACATCATGAGCTTTTGAGTTATCATTCCCGTAGAATTCTAGCTTCGAAATGTGGCATTTTGACTCCTCACATCGTGAGAAAATAGGCTCACGTCGTGAGTCCAGTCAAATTAGGGTTTCTGACACGTGTCATGCTCTTAGATAGCTGTATCTTCGGAAGGTCATAACTTTTTCATACGAACTCCGGTTTTGACATTCTTTATATCCAGGCGTAGGTGGAGATGTACTCTACAACTTTCATTTAGACCCCTAAGGATAAAAAGTTGTTTACTATAAACTAACTTTTTACGTTTCCCAGTATCGTGCCGGTTTTTTTGACGCGAAACTTCGACAGGTCATATCTTCTTCGTTATAACTCGGATTTCGGTGTTCTTTATATCTCCGGATTCTTTTGAGATTCATTGAACTTTTCAACGACATGTTTCAATCTCGAATGTGCCTTTCATGTTTTGTGACTGGGATGCCGAGGATCACAAAACAAGGCGTGAAGTAACCATGCAAATTACATGGTACCCTTAATGTTTTTCACTCAATGGATGTGCCGGTTAGCCACACGTGCTCCATCGACCTATGAAAAACCTTAAGTTACCCTTTGCCTACCTTGTTAAGTCCAAGTTAGTGTTCCGGTTAACCACACACGCTCCACTAACGACTTAATCAAAGTGCAAAGTGTAATTTCATGGGTTAGCACCTTATTCACATTTTCCTAAAGTAACTAAGATTGGGAATTTATAAAAACATTTAGTTACTTTCTATTCATCATACTTTTAATGAGAATTTTTTTAAGTCATTGTCCTACCCGTTTGGCTAATGATCCTCCACTGATCAAGGAAGCGGTGGGTGAGAGTGGACACCCATTAAGCTGCCATTTTATAGGCAATAATCTTATACCCCCCTTATAGACCGACTTCGTGAATGAGGCCTACTAACGGTAAAACGACTTGATCTTATACATATATATTATTAACTTATAATATTATAAAGTATAAGGGTTGAATTTTAACTTTTAAAATCTAGGGGTTGGAACTAAAGTTTACTAGATGACTTTACATGTTCCAAAACTTGAGGGTAAGTTTTGTAACTTTACAAAACTTTTCAATTCATAACTTATGAGTTATTGTTTATTAAAAATGATGACTCTTCATTTTTGTAACTTATGTGTTCTTTTAATGGATTTATTACAAAGTGACTTTTGGTTGTCCATAACTTGAGGACAAGTTACGGACTCCATTAAAACGCATCATGATTATGAATTAACTACCAATCAATAGCACACAATTCCTATGATCTTTCAAGAACTCATTAGAACATGAATATTCATATCAAAATTTCAAGAACATATGAACACATATAAACATGGAATTTTGATATTAGCCATTGTAAATAGATTAGAAAAACCATTACACCATCTAAAACAAGTTTAATAACACCAAAATAGTTTAGGGTAATGTTTGTAGTCCATTTCCAGCAACAAAAATCGAAAATTTGCACTCTGCATGGCCAACTCGTCGAGTGCATGAACTGACTCGCCAAGTCGGTTGAAGATATGCTTGGACTCATCGAGTCCCCCCATGGACTCGGCGAGTCCCCTGTGCAGACAACATGAATTTTGACATTTTCAGCTATTTTGCATCAAGTATCAAACAAACAAGCCTAGGCTCTGATACCACTGAAGGGTTTTGAGCATTCTAACACTCGTAAGGTGTTCATGAAACCCTAGAAACCTTGGATCTATGTTTAACTAAGATACATGCAAAATTGATTTCCGAGGTTCATAATCCTATCTAGCATACATGGGGAACTTTTAAATATAAAAGTAAGCTAGAAAAAACATACCTTGTAGTAGTTTGGATTCCTTGAAAACCTTGAGAGCCTAGCACCCCAAGTGTGATGCCTCAAATGTCTCACATAACACCAAATGCACTTGGAATAAACTTGAGAGAAATGTCACACTACTTGAAATCGGCTATCCCTCTTCTTTCTTACTTAAGTTCGATTTTGGTGAACATAAGGGACCTTATATAGTGTGTTACAATTAGGGTTACACCATGTAAATCCTAATTGTCATGAACTTTCATTTCCATGACCCATGGGTTCTATAACCACCATGGAGCATCCATGGAGCATCCTATGGGTTTTAGCCCAACTTGATAATCCATGGAGCATTAGCCCACTATACAAGTATGAGTGATTTATACAATCAACCCATATATTTAATTAGTCACTTAATTAATTCTACATTAATTCTTGATTAATACTAATTAAATAATATTATTAATATATTAGAAGTTATAATATATTAATAAACCATAAGTGTTATTTATCTCATTTTAGTCTATCCAAATGCATGATGCCATGCAACCCAAATGGACCATGCCAAACAGGGTCAAGTACATACCAGAAATAGTTATGGACTTAGACACTTTATCCAACAGTGAGTCCATATTAGTGTGTCGGTTAACCACACACACTCCAATAATGACTTGGCAAGGTGCAAAGTGCAATTTCGTGGAATAGCACAATTTCCACATTTTTCTTAAAGGAACTAAGATTGGGAATTAGAAAAACATTTAGTTATGTTTATAATTGTCATTATACTTTTTAATAAGAATTAATGTCCTATCCTACTTGTTTGGCTAACGACCCTCCACTAGTCAAGCAAGTGGTGGGTGAGAGTGGACATTCATTCAATCACCATTTTATAGACCAGCTTCGTGAATGAGGCCTACTAACGGTAAGCCTGACTGTCTTATACATATATATAAATATTAAGCTTTTAATATTATAATAGTATAAGGGTTGAATTTTAGACTTTTAAAATTCTAGAGTTTAGAATTTAATGTTTCATAATTAAGACTTTTCAAATTCCAAAACTTGATGGCAAATTTTGAAATTCTTCAAAATCTTTTAGATCAAAATTTTAAACTAGTAAAATAATAATATAATTTTAGCTCTTACTAATTTGACCTAATTCAACTCATATAACAAGACGATTCAAATCAAATAATAAATAATCAGCTTATCATATAATCAAATTATCTTAAATTTGACAATTGTCTTTTAATTGGATGAGGATAATCACTACCATATCAAAAAAATCGAATTTTATGATACAAAACAGTTTGTGGTAATGATCCTAATCCAATTCTGGCCAAGAAACTCGAAAAATTGCAAACAGATGATCCAACTTGTCGAATTCATGGCATGGAATCGTCGATTTGGACCAACTCGTCGAGTTCCCTCATGGGACTCGTCAAGTCCAGCAGTCATAGGCAAAAAAATTGAAGTTTTTTCGGATTTAAAAATAACACAATTGCATCAATATAACATAAAACAACTTGGCTTTGATACCATTAATGGGTTTTGAGAACTATAACATCCTTATGGTGCACATATAACCATAATGCTTTGGATCTAATTTTTCTCAAGTTATACATGCAATTTCATTTTATCCAAAGCATATACCCTAGCTATTGGATTAGGTGTCTAAGCTCATAACTATAATGGGTATGTACTTGATCCGAGAGTAGCATGGTCTATTTGGGTTGCATATCACCAGGACAATTTGATAGGATAGACTTTTGAGAAGAGGTTATTTATGATTTGTTAATATATTATAAGTTCTAATATATTAATATGAAATCATATTATTATATTAGTATTGATCAAGAATTAATTTGGAATTAATTTTGTGATCAAAAGAGACTAATTAAATATATAAATATTGATTTGGTATATCATTCATTCTTATGGTGTGGGCCAATGATCCATGATTCTTTAGGTTGGGTAAACCAATGTTTCAACCCATGGATGATCCATAGGGGTTTTAAACCCATGGATCTTAATGAATATGGAAGGTCATGCACATTAGGGTTTACATGGTGTAACTCTAATCTTGCCACACTATATAAGAAGCCCCTTAGCATCCAAAATTGGATACTTGATACACTAGTGCTCTCGGAGTCACTATAGTCGATCTGAGTGGAAGAAACTATCTCAAAAGTCTCCTTTGTTCTAAGTGTGTTGTGATTTCATTTGAGGTGCAACACTTGGGGCACTAAGTTCTTAAAGGCCAAACACAGGAAGTTCTACAAGCTACAACAAAGAGGTAACTCTATAACTCAATTTCATGTTGTTTATATCAATTGTATGCTAGATGTAGGCTTAATGCTTTAGAAAAATTATTGCATGTATAATTAGAGAAAACATAGATCCAAAGCATTTAGGGTTTTATGTGCACCATAGGATGTTGTAATATACTAAAACCCACCAGTGGTATCAGAGACTAGGATTGTTTTCCACTATACTTGATGTTTTATTGGTTTTCAAAGAAAAAAAAAAACAAATTTTCTACATTCTGGACAGTGAACTCGCCGATTCCACTGGGGGACTCGCCGAGTCCACTCAGAAAAAGTCCAACTCGATGAGTCCAGTTCATGTACTCGTCGAGTTGGTGCTCCAGTGGGCAGTTTTTTGAGTTTTTTTTGTCCTGTTTAGGATTAGAATCATTACCACAAAATGTTTTAGTTCATAAAATTTGATTCTGTTGATATGGTAATGATTATTCTCATCCAAATAAAAGATAATTGTCAAAGTTTCATGATTTGTATTAGTTTATATGATTAGGCTAATTTATTGAAATTTATTTGATATGAATTATCTTAATTTATGAGTTTAATTGGATCATAGACAAATTGTGTGGTTTTGTTAGTTACAAAATTTGGTATAAATATTTTTGATGAAATCCATAACTTGTCCTCAAGTTATGGAAAGTGAAAATTCACATTTTTAAATGTCATCATACAATGGTTTTAAGTCTTCCATAACTTATCCTCAAGTTATGGAACTTGAAGAGTCTTTTACTTAAATGTTTTTATAAACTCCATAACTTGTCCTCAAGTTATGGAATGTCAAGAGTCTTTTAATAAAACATATATTAAACTCATAAATTATGGATACCAAAAGTTTTTGAATAGTTCAAAACTTGCCATCACGTTTTGCAATTTGTAAATGCAAAGTCTCACTTTGAAACATTTAGTTCCAAACCCTAGAATTTTAAAAGTGTAAATTCAACCCTTATACTATTATAATATTATAGGTTTAATATATATATATATATATATATATATATATATATATATATATATATGTATGTATGTATGTATAAGATTAAAGTCGGTCTTACTGTTAGTAGGCCTCATTCACGAAGTCGGTCTATAAGGGGGTATAAGGTTACTGCCTATAAAATGGCAGATTAATGGGTGTTCACTCTCACCCACCGCTTCCTTGACTGGTGGAGGGTCGTTAGCCGAACGGGTTTGACAGGGCATTTAAATTCTCAATGAAAGTATAATGAAATACTAAGTAACTAAACACTTATAAATTCCCAATATTAGTTACTTAGGAAAATGTAAATTTGGTGCTAACCCATGAAATTGCACTTTGCACCTTGTTAAGTTGTTAGTGAGCGTGTGTGGTTAACCGACACACTAATCTGGGACTTATAGTGTGTGGCAAAGGGTAGCTTGATGTTAATCATAGATCAATGGAGCGTGTGTGGTTAACCGACACATTGATTAGGTGGCTGTAACATTGGGTGTACCAAGCTAATTTGCATGGTTATTCACACCTTTTTTGTGATCCTCAACATCCCAGTCACAAACCTGAAGGGCACAATGGAGATTTAAATGTGCCATTGGAAAATTCAATGAATCTCAATGGATCTAGGAATTTCAATCCATTTAAAACTTAATAATCAATTTCGTTTTACATGGTGGAAATTGGTAAATCGTCATTTACCTACCTTCAAATATTTTGCAATTTGGATTACGGCATCCCTCTTCCGAATTGTAAAATATTGTGTTGGGTCCTAGCCTTAATATTTCATGTTGGGTGTTATATTAAGGACTAGAATCAACTAAACTTGAATTTCTCCCATTATAGATGTCTAGTTCAGACAACTAGGGTCTTCCCGAATATTTTGGAAAAAGCTTCTTTTATAAAGATGATTTTCCACAAGGCGATCAAGGTGAAAGATTAATCCCTTCTTCGTGTTGTAGTGGAACTTCACTTCCTTCACCTCCTCCAATAATTCTCCCTAACCCACAAGTTCAAGGTCACTCAAAGCCCTATTGGCAGGAAGGAAAGTTTGTATGTGCTCAAGTCTTGGAGATGAAGCTACATATTGACAAGATGGGAGAGTTAGGTGTCGAAGTCTCAAGGAAGTTGGCTCTTGATGGGTTCTTCATTCACTTCCTAAGTTATATAACGGGTTCTTTAACGACTACTATATAGGAGATCACGACATGACCCTTGTTGATCTAACATATTTGCTTGTTGTTACTGAATCAGAAATGGTTTGGTGCACTGGTAAAGAAAAATTTATCGGAAGATCTACCCCCCAAACTTTCATGGACAGTGACAATGGTAACATTGAAAGTCCAGAAAAGCTTTCTGTTCCCAATGGAAAGGGATTGGCTATAGTCAACCCGGTTGACCAAATGGTAAAGAGAAGGGCTAAGTCTGAGATTGTCCCATGTGCCATTCCAAAAAAATCCGCATGTTTCTAATGCCAAGAGAAGGGGCATTGGTTGCGAAGCTGACATATTTACCTGAAAGATCCAAGGATGGTAAAGTAAAAATATTTGACTCTACTTCAGGTAAGTCCACTATCTAACTCTATTAAGTTCCTATTTAGAGATCCTCAATACATGATGTAATGTAATTACATTTTGATGTTTTGAAGGATCAAAAAAGAAGGAAGCTTAAAGGAAGAGTATGTTGAATCTGGTCGTGAAGATGTAATTACATTTTGATGTTTTGAGCTGCTGCTTTCTGTTCCCAATGGAAAGGGATTGGCTATAGTCAACCCGGTTGACCAAATGGTAAAGAGAAGGGCTAAGTCTGAGATTGTCCCATGTGCCATTCCAAAAAAATCCGCATGTTTCTAATGCCAAGAGAAGGGGCATTGGTTGCGAAGCTGACATATTTACCTGAAAGATCCAAGGATGGTAAAGTAAAAATATTTGACTCTACTTCAGGTAAGTCCACTATCTAACTCTATTAAGTTCCTATTTAGAGATCGTCAATACATGATGTAATGTAATTACATTTTGATGTTTTGAAGGATCAAAAAAGAAGGAAGCTTAAAGGAAGAGTATGTTGAATCTGGTCGTGAAGATGTAATTACATTTTGATGTTTTGAGCTGTTGCTTAAGAGTTATGATAGGTTGCTTAAAAATATGTAGCAACATAGTTTTCATTTGTAATTTCATTGTAACGAAAAGTTTTTCTGCATTTTATAAATAAATAAAATTTTGATTTTGTTTTATTATATATCTCCTTACAATGGCATTTGTAAAAATTGATGTTTATGTATGTTTCTAGCAATATTGTAATATGAATTTGATTCCTTCGTTTGTGGTAGTGTCGAGAATTTCCCAAATAAGGAAAGATTCTCATCACCCAAGTTTCAGTTGGATAGAAACTTGGAATCATGCAACTTGTAGTGTGTGATGAACGAGAACCTTCATCTTTGGGAAATTAAGACTAATTCTTTGTTCACATGTATATGTGAGTCAAGTGAAGGACTAGGGGATCGGGTATACTGGGTGTGCGCTGGTCAGTTCCACCACAAAGAACGATAAGAATATTCTTCATGATTTACTAAATTTTAGTAAATATGGTTATGCTTACAAGTTTAAGTATAATTCTGAAACATTGGAGAAGTTTCAATGTATGGTAGAACAAATGAGAAGAGTCAAATTAGGCAGAAAGATAAAAGTTTCTCCAATCTGAAAAGATGGGAGAGTACTTTAGTATCATGTTTTATGATCATCTTAATGATTATGAAAACCATATCACAATTGATCCTCTAAGTTCATGTTAGTGCATTTCTATGGCTAAGAAGAGGAATCATGAATTGTTGGAATGGTTAAATCAAAAGGTGAATCATACTTCGTTCCAAATCGAGTCTTAGAGTCATACTCCAAGATTGAGCCTTGAGTGACATAATCTTAAGAAAGGTTTATAACACTTATCAAACATAGATTGAAATGTTTTCTACTCTTGTACATTTGAAATTGGTAAGTTGTGATGTTTTGGATAAACCAAAGACCAGCTAAGGCCAATTGTGTGAAGTGTTAGTCTTGATTAGAATCTGCACTAGCTCATGAATATTTTTTTTTCAAGTAAGGTTCATTGACAAAGAGAGTCTTATATGTCAAAAGGTCACTGGGAGTCTTAAAGATCTTGAATGTTTTAAGAACTAATCAAGAGTAAACCTATTTTTAATCACTAGCACACGACTTGAGGTTTGTAACCTATCGTGTTGGCATATTCTTTTTTCTGTGCCCATTCCAGTTAAAGTTGACTATGCATGTGAGTTATATGAGTTCTCAGTTGTTTGCATAACAAATTGGAAGCAATGGTAGGCCCTTGTGCTGCCAGGTGGCAAGAAATTAAGAATGAATAAGTTCAATCCATATGAGTTTGGATTTGTCACTAACTATGTCTTGTGATTATGGTTATGACAAATTCACATGGATAGGAACACATATACCATAAAATCTAAGTGTCATAAGGTTTCTCTCCGCTTCATGAAAATGATTGTGAGGAAACGCTTTCACTAAGTAGATTTTAAATAGTTAGCAATTGTGATATTTGCATTCTCAAATTCGATTATGATTACGACATCCCTCTTCATAGTTTGAATTATGAGAAATGGGAAAATTCTAAACATTTGAGACTTATTGCTGTAAGTTCTAAAATTTTTTAGACACACATGTGAGTTATCTAAGGAAAGGTGTATGAGTTTGAGAAGTCTAGATAAAGTCTTATCGAAGCATCTCGTATCAGAAATCTAAACTTTGGTAATGAAAGTCAATAAGTATTGACTTCTAGAAGTCCAACAGATTTCTAGGTACATGTCAAAGCTAGTGGGAGCATAAGTGTTATGCTATTAAGATAATAATTATTATGCTAGTGGGAGGATAATTATTATGGTAAGTGTTGCAAGTTAGCAATGTTAATTACAAAAAACAAAAGTTTCAATTCACAAAGTTGTGGATTTGAAAAGTTGTTTTGCTATAATTAAAGGAGAGGAATTTATACTTCATTTAAAAATCTAAAAGCTTAGATTGAGTTTTTAATCAAATTTAGTTATACATATATATATATATATATATATATATATATATATATATATATATATATATATATATTATGTTGGAATGGTTCAACATAAGGAAACTCTATATATGGAAATGTTAATTGCGTTCTCAAAATTTGATTATGATTACGGCATCCCTCTTCATAATCAAAATTATGAGAACATGGCAAATAGAAATATTATAGCAAAAGGTTGATCAAGTATCATGTCTTTATGTTAGACATTATGAATTGCATCCCATATGCTTCGGGTATAGGATTGATTGCATATGCTATAATATTCTTGCGTTCTAAATTTTCCAAATGCCTAGGGCATTAAGAGGGAAAAAGGACTAGAACTGGATATGACTAAAGTAGTTAACAACTATTAAGGACAATCTAAGGTTCGCCAAGGATTGGTCGCTTGTACTTGGAAGTATACAATGGATGGACCATATTGACATATTCTGAAAAGAGGCAACTCTTGTTCAGAAGTGATAGTCAAAATGGGAATATGGAAATGTTTCAATAAGTGGAAGTTATTCTTTAAATCTGTGTAAGATTAGGAAACTTAATGCAAGAAAGATGTTCAAAGGAATGTACTTTAAATTTGAGACTTCGCTTCCTTGGAATTGCTTTGTTATCAATCTCTAGTGGAAAGTTTGGTAATATCATTGTTCAAGTGTCTGTGACGTTTGGTACCATGACATTACAAAGGCTGCATTACATGAAAGTTTAGCAGTGAAAAGAATTTGAAATTCTTACACTTTCAATAAAGATTTGGAATTGTGAAATGAGCATCATTCAAATGTTTTCTTCAATTAATCTATTTCACAAAGTCAGGACCATAGACAAACATAGTGTGCATGCTTGGAGCATGGCATAGCTATTGTTTAAATTCAAGTATTAAGTTGATAAATCGAAAAATTATACAATGAATAATGAGTAATCAATATGGCACTCAAAAGTTTTGGGGCCATATAGGATTAGTATTACTCTTGTGTTTCAATTTGCATGTTTTTACTTCCCAATTAATTAGGTTATTCAAACCATCCACAATCGATCATACTTTGGAAGTAGGTATTGAGGCAAGACTGTTATGAATAGGTTTGTATTTTGTCTAGGACAAGGTGGCTGCAGTGTTCACGAGTACTCCTGGAATAAGATTCGAGTATTGGATTCAACTCACACTCATCTGAATCACTTCATGGATTTTATCATGAGTGATTGTGAGATGATAACATATTATATTCTTGAAACGGAGACGTGTGAGTTGTAGTTACAATTCGGTTACACATTGACATACGTAAACGCACCAGTAACTTGGTGTTATAAAATGTATCGTTGTGTGTAATTTGATAAGTAAGTGCAAGCAAGTATTTGGTTCGAAGTTTATCCGTTCCTTCTACCCCATGTGGATAAAAGCGATATCTACGGGCCCCTCGATGATTTAGTGATGACACCCCTAAATGCTTGGTCAAGCCTGGACTGATTTGATTTGTTCAATTAGACGGTCGTCATAAATCGGAAATCTGGAAACAACAGATGGACAGAGAGAATGATTATAATCCATGTCTCAGTCCATATGAATCTAGAATGGAGAATATATGATCCCTTATCTAATGGACGCGTCATTAACTAGGTCAGAGTTCGACAACGGCTTTTAAGAGCTACGATTGCTAGTTTGGTTGTGGAGCCATACTTGCAATAATAGTTCTTATACTTATCCAAGTGGGAGACTGTTCGATTAGGTGTCTAAGCCCATAACTATAATTGGTATGTACTTGACTTGAGAGTAGCATGGTCCATTTGGGTTGCATATCACCAGGACAATTTGATAGGATAGACTTTTGAGAGAGGTTATTTATGATTTGTTAATATATTATAAGTTCTAATATATTAATATGAAATCATATTATTTAATTAGTATTGATCAAGAATTAATATGGAATTAATTTTGTGAATAAAAGAGACTAATTAAATATATGGGGATTGATTTGGTAAATCATTCATTCTTATGGTGTGGGCCAATGATCCATGACTCTTTAGTTGGGCTAAAGCAAGGTTACAACCCATGGATGATCCATGGGGATTTTAAACCCATGGATCCTAAGGAATATGGAAGGTCATGCACATTACGGTTTACATGGTGTAACCCTAATCTTGCCACACTATAAAATAAGCCCCTTAGCATCCAAAATTGGCTACTTGATACACTAGTGTTCTTGGAGTCACTATAGCCGATTTGAGTGGAAGAAACTATCTCAAAAGTCTCATTTGTTCTAGGTGTGTTGTGATTCCAATTGAGGTGTAACACTTAAGGCACTATGTTCTTAAAGGCCAAACTCAAGAAGTTATACAATCTACAACAAAGAGGTAACTCTATAACTCAATTTCATGTTGTTTATTTCAATTGTATGCTAGTTGTAGGCTTATGCTTTCGAAACAATATTTCATGTATAATTAGAGAAAAAATAGATCCAAAGCATTTAGGGTTGTATGTGCACCATAGGATGTTGTAGTATACTAAAACCCATCACTAGCTAGCATGCAATCGGAGATATACAACATAAAAACTAGTTAGATGAATACCACTTAGTTGTAGCTTGTAGTTCTTGGCCTTTCAAGAGCTTAGTATCTCAAGTGTGATACCTCTAATAAGTTACAAACACCAAAATCAAGTGGTGGATTATGAGAGAGAGGTTGTGAAGCACAAAATCGTCTAGGGCTTCACCTTGGAATGCATTGGCCGATTTTAGGGAGTTAGGGGTTACATTTATAGTGTGGAATTCCTAGGGTTTCTTACATGCAAACCCTAATTCACCATGACTCTTCACATTTCATAGGCCATTTGGACTAAACCTTCATGGAATCTCATATAGGTGTAGTCCATCCCTAATCAACATGGATCATTAGCCTAAACTATAAGTATTACGGATTTACCTAATCAGTCCCCATAAATTAATCAGTCTCTTTTAGTCACTAAATTAATTCTTGTTCAATACCAATTAAATAATATGATTTCTCAATTAATATATTATTCATATAATATATTAATAAATCACAAATAACCTCTTTCTCAAATATCCATTCTATCAAATTGCTCTAGTGAAGGCAACCCAAAAGGACCATGCAACTATCAAGTCATGTACTTACCAATTATAGTTATGGGCTTA
Organism: Lactuca serriola; assembly: GCF_051521515.1. Taxonomy (NCBI): domain Eukaryota; kingdom Viridiplantae; phylum Streptophyta; class Magnoliopsida; order Asterales; family Asteraceae; genus Lactuca; species Lactuca serriola. Next base: position 169,958,858 of record NC_136408.1, on the reverse strand, counting down.
GACACCTAATCCAACAAAATCATCGTCAGGAACAGCCAAAATGCTTTTACGAGAGACAACCATTTTTCGACCCATGGTAGAAAGAATAAAATGTTGGAAGAAAAAATTACCTTCTAATAGCAAGATAGCACGAGAAGAGCAAAGAAGAACGGATAGAAGATTATGGAACTGATCACTCATATTTATACAGGACCAATGAATATGATTTGACTGTTAACGACTAGTAAACTATCTGTTGGATTTCAAATTACCTATCCATTAAGGGCAAAACTGAAAATTACTATTCTCTCTCCTTTTATCTATTTACTTTATGTTATTCCTTTAATATTTATGAAACTAACTCCTATATTTTCAGGAATAACTTGGGGGCAATTGTTAGGCCCAGGATCCTTACAATATTCAGGATCCTCAAATATCCAGGATCCTCAGCTACCTCAAGATCCCGACTAATTACTGTTATTATTTTTTTTAATATTTATAACGGTCATATTTTGTCAATAACTAACACGTGTGCAGAAATAGTCAAGGGAATACCAATTCTCAACGAAGAACCATCTCAACAATGCTACAGATGCTGAATACTTGGTCAAATAACATTCATGAAGCTGGTTATAGAGGATCCCGAAAATATCGGACATCTTGGTGGCTAGTTTAGACTATAAATTGACACTTGTATTCTGCACACAACACCCTGTTCTCTAGTCGAAGCTTACTTTACGAAATTGTTCACTTATTCTTACTAAGAATTCACTGTAATCATCATTTTATATCAAAAAAATCATCAAGGCAAATGATCATTATCACATCCCAAGGTTTTATGTCGGAGATCCTATCAAGGATCAAGGGCTTTCCTTGTAAACCATTGTGTCACATTCTTTTATCATTCGCCATTACACTAATTTGAACATCACAGCCTCTCATTCAAATTTGTTGATTAATACTTGTGTAGTTTTTGACCAAAACAATAACAACATGTTCGAATATCTTAGTTAAATATTTCGGTTACTTCACAATTCCCTTCATCCTTTCATTTACATATATGAAAGAGCAACAGGATCAGAAGGAAAAAAAACAACGAACTTGGCATACATTCTACGATTAGGTATGCTTAAATTTTCTTACCTCTTTTCCATGTTTATAATGCATTGCTATTCTTCTATTTCTGATGTAATTGTGCTTCTGTTTCAATTCAAATTCATTCAAGCATTGTTAATTTGATTGAATGTTATGTATTTTTAGCGGAAATTCTAACCTCTAGCTTCATTGATGCCAATAATTTTCATCCACAAATTTTAGAGTGTATTTTATTGTTTGAAAATGGATTGCATAACTTATACTTGTCAACTACTTCTACAAGTGCTTTGGATATATAAACACATGTTTATTATTCAAGCAAAAATAGGAGTTGGGGATCGTTTCTGTTTGACTTTATGAGTTGAATATAAATATGATCATTTCAATCAAAATGGGACAAAGTACAATGATGTTTTATTAAATATTTACAAATCACAAAGTTATTAAAAAAACACAATATTATAAAATGGGTTTAGGTCATTTTTGGTCATTTAATTTTTGGTTTTTTTCTCATTTGGTCACTTAACTATTTTTAAGTTTTAAAAGGTCATCAAACTTTTGATTTTGTACTCATTTAGTCACTTAACTTTTGATTTGATCACATTTAGTCACCAAACTTTTAGATTTGTGTTCATTTAGTCACCTAACTTTTAAAATTGTGCTCATTTAGTCATTAAATTTTTAAAAAAATTTAAAAGTTTAGTGACTAAATGAACACAATTTTAAAAGTTTGGTGACTAAATGTGACCAAAACAAAAGTTAACTGACTAAATGAGCACGAAGCCAAAAGTTTGATGACCTTTTAAAACTTAAAAAGAGTTAAGTGACCAAATGAGCACAAAACAAAAAGTTAAGTGACTAAAAATGACCTAAACCCTATTACAATTCATAAGTTTTCTAAATTAATGAAATATTATTTTATTACATAATTAAATTTTAAATTCTATTTAAAATTAACACTTGTGGGTATGAGAGTATCAGATATCATTAGATACAAGAGAGGTGGATTTAAAGGGATTGACGATGACCGGTGGTGGGAGGCTCGATGACGAACAAGAGATGGGGCTCATTTGTGACGTTAGAACATAGTTTTGTTAATGCGTGAGCGTGCATCTTGTAAAACTAAACACTAACCAAAAACAAAATCACATTAGCAGGAGACTGGCGGAATTAGGAGGAATCGAACAATTGATGTCTCTTAAATTAAAATTATAGAGGGAAAGTAAGGAGGGAAAGAAAAAATGAAATGTTTTATATTATAATCATATTTTCTTATTTATTACATTCATTTTTGTATATAATATTTTAAATAAAATAAAACTAACATATATGTTATTTAATCATCTAAAAATACATATAATTTATTTGAAAGATTAAAATTTATTATAATATACACTTGTATTTGCCACTGTATTATTTAATATGTATTTTGATTATTTAACCTTGTAATAATTTAATAAAACTTAAAATTGCAATAGAATCAATATATATATATATATATATATATATATATATATATATATATATATATATACTCAACTTGAAGGGTCAAATATGATAATGAATCTCGAAAGTATATTTATAGAGTAATGCATGTAGCTGTGGGTGTGAAGGTAAAGGTATGTGGGGATGTAGTTGTGGCAATGGGTATGTGTACGGAAAGGGTGGTAGGTTATGGTTTATAGGTTGAGTCTATCGTGTGGAAGTGTGATGTTAGTCAACGGTAAAGTATTTTGGTAATGTATGGTTATGAGTATATGGCATAGTGAGCTACATTAAGGTAAATGTACATATAACTCACTATGCCACATAGTTCTAACCAAAACAACACATAAATCTAGAATTTCAACATAAATACAAAGTACATACCCTTGGAATAAAGTTTAGACTTCTTATAGGCATCTCACTTGCTAGCTAATACATGAGATGCACTAATGATTATAATATTGTATTGGATTTTGTCCTATTTGTAAGTGGTATCCAAAGTACATTGGCTTTTGTAAATTTATAAAAAAATCTTCATTAGATTAGATAGGTACATAACATTTTATGGGAACTGTGCTATTGTAAACACAATACTTTTTTGTTGTTGTTGATTTGAATGTAAATAGCTTGTAATGTGTAAATTAATGTTGCTAAATATATTATTGTAGTAAAAAAATACATGTGTTTTAATTGTTTGATGTTGTTTATTCTTATTCTCACAATTGTAATGGTTAATTTATTATTTGACTTCAAGCTAGAGTGTTTGGTATTTCATTTAAAAACAACTTATTAACTTATGACTTTTTTAAAAGATAATAAGTCAAAAAAACGTGTTTAACAAAGGTAAATGTACATATAATATAAAAACTTTTATAAAAGATGACATTTGGTCGCTGTTGCATGAGTTGTGATGAGTTTTTTAATGTTACAAATTTCAATATAAGTTTTAATCACTTGAAATGAAACATTAACACCTTATGTCTCGTTTAATAACCAATACAAGGTAAAGATACATATAACATAACAAAACTGTTAGTAAAGTGGACTTTTGGCCACCATTTTCGAATGTCGCACGAGTTGTCATTTTTTTTTATGTAGAACTGATATTAATGTATGAAGTCTTATTAAAAATGTTGACTCGTTTTCATTAAAATGTCATGGAAACAATCATGCGAATTACTTTATGGCCTTTATTGATGAGAAATATGAAAACTGAGACCACCCAGTTTTCAAAAACCAACGTCATAGACTAGTTTTGTACTAGTGATATACACATATACGCAAATGAAAATATGCATATATTTATATTAATGTACAAATGAAAAACATCGTAATAAGTTATTACTAATAAGTTAGGACGTTACTATAGAATGTGATTTTTTTAATAAAAATTCAAAACAAATGTTTTATGATAATTTCTAAAAGGAGGGTTGAAAAGATAATTTTAATAATCCTAAAAAATTTAGTTATCTTAATAAATTCAACACACACACACACACACACACACACACACACATATATATATATATATATATATATATATATATATATATATATATATATATATAAGAGAGAGAGCTTGGTTCAATTGTTTAAACTAAGTATGGTGTTATTGTATGCATAAATGTGGACCAATTAAAATTAAGTAAAAAATTAAATAATTAAATAAATAAACAAGGGTATTTTAGTAATTTGATAATTAACTTCCACAAATAATCCCTATAATCTTGCTAGCATTCAATTTTAACCTAATTTCTTTTCTTATATACAGCCGATGTCTTCCATAAAAAAAGAATGAACTGAAACAAAAAGAAGGGCTTTATTTCCCCGTGTTCATCACCTAACTAACAGATCGGGCAAAGATCGGGGAGAAGCACCGGGCAAAGATGGGCAATCGATATATAGGGATTACTAATTTGAAAAGATATAACATTTCGTTCTTCTCTCGGTTTCAATTTCTCTCGGTTCTCCCCTCTTCAATCACAACTTCTTGAACTGGGATCTGTGTGCACGTTCCCATATTTTTTTTCTCCCCTCTTCTCCAATTGATCGCATGGTTCTTCCTATCCTCTTGAAGTCGGTGGTAGGTTCTTAATTCCGATCGACACCACCCCCAATCACAACTCCTTTTTTCTTCCAATCGATTACACACCCCTATATCGCTCTTTGTATGCTGGTACATATGTACTGATTCATTGCTTCAAATTTATTATTTTTTATTTGAATTTGTTGGTGTTTAGGGTTTCCGGTGGAACCCATTAACGCGACGGTTAAGGTATTAGACGCAATTTTCCGCATCCAGACCTACTATGTTCTTTACTTTACAAAGTTTTTGTTTTTTTGGTTGCACTCTGATGAAAATCTAATTGGTCTTTTTTTTTTTTTTTTGTTTCGTTTCCTAGGAGACTTTGAATGGCCTGCAGATTTAGAAGAGGAGCAGTGTTTATGTGAACAAGAAGGTTTTCCATTGGAGGAAGACGAATGTGAATCTAATCAGGTTATTGAAGCTTACTCATGTGTTTGATTCTTTTTTGGTTGGGCAATTGAAATTTGGAAGTCATTACATTTATGCTTTCTGGGAAATCAAGTATGGTGATTTTCCCAGCTGGAGCTGGAAAGTCATTGTGTTCTTACTTCCCTGCTATTGTTCTACAAGGAATGATAGTTATCATTAGTCTATTGAAGATGTTGTTTGAGTCTTTGAATGGTCTAAAAATAGTTGGGAAGAATAGAAGCTTGAAATTATGCTCTAGGAAGTGAACCAAAAACTCTTATTAGGTTTTTAGACTGAAGCAGTTAACCTTACTACCAGTAGCAAAGGTAACATATGGAAGAACACAAAAATAATTCTATGAGAATATTGCACACCAGGTGTTTATAGAAATGCCTGAAAGAGAACTTGATGTTCAAATTCTTGAAGAACACAAAATAATTTATGAGTTCGTTATTTGTGTTACTTGATTTTAACATGTAGTATGAGTTCTCTTAGAATTACTAAAATTTGTTATTTTTTTGGTGTATCAAAGCATTCTCACATAGTTTTATTCTTACATAATTCAATTTCATGACAGATATTCTCATAGAATGAATGAAGTACAATAATCAATTGCCCGAAGGTTGAATGAATGTGTGTGGGATACACATGAACAATCCTCAATGGTCACCGATCTTCCACAAAAATGCGCTACTCATTGTCATATTATGTTAGATTAATCTATAATAGAATGATAAGAGTATATGTAATAGTATATTCCAATAGAATAATCTACATATTATATTTGTTTGTTATTAGGGAGTATTTCATTATTATAGAATAAAATATAAAGTTTTTTATTTTTTCAAGGATGTAATACAAAACATTTTAACTTGTATCTAAAAATTTGTTTATTCTGTGAGAAGTAAGACTCTTTATTCGTTTATGGCTTGCATTTTTCATAGAATATCATTATAAAAAGAATGTCATTCTGTCAGAATAAAACCGGATATGATTAAAAATTATATTAGAATTATTTCAACTATATTAATTTAAAAAAATCCAAATTCAAAAATTAAGATAATCAAAGATCCATTAAAATCGGTAAATTTCTTTTTTTTTAAAATTTCGGTTTCCTAATTTTAAGGCAATGCAAATGTACAATATTACCCTTCTTTTAATTAAATGGCATTATTCTATTTTTATTTTATTTAATAATATAGGTAAATCACTTTATTAAAATAAGTAAAATGATTGGCCTACATTGATGCATACAATAACATAATAATTAGTTTAAATATAATAACCTAAGCCTATATATATATATATATATATATATATATATATATATATATATATATATATATATATATATATATTTTGGTAGCGTACCTGCGCGATGCGGCAGCGCGAGATAGTGCCTTACGACTGATAGTTTTCATGCGGCAATTCGTTTCTTTTTCTTGTCAGATAGTTCAGCCTTTTGGCGGGTTGTCTTGTGTCTGATAATCCATTCGGCAAATAGTTTCTAGCTAGGTAAGTAGATGTGGGGGCGTAATAGTTTCATATTGTGTCTAATCTATTGCTCTAGGTTCTATTATCGGCATATAGTTTTTTTGTTTATAGTTTCTTTTTTCGGGCGTCGATTTTTTGAACGTCAAATACTTTCTGGTAATAGTCACTTGTTGGTTTATAAGTGCTTTTATCGATATACATTGTTTTTTCACTGTTAGTTTCATCATAGAAACATTATCTGTAATATACGTGGTTGTTTTATATTAAAAAGAAAAGTACATGGATTGATTTTTTAAGGTGGGTGTTTTAGATTAAAAAGAAAAGTATATTGATTGATTAGTGAAATAACATGTAAAAGTATATATTCCAAAAGATTTGGGGAGACATTTGTAAACAATACGTTATTTGTGTAGATTATATTTTATCTGTTGAAAATAAAACCAATAAACCACAAAGCTTTTTTTCATGTTTTAAATATATCTAAGATTCTTGTCTCAGTACGGTTAAGACCAGTCCAACCTAAAAGTCTGCATTTGTATTTTGCGGTTTGGATTTGAGATTTTTAGGCTCCCAATAATTGATTACCGGCCGTGAATCGATTATGATTAGGGTGTTTGGCAAAAATTTATCAAAATTGGTCAAACTCGGACTTGATGGTCATTGGCAAGAAATATTTAAAAAATTCATTTTCTTTTTATTTTCAAATTTCACACCAAAACTTTTAAATTTTCAAGTTTTCAAAATTTTAAATTTAAAAATATTATAACAAAATTTTTAAATTTTCAAATACTTATTTTTTTATGATATAATATTTTTTAAATAATTTTATTAGTAATTTAAGATACCTGATTAATCCCGCCTAATACAATTAACATTCAATATTTAAGGGTTCGAGATTATGTCCCATAATCTTTCAAATATACATGTTGTTTCATTGAATACAAATTCATTTTATACAAAATATTCATAAAACAATTATACCTAAAAAGTACAATAAAAAATACATATGATAAAACAATTGTTGTCTGTAGCATGTCCGTAGGAAATTACCTACGACCCGATCTGTAGTTAATCTGTCACAAATTAACTACAATTGTTTTCTGTAGCACATCCGTAACAAATTACTTACGACCTGATCCATAGTTAATCTGTCACAAATTAACTACAAACCATTCCCGTAGCTAATTTCCATAGCAATTCCACTACGGGTAATGTCGTAGCAAATATTCCATAGTGAATCTACTACGATCTAATTATGTAGCAGATAGTTGGTAGTAGATCTACTACGATCAACTTCCATAGCAAATTTACTACAATATACTTTTGTTGCAAATATTCTATAGTAAATTTACCACAATATATCTCCGTTGCAGAAAAAAATTGACGGAATAAATTCCATAGCAAAATCCATAATAATTCAACTACATAATAACAACGTAAAAATATCAATAACAAAAAGTGGTGACATGATTAGTTAAAAAACATACAAAAATGATTCAATTTTTTTCTAAAGCAAATTTATAACAAAATCAAGATTCTAAAATTGCAATAACAATAAAAGAAATTACAAAATTCTTAATAAAAATAGTTTATTATCAAATGAAATACCCCTTTGTCCAAAGCACCAATCAAATTAGTCTAATACTCAAACTCAACTAGAAATCCTAAAATGCAATCAATAAAAAGTGTATCACTGATTATTTGTGTTTCTCATATCATTAACCATGTTTCTCACATCATCCAACTCCATCCTTTGTTGGTCTATGGTTTCCTGTAATTTCTGGATCTTCGTCTCGAGATGATGTTTTTCAAAACTTATATCTGATGAAGTGCATGTTTGAGAGGAGTTTTCATGAAAAATGGATTTGCCATATGATCCAAACCCATAAACTATTTTCTTACGGTCATGTCCTCCAACAGCTGTATAAAACAGTTCGCTTTCAGGTACTTCCTCTCCTAGCAATGCCAAATCCGCACGTCGAGACACAAACAAATCCTACAATGATATTGTTGCATTAATATTTATTTTATACAAAAAAATTTTAAAATTCCTGTTATCAAGTAAATTACAAATAAACTTACATGAACTTCTTTAGCTTTTTCAACTTGAAATGTCTTTCCGTCATGATCCTTAGTATGAGTAAACATGAATAGTTCATAGCATGATGGAGCTTTTCCCGTATATTCCTCCTACATTAATACCAAATATATGTCAAATATCACCATAAGATGTAATGAAAGAAATAAATTGTCATACTAGACTTTAATAATTTACATTAATCAATAATAAACCAAGAAATTGGTTATATTATATAGATATTATAGGATGCTATAACACTTTTCAAAAAGTGGTCATAAGTAAAAATGAATGTAATATGCCATAATATTTAAAACATCCCCCCATTAGATGAAATGAAAATAAGATGTTAAAAAGAATATTAATAGTTAAAAAACATAGCATATCAGCAACAATTTGTTGATGTGAAGCCGATCCACCATTATGGGTAGGTGGGGCTTTTCCACCCACTACACCTTTAAGCCTGTTTTTTTTATTTTGCTCTGATTTTTTCTTGAAGTCTTCTTAATCCCATATTGCATTCCAAGCATTCATACTTGTATTTCTATGTGACATGGCTTTTCACGAGTTGGGTTTCTTTTGCTTATGTCATAGATGTACTGTCGATATCTTTCTTTGGCCTTCTGCTCCCAAGCAGCCTTGACGACTGAGTCACTAACAACAACATCCCACTGACATTTTTTCTATAATACATAGTAACAATTAAGTTATAATAAAAGAGTCGTGTTTCTAATAATTACACAAAAGCATAATAATAAATAATCTACCTGAAACTCTTCCCAATAAAAATGTTTTATCTCTTCGCTTATATTTACCCACTTATATCCATTTTCATCAACTTTATCTAGGAATGATTTCTTAATTATGGACGAACATTTACCTGAAGGTAATAATCTACAAAACAAAAATAAAAATGCATAATAATATGAACTAATCAAACTTAAACAAAAACAGTATGAAAATTAATTAGTCATTTCACTTACGTATTTGCCTGAACTTTAATTTGCAAGCGTTGTTCTAGTTGTGCATCTTGTTGTTCAGTAGAAATTGGTGTCGATGTGGCTGCTGTGGAGGAAGGGGCAGACGATGGGGCTGTTGTAGATGAAGGGGATGACGATGTGGCTGATGTGGATGAAGGGGTTGATAGGGTACTAAACAGTGGGGCCGATGTGGATGAAAGGGATGACAGGGTACTAAACAGTGGGGCTGATGCGGATGAAGGGGATGATAGTGTACTAAACATTATAGGGGTAGATGTTGTCGGTGTTGATGTCGGTGTCGATGCAGGGGCAAATGATGGTGTTGGTGTGGATGAATGGGTGGTTGTTGGGGCTGATGGAGTACCAAACAGTGGGGACGTAGATGTTGTCGGCCTCATAGTCGGTGCGGATGCTTCATTCGTGTACCTTTGTAATAACCGATGCATATTCTTGTGTGGCCTTGTTGGATGTCCTTTCAATGGGAACGGAGACATCTCTTTTGTAAGAACAAATTAGAAATGAAATATTATAAGGAAGCAAAGTTTACACATAAACAAACAAGGTATATTGAAACTGATAAGAAAATATGATAAAATCAAGAAGTGTGGCAGACAACAATAGATAAATGACCGAAATGATGTGTAATGAAAATTTTCTTGAAATAAATGGAAGTGTTTTTCCTAGAGCAACTGAATTTTAGTGAATCCAGCAAAAAGATAGTATTACACCAAAAAGTTTGACATAAAATTGTATTCTTATTATTCTTCACCTACAATAGTGTACTACTTATACACATTAAATTAATATATGTGGGTCTCTTTCCTTTTAGTGTCTTCCTACTTTTCTATAAAGCCAAATATGGTTGTCTAGTTGCACTGTGTTCCTTACTGTTTACATTTACAGAGAATGATTCTAGAATAGGAATATACAAGAATGTGAAATATATAATCAATTGACTGTATTGGAAGCATTATTAGAAGTATCTGAAAATAAATCGTAGAAAAAGATGTAAAGCATCATTGGTTATCAGTGGGTCGATGTTGCAATCTCCAAGTCAGAGATCGATTCTACAAATTGGAGATGCCAAACGCCAAATTGGCAATCCCAATCATGAACGGGACATATTCTGATCAGTAAAAACATGTTTCAACAATCAATTTTTTAATTCAGCGGGATAGAAACTAGAGAAGGTCGATCAGTTTTATGTAGAAATTGTAGAAACACAAGTAAACTACATATAAAAGATGAAGATTAGGAAAAAGATGGAAGTAATAAAAGAAATTTTACCAGAATGTGTAGGAGCACGATAGTAAGAAGCAACGAACAGGCCCTAGAAGTTGAGAGGAAAATAGGACGAACACAGACGTCCACCACCAAACTTATCTTTGTCGTGGGGAATTTATACGTAATTAATGGAGAATCGGTTTTCAAGGAGTATATACAAGGATATTTGGTTTGGCGGGATTGGAAAGAGGGATTAAACAAATTGAATATTTTATTTGTATAAGATTTAATTTTATTGTATATATTTTTACTGTTTTTACAACCTATATATCTTTAGTAACAAACAATCAATGAGAATATATATGCAAAAATATATCCGTATGAAGCAATGGATTTACATGGTCATGATTCATATATATAAGGAATATTAAACAAACTAAGGTCCCGTTTGATATTTCTGTCTGGGAAAGTGCTGTCTGGTAAAGTGCTGTCAGGGAAAGTTTTCTGATTGAGAAAGAAACCATGTTATTTGATTGTACATCTTATTGACTATGTTGAATGATGAAAAAAAGTAATAATTCAATAAAAAATAAATTTTAAAAAAGTTATTTAAAAAAATTAATAATCCAATAAAGAAAGAAAGAGACATGGTTTGGTGTATAATTGTCTTTCCAGCCCATTGAGCCAGAAAGATATGATTTTCGGGCTTTCTGGGAAAGACATATCTTACCAGGAAAGACCTCTTCTTTCATGCAAATCAAACAGTCTTTCCGGCCCATTCATCCAGAAAGATCTATTTGGACCTGGAAAGATGCGTGTCAAACGGGGCCTAAGTAGGATATGGTTTGCTTTGTTCCTCCGCACACACGATGGTATAGATAATTAATAGAGTGATTTACATATTTAGTCCTACAACTATCACATATATGATATTTCAGTCCCTTAACTTCTAACCATTGTGTTTCTCATCTTTAAATATTGAAAATTACGTGTAATGTTATCTTCCATAAGTTTGTTGCAATCGATTCGGTTGTCTTATTTATACATTATGCATCCTATACATTGCTGATATATATTTTTTAGAAACTAAACAACATTTTTTTTATATAAAAAATCTAAAAAAAGATATAGCCAAAATATAAGAAACATGTAAGATTTGAAAGATGTGAGATGTTAAGATACAGACTATTTTTTTGATATAAAAAATCTAACCTCCTCGTATTCATGCTTTGCGTCTAACATCTTTTTAGATCGAGTTAGCCTCAATTTGTTGCTGAAATAACAATTTTATAATCAGAATATAGAATAATAAAAATCATATGTTGCTATTTCTTGAATTTATCTCATAATCAAAATATAGAATAATGGAAGTCATACAAATCAATTTCTTTTAGCTTTATTGTCTCGTTCATTTCACATTGTTGCCTGAAAGCATTAGCCCTCTCTGATATGGTCCCCTAAAGCAAGAAAACAAGAGAAATTCAAGAAATATATAAAAATAAAGGTCAATGACAAGCTTTTAAAATTCAAAAATTACCTTGATAGATTGCACTGCGCGTACATTATAAATTTCTATTTTGTTATAAATTTTTTAATTTAGATATCTAAAAGAGTGCAAAAGGAAATAGAAACTAACTTCTCTTTGCAGTTTGATTGATAGCATCTATGATTTTGCTCCAAGCTCAGAGAAAGCAGTCCAAGCACCAAGGAGCTTGATTGTTATTCCAAAATCTGATAGAGATTGCCCTAACTCTATAAAAATATTACACAAATTGTGTTAAAAATACATGAATGCCCTTCCCATCCTCATTATCAAATATTAGATACCTCTGTGTCTCTTTACTAGACGATATGCATGCTTCTGGGCTTCAGCTAAGTGATCTTCAAGCTCAAATATAAATTTGATTAGGTTGTGGTTTGAGACTAAGTGTAGGGCTAACATCATATGATATATTTTTTTGATTTTTAATATGTCCAATTTTACATGACGAAATTCCGTATTTACCCCTGAACATATTAGCATTTCCCCACAGCATAAACCAAAGTTCCCACCAAAAGGACTGGAAGAAAAAATGAAAAGACTAAAATACCCTTGCAAGGAAAAAGCAACACAGATTACAATGTTATCATCAACTAAAATAATTAAAGTAAAACGCTATAATAAGAGGAAATGAAAGTATTATGGTATAACAAACAAATCAATACCACTTTTCAAAATACCTATTTTGAAAAAAAAATATGATGGCTCTATAATCATTCCAATTTCTAATGTAACTAAAACCAAAAAACAAATCTCTAAAGTTTCAAACAAATCGTTAACGAAGTCTTAATCACTATCATTATCATACATATCATCTTTTCCATCTTCTTCTTCGTTTGTTGATGAACTATACTCAAACTCGCCCCCATTATCATCATCATTATCACCAGAAGCATTGCTTGAGATGTCACCATAGTCGACTGTTTCATGACATGAACTTGTGGATGCTTCTTCCATAGGGCTAATGATTTCATTTGTTTCGGCTTCATCATCTTGAAAGGCATCATCATTTTTTTTATTATCAGTATTTTATACATCAACCCATCCACGTGGTTTAACTTTACATACATCTAACCAATCAGACATGTTTTGCTTCATGCTAGGGTATGGAATGTAACAAACTTGTGTAGCTTGCATAGCTAAAACAAATGGTTCGAACTTCCTAAACTTTCTTTGTTTGTTTATGTCAACCAACTTATATTGGTTATGGACCTTGACCCCAACATTAGGAGTTGGATCGTACCATTCACAGTTGAACAAGACTGTGCTTTTAATTGGCAAACCAGGATATTCAACTTCTAGTATTTCCAACAACCTGCCATAGTAATCACAAGAGTCGCTACTTATACACACTCCACTATTCATTGTCACTTTGTTAGCACCATGTGATTCTGTATAAAACTTATAACCATTAACAAAGTAGACATTATACAATTTCACCGTCCTTAATGGCCTTCTTGAAAGATCATGTATATACTTGTTCTTTATTTGATTTTGACATGCCTATATTACAGAAAAGGAACTACATAAGAAATCTGTCAACAACAACAACAACCACAATAATAATAATAATAATAATAATAATAATAATAATAATAATGATAATAATAATGATAATAATAATGATAATAATAATAATAATAATAATAATAATATCCTGAACACTTACATAATTCTCAAACCATGAAGCAAAGTTTGTATCCACTTCTTCCATGAGATCATGTTTGCTTATATCAGGATATAGTTCTTTCAACAACCTTTCATATTTTCTGTAAACATGTTTAAAATAATTTGAAGTCATGCAAAGTTGAATAATATGTGACTTTGAAATGTCAATTACAAGCTTACTTGACATACGGTTGCATCTTTTCTTCATTAAATAGTATGTAAGAATGTAATGCATTAAACTCCTTATCACTTAACCTTCTACTCTTGAGTTTTCCATATGGGCGGCCATGATGTAAAAATACACTCAACTTTTCTTCATCAACATCTTCAGCTCCTCCATCATCATTACGAGGCATCTTTCGGTTACGTGTATAAACATGGGGCTCGAAATAGTGAGAGCAAAAGTTTGAGGCTTCACGAACCAAGAATGCATTGCAAATTGACCCTTCCACTCTAGCTTTGTTTTTAACATCCTTTTTCAATTGATGGAGCAATCTACAATGGAACAGGTAATAAATAAAAGTTAGCCAATATTTAACACTTAAATGTATAAAATATAATGTGAAGTACGAAATTAACCTTTCAAATGGATACATCCAACCATATTGAACAGGACCTCCTATCTTTGCTTCATATGGCAAATGTATCGGTAAATGTTCCATCGAGTCAAAAAAGCCAGGGACAAATATCTCCTCCAATTTACAAAGAATTACAGGAATTTCAGCTTCAAGCCTTTTCATGTCTTCAACAGTAATTACTGTTACGGTTAAGCTTCTAAAGAAAAGACTTATCTCAGTAATTTCTTCCCACACCTTGGTTGGCAACATCTCACGGAATGCAATTGACAACAATCTTTGCATAAAAACATGGCAATCGTGACTCTTCATTCCAAATAGTCTATGTGAGCTCAAGTCTACACATCTCCCTAGATTCGACACATAACCATCTGGGAAAGTCAAATTCTCCACCCATTTACATATGACTTTTTTTTCATCCTTGCTTAATGCATATGGTGCTTTTGTGTACTGACCTGTAACTTGATTTTTACCAAAACCTTTTCTATTACAGAATACTTTCAAATCAGCTCTTGCTTTTGTATTGTCCTTTGTCTTGTCCTTAACATCCATTATTGCGTAAAACAAATTTTCAAAAAAATTCTTCTAAATGTACATAACATCAAAATTATGTCTTATTAAATTTGTTTTCCAATATGGCAAATCCCAGAATATACTTCTTTTTTTCCAACCATATCCAACTTTTTTGCTACATGATTTATTTACTAACTCAGCATTAACTTCTGTCACTTTTAACAAGCCAAAATCTTCAATTTCCCTTAAATTTTCTACACCATTCATAATTGGAGGAGGACCCCTTTGTTCAGTACGGTTCTTGGTGAACTTAGTCTTATTCAATCTGAATGGGTGATCAGATTCGAGAAATCTTCTATGACAATCAAACCGAGAAATCTTTTAACATTTGGCAGCCTAAATGCTTGTGAATATTTTCCACAATGTGGACATGCTAGCTTACCTGCGGTTGCCCAACCAGATAGCATGCCATATGCAGGGAAATCGCTAATTGTCCACATTAAAGTGGCTCTCATTTGAAAATTTTGTCTAAGTGATACATCAAAAGTTATGATGCCTTCTTCCCATAACTCTTTTAATTCTGCTATAACATGTTGAAGGAAAACATCTAACCTTTGCTTAGGGTTTTTAGGTCCAGGCACAATTACAGTCAAAAACATGTAAGGTTCTTTCATACACATAGATGGTGGCAAATTATAAGGTGTAATTATAATGGGCCACGTTGAATGTTGTGCTCCTGAGGTTCCATGGGGTTGGAACCCATCTATGCATAGTCCCAACCTAACATTACGACTTTCGGCTGCAAATGACAGATGGATGACATCAAATTGCTTCCATGCATCAGAATCAGACGAATGACACATAACTCCAATATCGTGCCCATGATCTTGTGCATGCCATCGCATGGAAGCGGTTGTTGCTTGAGAAGCATACAATCCCTTCAGCCTTGGAGTCAAAGGCAAATAATGCATTCGGGAAAAAGGTACACATGAAACTTAGAAGAATTTCTTGACTTTTTATACCTTGGCGCTTCATAGAATTTGCATTGATCAAGATCTTTATCTCCCCACCAATATAACATGCATCCATACATACAACAATCAATCAATTCCATAGGTAGATCAAGTCCTTGTATTAATTTTTTTGTCTCATATAAACTATCAACCATGGTATTGTCCTTTGGTAAACCATCCTTCATCAATTGACAAATTGAATCAAAACATTCCTTAGGGATGCAATATTCAGATTTGATATTCAATAATCGAGCCACAACAGACAATTGTGTTACTTTTTCACAACCAGACCACAACTCTCTATCAGCAGCCTTAAGCATATTAAAAAAAAACTTATCTTCTGGATTTGGCTCCTCGTCGATACGCCTTGTCATGAAATCAGGTCCCGCAACATCCAACAACATTTCCCTATAAGAGGGTTCATGTTGTTCATTCAAACTCGTCGTTGTGTCATCCATCTGTGATGAAGTACAACCTGTAGTTGTTTCTCCATGTCTATCCCACACATAGTACTTTGGAATAAAACCAAACTTAGACAAGTGAAACTTTACATCTTCAAATTCTCGGTATGGTCTGTTAAGGCATTTTTTGCAAGGACATTAATTTTTTCTCCATCCTCAAAACGTTGATTGCTACAAGCAAATTCGATGAAAGTATTCAAGCCATTTCTAAAAATAGGAGATATGAATCCATCGGCATCTAGCCTTTCATACATCCAATTCCGATCTATATTGTTCATTTATAATATTCTTTTTACGTATATCAAAACTGTACAAAAGAAAGTAACAAAAGTGTTAGATATGCAAAATGAAAAATTAAGATGCAAATTAAAAAAAGATAAATAATACTTGATAATTCCAAAAGTATGTAAAAGTAGATAGTGTGTCACTGTGACTTCCAAATTAGTCAATTCAAACGGACCTAATTTCTATTTACAGCAACCATAGATAAAATGTAACATAAATATGATGTAGGATGCTATATAATACATATAGGTTTAATATTATTGCTAAATAAGGCATTGTACTATAGAAATTTCTAGGTGAATGAAAAGTAGTGTGTCATTGACCATTTTACCCTTGATAATGTTTAAAGGTTTTTTGGGCCTAATATGTTGTTGTTGTGGTTGATGTACTGATATGTTGAGTTACATGCATAAAAAGATAAGGATAATATTTTTCCAGTTAAGATGTTACCTTTTTAGTATCTGTAAAGCTGCTGATGTGCTCCTATGTCAAAACTGTAAGAAACAAAATAACAAAAATGTTAGTTGTAGATGCCAAAATAGAAGTAAAATTATTCCACAAATAATAAGACTTAGCAAACCCATCAAGTATCTAAATCAAGGCATAAGTCAAACAGAAGCCATAACATCAACAACATTAATGAAAATTTGCCCACACATCAGGGGCATTTTCGTCATAACCTAAACATGGGCATATAAGTCCAAACATCAGGTGTATTTTAGTCAAAACAGGACCAAAAATAGGGAAACAACAACCCCTATTATTTTTATGTTGTATTACTTGTGATACTGATAGTTTTTATTAAGTTATAGGCTAACATAAATGAATGTTAGGGTATTGTTGGAATAATTCAATATATGGGACATTTTTAACCCAGGGTATTTTGGTAAAAAAAAAACTTCCTATTTTATGTTTTGTTATTAGTTTAAAATTCTGTTTCAAGTAGATTTTATAGAAAGTTTAGTCAGCAATTTTTTTTATCTCTGTCCCTATTTTTTTTAATCCCCTGTTCAGAATTCTCCTTGAAGAACAAGGACGTGTACTTATTCTTTGGTTACACCTAACAAACTTGGTGAACAATTCAATTTCAGAAGTCTTTTGTTATAACATGTTCTATTTACTTTTCTCTGTTAACAATCATGTTGCTTTTTTGCTATGATAAAATGTAAACATTGTTGATCAAGGTTAATCACAGAGTTTAGAACTTACAGGCAGGGGCGGATCTAGCTAGTAGCATGGGGTATCACGTCCTACCCCTCAATTTCGCCGGAGAAAAGTAAAAAATTAGATATGTTTTCTATACCAAATATGGTCCTCCTAGTTAATTATTGTGCTACTCCTTAAGATTGTAACAACTCGAAATTCAGGTTCTAGCATTTAACCCTTCATCTTTTCCAAGTTGTCATATTGGGTCCATGGTGTTGGGTATTAAGTTTGTGAGTACGTTGGGCGTACAAGGAGTACGTTGCGCGTACTCACGCGCCTAACTTGTACGCGGATTTCATCCGGGTACGCTGGGCATACTTAAGGTTACGCCGGGCGTAACAGGCCCAGAAGAGAAACCCTAATATGTTGAGCCTCCCTATTTAAGCAACCTTAAGGCTCTTTTGTTGGCCACCTTTTCCAGAGCTTTACCATCTCAAAACCCTAAATCTCGTTCATATATCAAAGGAGTGTCTAGGAGGGCTTTGTATTGTGTTCTTGGCCATTTGGAGCAAAGTGATAGCCTTGGAAGAGGAAGAGTTGGAGCTCAAGCTTTTGGATCCGAGTTTAGCAGTGAAAGAAGCTTCATTTTAAGGTAAAAAGCTTCAAGCTTTGCATCTTTTCTGATCATGCTTTGTAGAGAGAAGTTTAGGGGTTTTGGTCCCCAAGTTCATAGCTTTTTGAGTGGTTGAGCTCATAGAAACCAAGATCTGTCCCATACTAGCTCATTTAGTGTTGTTATGTGATAAAAATCCAGTCTTGGTTGTTAAAGGTTGTTAAGGCATGAGATATGGTCCTTTTAAGGTTGGAAATGGAGTGTTTTGAGTGTTGGTGACTTCCACAACCATGCAAAGGCTTAAAGTCACCAACTTTATGGATTAAGTCGTATTAGGGAAGTCAGATCTGGACTTTGGACGCAAGTCTCAACCAATTAAGACCTAAATGAAAAGGAGGAGAAAGCTGGGAGTTACGCTAGGCGTAATCCCCAATACGCGCGGCGTAAGGGGCCGCGTACCCCGATTCTGTGAAACCTCCGGGTACGCTCAGCGTACAGATCTGGTACGCGCCGCGTACCTTAGAAGGTTGACTTTTGTTGACTTTCAGGATTTGGTCAACTTTAGGGTAGTTGAGCCATGAGAGGGGTAAAATGGTCTTTTACCCTTCTGAGAATGATAGGAAAGGAGAGAGTCTAGCCTTGGGGAAATGAATTAATGAAAAGTGTTTGTTGTGATTAGGCGGGGTTGGGCCGTCGTTTCGAGATTTGGAGATATCGAGCACGTGAGATTCTAGACTTCCCACGAGGTGAGTCTTCTCACTATACTGTACCTGGAAAGGTACCTATGTGTGACCGGAAGGTCGGATATGTTATGAGTTGTATATGATTGAGTTAGCCGTTGTATGTGCTATGTATGTTATGCCTGATATGGGTCGGAAGGCATTATGTTAGGGGCCAGAAGGCATTATGTTATGGGCCGTGAGGTATTATGTTATGGGCCGAAGGGCGTTATGTTATGGGCTGAAAGGCATTTATTTTATGGGCCGGAAGGCATTATGATGTGGACCGGAAGGTCGATGCGGGTAAGACCGGAAGGTTTACCGGGTTGGGACGGAAGTCCCCTGAGACACACGGACCGGAAGGTCATGGCCTGGAAAGGCGTATGTGTGTAAGTAGTATTTTGAGAAACTCACTAAGAATTTATGCTTACAGTTGTTGTGTGATGTGTTTCAGGTACCAATGATGTACACGGGAAGGCGCCGGAATGATCAGTACACACGCGAAAATTTTATGTTATGAGATCTTGGGATTGATACATGTTACGGATTAGGTTTTAAACAATGATGTTTTCATGAATAATGAATGGATTATGTTTTTATAAAATGCGAAAAATTGTTTTGAAATTTACGGTGTTACAAGTTGGTATCGGAGCCTTGGTTTGAGGGATTCAGATGCGTCTTCGGGCGTATCTGAACTCAAACTGAGGATTTGAGGAAATTTTTTTGATAAGGAAGTAAAATTTTCGAAAAAAGCAAAAAGAGTTGACAAACAGAGTAGAGCCGTGTGTACGATCAGCTAGCGCCCGAACGGTGAAACCCCAAAAGTACCCTTACGTTATATGTTATGAGATGCATTATGTTACATTATGCATGCTAGAGTAGGCTAGGTATACATATTAGGACTAGAGTGGCCTGATTTGTGATGCCTTAGCCTAGGAGATTTCTGCTGCTGAGATGCTTTGAGAGTGAGTAGATAGCAGTCTGAAGCTCATGAGAGTAGAGTACTCGTAATCCAGGATCCAAGGAGGAGGACTTGGAGTGAATGCTGATGCGGTGTGGTCAGTAGTATTGGGCCCGTACTACTGAAGACACCGGATCAGTGGACACCCCAAGTAAGAATCTTTTGGACAACGGAGGACGAGTAGGTTGCGTCATCGAGTATGGGAATGCTCGATCGAGTCTCTGATAATTTTGTTTTATTTCAGAGGCATCATGGTTGGGACACGCCACAGGCCTGAGATGGGCGGTGTGAGTAACGAGGAGCTTCGTCAGATGATCCACGATGAGGTGGCTGCGGCGATCAGGGCCGAGATTCCGGAGATGTTTGGGTCTATCAAGACCACGCTGTTGGAGACTTTTGATGAGCGGTACGCCGCAGTGACTAAGGCCACAGCCGCTGCAGCTACGACAGCTGTGGCTGCTGCCAGGCCTCAGGGAGGTGACTCGTTGCTGTTCCGAGAGTTCAGCAACACGAAGCCACCCCAGTTTGATGGGACGTAGGATCCGATTGCTGCGATGAGATGGATTGCTGACATTGAGGGATGCTTCTATACGTGTTCATGTCCGGAGCATCTGAGGGTACAGTTCACTTTGAACCAGCTCCGCTTGGGAGCGAAGGATTGGTGGAAGTTCGTGACGGCGAACTTCACTCTTGCAGAGATTTCAGCGGTGACCTGGGAGAGGTTCACCACCATGTTCAGAGACGAGTATGTTCCCCCGGTGGAGAGGGGACGGCTAGTTCAGGAGTTCTTGACCCTCAAGCAGGGTAATGATTCGGTTACTATGGTCACCCGGAAGTTTCATGAGAGGGCGATGTTCTACCCTGAGCAGGTGGCTACTGAGCAGGCTCGGATGAGCCGGTATCTAGGTATTCTGAGGAGGGACATCCGGGAGTTCGTGTCGAACTCGACGTACCAGACATTTGCTGAGCTCCAGACAAATTCCAGGAAGAGGGAGATTGAGTTGGAGACTCAGGCCAGGGAGGAGGCCAAGTCTCAGAGGAAGGATCGGCGGCCGGCTAAGACTCAGCCGGCAGCCAAGTGGACCAAGTCCGCTGATTCGAGGACTGGAGGCCAGAAGGGCCGCACTTGCGGGAAGTGCGACAAGGGTCATGAGGGGGCCTGTCGATCGGGTGCTTGCTACAAATGTGGCAAGGAGGGGCATATCGCCAGGGATTGCCCCAAGGGATTTATGGTTTGCTTCCATTGCAACCAGACCGTCCATCGGAAGGCCGAGTGCCCTCAGCTACACCATGGATCAACGCAGGGATCTGCGCCGACTGCTAGGATTACTAAGGCTCGACCGGCGAAGGCCGAGGCTCCGAGGGCTCGTGGGAGAGCTTTTCAGTTGACTGCGGAGGAGGTCCGCGCGGCGCCCGGTGTGGTGGCTGGTATGTATTCTTTATTGATCTTTTGTTTATGATATTGTGCTTATATGATGATATGCGTAGGTACTTTTCTTGTGAGTTTTGTACCTGCTTTGGTATTATTTGATTCGGGTGCGAGTCGGTCCTTTGTATCCTTGGCATTTAGTCAGCACATTAGTGTCCGTCGAGAGGCGTTGAGTTCCCGATAGATCTGGTCCCGATTGCGATGGGGGACGTGTGTGTGATAGTGGGCATGGATTGGTTGAGCCGATTTGGAGCTGTTATAGATTGTGAGCGTCAGTTGGTGATGATCCGAGACCCTAGTGGGAGAGTACTTACAGTGCATGGTGAGGGGACCCGGTGCAGGTCAGTGTTTTGTTCGGCTGCCAGGGCGAGGCAGAGTCTGCAGTAGGGCTGCAGTGGGTTCATGGCCTATGTGTTGGACACGCACGTGGCCGCGGAAAGGCCAAGTTCGATTGAGGAAGTTCCAATAGTGTGCGAGTTTCCGGATGTTTTTCCCGAGGAACTACCGGGTGTGCCTCCGGAGAGGCAAGTGGAGTTCTGTATCGATTTGGTTCCGGGAGCAACACCTATCGCCAAGGCACCTTATCGCCTCGTGCCGCTAGAGATGCAGGAGTTATCTTCGCAGCTTCAGGAGCTGCTGGGAAAGAGGTTTATTTCACCGAGTAGCTCACCTTGGGGAGCGCCGATCATTTTTGTTAAGAAGAAGGATGGTTCACACCGGATGTGTATTGATTACCGAGAGTTGAACAAGTTGACGATCAAGAACCGGTATCCGTTGCCGAGGATTGATGATCTGTTCGATCAGTTACAGGGGGCATCTTGGTTCTCCAAGATAGACTTGAGGTCGGGTTATCATCAGATGAGGGTTCGGGATGAAGATATCCAGAAGACAGCATTCAGAACTCGTTATGGGCATTGCGACATTGTGGTGATGCCTTTTGGGCTCACCAATGCACCAGCCGCGTTCATGGATCTCATGAACAGGGTGTGCAGGCCGATGTTGGATCGGTCGGTGATCGTATTCATTGATGATATATTGGTATATTCGAGGTCTAGAGAACAACATGAGGAGCATTTGAGGGAGATCCTTGGAGTTCTGAGATCGGAGAGGCTGTATGCCAAATTCTCCAAGTGTGAGTTCTGGTTACGAGAGGTTCAGTTCTTGGGACACCTCGTCAACCAGGAGGTGATATTGGTCGATCCGGCCAAGATTGAGGCAGTCATGAGGTGGGAGGTGCCGAGATCACCCACTGAGATCAGGAGTTTTTTGGGATTGGCCGGCTATTATCGGAGATTTATTAAGGATTTCTCCAAGATCGGCGTGCCACTTACCAAATTGACTCGGAAGGGTGTTGCGTTTTCTTGGGGTCCGGAGCAGCAGACCTCGTTCGAGACACTTTGGAGGAAGTTATGCGAAGCCCTAGTGTTAGCCCTTCCGGAAGGGATGGAGGATTTTGTGGTTTATTGTGACGCATCGATATTCGGATTGGGAGCGGTGCTTATGCAGAGGGGACATGTAATAGCGTATGCATTGAGGCAGATTAAGCCTCATGAGTCGAGATATCCCAATCATGATTTGGAGCTGGGAGCGGTGGTGTTCGCTCTCAAGATCTGGCGATACTACCTGTACGGGGTTCGGTGTACGATATACACGGACCACAAGAGCTTGAAGTATTTGATGGATCAGCCTAACCTAAACATGCGACAGAGGAGATGGTTGGACGTGGTCAAGGATTATGATTGTGAGATCCTATACGACCCAGGCAAGGCTAATGTTGTAGCCGATGCACTGAGCCGTAGGGCGGAGGGAGCCCCATTGCGAGATGTATGTTTGAGATTGACGGTGATGACCCTGGTTTTGGATGCTATCCGTAGGGCCCAGGCTGAGGCTGTACAAACTGAAAGCCAGAAGAGGGAACGAGTTGTCGGGCTGGTATCGAGATTCGTTACCGATAGTCGAGGGCTTATGACTTTTCAGGGTCGGATATGGGTACCGTCCGTGGGCAGAACGCGTACCATCTTGTTGGAAGAGGCTCATCGATCGAAATTCTCGATCCATCTTGGGGCCACTAAGATGTATTTGGACCTGAAAAAGGATTATTGGTGGCCCTGTATGAAGAGGGATGTCGCATGGTTTGTAGAGAGATGCTTGACCTGTCGCAGGGTTAAGGCCGAACATCAGCATCCACATGGTAAGTTGCAGCCATTGGAGATTCCCGAGTAGAAATGGGAACAGATTGCCATGAACTTCATCACCAAATTGCCAAGAACTGCGAGGGGTGTCGATGCAATTTGGGTGATTGTGGATAGGTTGACAAAGAGTGCTCACTTCCTGGCCATCAGTGAGAGCTCTTCAGCGGAAAAGTTGGCGGAGATGTACGTGAGAGAGGTGGTATCGCGGCATGGAGTACCGATTTCGATTGTTTCAGATCGAGATGTATGTTTCACTTCCAGATTCTGGAAGAAGTTTCATGAGGAATTGGGTACGAAACTGCATTTTAGTACCGCATACCACCCACAGACGGACGGGCAGAGTGAGCAGACGATTCAGACGCTCGAGGATATGCTTCGGGCATGTGTATTGGATTTCGGAGGGAGTTGGGACACGTATTTGCCCTTGGCGGAGTTTTCTTATAACAACAGCCATCATTCGAGCATTGGCATGCCGCCCTTTGAGCTGTTGTATGGGAGAAGGTGTTGAACCCCCATTTGCTGGGGAGAGGTAGGGCATCGTGTGATAGGCAGCACCGAGATTGTGCTTTAGACGACAGAGCAGATCCAACAGGTCAGGCAGAGGTTATTGACCGCTCAAAGTCGTCAAAAGAGTTATGCGGATAGACGTCGGTCTGAGCTCGAGTTTCATGTCGGCGACTACGTGCTCCTGAAGGTCTCTCCTTAGAAGGGAGTGATCCGATTCAGGAAGAGGGGCAAGTTGGGGCCCCGATATATTGGTCCTTTCAGGGTGATCGCGAGGGTAGGCAGGGTGGCCTATCGTTTGGAGTTGCCAGTAGAATTGGGTCAAATTCATGACACTTTTCATGTATCACAGTTGTGAAAGTGCATAGCCGATGACTCGACAGTGGTGTCATTAGAAGATATTCAGGTGGATACGGGCCTGAATTATGTCGAGAAACCAATCGTGATTCGGGATCGGAAGATCAAGGTTCTAAGGAACAAGGAGGTGCCATTGGTGCAGGTTCAGTGGCAGCATCGGAAGGGGTCCGAGCTGACGTGGGAGTCCGAATCGGAAATGCAGGAGCAGCATCCGGAGTTGTTTTCGGAGTAAAACTTCAGGGACGAAGTCTGGTTCTAGTGGGGGAGAATTGTACCAGCCCGAAATTCAGGTTCTACCATTTAACCCTTCATCTTTTCCAAGTTGTCATATTGGGTCCTTGGTGTTGGGTATTAAGTTGGTGAGTACGTTGGGCGTACAAGGAGTACGTTTCGCGTACTCACGCGCCTAACTTGTACGCGGATTTCATTCGGGTACGCTGGGCGTACCTATGGTTACGCCGGGCGTAACCGGCCCAGAAAAGAAACCCTAATATGTTGAGCCTCCCTATTTAAGCAACCTTAAGGCTCTTTTGTTGGCCACCTTTTCCAGAGCTTTACCATCTCAAAACCCTAAATCTCGTTCATATAGCAAATGAGTGTCTAGGTGGGCTTTGTATTGTGTTCTTGGCCATTTGGAGCAAAGTGATAGCCTTGGAAGAGGAAGAGTTGGAGCTCAAGCTTTTGGATCCGAGTTTAGCAGTGAAAGAAGCTTCATTTTAAGGTAAAAAGCTTCAAGCTTTGCATCTTTTCTGTTCATGCTTTGTAGAGAGAAGTTTTAGGGTTTTTGGTCCCCAAGTTCATAGCTTTTTGAGTGGTTGAGCTCATAGAAGATGAGATCTGTCCCATACTAGGTCATTTAGTGTTGTTATGTGATAAAAATCCAGTCTTGGTTGTTAAAGGTTGTTAAGACATGAGATATGGACCTTTTAAGGTTGGAAATGGAGTGTTTTGAGTGTTGGTGACTTCCACAACCATGCAAAGGCTTAAAGTCACCAACTTTATGGATTAAGTCATATTAGGGAAGTCAGATCTAGACTTTGGACGTAAGTCTCAACCAATTAAGACCTAAATGAAAAGGAGGAGAAAGCTGGGAGTTACGTTGGGCGTAATCCCCAGTACGCGCGACGTAAGGGGCCGCGTACCCTGATTCTATGAAACCTCTGGGTACAATCAGCGTACAGATCTGGTACGCGCCGCGTACCTCAGAAGGTTGACTTTTGTTGACTTTCAGGATTTGGTCAACTTTAGGGTAGTTGAGCCATGAGAGGGGTAAAATGGTCTTTTACCCTTCTGAGAATGATAGGAAAGGATAGAGTCTAGCCTTGGGGAAATGAATTAATGAAAAGTGTTTGTTGTGATTAGGCGGGGTTGGGCCGTCGTTTCGAGATTTGGAGATATCGAGCACGTGAGATTCTAGACTTCCCACGAGGTGAGTCTTCTCACTATACTGTACCTGGAAAGGTACCTATGTGTGACCGGAAGGTCGGATATGTTATGAGCTGTATATGATTGAGTTAGCCGTTGTATGTGCTATGTATGTTATGCTTGATATGCGCCGAAAGGCATTATGTTGTGGGCCGGAAGGCATTATGTTAGGGGCCGGAAGACATTATGTTATGGGCCGTGAGGTATTATGTTATGGGCCGGAAGGCATTATGTTATGGGCCGGAAGGTGTTATGTTATGGGCCGGAAGGCATTTATGTTATGGGCCGGAAGGCATTGTGATGTGGACCGGAAGGTCGATGCGGGTAAGACCGGAAGGTTTACCGAGTTGGGACGGAAGTCCCCTGAGACACATGGACCGGAAGGTCATGGCCTGGAAAGGCGTATGTGTGTAAGTAGTATTTTGGGAAACTCACTAAGCATTTATGCTTACTGTTGTTGTGTGATGTGTTTCAGGTACCAGTGATGTACGCGGGAAGGCGCCGGCATGATCAGTACACACGCGGAATTTTTATGTTATGAGATCTTGGGATTGATACATGTTACGGATTGAGTTTTAAACAATGATGTTTTCATGAATAATGAATGGATTATGTTTTTATAAAATGCGAAAAATTGTTTTGAAATTTACGGTGTTACAAAGATGCTAATCTGATACAAGAAGAAAAGATTAGGACCGAAGCTAGCAGAACTCCGACGGACGCAAGTGGACAGCCGGAGGTAGTAGATAGTAGAAGGTGGCGGCACTGTTTTTGTAAAGCATTTAGGATTTGTGGGTATTTGTGAGAGAAATACTCTAGTCACAAAATCTGGGTCAAACCCAATCCAGGAAAGGCTCTACGTGCTTTCTTTTTTTTCAATTCACAACTTCAAGCTACTTGACACTTTACCCTTTTTAAGATAATTTTGTAACAACTAACCTATAATTTAACCAAACTAAGTGAGACAAAAAAAAACCTGAGAGAGAATGATCAAATTAAATTCTAAAAAACATGAAGCTGTCAAATTAATTTCACAATTAATTAAACGTTAAATATTTAAAAGCAGATGCTTGCTTGAGAGAGAATGGTCGTACTTGGATAACCCGCTAAATACTATGAACCTATTGAATCCTAATATGCTTGCTTCCATAGATGGTAACAACTATTGTTGGTTGTCGTCGTCTTCAATCTCACATGATAGGATAGACATCGCCAATTATTAAATTTCCGGTGAAGAGAGACATCGGCATTCGTAATTGCCTTCGTTAGAGACAAATCGCACAATAGAGTGGGATATTGAAATTCTTCAGCGGGAATGTGAAAGTGAAAAAGAAAAGGGTATTTGATTACTAATTTTGTGTTTATTAATTTTTTTTATTATGTTATAAGTCAAAGTAATCTTTGACTGGTATGAGGGTTGACCAAGTAGTACCGATGTTGACCAAATCTGATTCTGAAATAAAATTGAAGTAATATATATTATATAAAAATATCGTTCTTTTGATGTTGTAGAACCGAAATCAAGATTCCATTGACGATAAGATAGTTGGTATGCTCACTGATCAAAAATAGACAATCTATTTTAAAACTAATTTTTTACACGACTGACACTATTTAATTATGTGGGTTACCTAGACCAATGGCGCATTTTCTATTAATATGTTCGGTCAAGGTCCAATGCGCATCAAAAAAGCACCACAATCGACCGAACAAACGGGATGTGACCAGCCCCCCTACGAAACTGATTCTATGGTTTTTGGCGATTCTTGGTTACCTCAAATGCAACGTGGCGCCATAAAGTGAAGCCCAATGGAGGGTAGATCGGCCATGTGAATCTCTAAAATTAGGGCTGACACTGCGGTGACCGTACTGGAGGGCACATGGAGGAGGCGGAAGGTGTGCACGTCGATACAAGATACTTGAGGCGGAGGTCTAGACGTATACGATATTGTTGGTTAGTAGAGTCGATCAATTGTTTGATTGTGAGGGACCGTTGTTTTAGGTTTAGTGGTGTTAGGTTTTTTTATTGTTGGAGATAGTGAAACGTTTTTAAGGATAGCAATTAAGAGTCCGTCTTCTGAAATAGTTATGAAAAATATTTTTAATTATATTTGTATTTAAAATAATATAAAAAATAATATATATATATATATATATATATATATATATATATATTTTATATCAATCATATTTTATCAAATAACTTATAAAAAATCATTTTAAAATTATATAAAAATTAATATCATTAATTATCACAAAAATCAATATGATACTTCTTGTAAAAGTGTATGATTATCAGTTTGTGGTGAAATTTAAATATATCTGAAACAATTATCACAATTAACCATAACAATAACTAGTTAAGTAAACTCAAAATATATTAAGTTAAACTTGGAATAAACTCAAAGTATATAGGGTGAGAGTGGGAGTATGGGTGTGGATGTGGAGGTGGGTGGGATAACTGTGGGTGTAGGGTAGAGTTGATTGGATGAGTGTGTGGGTGTGGGGTGGGGTAGCGATAGTGTTGGTCACAATCGATCAAACAAACGGGATGTGATCATCCCCTTACCTTAAAATTGCAATTTTTAATTAAGTAATTAGTAATTGCAATTTGAGTTTCGGTTTTAATGGTTTAAACTTTACTTGAGAAACCTCCAAACACTTAAAATTGCATACTGGAAACTTCTATTGTATAATATTTATGGTTTTTATAGTATAGTATAATAGCTACGACCTATGATCTTGTAGCAAATTTTGTAGCGACATAGCTACGGATTTTGACTTCATAACAAATGTCGTAGCAAGCTAGCTACAAACTTCGATATGGTAGCAAATTTTATAGCAAAATAGCTATAGATTTTGATTTCATAACAATTTTTGTAGCAAAATAAATACAAAGTTTAATATGTAGCAACAGTTGTGGCAAAATACCTACGCCTTTTAATTCTGTAGCAAATTTCGTAACATGATAACTACGAACTCCGATTGCGTAGCAAAATTTTGTAGTTATTAAAATATTAGCTATAGAATGCAATTCGGTAGCTAATTCCGTAGCAAATATACCTACGTCTAACTAGTTCGTAGTATATTCCATAGTAGAATAGCTACGGTTTTCAATTTTGTAGCAACATTCCGTAGTTATTCAAATATTACCTACAGAATGTAATTCTGTAGCAATTTCCATAGCAAAATAGCTACGAGAAGCCATTCTGTAGCATAATCCGTAGCAAAATAACTACGGATTTTACTTTCATAGCAAATTTCCGTAGTTATTTCGACTTTTTCTTGTAGTGATTGGATGATTTTGGTTTTGGTGATATCCAAAATCGACAACCAATCACTTTATACAAACACAATTGACAAACAGGCTAGCCAAACAAACATACTTTTAGTTTAAAGCCCCAATTCCGGTCTCTCAAAAACAACAATAAGAATCTTGAATAGATGAACAAACTACTTAATATACAAATATAACATACATAAAAGTTAATTGATACCAAAGCAACATCCAAAAAAAATCATTCACCCAACTTATAACTAAAGTTCATAATGGTGAATAAATAATTAGAAAATTAAGAACAGATAGTAGCATATACATGAATTCTTAATAGGAAGTTCGTATATTTTTCATGGTATTTTTCGTGTTGGACAAAAGGTATACTAGCAAATAACCAATTTCATATCAAAATGTCATATTTGCACAATGAATATGTCAATGTTAGACATAATAGATATATGCATAACAAATTATACATATTTCTTGAGAGGTAAAGAGAAAGAGGAATGTACACAAAAAATCTTTAAGCAAGCTTGTAAAAACATAAATTAAGATATAACATATTATGGGTTTTCTTATATATAGAAAGGGAAAAAAAACAAAGGTTTACCTAGTTCCAAAATTAGGGATTTTCTTATAGAGAGAAAGAGAGATGGTTTGAAAACCATAAAATCCTTCTGTATCCTTAAGCTTGACAATATTTTGTGGTCGTAGGATGAGGCACTTGATGTGCTTCAAGCTTCTCAACTGAAAAAAATGGTTAAAAACAGAGAGAAGGTTGATGACTCAACGTTCTTAGCAGCAGAGATGGCTCAATCTTCATGGAAACGACGATAGCTTAAGCTTCTTGATAACGGTGATGATGAGAGGGAAGAACAGGTTTCGGCGAGATTCGA
Organism: Lactuca serriola; assembly: GCF_051521515.1. NCBI lineage: Eukaryota > Viridiplantae > Streptophyta > Magnoliopsida > Asterales > Asteraceae > Lactuca > Lactuca serriola. The sequence goes on along the minus strand of NC_136408.1, from coordinate 169,928,456 downwards.
GTGTTGGCGAGGTCCGAATCAACTACATACAAAAAACGGTATGCTGGTAAGGTGGTGGGCCACCGACACTTAACCACCAGATGGTGGCGGAGGTGGGGGCAGCGACAATTACGTTGTCCGTGACGATGAGTGGTAGCGGGGATGGACAGTAACTTAGGGTAGCGAGAGGTAGAGATGGATCGTGGTGGTAGGAGTTTATCACTAGAAAACTGGAGCGAGGGCATAGAGACGATGGAAACGGCAGGTGTTGCGAGGTTAGATAGTGGATGTTGCTTCACTGCTGGTCGATGGTGGTGTGCGAGAAAAAAAGAAGCATCAGAATAAGGTATCTATGTAGGTGCTTCTTCATGCTACGTGATGTTTTTAATTTAATTTAATTAAATTGATACTTTATATGTGTAGTAAACATTAAGCATAACGTAATTGTAAATAACGTATTGGATTTTATACCTCATAACATTCTAAAAATGTTGAATATGCTTTATATAATAGTAAATAGTATATATATATATATATATATATATATATATATATATATATATATATATATATATATATATATATATATATATATATATATATATATATATATAGAAAGAATTTTTTTGCCACATGTCACACTCTTATTGATTTGGCCACATGTTATTTTGTGGTTATTTTCAATTAAATTTTTTTCACATGACATTTTATGCTATTTATAATTTTATTAAATTCCACATAATATTTAAATATAATAATTGCAATAAAAGTAATATTCCCTAATAAATAAAGAATTTTTTTGCCATATGTCATAGTCTCATTGATTTGACTCTATGTTATTTTGTGGTTATTTTCAATTAATTTTTTTCCACATGATATTTTATGCTATTTTCCATTAAATTTCACATAATATTTAAATATAATAATTGCAATAATTGTAATAATAAATTGATATCAATTTCAATAATTTACTTTCCTTCTAATTTCAATATTTTTAAATTAAAACTTCATTAGTTTCCTTTCTTTATTTATCTAAATTATTTGTTTAAATTTAAAAGAGAAAAAAACACATTAATTTTAATAATTTAATATTTTTCTAATTTTTCTTATAATTTCAAACTTTTTCAAATGTTTTGACTTTTCATGTTTATTTTTTTAAATGAACTCATGTAATACATGGTTCTTAAACCTAATATATATATATATATATATATATATATATATATATATATATATATATATATATATATATATATATATAAGACTCCCTTGCGATATTGATTGCATATAATTATCTACAAGATAATATAGAATCAACAAAAAATGAGGTAAAAGTATTTGATTATTGAAAAATAAGAGAATTATTTATTCATTTTATTTCAACTCAAATAGACATTAGATATTACATTCACTCACACACTAAATTTTCAGTATTCAAAAACAGAATAAATGTAAATGGAGATTGGGTAAAGAAGCATTGCCACGATGGATGCCCAAAGGGGGTAGGTGTTACGGCGGAAGGCAAATAAGCCAATAATTATGCAAAGTGTCATGATTGTTAGCACCTCAACAGAGTAGCTCCACAATAATCCCTTAATATATACAGTAACAAGCAATGTTGTCAGTCCTAGAAGGTTATTCATTACTAGTCCATTGTAAATCTGCATATAATAAATGAAAATTAGTGGTACTAATTGGACCATATATCATAATTATCCATGAAAGTATTTGATGATAGAAAAATAATTTTGAAAGATATGGATGGAACACCTTCCTAGTTAAAGTTGTTTTGGTTGATGTTTTTTATCATTGAAACAAAGTGTATAAGAAGAAAGAGAAATTAAATATCTTCTTACATTTCTTCTTATATATCTTCCTATCAATCTTAAATTTTAGCATGTATCATATAAGTGTATTTATTTTTATTCTTAATAATCATTTTCACCATTAAATGATTACATGTGTCATATTAGTATACTAAAATATCATTAAATTTCATGAAATTAGCATTAAATGTTACACATGTCAGAATTTAATTGGATATAATGATTTATAGGAATAAAATATAGGATGATATTTAATTTTTTATTAAAATGGTGACACATGTAACCATTTAAAATGTATAGTAGGAATTATAAGAAGAAAATATAGGAGGATATATAATATTTCTAACAAGAATAGTTAGATTTCGCAAACTGTACAAACCTCAGAAAATGTCAAAGAAGCATTCATTGAAACACTCGGTCTAGCATCAAGGAGTGCCGTTATTATCATTTTAGTGTTCATGGCAAGAGGGGCCACAACAAATGAAGTGAAGAGAAAAGGTATGTGAGCCGCATTTGAGAACTGTATAACACTTTGTATGAATGCTCCTGAAATTAAGTATATGATACCAACACCGAATACAACATATAATATGCTAGTTTTATGAATTCTCATTTTCATAGGTGCGTCAATTTCTCCCGAAGAATCCTAAAAATTTTCAAAAAAACTCGATCAGTACTATATACCAGAAGTTGACAGAAAAAATATATTTTAATGACAAATTAAACAATTATCTATTCTTCATATACTACCTTTTCAAACTTTGCCTGTTTCCAGAGATTTTTAGAAACTGTATCAGGGTTACTTTCCTCATTCTTCCATTTTTCTAGCCACTTAGTGCATCCTTTTTTGAATTCTGAAAGATTGATTTTACCACTTTTGTCACAGTCGAAGTGTGTCAAAATCTCTGCGCTAGCATACTCCCTGGATAATAGTTGATTATTGTTTTCCAAAGCGAACACTTCTTGGATCAAATGTTCCAATTCATCTTCTGATATGCGCCCATCACTATCAGTATCAGCTCTTTTAAAAACACTGCAAAACAGAATCCGGTCATGAAGTTATTCAATTAGTATGATATCTACCAAAACAATAAGATAATTAAATAGTATATGTTTGATTATCTCATAATTATTATCAAAAGGAATATGTAACACCTTTCAAAGGCCTTAAGATTTGGGTTTCCATGCTCATCAATAAGTTCACCTCCTGCAAGCCTTTGGACATGATAGAAAAAGCGGGCTCGCAAGTGCCCTTGCTTCAAGTATGCCATAGTCCTGGCCTGAATCAATGGAGTACGGAGCTACATACAAAAAAAAGTCACATACAGAAACTTCAATTTATAGGCATTTGAAAGTTAAATTCAAGATTCCATTGAAATTTAACCTTGACAAAAACATGGTAGATATAGTAGTATGGTATCGTACCTGATGACCAAAGCATAAAAGTAGTGACACAATCGATACAATAAGTGCCAACAGTATGTAGCCTGGGATCTTTATTAAACTAGCTAGTTGTATAGTGGCAAATGGAATGGTTGATAGAAGCATGTTTACAGCTAATTTTCCAGTCTCCTTGTCAATATTAACACCAGTATCTGTATGGAGTGTGTGAAAAAGCTGTGAGTTTACAGAAGTAATACTAGATGAAGTACCCATGCAATTACTAGACTAGTTATTTACGTATCTTAATAATTATTTAGGAGCATAAGTCATTGTAGATTATAGGAGCAAGATCTAACCTGTAAAAAGTGAAATAATTTGTTTACAAGAAAAGTAATTTGTTGTAGAGTGTTGTTGATGTTCAAATTCTGGGGTTGATTCCACTCCACGAAGCTTATCTCGACTTAAGATTATGCGAAATCCCCATATGAGTGTCAGAGATATGACGGTGGATCCTGCATACATGCCCACCCCGAAAGCCACTTGGTTTTGGGCATCTGATGCAGTAGCAAGAACACCAGAGACTGCAGAAAAGATCTAGATGTGAATATGGAATTTGAATACATATCAAATGATTAAATAATCACATAATGTGTATATGCATTAATATGTATGTATCTATGTTACGTAAAGAACTGCATTTATGTAGTTTTGTTTATTATTCATGCACATCTAACTGAACTTCAATGCAATTATATTTAATAATAACGGTAAACAGTCATTATTCTAAGTACACTTGCATAGGTGGTTTTTAATGACATGTATAAACACAAAAATAAAAAAGCTATTGTTACTTGTTCGCCTTAATTATGAATATTATTATTATTATTACTTTCTATAAAATATATATATTCGTTGCGGACGCAAATGAAAGTGAAATGAGAGATGAAATTGTAAGTCTTAATTTGTTGCTGTGACACACATGCATAATATATTTAAAATTTGTTGCAATGACACACATGAAAGTAAAATGAGAGATCATGATTCATGAGATAGAAACTTATGCACTCTTACCAATAACAATGACGATTCTTGGCAAAGCCATGAGCACCCGGAAAACACTAGCACCGATCGCCTTATCTCCAAGCAACATAAACAAATCTTGGCTTCCTTTATGTATCCATTCCTCCCCCAACATCATCAAATACGTATACGTAAGCATGAGGAACACCCCTTCTTGCATCGTGTCTGCACATGGCAAGAAACCGTAGATGCTTTGACACCTCTTTTCAGCATACAGTGTTATGGTGGACTCTGAGGAATTAGAAACTACCATATGAAGATTAGGAGGGTTTTCTAAAGCCTGATCATGAAGCCCATCTGAGATCATCGAAGTTGAAAGATTGTCAACTTCTAGCCATCTTCCATTAACCATGCCAATGATCATAAGCATGATGAAAATGAGGCCTATTCCTTGGGAACTAGTCATGTTGGACATCATCTCACTAGATGACAATGAAGAGTGGCTATATGGATCTAACTTGGACTAGGTTACTTATATAGGGGAGGTAGGAAGGTTGCTTATCATGATCTGTTTCCTTCCATGAAGTCGGCGTCTTCGCAAATAATGTTATTTAATTACACAATAACTTCGTCATCTCTAAAGTGCATATGGAAAATTAACTTAATCTACCATCATGTCCACTTGGTTTATTGATAATAGCCCCAAGTGTTTGTACAAATTAAGGTACGCATCGATAAAAATTGATTGTTTTGTCCAAATTACGTTTTGTTATATATATATATATATATATATATATATATATATATATATATATATATATATATATATATATATATATATATATATATATATATATATATATATATATATATTAAAAACAAAAAAAAACTCTATATCAATAATCTATCCTAATTAATGAAAATGTTTTTTTTAATCAAATGTCATGTTCTCTTCTTTAGTTTCACACATATGTATGACTTTTTTATTTTTTCTTTTTCCATTTGATATTTTTTTATGCTTTCAATTTACTTAAATATAAAAGTAAATTCCACATTTTATATGAGTTTAATTATTTTATGTAGAATCATTAAATTAAATTTCAATAACCATACAAAAAAAGGTTTGTACAACCACAAATTTGGCAATAATCAATTCTTCCGTAATTTAGTATTTACCAATATCATAATTTTCATTTGTTTAATAACTTTTTCAAAACAAAAATGTTATGAAATACAATTATAAATAACAAAAAATAGTTTCATTAGCTTTTATTTATTAGTATATATATTGAAAATTGTGTTTTATTCAATATATCCATAATATTTATATAAAAATATTATTTAAAAAAATATTTGATGTTTATAACTTTATATTTGATCTTTTTTAAATAAATCCGTATAATATATAGGTCTCACATCTAATTAAAACAACAAGTTAACACCTTTTTAATCTCTCTCCTATTTTTTAGAAATAACTTGAGTGCTATCTATAAAAATTTTGTAACTTTTATTTATCGTCTTTTTTTAATAACGCAATTTCAATAAAAAACACAGTCATCAACTAACTAGAAGCTAGTGAGACCAAAAAAGGAATATATTAATCTTCTAAAATTAAAGAAATATATATATATATATATATATATATATATATATATATATTATATTAAAGTCTCAATGTTTTCAATGATTTGACAAGAAAATCATAAATTTTATTTTTCTGACAGTAAAATCCTAATTACTGGAAGTTTTTTGACATTTTGACATTTTTTCCAGTTAGCCGGTAATTAGAACTTTTCTGTAAAAAAACGATTAGAACTTTCTGGTCAAATCGTAAATTAATACTATACGGTTAAAATCATCTAAAACTAGATATATTTTTTTTTTTGAAATTTTAAAATTTATTGTAATATACATTTGTAGTTGCCAATGTATTCCTTAATATGTACTTTGATTGTTTAACCTTGTAATAATTGATTAATTTATAATTATATATTTTAATAATTATGCAAGATCAAAATAAATAAACTTAAAATTTGTATAGAATCAATATATATACACTCAACTTAATATGACAATGAATCTCAAAACCATGTTTATAAAGTAATGCATGTAGTTCTCTTTCAAAAAAAAGTAATGCATGTAGTTATGGGTGTAAGTGTGAAGGTAGGTATGGATGTTGGTATGACTATGAGTATGGGTACGGGAAAGGTAGTAGTTGTGGTTTATAGGTTGGGTCTATCATGTGGAAGTGTGATGTTAGAGTTAGGGTATGTGGGCGGTGTATGGTTAGGACTATGTGGTTTATAGCTATAAGCCTTATTCCTTAATGTAACTCACTATGCCACATAGTCCAAACCAAGACAACACATAAATCTAGAATTTGAACACGACTATAAAGTACATACCCTTAGAATAATATTTAGAGCTCTCATAGACATCTCACTTGCTAGCTAATACACGAGATGCAAGCATGTAGATAATTATTTACATAAATCACATTAATTTTGAGCATGCAATTTCAAGAACGCCCTTATTTATCTTCTTTTAACATTTTCTTATACTATTTGGTCATCACGGTAAACCTTACGATTCAATATACAACGCGACTGACATAATACGTACATGTTTTACATGCATAGTTTTGAAAATTCATGTTTCGTCATTTAAAAGTTATTACTTTTTAAATTAAATTTCATTTAAAATGGTTTATATATTAAAATAGTAATGATTTTAAAATTACAAATTGGTATATATATATATATATATATATATATATATATATATATATATATATATATATATATATATATATATATATATATATATATATATATATATATATATATATATATATATATATATATATATATATATATATATCATAAGTTTTCCCAATAAAGTTACTCCCAACTTTAATTTAAAATTTACGTAAACTTTGTTGAACTTAATTTCCTTCCTCCCACGAAATTACCACAAAATTTTGGAATCCCTATTTTATTTTCCATCTAAAAATTGGCTCTCCGCCATAAGTGATAACCTAATGGACGTCTCAAATCATTTGCAGGCTTTTCTACCATAAAACGTCACTCGTCGCTGGTATCTCCACCGTACAACCTTCTAAATGCTAGCAGACCCTCTTTGCCACTCGTCTGCCACCTCTTCTTGGCCTATCGCAAGATGTATATTTATCAATTAGGTGTGAAGATGTATATTTATCAATTAGGTATGAGACCCGTGTATTATACGGGTTGATTTAAAAAAAATTAAATATGAAAATGTAAACATAAAATATTTTTAATGCACAACTTTAAAATAAGAAAGGAAGAAACGTATTTATTGTAATTTAATATCACATATATAATATTTAATACATTATATATATGTATAGGGAGAATTTCATATATGCCAAAAATTAAAACAAACAAAAATTGACAAATGGATAATATTTATTTTAAAAATACCATAAAATGATAATTGTCAAAACTAATAAGAGATTGACATGTGGAAAAAAAAAAAAAAAAAACCCTCATTTATGAAGAAGGATATAGAAGCCATCTACTCCCCCTACACCCGTCCTCCCCCTCCCCTCTTGGCGACTAATGATCGACTCCAACTTCATCAACAAGGTTTGACACACACAACAAAAGACATCACCCATGAGACGTTGACAACACCTACAACTCACTCCGGCAACGCACACAACAGAAGCTGGTATCTTTGGTATATTCTTGTGTAAAATATGATTTTTGAGTTTTTTATTTTTAACTAAACCATTCTCCTTTTTTCAATCGATTTGTGATTTGTAAATATTAATCGTCATCCACTTTATTTCTGGATTAGATAATTGATGTTTCAGTATAATGGGAAGCTTAAGAATCTATTGTCAAAAGATTTCTAAGGTTGTTTTTTTAGTTACAATTTCTGTTATAACCATGCTGATTCATGATTTCCGTTAATACATGTAGATAACATTGATGTTTATGTAGCGTTAAGACTAATTTTTCCTTTGTATTTCATAGAATTTGTAAATACTTTAATGAAACCTAATTTTTAGTTTTTATTATATAAAATGTATTGTACACAAAATATTAATGTATATATTTAACTAACTTATTATTTAATTATACTAGGGTGGCTGAAGATAGAAATTAAGTTGCTAAATTTGTTACAAAGTTTTTGAAATTTTGTCTTTTGCTAAAGGCCGATTTTCTAGTCGTGTATGAGTCTGAAATGATATTATATCTAAGATGGATAATTAGTTCTTTTAAATTCATAAAATTAATATTAGGGGATACATACTATATAAAATAGGGATCTGAAAAGAAACCTATTGGTGACTAAATGACATAATACTAAAAATTGATTTTTCTTTGTTGGTAGTGTTGTGTTATAGAGAGATTTTCTAGCCTAGATACCATTTTCTATCATTTAGATAGAAAAAAAATCAACATGACCATTTTTACCTTTTAGTCATATTTTATTCCTTTAGCATTAATTTTGTTAATTTTATTGTTAATTTTCGAGACACATAAGCACTTAAAGTGTGACCATAAACTTCTAACAGTTATATTATTTTTGTTTTCCCTTGACCATTGTATATTTTTGGATACACGTAATAACTTAAACCGTGACTACAAAATATTTATACTTAAAGATTTTTTTCCCTTTAATAGTGACCATAAAATGTTTATAGTCTTATATATTTTTCTTGAACAATGACCATAAATTACTTATAATCACATGTTTTTTTCTTTATCATTAGTATTGTTTGCTTTTCGACACACATATGTCATTAAAGTGTGAGCATAAGCTACTAACAATCATATGTTTTTTTGTTATCCAATGATCATTGTATACTTTTGGACACACATAATAACTTAAACCATCATCGTTAATTGCTTATAGTTGTACCTTTTTTATTATTACCAAAGAGTGACCATAAATTACTTTTTGTCACATGTTATTTTCTTTAGCATCAGTATTGTTACTTTTTGACACATGTAAAAAATTAAAATGTATCCATAAACTAGTTACAAACATCTGTTTTTTATACCATGATCATTGTAAACTTTTAGACACACATATAAACATAAATTCTCACCATACATTACTTATAGTTACTATTTTAGTTTCTTTTACTAAGTGGCCGGCTAACAAAACATCACCCAATCATCACACAAAAACGTTATGTGGTCATATGTATAAGGTTTTATCCATATCACATTCGTGACGCCAATACAATTCTATGATTTAGACACACAAACAATTGTTGAATGCGACCATATATTTACGTATCACCTTATATAAAAACAATCATAAACGCATTCCAAAATTCAAATAAATACCATGGCGAATGGCCACATTTGGTCACACATATCGAGTGTGGCTGGTAATTGTCATGTGGCTAACACTATATGATATTTTCACTATTGAGCTTTAGCCACACAAAAATCGAAAAGTACATTAGGGCGATTCCAGGAAAAGTTTGAACGTAGGTCATTTTTGTACTAGTGCCCTTTAGGATCATATATTATCTAGCAATATCATTTTATAATGACTCTTAATAATATACATATTTTAATCTTCCACTTGCACAAGACTCATTCTAAATTGATATAGATGGTGATGAACGTCTAATATAATTTCACTGCCCCTAGTAATATATGACTTTGTGTCATTCTATTAATATCCTATTCCCAAAAGCTTAAAGCCTCAATTGACGTATAAGGTAAGTTATCATTTATCCCTTTGTTATAGAAATCTAGTTGAACATAAGATATGGATCGCAATCAATCCATTAGATATTCAACTTTTGGTTACGCACGTTAGATGTTTAACTCTCAACACATAAGAGGAACAAATCTCATCTTAACTATATAAGCCTCTTGTATAGTTCATAGCACACCTAATATTGGCCTTTATAACTTCCTTTTTAAAGATCAACATTTGACCACATCAAAGTGAAGCATTCCCTACACTTAATTCCATGTAATGCCAACAAATTTGGGCTGGACATTTAAGATATAATAAATAATAAATATTTTAATTTAAATCCTCAATTAGGATAGACGTTAGACGTGTGCATTACAGGACACATATTATTAGTCCTTTTTAATAATTTATCGGTAAGCGAAGAAATAATCTAAAAAAGTTCATAAGAATCATAAAAGCAAACTCATACACCTTAATCTGACTTTGTGAGAGAAAGTTATGATTTTCTAAATTTCAGTGCAACAGTGTGCAACACTAGTATCAAAATTTAGAACATTTGATTGTTTGGAAAAACAATCTAAACTACAGTTGATGATATCGTCCATACCTATCCATTGATATAAAGATAGTCGAGAGCATATATCGTATGAAAATTTTATGAATTATATACAGACTTTACAGGCTAGGCCTACTAAAAATTAATAATAAATATAATTGAAATTTAGTTGATAGAGTCTAAATGGAAGTTATAGATATCGTTGATAGCTACACATGGATGTAAAATACAGCTAAAATGGAGCTTGTATGAAAAGATATGAAATTTTTAAGAAAATAGTATTATTCGCGCGCAGCCGTGCAGACAAACAACAAGTGTGCCACGCCTCTGACATACCACAAGAATTCGACACATGTCGCCACTCAGAAACTGCCATGTCACTTCTTCCGACACTATGTGTGGCGCAGTGCTTTTCAGCCCTATAAAGTTCATGATTTTTAGCTCATTTCCACACTTATTTCTTCTGGATTCTCTCTGGAACTCTTTCCACCCTTAAGCCCTTTTACTCCATAATTTCCAATGACTTTAGTGAGGCAATGTGGTGTTAGAGAAATGATGATTAGAAGCTCTCGGGTCAAAGTTCTGTCTGCATAGTTCCCGAGTTTTGCTAGAAGTGCTCTGCAAGTTAAGCTACACTTATTTTATTCAAGTGTAACTTTTAATTATAGTCATATCCATTATTATGAACCTATAATTATGATTTATCAGTGATTCCAAGTCATTATATTGATTGATCTACTTATAGGAGTAATGTCTAGGCTGAATTTAGTGAGGTGTTTAAAGTTGGATTCCAAACAGTATACTCAGTATACCAAACAGACTCTACCTCCGATATGATTCTACATGGTTATTCCTTACTTGATATATCTTTATGTATACGTTATGATTATTGAGGAATCTAGACCATAGTTATTGTAGTAACCAGGATTTAGAAACTAGACTAAGACTTAGTGCTTTTTACGTCTAGGTGTGTTGAAAGTGTAAAGCGAAGCGCTTCCGAAATCGCTATTCACCCACTTTGTATTAGGTGAGTGCATAGTCTCTTTCATGAACATGATCTAATACAATTATTATTTAAAGTATAAAATACCAGTAGGAAGTTGTATGTGAACTATATGTTTATTGCCTGGAATATATGTTACATATATATATATATATATATATATATATATATATATATATATATATATATATAAAATATGTTATGTATGAATCAGATATAGTTCTATGTTAGGACAAACAGATAATATTATATTAAACCATATTAAAAGTATTATTATTGGGATGATAAATGAATAATAATACCTAATACTCTATATGGAACACATTACGTAAGATAGGTTAGTGTTGCCTAAGAACGAAGTTGGTATTGGAAGCTGGCCTTATGCACTGAAATCTTGTTTAGTGATAAACTTAGAATTGTAAAGGACACCTAGTTCAACTAAGTTTGACAATAGGTGGTCTCATTCAGAAAAATGTGCATAAGATAGGGACGGAGAGTAGAATCCTATTCCATGGCACTTTTTGGTGTTGATGTACGACAGCTCCATATGGGCGTACATTATACTGTCAATAGTGTTATGGCACACAACAGCGTATGGGTTATCAGCAACTCAGTAAATAATAACTAAGACACAACTATTCTAGCATGCCCCTACTATGACATGGGTGATATAGTGAAAAAACTCACCTGAATCGAAGGCCCAAGGAACACAACAACACGCTTACTCCCTGCACTGGTTGCACCTACAAACCGACTAGCACCAAAAAAGATAAACCCTTACTCAATAACAAAATTCCTTCAAGCTTGACCAAAAGTCAAACTGGTCAAAAAATCAACAATCAATGGTCAACAAAGTCAACTGTAAACCCCCCCACCGTGACGTGGAGGGCTCTTAGTCACATTGCAGGAACATTAGTACAAAATGGTCGCGAGATCCTCCTTCGTCATGACGTGACAGGCATATCGTCACATTCTGAGAACTAATTATTGCCAACTTAATGTATTTAGCCCTTAATCCATTAAGCTACACACTTATCTCCTCCAAAAAGGCTTCCTTACAATCAAATAGCCATACAAATTGTTGCTTTATAGTCATACACGATCAATGCATGTGTTTCACTAAGTCATAACAATGATGGAATGAGATCAAAAATCTCATGCATTATCCATATCCCAACCAAATCTCAGATCTGGAACAGTAAACCTCAAAGGAGCGTCAAGGATCCATAAAGTTGCCAACTTTATGGAATCCTCCCATTCAAACTCTCCCGAACATGGAAAAAATGAACAAAAGCCTAGACCTAGAATCATAGAGCATAAAGCTTGGAACATGAACACTTACAATTGTTTAAAGTAGGTGCTAGAAGATGATGATGAGACTTGTAAGTTGGATCTTTACACCAAGGATGCTTCTTTCTCCTTCAAGACACCAAAACACCACAAAAGCTTAAGAACCAATAATCGAGGCTAGGTTTTTGTTTAAAGTGTTAGAGTTTGAAGAGGATGCCATAAACCTTGTGTTTAGGGGTTAAATATGGAAGAAACCTTAAAAGATCATGGGCTTGGGCTGTAGTGGAGGTCACGTCGTAACCTTCCTTTAGTTACGTCGTGACATCCATCCCAGATACACGTTCACCCAATTAGCATCATGTTGTGGTGCTTCATTCACCACGTCGTGACACAATTTTTTTCTAAAAAAACCTTATCTTTGATCCTTCTAAACCCTCAACCAATTTATTCTAGAAAACGGGTGTTCCATATACATCGTCTTGTGCATATATAATATGACATAAATGATGGATTCATTTGTCTGAACAAATATAATACAATAATTTTATCTTTCTCAAACCTATGTGCTAATTCCTTTTAAGGCGAGCTCAAAACGGTATCATACGATGATGCTAGGAGCCTCCAAAGGAATATTTTATCTTCATCTCTTTCAATATATTGTCAACATATACATGAAGATTTAAAACCTTTTAAAGTTTATCTTTATCTATCTTCATAGAATTTACATTCCAAGAAGATATCTTTTTCTATCTTAGAAATACTGTCTAAGTGAAGGTGAAACAACCTTGCATGGTCTAAATGTAATTTTAAATAATTAAGTATGTCTAGTTTATACAATACTAGGAATATCACTATGCTCTTACTAGTTTTTAGTAAATATAGATTTTATTTTCATTTTGATATTAGAACATACTATGTGTTTTCATATTAAGATGATGATTCCAACATTTAGATGTTTTCTTTATATTCACAAATGGAACTTAAGTCTTACACATTTTTTTAGGATAACTTGGATAAAGAAAACCTCTAGGCTAAGCTATTTAGACATCTCCGGTTAGGTTTCTATTAAGAAAAATCTTTTCCTTGAAATATAATTGCCATATCTCATAATCACAATACGTAGTTATGGTAAATAATATCATTGTTGAACTAATCATAGCTACTTAAGAAAAGGTTTAATCATAGTCATTGACATGAGTATGAATGAAGTCTTTTACAACAAGTCTTGCTAAATGTGTATAGATCACCATGTATGTATTCTTTCTATAAGAATAGCTTAATCCTTTTAGACTTGCAATAGGTAGGAAGATTTATCAAGACCATACTTGATTATTATACATGAATTACATCAGTCTTTGTGACTATATGTCCTTTATGAAGTACAAGATCTTATATACCATTTTTGTAGTTGATAGGTTTACCATAAACTATCAAGAAAGCTCATAAATGAGAGATTCCATATTTTCTCATGTTATAGATGACTTCTACTATACATGAAAAAAATTTGTTTTTTATTAATAACTATTGCTCATGTTCATTAACAACTATAGGATCTATCAAATTCTAAAAGATATAAATCATGTTTGTAATCGAGAAATAGAATGAACACAAGCAATTAAATATGATCTTGTTTTTTCTATTAGAGAGTAAAAACCTCAATTACAAATTATAGTAAGAACTTTCAAAATATACTCTCTATATCTAATTAACATCCCTCATATAGAATCGCTACTCAGGGAGTTGGTTAGGAAACAAACAATCAAGTCATGACACATAAGCTAAGACAGTCTGTCAAACTAACTAACAAACAACTATGAAGCCTAGTGTAAATACTACGAAACATGACATTTACTTTCGTAATAACAATGAGACTTAAGATATACAATATGAAACTGTTCACATAGAGAGTCAAACACAATACCTAAGAACAACGAGACCTAACAATCTCCCCATTGTGTTGCGTCATGAAAGAAGTCTTCACATGATTTCATCAAAAACTTGAGGACCTATGTCAAGAATTAAAATACGAACTGTCATCAACCATCATAACATATCTTCATGTAACGACCCGAAACTTTTTCCGTTAACATTAGCCCGATTCCGTTAAATAAATTTTGAATTCTTATTTAGTTCCATCAAATTCCTATGGTTTGGAAAATCATTTAAGTTATATAATTGAATTTTTTTATATATGAGTCGGAACCAAAATCGTGCGAAAACCAAGGTTACTTCGAAAATTAGCGAAAATCGGTCTCACTGGTGTTCACGGCCGTGAACCCGATCATGGCCGTAAACCTGTTCATGGTTGGTGGAGCCCACCACCGACCATACACCCAACCTATAAATATGCGCTCCTACCCCTCATTTACACTTTTCTAGCCGAAAACTCCCCCATTCTCTCTCTAACCTCTCAACCGCAAACACAATAAGACCCTCCTTCCTTCCAAAATCATCGAGAATCGCCTTTGGGTGTTGTTGCAGAGCATCTAAAACGCGTTTTCCATCGAATCCAGTATTGTTGTTTTTGAGTTCACGGCCGCAAACCCTTCAAATCTTTAAAGGCCGAAATCAGTTCACGGCAGTGAACACTTCAAACATTCGTATTTTATTCAAAGACACTCATCACGGCCGTAAACCATTCAAGGGCAGTTCACAGCCGTAATCCCCTTCACGGCCGCAATCAGCCCTACGTCATGAATCTTGGCTACAAACCCACTTTTTCCACTTCGATCGCGTCTCGATAACATTCCTTAACCAAAAATAAGTGTTTTTCAAACACTACTATTAATGGTTTCTCTAATAATATGCATATATGTATTTAATTATTACTAGGATTCCGTTAGGTGCTGCATATATATCATCTCGAGGGTCTTCTTTTCAAGTCTCGTTGCCCGGTACATTCACACATCCAACTGTGAGTTCATACCCCTACACTTCTATTATTTTCACATTTTTAGGGGGAGAATACAAGTCAAACACAAATGGTTTTTGTGAACTTTATGCACAAAATTTCAACATGTGACAACTCAAAATTTATTCCGTCATTTTTAACCCCTCCTTCCGTTAATAAGCCTCACTTTATTAAACTGTCCGTTAACCTTTTGGATTGGTTAATTAATTTGGGACTTTTATAATGACTTAGTAAGGTTTGAAACAAATTAGAAACACCCTCATAAATCCCTTGAAAAGTTTTAGTATCAACCAAGTCAAAATACGACCATTTAATCGGGTGCGACCAAAAGCCCCGTTTAGTGTCAGTGTCGGGTAGATTTCCACTGAGCCCCAACTCAAACCCCTATATAAGGGTGAGTGGAGTCCATTTGAGACTTTCCACTCTCTCTCTCTACACTCTCTCTACAACTTGTTTTCAATCCAAAAACGCCCGTTTCGAGCCCCAAACTAGTAAGTAATCTATCCTAACTTGTTGTGTAGCTTAGTTAACATGAAAATTCGTGTTTAAGAGATCAAATAGGGGCAAATTCATGTGTTTACTGCCCAAGAACACTCTTGGACCGTGAACACCCATAAGTGGGGTTTTAAAGCCCCAAAACCCCTCTAAACTACCCCTAGGGCTTAGATATGACTTGTGGACTTACACCTTCGAGCTAAGAACACCAAAACCTTGCATTTTGGAGAGTACAAATAAGTTTACGGCCCAAGAACACTCTTGGACCGTAAACCCCTCTTCATAGGCCGTGAACACCCTTTAAGGTGTTAGAATTGCCCTTAAACACCTCCTATGGCCTAGGAAAATGTCTAGAATCAACCACAATTGAAGTAGGGGCTTTAAACATTAAAGAAACTATGGACATAGGAGTTTACGGCCGTAAACCCCCCTAGGATTGGTCCATGGGCCGTAAACTCCCAAAAGGAGGCCAAATGATGCCCTAACTTCTTCATTTGACTTAGAAAAATGCATAGAACTTTATTCTCTACCATTTAAGACCTCAAAACACAAAAGGAAGGGGCTAGTAGGAGTTTACGGCCGTAAACTCCATGTTTACTGCCGTAAACTCCCAAAAGTGGTCCATGTGAGGCCTTAAACCCTTCATAAGCCCTAGATTTGAGCCTAGCATAATTCCACAAGTGATATAAGACCTTTTAGCATCCAAGAGCACACCACCCATGAGTTTACGGCAGTAAACTCATGAGGATATGGTCTTAGGGCCGTAAACTCTATAAAGAGTTTACTCTTGAAGAGTAAACTCCCTATCTAGGCCATACACTCCCCTATTTGCAACCCAATAGCCTCCTAGCACTTGACCAAAGTGTTTTCCGCACATTAGGATGCGTTTATGTGTTTAATTAGTATTATAATTACTAATTGTATGTAAACATATTTCATCATATGTTAATAGGTCACTAAGTATGTTCAAGTCATCACTTGACACGGAGCACCCAACCGACACCTCCACCCAATCCACTTACAACAGGTGAGTTCATACCCCTGAATCAACCTTTTAAATGATTTTAAATGCTTTTATAGGGAGGAATACAAGTTGACCTATACAGTTATTATATAAATCACATTTGATTAATAACTGTATAGCAAAATAGATTTTTGCATACTGAACTGTTTATCCAGCTTAAAGGTTTCCAAATTATGTTTTCAACTCTTGATAAAGTATGAAAGGTTTTTCAAAGGATTCCAAAGATTTTCAAAACTTTTTTTACAAACTGACATCAAGTCGTAAATTTTCTTATGTGTAAAGGTTTTCCAAGGTTTTCATCAGAGTTTTTTTTCTATGTTTTTATTTCGTTAAAATACATGCTTATATTTGTATAGTTTTATAAATAATGTTTAAAAGACTTAGGAAGGCTAGTTCACCCTATTTCCTTTTCCTCGTTGGGATGTGGTCTGGTGGGTATCCGTATCCGTCCGAAGGTCGTTTAAACATTAGTTGTATATTATGTATACATGTATAGACATAAAGGTGTCCATCGAACAACTCACTTTCCTTGGGTAGCAAGGGCATTCTTCCATTCATCATTCATAGACTTTTCGTTAAATGCATGCCTGTATTTGTATAGTTATATAAATAATGTTTGAAAGACTTAGGAAGGCTAGTTCGCCCTATTTCCTTTTCCTCGTTGGGATGTGGTCTGGTGGGTATCGGTTATCTGTCCGAAGGTCATTCAAACATTAGTTATATATTATGTATACATGTATAGACATAAATGATTACATCGGCCAGTTCATTTCCTTTGGGTAGCAAGGGCATCCTTCCATTCATCATTCATAGATCAGAGACACTAGTAACTATTATAGGAATAGTTAGGAGGTTCTATTCACTCTTTCTAGTATGAGAATTCCACAGGAGTCAGTTCACATGCGAGTCTATATCATTTCTTCAGCGCCTCTAATAGAATTCAGAATACGAGATGCATTTTCAAGAAACGGATCTCCCCGTTGTCGAGTTGGTAACCAGAGTCTCCTGTAGGGAGAGCGGGCATTGTGTGTATAGATCTGTACGAAACTGATTGTCCCGCACCCTAACTGCTAGCTACAGTCCACGACCTACCAAGCCAAGGAGTGACAAATGTCACATTTATTCCGACTCTTGCAGGGCGTCAAGTACTCTAGTGTCAATCAGTATGGTTACGAGTATCTCCATGTTTACCTTATAATTCATGGCCTTAAGGTAACGAGAATTAACACTCTATTTATGAAACAACACTCTTAGGATTACTCTTTGTTTTAGACCTTGCTAGCTGTATCGTTCATTTGATACTGTCTGGGGTCTGTGTTTTCTTTGTTTTAGACCTTGCTAGCTGTATCGTTCATTTGATACTGTCTGGGGTCTGTGTATCTTTGTTTTAGACCTTGCTAGCTGTATCTTTCATTTGATACTGTCTGGGGTCTGTGTTTCTTTGTTTTAGACCTTGCTAGCTGTATCTTTCATTTGATACTGTCTGGGGTCTGTGTTCCTTTGTTTTAGACCTTACTAGCCGTATCGTACATTTGATACCGTCTGGGGTCTGTGTTTCCTTTTGTTAGACTGAGCAAGGCGTATCATTCATTCGATACTATCCTGGAGTCTATGATTTCTTTTGCCTTAGTCAGCAGTATTTTCTGCTGAGGCATATGTTATTTTCCCCCAGTATTTTTACTAGTGATATCCTCCTACTTTCATTAAAAATCAAATACCGTATTTTGGTAATGATAGTATTTCGGGGAAATTACTCTTTAAAACATAACTCTGTCGAGTCTTGGTAGAAGACTGCTTTTATTTAGAAAATATAGGATTTTCTGGAAAGAACTCTAATACACCGTAGATTCTAAACTACTACTTTTTATAAAGTTATTTTGAATAAAATGCTTACTTACACAAATGACACTAAATACTTATGAACTCACCAACATTTATAAAAATGCTGATACTCGCTTTCAAATTAACTTGTATTCTCAGGTCAGCGATAGACAGGTACATCCCAGGAGCTTTTGGTGAAGTCAGCCTAGTACCAAGCTGCACCTATATTATTACTTGTATTACTTTGATGTTGCTACGAATTGTAACTTATGTAAAACTATTACCATTAATGCAATGGTTGTTGTAATTTGATTACTATACTGCATATGTTGTGATACTTGACATGACATCATCCACCCCAGAACGTTTCCGCCATTCCGGTTTTGGGGTGTGACAGATTGATATCAGAGCAATGTTTATAGTGAGCTAAGTATATCAATTCATAAAAGATATACAGCCTATAAATACATAGGGATAAAACACTCTGACCAAGAATTATACTCTAAAATATAACCATATTTTACCAAAGTATAAGAATATCCAGAATCTAAACACTCGAACACAAGTATCACAAGAAGAACAAGAATAAAAGTCTTCGGATGTTGAGCATTACCGTCAAACCTGGGCAGTTATGTAATCTTAAGCTGGAATAAATGTAACCTGATCAACTATATTTAGTTTAAAATACTATGGGAGTATTTTGGAATACTAAAAGACTCACATTAATCCCAGAATCATATTCAGAAGTTAAGATTCAAAAAAGAAATTAAAATACCATAGGGGTATTTTAGGATCCATAGATAACCTTGTATGAAGAACTAAAAAGATCCTTATTGATATACCTACAATACCAGAGGGTATACTCCCAAGGTTATATATAATAAGGATCCCATAGACTAAGAATGTGTGGTTTCGCTCTACTTCCTTTTCCTCGTTGGGATGTGGATATAGAGTAGTATCACATATTCGAAGGCCTATCGGATCGAAGCTATATATGATTTGTGTACCATATGTAATCGTAGCAGGACTCGATATGGATCACCTAGTGAAATGTTAATAATCTCTTAGGATTCTTTAGACATTTCCATTATCACACGAACCCTATAGAAAACCCTATCCACTTCAGTGTTCGACAGAGGAGTTGATTCAGACCTAGAAGAGGTTCATTGAGAAGATTTCTAGTTTGGAAATAAATGAACCAAGACGAGACTATTGAAATCACCAAGAGCCTATATCTTTTTAGGGACATGGTGGGAAATTCGCCTAAACTTCTCAGATTTCCAGTCATCCATCATGAAGTGATGACACTTAGAGTCGGAATCAGAAGAAAGGCGGAGTAGAGATTCAGTACGTCTATACGAGAAGAAAACCCTAGGTAACTACCCGAAGGAAACCAACGCCGGTCCCAGTCAAAGACACGAGGTAGACAGAGGGATCCAGTGCATGGAACCCGAGAAGTGTCTTTTCCTCGTTATAGTCGCGCTAATACACCCATAAAATAATACAATTTAGTGAGTTAGTGATTACACTACTCACGTTATGTGTTAGGTAAATCGCCTTTTCCCGTCGCAAGTAATACGATTAGAGCGGATCCTCACACCTCTATTGAGAGTGTTTAGCCATAAGTCTTCATGAGCCTTTCTTCCCGTGGTCTTCGTTCCGAACTGTTCTCAGATCTTTCCAAGTCGGAGAGTGAAGCCTTCCCAGTATAAAGGTAACTTAGTAGGAACGACTCCCATCTTATGGCTTTTCCGATACTCATACTCCTACCTTGAATACCCGGACTACATCATAGGGATGTAGGTCGACACTCAGACAACCAATATCCGAGGCGCGGGAAAAAATTTATGTCTAATTCAGTAATGATAAATACGTCCAGGGTTAACCGTCGTCTCTCATCAGCTTGTGTTCCTTCTGTGTAAGAAAACCATGCCTCCGAAGAAGCGTAACCCATCCGCTGGCAAGAAACCGACTCTCCTATTTGATGAAGCTACATTCCAGGCTGCAGTCTCGGCAGCCATAGCACCTGTCATGGCCCAACTGAATGCTAACAACGCCAATGTTAGCAAGAGCCCTATCGGGAATTCCGATCCAAGCAATGGACAACAGCAACCGACCTCTTTGTACCCAGCCACCCAAGAGCCTCAACCAAATCCACTGAAGAGAAAGCTCAAGAACGAGGAAGGAAGTACCTCGGCTCAAGGACCTTTCGAAGGGCAACGAGCTGAGACAGTCAATACCCCTGCCAACCCTTCCATCCCTACACCTAGGAGACTATACCGAGGAAACCTCCCCCGTTGCGGAAAACGCAGCTACCATCATCATGGTATATGCCGGGAACTCTGTTGTACTAGGTGCAACATGAAGGGGTATATCGCTCGTGTCTGTAGAACCCTGGTTGAGTTTATTACATCAACCACCAATGTGACGACCAATCCAGTATGCCACCTATGTGGTGAAATTGGACACTTCAAAAGGGACTGCCCAACTGAAAGAAATGACAAGGACACAGGAGGAGTCTGACTCTAATGCTTAGGGAGAAGCATCAGGAAACCGGGTAGATTTTTGGTACGTCTCTGGATCCTAGATAACTAACCAAAAACATTAAAAGGCTAACTCTAAATGTAAATACTTCCCCGTTAAGGCGAAAGTCGCAGCACGGTTATAAAATTTAAAATTTCATTAGGTAAAACTATAATGGCTAGATATATACGTTACGGCCATGTATAATTGAGATGGATAGACCTAAAGTGAGTGATGCCACCTCATTTCCTGTTCCTCGTTTGGTTGTGGATTTAGGGCGGAGTCGCTCAGTTAACAGTCCTCCCCACCTTAATTATACATGACTAGTATATGTTAGGCGATTATAGAAAGGCCTCGTGAGAATCCATTCATGAAAGGTACCCTATTCAGAAACACTCAGGACGCTCTATTTTTCTGCGTCGACTCTATCAGTCCAAGTATCCGCGACAGTGATACACGGGACGAAACTCGAGATGCCTAGAACATGTGTGCCCGTTCGGCACATGGCCCTATCGGCCCTCATTCTATATCATGTTGATGTATGCCAACTTCGATGCCTCTATCAATCATGTTTTAACTTAGTGCAACCATGTGTAAATCCCTAGTGCTGCGTAAAAAGAACTTTCACCATAGCCATTTCGGCAAATAAAGGTTCTTCTGAACCTAATAATAATAAAACCTAATGCGATCCGTCAGTCGTCCCCCTTATCTCAAACCTTTTGAAGTACCCAGGAGAAGGGTACTGCGCGCTTTTAATCAACCCTTCTTAGACAGATAGAAACCAAAGCGAAAGACACTACAGGTATTCCAGAAGACAATAACCACCTGAAGCATACTCCGTAGATCCCCCAGAAAGACCCTTCGCACATCACAGTCGGGTTCGTGAATCAAGATGATAGAACTCATGGGACTGACTACTATAACTGAGTATATGCATAAGGGTGGTATATAATTAAGATCAAAAAGATTTAAGATGTGTGCTTCCTCCCTACTCCCTGTTCCTCGTTGGGTTGTGGGTTTGGGGTGGAGTTGCACAACTTAACATCCTGCCGACCTCAATTATATACGGCTTTCATACACCAAGTATTAGTGGTTAACCCAAGTATGAGCTCTACCACGAACCTCATTGTAAAACCCTTCATCCTATTCCATAGAATAGGAGCTAGAGTCAAGAGAACCACGGAAGGATGTGCTACTATAATGACCACAAATCCGAAATTTGTTATCATCCCTGTTAAGCCAACATAGCCCTGAGCAGAGCCTGCTATTCATGAAATAACAAGGCAAGTAAGAGCATGATTCTTTCCCGTTAGGAATCATGCCGTGAAAGCTTCAACTAGACAATGATGGGAAGTTTATAAACTTTCTGAGCACTCGTCTGGTGAAACCCTATCTCCCCGACCCAGAGAGTTTCCGTTAGAAACATCTCAAGAATCAGAAGTGCAGGTTCATTTTGCACAAGATTGAGATAGACACTCTGCATCAAATAGATACCCGTAGACATCCAATCCATCATATGATCCAAAAAACCTCTGAAGGCGAATCAACAGCGAACACAAATCCAAGGACAACCCGAGCTTTCTAAGAACCAACCAGAAGGACTACACTCCCAGTATGAGGGAACGTTTGGAACTTCGGAATGGCGATCATGCCAGTGATGATCTCGCCATAGAAGTACACTATGTTCTATGTACTGAAAAGCCCTACCCTTCTGAGAACTTAGGACCATCCGAGATTCTTTACAAAGATTGGTCCAGCCCTCGTCAGACCACTACTACTTTCGGAAATTCCACAAGTTTCACCCCAAATCAACCTACTTCGTAAACTTGATATGTGTTTGCCCGACGTCACTCTTTGTATCCCAATCATCTTGATAGAAACCATTCGGAACCCTAACTTCGTAGACAAACCTGTAGGAATCGCTAACTGCATGAGACGGAATCCGCATCCCGTAAATGAAGGTTTGTTAGAATGACAAGCAAAGGCCAGAGTTCACTTGGGAGTGTGAGGACCAACCGAATAGGAAGTGACCTCATACCTCTACCCGATTATTCATGATTACTTCCTTGCCTAAACCTAAATTTCGAGACGAAATTCCCTCTAATGGGGGGATGATGTGACAACCTGAAATTTATTCCGTCATTTGTTACCCCTCCTTCCGTTAATAAGCCTCACTTTATTAAACTGTCTGTTAACCTTTTGGATTGGTTAATTAATTTGGGACTTTTATAATGACTTAGTAAGGGTTGAAACAAATTAGAAACACCCTCATAAATCCCTTGAAAAGTTTTAGTTTCAACCAAGTCAAAATACGACCATTTAATCGGGTGCGACCAAAAGCCCCGTTTAGCGTCAGTATCGGGTAGATTTCCACTGAGCCCCAACTCAAACCCCTATATAAGGGCAAGTGGAGTCCATTTGAGACTTTCCACTCTGTCTCTCTACAACTTGTTTTCGATCCAAAAACGCCCGTTTCGAGCCCCAAACTAGTAAGTAATCTATCCTAACTTGTTGTGTAGCTTAGTTAACATGCAAATTCATATTTAAGACATCAAATAGGGCAAATTCATGTGTTTACTGCCCAAGAACACTCTTGGGCCGTGAACACCCATAAGTGGGGCTTTAAAGCCCCAAAACCCCTCTAAACTACCCCTAGGGCTTAGATATGACTTGTAGACTTACACCTTCGAGCTTAGAACACCAAAACCTTGCATTTTGGAGAGTAAACATGAGTTTATGGCCCAAGAACACTCTTGGACCGTAAACCCCTCTTCATAGGCCGTGAACACCCTTTAAGGTGTTAGAATTGCCCTTAAACACCTTCTATGGCCTGGGAAAATGTCTAGAATCAACCACAATTGAAGTAGGGGCTTTAAACATTAAAGAAACTATGGACATAGGAGTTTACGGCCGTAAACCCCCCTAGGATTGGTCCATGGGCCGTAAACTCCCAAAAGGAGGCCAAATGTTGCCCTAACTTCTTCATTTGACTTAGAAAAATGCATAGAACTTTATTCTCTACCATTTAAGACCTCAAAACACAAAAGGAAGGGGCTAGTAGGAGTTTACGGCCGTAAACTCCATGTTTACTGCCGTAAACTCCCAAAAGTGGTCCATGTGAGGCCTTAAACCCTTCATAAGCCCTAGATTTGATCCTAGCATAATTCCACAAGTGATATAAGACCTTTTAGCATCCAAGAGCACACCACCCATGAGTTTACGGCCGTAAACTCATGAGGATATGGTCTTAGGGCCGTAAACTCTATAAAGAGTTTACTCTTGAAGAGTAAACTCCCTATCTAGGCCATACACTCCCCTATTTGCAACCCAATAGCTTCCTAGCACTTGACCAAAGTGTTTTTCGCACATTAGGATACGTTTATGTGTTTAATTAGTATTATAATTACTAATTGTATGTAAACATATTTCATCATATGTTTATAGGTCACTAAGTATGATCAAGTCATCACTTGACACGGAGCACCCAACCGACACCTCCACCCGATCCACTTACAACAGGTGAGTTCATACCCCTGAATCAACCTTTTAAATGATTTTAACTGCTTTGATAGGGAGGAATACAAGTTGACCTATACAGTTATTATATAAATCACATGTGATTAATAACTGTATAGCAAAATAGATTTTTGCATACTGAACTGTTTATCCAGCTTAAAGGTTTCCAAATTATGTTTTCAACTCTTGATAAAGTATGAAAGGTTTTTCAAAGGATTCCAAAGATTTTCAAAACTTTTTTTACAAACTGACATCAAGTCGTAAATTTTCTTATGTGTAAAGGTTTTCCAAGGTTTTCATTAGAGTTTTTTTTCTATGTTTTTATTTCGTTAAAATACATGCTTATATTTGTATAGTTATATAAATAATGTTTAAAAGACTTAGGAAGGCTAGTTCACCCTATTTCCTTTTCCTCGTTGGGATGTGGTCTGGTGGGTATCCGTATCCGTCCGAAGGTCGTTTAAACATTAGTTGTATATTATGTATACATGTATAGACATAAAGGTGTCCATCGAACAGCTCACTTTCCTTGGGTAGCAAGGGCATTCTTCCATTCATCATTCATAGACTTTTCGTTAAATGCATGCCTGTATTTGTATAGTTATATAAATAATGTTTGAAAGACTTAGGAAGGCTAGTTCGCCCTATTTCCTTTTCCTCGTTGGGATGTGGTCTGGTGGGTATCGGTTATCTGTCCAAAGGTCATTCAAACATTAGTTATATATTATGTATACATGTATAGACATAAATGATTACATCGGCCAGTTCATTTCCTTTGGGTAGCAAGGGCATCCTTCCATTCATCATTCATAGATCAGAGACACTAGTAACTATTATAGGAATAGTTAGGAGGTTCTATTCACTCTTTCTAGTACGAGAATTCCACAGGAGTCAGTTCACATGCGAGTCTATATCATTTCTTCAGCGCCTCTAACAGAATTCAGAATACGAGATGCATCTTCAAGAAACGGATCTCCCCGTTGTCGAGTTGGTAACTAGAGTCTCCTGTAGGGAGAGCGGGCATTGTGTGTATAGATCTGTACGAGACTGATAGTCCCGCACCCTGACTACTAGCTACAGTCCACGGCCTACCAAGCCAAGGGGTGACAAATGTCACATTTATTCCGACTCTTGCAGGGCGTCAAGTACTCTAGTGTCAATCAGTATGGTTACGAGTATCTCCATGTTTACCTTATAATTCATGGCCTTAAGTTAACGAGAATTAACACTCTATTTATGAAACAACACTCTTAGGATTACTCTTTGTTTTAGACCTTGCTAGCTGTATCGTTCATTTGATTCTGTCTGGGGTCTGTGTTTTCTTTGTTTTAGACCTTGCTAGCTGTATCGTTCATTTGATACTGTCTGGGTCTGTGTATCTTTGTTTTAGACCTTGCTAGCTGTATCTTTCATTTGATACTGTCTGGGGTCTGTGTTTCTTTGTTTTAGACCTTGCTAGCTGTATCTTTCATTTGATACTGTCTGGGGTCTGTGTTCCTTTGTTTTAGACCTTGCTAGCCGTATCGTACATTTGATACCGTCTGGGGTCTGTGTTTCCTTTTGTTAGACTGAGCAAGGCGTATCATTCATTCGATACTATCCTGGAGTCTATGATTTCTTTTGCCTTAGTCAGCAGTATTTTCTGCTAAGGCATATGTTATTTTCCCCCAGTATTTTTACTAGTGATATCCTCCTACTTTCATTAAAAATCAAATACCGTATTTTGGTAATGATAGTATTTCGGGGAAATTACTCTTTAAAACATAACTCTGTCGAGTCTTGGTAGAAGACTGCTTTTATGTAGAAAATATAGTATTTTCTGGAAAGAACTCTAATACACCGTAGATTCTAAACTACTACTTTTTATAAAGTTATTTTGAATAAAATGCTTACTTACACAAATGACACTAAATACTTATGAACTCACCAGCATTTATAAAAATGCTGATACTCGCTTTCAAAATAACTTGTATTCTCAGGTCAGCGATAGACAGGTACATCCCAGGAGCTTTTGGTGAAGTCAGCCTAGTACCAAGCTGCACCTATATTATTACTTGTATTAGTTTGATGTTGCTACGAATTATAACTTATGTAAAACTATTACCATTAATGCAATGGTTGTTGTAATTTGATTACTATACTGCATATGTTGTGATACTTGACATGACATCATCCACCCCAGAACGTTTCCGCCATTCCGGTTTTGGGGTGTGACAGATTGATATCAGAGCATTGTTTATAGTGAGCTAAGTATATCAATTCATAAAAGATATACAACCTATAAATACATAGGGATAAAACACTCTGACCAAGAATTATACTCTAAAATATAACCATATTTTACCAAAGTATAAGAATATCCAGAATCTAAACACTCGAACACAAGTATCACAAGAAGAACAAGAATAAAAGTCTTCGGATGTTGAGCATTACCGTCAAACCTGGGCAGTTATGTAATCTTAAGCTGGAATAAATGTAACCTGATCAACTATATTTAGTTTAAAATACTATGGGAGTATTTTGGAATACTAAAAGACTCACATTAATCCCAGAATCATATTCAGAAGTTAAGATTCAAACAAGAAATTAAAATACCATAGGGGTATTTTAGGATCCATAGATAACCTTGTATGAAGAACTAAAAAGATCCTTATTGATATACCTACAATACCAGAGGGTATACTCCCAAGGTTATATATAATAAGGATCCCATAGACTAAGAATGTGTGGTTTCGCTCTACTTCCTTTTCCTCGTTGGGATGTGGATATAGAGTAGTATCACATATTCGAAGGCCTATCGGATCTAAGCTATATATGATTTGTGTACCCTATGTAATCGTAGCAGGACTCGATATGGATCACCTAGTGAAATGTTAATAATCTCTTAGGATTCTTTAGACATTTCCATTATCACACGAACCCTATAGAAAACCCTATCCACTTCAGTGTTCGACAGAGGAGTTGATTCAGACCTAGAAGAGGTTCATTGAGAAGATTTCTAGTTTGGAAATAAATGAACCAAGACGAGACTATTGAAATCACCAAGAGCCTATATCTTTTTAGGGACATGGTGGGAAATTCGCCTAAACTTCTCAGATTTCCAGTCATCCATCATGAAGTGATGACACTTAGAGTCGGAATCAGAAGAAAGGCGGAGTAGAGATTCAGTACGTCTATACGAGAAGAAAACCCTAGGTAACTACCCGAAGGAAACCAACGCCGGTCCCAGTCAAAGACACGAGGTAGACAGAGGGATCCAGTGCATGGAACCCGAGAAGTGTCTTTTCCTCGTTATAGTCGCGCTAATACACCCATAAAATAATACAATTTAGTGAGTTAGTGATTACACTACTCACGTTATGTGTTAGGTAAATCGCCTTTTCCCGTCGCAAGTAATACGATTAGAGCGGATCCTCACACCTCTATTGAGAGTGTTTAGCCATAAGTCTTCATGAGCCTTTCTTCCCGCGGTCTTCGTTCCGAACTGTTCTCAGATCTTTCCAAGTCGGAGAGTGAAGCCTTCCCAGTATAAAGGTAACTTAGTAGGAACGACTCCCATCTTATGGCTTTTCCGATACTCATACTCCTACCTTGAATACCCGGACTACATCATAGGGATGTAGGTCGACACTCAGACAACCAATATCCGAGGCGCGGGAAAAAATTTATGCCTAATTCAGTAAGGATAGAGACGTCCAGGGTTAGCCGTCGTCTCTCATCAGCTTGTGTTCCTTCTGTGTAAGAAAACCATGCCTCCGAAGAAGCGTAACCCATCCGCTGGCAAGAAACCGACTCTCCTATTTGATGAAGCTACATTCTAGGCTGCAGTCTCGACAGCCATAGCAGCTGTCATGGCTCAACTGAATGCTAACAACGCCAATGTTAGCAAGAGCCCTATCGGGAATTCCGATCCAAGCAATGGACAACAACAACCAACCTCTTTGTACCCAGCCACCCAAGAGCCTCAACCAAATCCACTGAAGAGAAAGCTCAAGAACGAGGAAGGAAGTACCTCGGCTCAAGGACCTTTCGAAGGGCAACGAGCTGAGACAGTCAATACCCCTGCCAACCCTTCCATCCCTACACCTAGGAGACTATACCGAGGAAACCTCCCCCGTTGCGGAAAACGCAGCTACCATCATCATGGTATATGCCGGGAACTCTGTTGTACTAGGTGCAACATGAAGGGGTATATCGCTCGTGTCTGTAGAACCCTGGTTGAGTTTATTACATCAACCACCAATGTGACGACCAATCCAGTATGCCACCTATGTGGTGAAATTGGACACTTCAAAAGGGACTGCCCAACTGAAAGAAATGACAAGGACACAGGAGGAGTCTGACTCTAATGCTTAGGGAGAAGCATCAGGAAACCGGGTAGATTTTTGGTACGTCTCTGGATCCTAGATAACTAACCAAAAACATTAAAAGGCTAACTCTAAATGTAAATACTTCCCCGTTAAGGCGCAAGTCGCAGCACGGTTATAAAATTTAAAATTTCATCAGGTAAAACTATAATGGCTAGATATATACGTTACGGCCATGTATAATTGAGATGGATAGACCTAAAGTGAGTGATGCCACCTCATTTCCTGTTCCTCGTTTGGTTGTGGATTTAGGGCGGAGTCGCTCAGTTAACAGTCCTCCCCACCTTAATTATACATGACTAGTATATGTTAGGCGATTATAGAAAGGCCTCGTGAGAATCCAATCATGTAAGGTACCCTATTCAGAAACACTCAGGACCCTCTATTTTTCCGCGTCGACTCTATCAGTCCAAGTCTCCGCGACAGTGATACACGGGACGAAACTCGAGACGCCTAGAACATGTGTGCCCGTTCGGCACATGGCCCTATCGGCCCTCATTCTATATCATGTTGATGTATGCCAACTTCGATGCCTCTATCAATCATGGTTTAACTTAGGGCAACCATGTGTAAATCCCTAGTGCTGCGTAAAAAGAACTTTCACCATAGCCATTTCGGCAAATAAAGGTTCTTCTGAACCTAATAATAATAAAACCTAATGCGATCCGTCAGTCGTCCCCCTTATCTCAAACCTTCTGAAGTACCCAGGAGAAGGGTACTGCGCGTTTTAATCAACCCTTCTTAGACAGATAGAAACCAAAGCGAAAGACACTACAGGTATTCCAGAAGACAATAACCACCCGAAGCATACTCCGTAGATCCCCCAGAAAGACCCTTCGCACATCACAGTCGGGTTCGTGAATCAAGATGATAGAACTCATGGGACTGACTACTATAACTGAGTATATGCATAAGGGTCGTATATAATTAAGATCAAAAAGATTTAAGATGTGTGCTTCCTCCCTACTTCCTGTTCCTCGTTGGGTTGTGGGTTTGGGTGGAGTCGCACAACTGAACATCCTGCCGACCT
Organism: Lactuca serriola; assembly: GCF_051521515.1. Taxonomy (NCBI): domain Eukaryota; kingdom Viridiplantae; phylum Streptophyta; class Magnoliopsida; order Asterales; family Asteraceae; genus Lactuca; species Lactuca serriola. The sequence goes on along the minus strand of NC_136408.1, from coordinate 169,898,000 downwards.
CAATTATATACGGCTTTCATACACCAAGTATTAGTGGTTAACCCAAGTATGAGCTCTACCACGAACCTCATTGTAAAACCCTTCATCCTATTCCATAGAATAGGAGCTAGAGTCAAGAGAACCACGGAAGGATGAGCTACTATAATGACCACAAATCCGAAATTTGTTATCATCCCTGTTAAGCCAACATAGTAGCTAACACCCTTGGTTGGTAAAGAAATCTGAGTCGTAAGAGTCAAGGACAATGACTACGACCATCCATTCACGCTTAATTCCCCGAATCAAGCATCTCAACGGATATCCCGGAAATCCAGAAGTTGCGATAAGTTAAACTCTGAGAAGAGCGGATGAGGAGATTAAAGTTCGGAGTGATGGAACCCTATACTCACTAGATTTGACCTAGATCGAGAAAACTCGGTACCACCGGAAGAGTAGTTGCAGAAGATGCTCACACTACCCAGGCACTTCGTCCACCCTGTTACCGATGAGTAGTGCCTAGGACACTCCGCCTCCTCACATGGTAGAGGTCACCGTCGCTCTGTAGACGATAGACTGCATTCTCCGAAGTGAATACTAGAATGCCATGAACCCCAGGATAGCCTCCATAGCCAAGAATACTTGACTAAAGTGCGAAAGTAAGTTGCGTTAAGCCTTATAACCCAGATACCAAAGATATTATAGACTTGACACCAGTCTAGGTGTTAGTCGATGGGTTGTACAAGAGCACGTGCTTCCAACAACTGAAATAAACCAACGCATTAGAGAATAGGTTATGTCTTAGATTTTCATTGGACTACTAGGTGTTCCACGAATACTATCTCACGCAGAAATAGTAGAACCACCTCCCGAGATAGTCCAACACTTCAGAAAATGTCTAAGGATTGAGTTAGCCATGAGCAGAGCTTGCTATTCATGAAATAACAAGGCAAGTAAGAGCATGATTCTTTCCCGTTAGGAATCATGCCGTGAAAGCTTCAACTAGACAATGATGGGAAGTTTATAAACTTTCTGAGCACTCGTCTGGTGAAACCCTATCTCTCCGACCCGGAGACTTTCCGTTAGAAACATCTCAAGAATCAGAAGTGCATGTTCATTTTGCACAAGATTGAGATAGACACTCTGCAACAAATAGATACCCGTAGACATCCGATCCATCAGATGATCCAAAAAACCTCTGAAGGCCAATCAACAGCGAACACAAATCCAAGGACAACCCGAGCTTTCTAAGAACCAACCAGAAGGACTACACTCCCAGTATGAGGGAACGTTTGGAACTTCGGAATGGCGATCATGCCAGTGATGATCTCGCCATAGAAGTACACTATGTTCTAAGTACTGAAAAGCCCTACCCTTCTGAGAACTTAGGACCATCCGAGATTCTTTACAAAGATTGGTCCAGCCCTCGTCAGACCACTACTACTTTCGGAAATTCCACAAGTTTCACCCCAAATCAACCTACTTCGTAAACTTGATATGTGTTTGCCCGACGTCATTCTTTGTATCCCAATCATCTTGATAGAAACCATTCGGAACCCTAACTTCGTTGACAAACCTGTAGGAATCGCTAACTGCATGAGACGGAATCCGCATACCGTAAGTGAAGGTTTGTTAGAATGACAAGCAAAGGCCAGAGTTCACTTGGGAGTGTGAGGACCAACCGAATAGGAAGTGACCTCATACCTCTACCCGATTATTCATGATTACTTCCTTGCCTAAACCTAAATTTCGAGACGAAATTCCCTCTAACGGGGGGATGAAGTGACAACCCGAAATTTATTCCGTCATTTGTAACCCCTCCTTCCGTTAATAAGCCTCACTTTATTAAACTGTCCGTTAACCTTTTGGATTGGTTAATTAATTTGGGACTTTTATAATGACTTAGTAAGGTTTGAAACAAATTAGAACACCAAAACCTTGCATTTTGGAGAGTAAACATGAGTTTACGGCCCAAGAACACTCTTGGACCGTAAACCCCTCTTCATAGGCCGTGAACACCCTTTAAGGTGTTAGAATTGCCCTTAAACACCTCCTATGGCCTGGGAAAATGTCTAGAACCAACCACAATTGAAGTAGGGGCTTTAAACATTAAAGAAACTATGGACATAGGAGTTTACGGCCGTAAACCCCCCTAGGATTGGTCCATGGGCCGTAAACTACCAAAAGGAGGCCAAATGTTGCCCTAACTTCTTCATTTGACTTAGAAAAATGCATAGAACTTTATTCTCTACCATTTAAGACCTCAAAACACAAAAGGAAGGGGCTAGTAGGAATTTACGGCCGTAAACTCCATGTTTACTGCCGTAAACTCCCAAAAGTGGTCCATGTGAGGCCTTAAACCCTTCATAAGCCCTAGATTTGAGCCTAGCATAATTCCACAAGTGATATAAGACCTTTTAGCATCCAAGAGCACACCACCCATGAGTTTACGGCCGTAAACTCATGAGGATATGGTCTTAGGGCCGTAAACTCTATAAAGAGTTTACTCTTGAAGAGTAAACTCCCTATCTAGGCCATACACTCCCCTATTTGCAACCCAATAGCTTCCTAGCACTTGACCAAAGTGTTTTCCGCACATTAGGATACGTTTATGTGTTTAATTAGTATTATAATTACTAATTGTATGTAAACATATTTCATCATATGTTAATAGGTCACTAAGTATGTTCAAGTCATCACTTGACACGGAGCACCCAACCGACACCTCCACCCGATCCACTTACAACAGGTGAGTTCATACCCCTGAATCAACCTTTTAAATGATTTTAACTGCTTTGATAGGGAGGAATACAAGTTGACCTATACAGTTATTATATAAATCACATGTGATTAATAACTGTATAGCAAAATAGATTTTTGCATACTGAACTGTTTATCCAGCTTAAAGGTTTCCAAATTATGTTTTCAACTCTTGATAAAGTATGAAAGGTTTTTCAAAGGATTCCAAAGATTTTCAAAACTTTTTTTACAAACTGACATCAAGTCGTAAATTTTCTTATGTGTAAAGGTTTTCCAAGGTTTTCATCAGAGTTTTTTTCTATGTTTTTATTTCGTTAAAATACATGCGTATATAGTTATATAAATAATGTTTAAAAGACTTAGGAAGGGTAGTTCACCCTATTTCCTTTTCCTCATTGGGATGTGGTCTGGTGGGTATCCGTATCCGTCCGAAGGTCGTTTAAACATTAGTTGTATATTATGTATACATGTATAGACATAAAGTTATCCATCGAATAGCTCACTTTCCTTGGGTAGCAAGGGCATTCTTCCATTCATCATTCATAGACTTTTCGGTAAATGCATGCCTGTATTTGTATAGTTATATAAATAATGTTTGAAAGACTTAGGAAGGCTAGTTCGCCCTATTTCCTTTTCCTCGTTGGGATGTGGTCTGGTGGGTATCGGTTATCTGTCCGATGGTCATTCAAACATTAGTTATATATTATGTATACATGTATAGACATAAAGGATTACATCGGCCAGTTCATTTCCCTTGGGTAGCAAGGGCATCCTTCCATTCATCATTCATAGATCAGAGACACTAGTAACTCTTATAGGAATAGTTAGGAGGTTCTATTCACTCTTTCTAGTACGGGAATTCCACAGGAGTCAGTTCATACGCGAGTCTATATCATTTCTTCAGCGCCTTTAACAGAATTCAGAATACGAGATGCATCTTCAAGAAATGGATCTCCCCGTTGTCGAGTTGGTAACCAGAGTCTCCTATAGGGAGAGCAGGCATTGTGTGTATAGATCTGTACGAGACTGATAGTCCCGCACCCTGACTACTAGCTACAGTCCACGGCCTACCAAGCCAAGGGGTGACAAATGTCACATTTATTCCGACTCTTGCAGGGTGTCAAGTACTCTAGTGTCTATCAGTATGGTTACGAGTATCTCCATGTTTACCTTATAATTCATGGCCTTAAGGTAACGAGAATTAACACTCTATTTATGAAACAACACTCTTAGGATTACTCTTTGTTTTAGACCTTGCTAGCTGTATCGTTCATTTGATACTGTCTGGGGTCTGTGTTTTCTTTATTTTAGACCTTGCTAGCTGTATCGTTCAATTGATACTGTCTGGGGTCTGTGTTTCTTTGTTTTTGACCTTGCTAGTTGTATCTTTCATTTGATACTGTCTTGGGTCTATGTTTCTTTGTTTTAGACCTTGCTAGCTGTATCTTTCATTCGATACTGTCTGGGGTCTGTGTTCCTTTATTTTAGACCTTGCTAGCCGTATCGTACATTTGATACCGCCTGGGGTCTGTGTTTCCTTTTGTTAGACTGAGCCAGGCGTATCATTCCTTCGATACTCTCCTGGAGTCTATGATTTCTTTTTCCTTAGTCAGCAATATTTTCTACTGAGGCATATGTTATTTTCCCTTAGTATTTTTACTAGTGATATCCTCCTACTTTCATTAAAAATCAAATACCGTATTTTGATATTTCGGGGAAAATTACTCTTTAAAAAATAACTCTGTCGAGTCTTGGTAGAAGACTGCTTTTATTTAGAAAATATAGGATTTTTTGGAAAGGACTCTAATACGCCGTAGATTCTAAACTACTACTTTTTATAAAGTTATTTTGAATAAAATGCTTACTTACACAAATGACACTAAATACTTATGAACTCACCAGCATTTATAAAAATGCTGATACTCGCTTTCAAAATAACTTGAATTCTCAGGTCAGCGATAGACAGGTACATTCCAGGAGCTTTTGGCGATGTCAGCCTAGTACCAAGCTGCACCTATATTATTACTTGTATTACTTTGATGTTGCTACGAATTGTAACTTATGTAAAAATATTACTATTAATTCAATGGTTGTTGTACTTTGATTACTATACTGCATTTGTTGTGATACTTGACATGATGTCATCCACCCCAGAACGTTTCTGCCGTTCTGGTTTTGGGGTGTGACACAACAGGACTAAAACATATACAATTGATACAACCAAAAGATCACCCCACTTTATAAAAATGCTTTGATATCTTATCGCTTTTGTAATATCCTGAGCATAAGGGAAGTTTTCAACTCACAATTATAATTGCATAGTTTTCAGAACAATACACAAGCCGAGTACTTAACACACAAGCAAACTGTAATTGGTATAGTTTTGGATTCAATTTAATCGTTTTACAAGTCCAAGAACCGTACATAATACAAACATATAAACTATAATAATTATATAGTTTAGGGAATGGAAGTATCTGTGTATAAACTTATTAGTTATTTATAAAACAGGGTTTTTGTCTTATTACTTGTAAAGTCATTAATCTAGTTTGAGAGACACGTCTTTGGGTACTTACATATGTACTAGTGGAAGACTAAACTTATGAACTAGAGTCTCCTTGAGGGAGAGCGTGAGTTTGTGTACAGAACTATACTGGACAAAAAATCTCGCACCTTTTTGTTAGCTACAGTAAGACCGGGGGGTCTACGGGTGATAAAGTCACAAAGGTTATTGGCATCCGATTCACGTCGTATCAGTTAGTATGGTCATAAAACTCACAAGTTGATAACAACGATATGTTTACGTAGTAATATACTTTTCAATGAACAATGCTTTAATAACATAAGTATGGAAAATACTTGTACTTTTCAGTTTTGGAACAATTAAGGCAACAACTCACATTCAAGGGAAAATATAGGATTTTCCAGGACAAACATCAGCACTTTACAAACAATCGAATTATCATTCAACTATCGAATATTCGTTGTTAATTCTATAGTCCTTAGTTTATACATCCGGGTTACATATGAAGAATCTCCGATAGACTGTGGAATGTGTGGTATCCGCCCCATTTCTTGTTTGTTGATTGGTTATGGGCTTAGGCAGATCCATACAATTAACTGTCTATTTAATATTGGTTTACACATAGCTAGTATGAGATAAGAGATTATAGAAGGAACTTGAATTATCATACTTATATTAACATTCATTATATATCAGAAAATATAAGGTTTTCTGGAGAAACATAACACACTTGTCAAAGAGCATAGAACCTGTTTTCTAAATCAAAACGCCTATGAACTCACCAGCTTAAATGCTGATCTACTCTTTCAAAATAACTTGTATTCTCAGGAACTAGTAGGCAGGTTTATGCACCAGGATTCAGAAAATGGAGCATAGTAGTTTCATGTCTTTGTTTGGTTATTTACTTTTGTATTCAATTTTATGTGAATTGAAAGCAATGTAAACAATTTAATATTAATGCAATGGTTATTGTTATTTTGATTACTATGATGCATGTGTTGTGATACTAAGCATGACGTCCTCCGTCGCCAAATGTTTCCGCCGTTCCGGTTTGGGCGTGTGACAGATTGGTATCAGAGCATTGTTTATAGTGAACTGAGTATATCAGTCTATAAAAGATATACAACTATAAAAATACAATGGGGCCGAAGTGCTCTGACTAAAAGTATATTTTTAAAATATAACAATATTTTTATAAAAGTATACATACCTGCATATATACTTACTAAAACAAGTATCACAAGAAGAAAAAGAACAGAAGTATTTAAATGTTGGGCACTACGGTCAAACCTGGACAGTTATGTAATCATATCTGGGATAAATATAGCCTGATCAAGTGTATTTATTTGAGATACGACCAACATGTGTTTGGGAGTGTTGTGGTGTTGCGACAGGCTTAAAACTTACCTAACTCTATATTCAAAGGATCTCAAGAACAAAACACAAAGTTAAATTACTATAGGAGTATTTTAGTTACTATAAGATAACAACAAGTATCGAGCATACAATTAAAAATACTATAGAAGTATTTTAGACTCTATAAATGACTTATGTGAAAATTAAAAGACCCTTACTGTTAGGTCTATAATTGTGGAGTGTATACTCCTAGGGTTTTATATAATGGAAATTTTATAGACTTAGAATTGGTGATGTATGCTGTACTTCCTACTTCTTTATTTGGTAGTCACTTCAAATTCAAAAGTCTATTTCATATAGACTTCCTTTATGGATGGTTATCAAAAGACTATAGAAGTCGGATCATGATACTCTCGGAAACCGGTATAACTTAGGTTAAATAACACTCGTGCAATACCCACTTTTATAGAATACCCTTAAGGAATGATGTCAGAAACATACATGATAGTCCATCAAGGCGTAGAATTTATAAGTATATATAAATTGGTGAAATACAACTACCAATGACCATCGTTACTCACAAGATCGTTTCTCATCATGCCACTTAACCATGTCTTCACAAGGATGTAACCAACCAACTGGCGAAACACCAATTCTGCAGATAGACTCCGCTACATTTCATGCCGCAGTCACAGCCGTCATGACAGCTGTCATGGCGCAATTCAATGCTAACAACCCAAACGAGGATGGAAAGAGTTTCGAGAATTCGAACTGTAGTAACACACAAGGAAACCGACAATGGCCTAGCCATAAACATACTCCAACTCACAAACCTAAGAATAATAAATGAAAGTTCTGGGAAAAAAAGGAGCGCACCTTATCTCAAAGACTTACCATAAGAGACAACAACATGTGGCAACCCCTACAACCACAACATTTTCCACTCCAGTACCAATTCCAGTACGATAGTATGCTGGAAACCTATCAGATTGTAAGAATTGCAACATACAAGGACACACCACTCGTTTCTGTAGGATACCGGCACAACCAACCACCTAAGTCCTCAGCGTTGGAATAAGTCAGGTCTGTTATTGGTGCGCTGAATTTGGACATTTCAAAAGAGATTGTCCGAAGATGAGTAATGATGAAGAAGCTTAGTTTGGTAGGACCCCGACTCGACACATCACTTCAACCACCGATGCTAGTATAATTCGAGTATGCCATGCATGTGGTGAAATGGGACATTTCAAGAGTGACTATCCGACAGAGAGAAATGACGGAGGAGAAGAAGGAATTTAATGACATGACATAAAGGAGCAATGTGGAACCTCTTTTGAGATCTTGGTTCATCTTCTAAATAAAATTACTTTAAAGATTTAATTTATATTAATATTGAAATTCTGGGAAATTAAAAAGTAATTACAAATAACTCACTCATCCGTACAAATCATGACATTCATAAGAGAACTAAAGATCAACACAAGTGAGCTATGATAGCTTAGTACATACATCAGGGTTAAGCATAGCTATGATTTTGCAGAACTAGAGTGAGTGATTCCGCCTTAATTCCTATTCCTTGTCTGGTTGTGGATTTAGGGGCAGAGTCACTGAGTTGACTGTCTTATTCATCTAAATTATACATAACTTTTATATGCCAAGCGATCATAGCGGTACCGAGAAGGATCATAATAGAAAGTATCGTCACTGCTAGTACTCGCTTATTGCAGTACAATTTGTGGAAATGGTAATATTGAGAAAGCACTAGAAAGCCTACACAGAATGCATTGTCGAGCACACTTGGGATATACCATCATTATAACAGACGTCTCTTTCAAATCGACTCAACACTTGTTTCTATAGAGATTCTGGCGTCGTCATTCGACGTGAATTGCCGTGGTCCTCACCATGCCAAGTTCATGTGTTACGAAAACCCACTTCCTTAACCGACTGATGAACGAAACCCTCGTCACACGTAACGACAACGACAACCCATCCTAGAACTCAAAATTGTCTTTTATATTCTAAACCCTAAAGTACTCATTAGAGGAGTATTATGACTTCCGAAAACTCCCGGAATTTTGTCCTATACAGTCGAACACAACAACGAAAGGTCAAATCAATAGATTTCTAAGCCTAATATAAGTCGTGGGATATCTATTTTCCATTGGTCAAGTTCTCTTACAACAACAGCTGTCACACTAGCATCAAGGTTGCGTCGTTTGAAGCCCTTTATGGCCGTAAGTGCAGATCCCCTATGTGCTGGGCCGAGGTGGGTGACACGAAGTTGGCTAGAGGTTAAGTCCCTAATTTCACTTAGGAGCAAGAAGATTCAATGCAACAGAAGTACCCTCATCTCATTCCGAGCACATGATTTGTATTATATGTTAGAATTTCAGGAAGAAATTCCCTCTATCGGGGGTATGATGTAACGACCCGAAACATTTTCCGTTAACGTTAAGCCGATTCCATTAAATAAAATTTGAATTTTTATTTAGTTCGTCAAATTCATATGGTTTGGAAAATCATAAGTTATATAATTGAATTTTTTTATATATGAGTCGGAACCAAAATCGCGCGAAAACCCGAGTTAATTCGAAGATTAGCGAAAATCGGCCTGACTGGTGTTGACGGTCGTGAACCCGATCATGGCCGTAAACCTGTTCATTTTTTCTGGATCCCACCACCAAGCATACACCCAGCCATTAAATATATGCTCCTATCCCTCATTTATACTTTTCTAGCTGAAAACTCCCCCATTCTCTCTCTAACCTCTCAACCGCAAACACAAAAACACCCTCATTCCTTCCGAAAATCATCAAGAATCACCTTTGGGTGTTGTTGCGGAGCATCTAAATCGCATTTTCCATCGAATCCAGTATTGTTGTTCTTGAGTTCATGCCCGCAAATCTTCAAATCTTCAAAGGCTGAAATCAGTTCATGGCCATAAACCATTCAAGGGCAGTTCACGGCCGAGAACAGTTCATGGATGTAATCCCCTTCACGGCCGCAATCAGCCCTACGTCGTGAATCTTGGCGGCAAACCCACTTTTTCCACTTCGGTCGAGTCTCGGTAACATTCCTTAAGCAAAAACAAGTCTTTTTCAAGCACTATAATTAATGGTTTCTGATAAGATTAAAAGTTAATCTTGAAGATCGATTAGATCTTAAACAGGTAAATAAAGATTAAACAGCAAGAACACGAAAATGATGAACAACTCAAGAATGAATCAAACGTGTCGAATGATTATAAAACAACCCTCAGAAGAGCTCGATAAAGAACTTCTACTATAGAGGATTAAAAGGGTTTACAAGAACGATAAAGAAATCAGTGTTCTATCGTAGTATTATCTTTCGCTCTATTTTTCTTAACCTAATATGCATGCAAGCACATTATTATATACTAAACCCTATCAACTCTCGGATGGACAGGCCCAAACCGGAGTACAAAATATTAGACTATTAACCGAGCCCAATGACGCAATACAAAAATAATGCTCCGCTACCCAACAATCTCCCCCTTTGCGTCAATTGGAGCGAGATCACTTTGTCTTCTTACTTGGGCCAGCAGCAGCAGGAACCTTCTTCTTTACAGTGTTGAATAGACGAGAAACAAGCGCCAAGATTGTCTGTCTGAACCGGATGTACCATTTTATGATATCATTAAAGTATTTGATATCATCCGCTGTATTTTCCTTGCATCTATGGATGATCACCAGCACATGCTCAAGACAAGCAGTGGTATACAGATGTTTGTCCGCCAAGGCAAAGAGACATTTCCGTCCTTCATTTCTTGTAAACATGACGGAGTTTCTCCTGGCATCAATCTTGCCCATCTGCATCTGGTTTAGATCACTGGCCGAGCCAACAGGAGAGATCTTCGGTTTCTTCTTGAAGACTGTGGCTATCTCCTGATCCATCAAGGCGACCTCCATGATGTAACAAACTATCATCCTTTTGAGATGGTCAATAATTGGACCATATTCAGCTTCATTCGTCAAAAGGATGTTATGCAAAACGATCCAATCATGGGGGTTGAGGTTCGGTAGATCTGCTAAGGATATAAGATGTTCGGTTCTTGCAGACCCTCTGATCACCCTGAACCGGACGTTGATGAATCTCCCTTCGGTATACGACTTTAAAACCCGAACATTAACGATCTTCTGAGCGCTCCATGTTTGGTACTGTGGTTGAGCGGCCTTCAGATAGAATTCGATTAGCTCCCTATCAACCTCAGGATTAGGATGAGGGACTTCAAAAATGTTAGGGAAGGCGTGGAAGATAAACGCCTTTCGGGTCAAGGGCATATCGAACTGCGAATCGATAGAATTGTTGCAGTCGAAGGAGATCACCGGTTCGAGCCATAGGATGCTAGGAGTATCTATGGCCTCCTTAATCATTCTCTCCCGTGTCCAAGCAGGGAAAAGAGTCTTCCTGCTCTCAAGGAGATCGTGGGCTTCTTTCTTCTTGCATTCGGCTTCTTCAGCTTCTCGCGCCACACGAACGTTATCATTTTCAACATTGCGACTGTTTTTGCGTTTAAGTAAGTCAGCAATGGTTTCTTTATCATCTTCATCTTCTTCCTCAACTATCTTCTTTCTTTTATCCTTCACACCCGAACCAGAAGCTTGACCTGCAGGAGGAGGTTCGGTTGTGTGAGCAGCTGTTAAGGAAGGAGGTGGTTTTGATCCGGACTTCACTTCTCCCCCTTGTTTCGGATTGGACACGAAACTAGGTAGCCCTTCAATTTTGCTGAGAAGGTCCAGGACAGGAGCAAGTTTTTCTGCAAGGGTTCGCCTCACCGAATGATTAAGAATCGGATCGTGTGCTTCCAAGATGTTGGATAGGGCAGAGTATACATCCGAAACACATGTTTTGATTACCTCCCGTTTGGATCGAAGAGCGTCAAGTTGTTGTTGAGAACTTGAAAGTTGAGCACTCTTGACCTTGAGGGAAGAGGTCTTACTTGCCAGAACGTCCATTAACGAGTTTTCGGCAGTGAGATCCTCTTGAAGTTTAGCGAGGCGCTCGTCAATGGAGGCATGAAGGGCTGAGTTGTCGTCGCTGATGGATTGGCGAAGGGTAGCGAACGACTGCAACTCCGTTGAGACGAGCGTGGCCAATTGTTGAACGATTGGTTCCTACGTTGTCTTTGTAGCATCAGCGCTCTCCTGTAAGGACTTCAACAAGGAAGAGGCTTCAGAGAATATTTTATCAACTTTTGCGGTCGCAGCCTCACAAGCTTTTGTGGAGGCATCTATGGCAGCAGTGGCTGAAGCGACGGAATCATGCTGAGCCCTGGAGAAGGCATCAATAATCTTCTGAAGAGCGGCTTCAGAGAGAGAGGACTGATTGTTGGAGGATGAAGCAAGAAGCAAGTCAACCTTCTCGTTGAGCTCCTTAAGATGTTTCTTTGTTACTGGAGCATCGTCGTCGTCGTCACTCTGCACTTGAAACGGACTGTAATAGACCGAATCAAACGTCATGTTTTCCCCGCCTAGGAAAGGTTCTTCTCCCTCAGACGCGTGACCGGGAGATGGTGGTGATGGTGAAACCGGAGGTGAAGCTGGTGGTGAAGTATGAGTTTGTTCGGGTTGTGTTGGTTCGGTTGTAGGTGTAGGAGTAGGTTCGGTTGGGTGTATGGGTTCGATTACAAGTGGTGTTTCGGTTGCATCGGTATGAACCCCCGTATCAGATACGTTGGTTGTAACCTTTGCAGTTGTTGGAGTTGTATCTGTGAAAATGGGTGGTGGTATAGGGATAGAGGTTTTAGGAATGGTGGTAGTGGGGTTTATGGTGGGAATGGAAGTAGGGATTGTTTGAGTTGGAGGAGGAATTGGTGAGTTATGGATTTCCATGTCAGGGGTAGGGGATCTCGGTGGGGTGTTGCCTCTTGAAGGGGTTTCGCCTCTTTGAGAGCCGTCCGAATCCGAACTCTCACCTTCTGAGTCACTCAAAGAGGAAGCGATTACAAGCTTTCGCTTCTGTTGAGTCTTCCGTCTCTTCGGCTGTGGGGACTGTGCAGCTTTGGTTGGTTTCCTCTTCCTGGGAGAAGGACCTTTAGCAACTTTGGTCACTTCCTTTATCCGCCTTTTTGCCCCTATTAACAGGCTTGTCAGCATCATGGATGGACTTGAGCATTTCCTGTGTGAGTTCCCTCGGTCCAGACGTCTTGAACTCCTTAATCGCCCGGATGAGCCTGCTGTCAGATGGAACATCGCGGTACATTGTCTCCGGAATTGAGCCAATGAAGGAAAACTTGGATGCATCAGAGACGATGATCTTCGTGGTATGAAAAGTACCAATCGAAGACATCGATGCACCGGCAGCAGTGGGTACATCAAATTTATCCATCGCCCATTTTGTGATGAGAGTCCAGAACCGGGCATACGACACCTCAAAATGTCGTGAAGAAGAAGAGAGGCTCTGGATGAGTTGTTGCCAGAGAACAAACCCATAGTCAAGATTGACACCGTTGTAGACGCCATACATAATTGACAAGAACAGTCGACTAGAACCATCGGATCCTGAGCTCCGTTCAGATAAGCCCTTGAAGAGGACTGTAAACATGCCGTTCCACTGTGGCGGCAAGCAGGATTTTTTAAACATCGCGACGGAGGTGAGCATCTCCGTGTACCCCATATTATAAAACATGTTGTAAAGATGCCCAATCGGAATCGTCTCCGGATTAATTCTTGAAGGGTCAGCAGCCAACCCTAGCAGTGTGCCAAATCGTTGTCTAGAAATGGAGGTCTTGTGATCAGAAACTTCGAAGAACACCCGATCGACTGCTTTATCGTAATGTGCAATCGCATACACCTGTGATAGGAGCTCCATGGGCACAGACTCAACCCTAGAAAGTGCAGGAGCGATTTGTGAGTACTTCAGGCACTCGATGATCGGAGACATATAAGAATCGTACGCCAGAGGGGTTAGGTCAATCACCAAACACTGTTGAGGGCGAATGGGAAGGATGTGGGAGGTGGCATGGACGGACGATGAATCTGCCATTGTTGAAGTCGGGAAGAAGATGATGAACAGGAAAACTTTAGGGAATTTTTGCTCTCTTGGAAATTCGGATGCAGTAAAGAGGTAAATGGAAGTGTAGACTGCCTTTTATAGTGTGTGAAAGGAGAGAGAAAAATCGGTTCAAATCTTCTATGGAAATACGAAAAGGTTTTCTGAAATGACAGATGCGTGACAGTTAAGGCATGCGATGATCATGTAGGAGAGAGAGTGTCCGATTCCTGGGAACACGCCGCCCAACAAGCGCCGTTTCAGAACAAACCGTTTCAAATCCACACGCGCCTTTAAGTGCTAGAGAGGAACCGCTTGAACTTCGCACACGCGTCCATTATGTCAGTAAAAGAATGGGCGTTTCAAATTCGCACGCGTCCCTTTTTAACCACCGTTTGAAATTTAATCCTTTGATCTCCCGCCTAAGTCAGCAACCCTTAATCTTATCTTTTAAATGGCATCTTTTGAGTTAATTTCCCACGTGGATGTTTTTGACCATAACTTGATAATTAACCACCAAAACAATAATACAGCCTATAATTATTAGTACCAGAATTTTGGAAAATCAAAGATTTTCGTGCTAAGAGTGTAAAAAGAAAAGAAATAAAGCAACTCTTTTTAAGAATAACAGTGATGTCAATAATGACACGAAACAAATGAACCCGGGCACGAATCTCTTCCTTCAAATTCAAGAGAGACCTTAAAGTTTTTGGATGGTTTCCCGTTGAATTACAATCAAACACTTATTAAGAAGTGGTGAAAGGCATCTTTTAATTAGGCTTTTTAAGGTGGCTTTTGATTTGAGTCAACAATTTTAATCTTGAAATAAGATAGAAAGTGAACAAAGTAGTCTGTTGAACAAGTAGGTAGGAAATGTTTTTAAAGTAGCTTGGAAAATATAAAATCTCAACAAAAAATAAAACTGGATCCCAAGGGAAGAAATGTTATGGTGTTTAAAAATTTCATAGGAATCACACAAAATAAAAATTTGAGATTTCATGAAAATACATTCGTCAATTCTTTGGTGAAAGCTTGAGCAAAATAATTGTTCACCGTCAATTCAGATTTGGTATTGAATTTTGGGTTTCACTCAGCTCGTAGTGGCACGAAACTAAGATCATAAACACAGTTTTTGTGTAACCATAAACCTCAGTGGTAATTTCTGAGAGTCTCAAGGGTTACGTTGATGAAACGAATGTAATGGAGAAATGTGATGGAGATGGTGTAAGAAAGCAAAGTACCTCTGCTGTGAAAAGTAGGACTAAGCAGAAACCTCTTATCTCATGTGAGAAGAGAGTTAGGTAGCTCACGATTAGAATAAGTGTGGTAGCCTGATTGTGAAGACAAGGTTTGTGTATACCAAGTCATTAAGGCTATTATTCAGAATCTGATGAGGCTTTAGACACATACAGCAGCATGCTTCTAGGGACACTTAAGTAATCCAACAACTATCTCCCCATAAACGAACGAACACGCAAATAAAATTAAATAAGAAAATATTTTTGGAGTTTTTGATATATAAAAAAAATAAATAAGAAAAATTAAGCAAGAAAAAAACTTAGTAAGAAAAAAAAACTTTGAAAAAATTTGGTAACCGAACCCGAACGTTCGGTTGGTTTCGGTTGAGAAAAATTTGAAAAACCGAACCCGAGCGTTCGGTTGGTTTCGGTTTAAGAAAATTTTGAAAAACCGAACCCGAGCGTTCGGTTGGTTTCGGTTTAAGAAAATTTTGGAAAACCGAACCCGAGCGTTCGGTTGGTTTCGGTTTAAGAAAATTTTGAAAAACCGAACCCGAGCGTTCGATTGGTTTCGGTTTAAAAAAATTTTGAAAAACCGAACCCGAGCCTTCGGTTGGTTTCGGTTTAAGAAAATTTTGGAAAACCGAACCCAAGGGTTCGATTGGTTTCGGTTTAAGAAAATTTTGGAAAACCGAACCTGAGCGTTCGGTTGGTTTCGATTTTGGAAAATTTTGAGAAACTGAACCCGAACCTTCGGTAGGTTTCGGTTTTGGAAAATTTTGAGAAACCGAACCCGAACCTTCGGTAGGTTTCGATTTTGGAGAATTTTAGAAAACCAAGGAATTGAGGCATCCGATCAGAAAATACTTTTGACAATAAGATAAACAACCCTGTACAAGAAAATTTACAACCAAGAAATCTACCTTTGTAGTGATGAGCGAGTCAGATGATTTAACCGAACCTGAACGTTCGGTCAATTTCGCTTCTTACGTTTGAGGTTGAGAGGTAGTTTGAGGCACTGACTCTGATTCCATCATACCTAGCCCTTGTAAAATTCTATTGAATGATGCTTCAGGAAGAGCTTTGGTAAAGACGTCAGCCAGTTGATCAGTGGTTGGAACAAAGTGTACTTCAACGTTTCCATCTTCCACATGATCTTTGATGAAGTGATACCTCAGTGTTATGTGTTTGGTTTTAGAGTGTTGCACTGGGTTATGAAAGATCCTAATTGCACTTTCAGAGTCACAATATAGTGGGATCTTCTTTATATTGAGTCCATAGTCTCGAAGTTGACTCTGGATCCCAATCACTTGGGAGGTGCAGGATGCAGCGGCTATGTATTCAGCTTCAACAATAGACAATGACACGCACGTTTGTTTCTTTGATTGCCAGCTAACCAACTTCCCGTCAAGGAATTGACACCCGCTAGTGGTGCTTTTTCTGTCGAGTCCACATCCTCCAAGGTCTGCATCTGAGTAGGCTTGAACGAAGAAGCCTGAGTTGGAAGGATACCATAGACCTAAGGAGGCAGTTCGCTTGAGATATCGTAAAATGTTCTTCACTGCAAGCATGTGAGGTTCGCGTGGGTTTGCCTGAAATCTAGCACAGTAACACACAGAAAACATGATGTCAGGCCTGCTAGCAGTAAGATACATTAGTGAGCCTATCATTTGGCGATAGAGCGTGATATCAACATCCGGTTTGTCTAGGGATGGAGTTAGCTTGGTGCCGAATGCCATTGGGACTTTGACTTTGGAATCTCCCATCATACCAAACTTTGCTAGGAGAGTCTTTGTGTAAGCTTCCTGATTGATAAAGATGCCTTCGGGTCCTTGTCTAATATTTAAACCAAGGAAAAAGTTAATAGGACCCATTGAGCTCATTTCAAATTTAGTCTCCATCAGCTTTCTGAATTCAGCTGTTAGGCTGGGATTCGTTGAGCCAAAGATGATATCATCGACGTAAATTTGAACGATCATGAGGTGGTTACCTTCCTTTTTGCGAAAGAAGGTTGGGTCAACCGAAACTTGTTAGAATTTGGACACCTTTAAGAATTTAGTTAGCGTTTCATACCAGGCTCTCGGAGCTTGTTTGAGTCCATACACGGCTTTATCCAGAATATAGCAATGATTGGGATACTTTTCGTTCACGAAACCAGGAGGTTGCTCCACGTACACTGTTTCTTCGAGTTCTCCATTAAGAAATGCACACTTGACGTCCATTTGGAAAACTTCAAAGTTTTTGTGGGCAGCATAAGCAAGAAATATTCTTACAGATTCCAGCCTAGCTACAGGAGCAAAAGTCTCTTCATAATCAATCCCTTCCTCCTGACAATATCCTTTTACTACCAGACGAGCTTTGTTCCTTATAATGTTCCCTTCCTTGTCCATTTTATTCCTAAAGACCCATTTAAGACCAACAGCCGAGGCATCTGGAGGAGTTGGAATGAGGCACCAGACTTTGTTCCTTTCGTTCGTTCAGTTCGTCTTGCATCGCTTGAACCCAATCGGAGTGATCGAGAGCAATGTTAACTGACTTCGGTTCAACTTTTGATATGAATGAGTTAAACATGCAAAATTCAACTTTGGAAAATAAGGACGTCTGTTTTGCCTTGAGTTGTGATCGGGTTAGAACCTTTTCAGAAACATCACCAACAACTTGAGAAATAGGATGATCTCTGGTCCATTTGGTAAGAGGAGGGTAGTTTGGATCAAAGGTTGGGTCCAGTTCAGCATTGATCATTTCTTCTGGTTCGGATTGGCTTTCTTAGTCGAATGACATATCAGCTTGCTCCCCCTCGATAGATGAGCTTTCTGGAATGCTTTGAGAAACTTGAGGATCAGAGGTTTGTTGTGGTGCTGCGCTTTCAAGCGTTGATGCACCTTCGAATGGTGAAGCACTTTCGGTTGAAGAAGTACTTTCGGTTGGAGAAGTACTTTCGAGAGCAGTTGGAGAGCTTGGCTCCCCCTCCACATGTGAGGTCGGTGAGTTGATGACGGTTGATCCTCTCCCTCGACCGAAGCATCGTTTGATGGAGATTCGTCAGAATTCGATCCCCCTTCATTCATTCTCCTGGCAGCTTCTTCGATAATTTGCTTCATGTGGTCTACCTTGTTGTCTGTTGCGCCTGCTTCTGAGAGAGTAGCTTTCTCTGGTTCGTCAAATAGCTCCATAAACTTCTCGAATAGATTGGCGATCGAGACTGTGACTTGGCCAGTTTGAGGAAAAATTTCCCCAGCGGTGTCTTCTTTGGCCTGTAACTTTTTGACATAGCTATCATCAAAAGTCACGTAATAAGTCTCTTCGATTTTCCTCAAACGCTTGTATAGAACTCTGTATGCTTTGGAAGTGAGAGAGTAGCCCAGAAAGATTCCCTCATCAGCTTTGACATCGAACTTGTTGCGGTGTTCTTTAGAGTTAAAGATGAAACACCGTGAGCCGAACACGTGGAAAAATTTCACATTGGGCTTCCTATTGTTGAGAATCTCATAAGGTGTGAGCGTGAATCGCTTGTTGAGATATGACCTGTTCTGTGTAAAACAAGCAGCAGAAACTGCATCAGCCCAAAAATAAAGAGGTAAGGAAGCGAAACTTAGCATTGTTCGGGCAGCTTCACACAAAGATCAGTTTTGTCGTTCGACAATTCCGTTCTGTTGAGGTGTGTAGGGAGCTGAGAAGTTGTGACTTATTCCCTTTTCTGCCAGAAATTCTTCAAATTCTTTGTTTTTGAATTCCAGACCATTGTCGCTCCTGATGTTGCGAACGACCTTCTTGGGCTGTACTTCAATCTGCTTGATGAACACTTTCAGCTTATGAGTCGTTTCAGATTTGAGCTTTAGAAAGAACACCCATGTAAATCGCGAAAAGTCATCAACAATAACAAGAATATACTTGCTACCATCGATGCTTTCGATAGATGATGGACCACACGAATCAATATGAAGTAATTCGAGTGGTTCAACAACTTTAGTGTTAATTATAGATGGATGACTTTGACGACTCTGCTTCCCCATTTCGCATGCAGCACACAAATGATCTCTATCGAACTTGAGCAATGGAAGACCTCGAACATGACCTCCAGTGACAAGTTGGTTGATATCTTTAAAGTTAAGATGAGAGAGTCTTCGGTGCCACAACCAGCTTTGGTCAGATTGTGCCTTTGATAACAGGCAGATAGCTGGGTTTCCTTTGATGGGATTGAGATTTAGGGGAAACATTTCACCTTTACGTTCGGATTTGAGAATAACTCTATTCGTCTTCTTCTCAATTATTTCAGAACCCTCATCGTCAAATGAGACTTTAAGACCGGTACCTCCAACAAGCTGAGATACACTGATGAGGTTGTGTTGTAGCCCTTCCATGTATGCCACCTTCCTTATCGTGAAATCACCATTAGTAATCATTCCATAGCCTTTTATGGTGCCAAAGGAGTTGTTTCCAAACCTGACGTTTCCACCATTTGAAAGAGACCTGTATTCCCTTAGCTCTTCTCTCCTCCCTGTCATGTGACGCGAGCAGCCACTATCAATGTACCATTCTTCGTCAAACTGCTCGTCACTGATAACCTGCAAAAATTAAGCAGATTTAGGAACCTAAAGTTTCTTGGGTCCTCGTGAGCCTTTCATAGGTACAGGAATAGTAAGAGAGATGTCAACAAGATATGTTCGTTTTATTAGTGTTGTTTCATCTTTCCTTTTGATGGTAAAAACTTTGATTTTATTAGGATTAGGTGCATTCGGTTTAGACTCTGGTTTGGATGCATAAACTTTCTGTTTGCCCTTTTGTTCAGCTGGCGAATGAGATTTTTGAGAATTAACTGAGTGAACTTTAGAGCGAGATGGAGATGAGTTAGAAGAATTAGAAGAATTAGATGAGTGAGAAGGAGAGGGCTTAGATGACTTCTTGTCTGGAGACTCTAGGTGACCCTTTTGCTTTTGATCATTGGTGGGACTGACCTTAGAGTTTTGATCTCTTTTGATTTTAGAACCGAACCTTTGCTTTCAGTTGGAGTTGTTCTCTGTACCGAACCTTTGCTTTCGGTTGGAGTCATCCTCAGAACCGAACCTTTGCTTTCGGTTGGTATTCTTTTCCGAACCGAACCTTGACTTTCGGTTGTTGTGGCTCTCGTGTTTTTTAACAGGATTATTCTCAAACTTCAGATTCTTGTCTTGATAAGAGAAATATGCATTCTGGGATTGCCAGAATTGTTTCCTTTCAGAGAGATTCTTCCTGTATCTCTGGTTCCTTTGACGTTTCTGATTCCTCATCTGCTTCGATTGATGATGGATATTGGCTTTCATTTTTGGTTTCTCTTTGGCTGGTTCACTTTGAACTGTGGAAGTTTCACTTTGAACTGAGGAACTAGAGGGAACGTCTTCTTTTGCCAAACTTCCATTTTCTTGAGGAATGTCTTTCGTACCACTGGTACTTGGCACATCGAAATTATCTAGCTTGTTCAAGGGTTCTGGTATGTATCTACCTTTACTTATCCATGAGGTCCTTTCTGATAAGCCTATCGTTTCATCTGCATTATCGATTGGAGCTAACCAGAAGAACTCATCGCAGCCATCAGCATTGTCTTTGTTTACAATTGCTGTGAGTTCAGCAGTCTGATGTTCGGTTACTCCTGTGACCTTGTACACTTGATTTGGAGTGGTCCTAACCTTTTGATATACAACGGATTTCTCTGCTAAGATCGGGGACTTTTGTTGGGACAATCGAGCGAACTCCACTGAATTTTCTGAAATTAGATTCTTGTGGTTTTTAGGTTCGCTTTTCACAAATTCTGAGCAGTCAACCGTGTCCTCTACAGAAATTTCACTCATATTGTCATCCTCATTAAGCTCAGATGCATTTTCAACATCAATTTTGTTTTCTGAGCTCGAGTTGGCGTTTAAAGAGTCAAATTTTTGTATGGTTTCGGTTCTCAGTTTAAGTCTATCATTTTCATCCAAAAGGTTTTTAAGCATGTCCTTATGGTCCTTGGATTTAATGAAAGATTCTATTTTGTCCAGTCCATACATATAGGTCGAATTGACGTCATCAGATGATATCACACTCTCACAATTATAAGCTTCAGCATCAATTTCATCCTCCTTAAACTCAAGGAAGGGCAAAATCATGCGATGAATCTTTTGTCCTATTTCACAGTCCAAGTGAAGCTGAGTAATATTAGTGTAAAGACGTTTTGCAATCAAACAAAAAGCATTTCGCTGTTTTAACAGCTTTAAATTGTCTCTTTGTAAATAAATGTTTTCATCTTTTATTTTAACTAATTCTGACTCCTTCAACTCGATCCACATGCGCCGTTCCTCACTCTTCGAAGACACCCTGCTTAATTGATCAGTTAGGTTAGAATTGGTGACTCGAGTTTGAGTTAAACTACTATCTAGATGAGAGATTCGTGAATTAACATTTTTTAGTTCTTTTTCATATGAGCATTGTGGTACTTTAAATGAAACAAAAACCGATTGTACCTTCTTGATCAGTTCATCGAGCTCGTTGAACTGCACGCTGAGCGGTTTGGCTGTAAAGCACATATCCTGCTGCTCCTTCGGTTCATTGCTTCGACCATCAGTGTTGTATCCCCTCATCTGAGATAATTCGGACACCATCAAGCACCTTCCTCCACTGCTCTCCTCTTTTGCCACACAAGCCTTTCCATGAGAAGGCTTCCTCACTTCATCGTCTTCAGAGTCGGTTGACCAAACCTCCACGCCACCGAACTCGTCATCAGCAACCGAACCCTGCACAATTAGAGCATTCATGGAAGGGTTAGCGGTAGATTTCTTCTTCCTCATCTCATCAAGCTCTTTCTGCAGAAAAGCTTCCTCATACTTTTCAACCATCTTTTTGAGGACACAATCCTTAGCATAGTGGTTTTTCCCTCCACAGTAGTAACAACTAACTCCTGAATCACCTTCTGCCTTCGGTTCCTTCTTAGACTCTTCAACCTTCGGTTCATTGTTAACCTTTTCTGAACTATAACTCCCCTACCAGTTTCGGTTTTTGTTGCTGGGGAATCTCTTCTTAATGAACCTCTTAGGGTTAGACACCATCATAGCATAATCCTCAGACGTGAGGTAATACTCCTCCAAGTTGAGGTCTTCGTCCTCCATCACAGCTTTACTTTTTGACAGGAGGGCCAGTGAACCTAGGCTTCAGACAACATTCTTTTCCTGCAGCACAATCTTCTCCTGAGACTTGAGAATACCCACCAGTTTTGCCAAAGAATAAGATTTAAACTGCTCATGGGCTTTAACTGTAGATACTACTGCTCTCCACTCTGATCTTAGACCATTTAAAAACATAACCTTCTACTCGATAAGCTTCCTTTCGATGTCATGTTTGATCATCTTGCTGAGAAGATGATTGAAGTGATCGAACGTTTGGGTCACAGTTTCATCGGCTCCTTGCCTGAATTCTCCAAACTCAGACAAGAGTAAGGTTTGGATAGAGTGTTCAAGATCCTCGTCTGTAGAGTACAGTTCACGAAGTCTATCCCAAACTTTCTTTGCCGTCGTGCATGAACTTACTAACCTGAAAGTGTCAGACTGAAGGGCGAATCTGATCAATCTTAACGCCTTGATATTACACTGGAATTTATCTTTTTCATCTTGCGCAATATCTTTAACATCCTTCAGCAGATCATTATACTCCTTTGGAGTTTTAATAGTCCTTGACGTTGCAGAGTGAGAAAACGGTCCATTAATAATTGCTTCCCAGATGAGGTATCCATTATCCTCAGATCCTATAACATAGTCTTCAAAGTGATGCGCCCAGACTTCATAATCGTGGGTGTATAGGATGGGAATCTTCGTTGTTGATCCAATTTTGTTTGAAATATTGATGGGATTCGATTGCAACTCGTCCATTATGATCGAATAACCTGTTCAAAGATCAGACTTGTAATAAATCAAATTAGGGCAAAACAATAAATATCAAGATACGTCAATAATGAGATGACGGCTCAATAAATATCAGTAATTGTGGAAAACCCTAATTGAAACCTTTTTCACAGAAAAGAAGTGTATCGATTACACAGCCTCCTGCTCTGATACCAATTGATAAGATTAAAAGTTAATCTTGAAGATCGATTAGATCTTAAACAGGTAAATAAAGATTAAACAGCAAGAACACGAAAATAATGAACAACTCAAGAATGAATCAAACGTGTCGAATGATTATAAAACAACCCTCAGAAGAGCTCGATAAAGAACTTCTACTGTAGAGGATTAAAAGGGTTTACAAGAACGATAAAGAAATCAGTGTTCTATCGTAGTATTATCTTTCGCTCTATTTTTCTTAACCTAATATGCATGCAAGCACATTATTATATACTAAACCCTATCAGCTCTCGGATGGACAGGCCCAAACCGGAGTACAAAATATTAGACTATTAACCGAGCCCAATGACGCAATACAAAAATAATGCTCCGCTACCCAACAGTTTCGCTAATAATATGCGTATATGTATTTAATTGTTACTAGGATTCCGTTAAGTGCTGCGTATATCAACTCGAGGGTCTTCATTTCTAGTCTTGTTGTATGGCACAGTCACACAACCAACTGCGAGTTCATACCCCTATGCTTTTATTATTTTCATGTTTTTAGGGGCAGAATACAAGTCAAACACAAATGGTTTTTGTCAACACCATGCACAAAATTTCAATAGGATTAAAACTTATTAAATTAATACAACCAGAAGATCACCACACTTTATAAAAATGCTTAGATATCTTATCCCTTTTGTAATATGTTGAGCATAAGGGAAGTTTTCAACTCACAACTATAATTGCATATTTTTCAGAACAATACACAAACCGAGTACTTAACACACATGCAAACTATAATTGGTATAGTTTGGGATTCTACTGAATCGTTTTACAAGTCCAAGAACCGTACATATTACAAACGTATAAACTATAATAAGTATATAGTTTAGGGAATGAAAGTATCTATTTATAAACTTATATGTTATTTATAAAATAAGGGTTTTCGTATAATTACTTGTAAAGTCGTTAATCTAGTTTGAGAGACACGTCTTTGGGTACTTACATATGTACTAGTGGAAGACTACCCTTATAACCAGAGTCTCCTTAAGGGAGAGCGTGAGTTTATGTATAGATCTATACAGGACATACAATCCCACACCTTGTTGTTAGCTACAGTAGGACCGATAGGTCTACGGGTGACAAAGTCATTAAGGATATTGGCATCCGATTCACGGCGTATCAGTTAGTACGGTCATAAAAATCACAAGTTGATAACAACGACATATTTATGTAGTAATATACTTTTCAATGAACAATACTTTAATAACATAAGTATGGAAAATACTTATACTCTTCAGTTTCGGAACAATTAAGGCAACAACTCACATTCAAGGGAAAATATAGGATTTTCCAGGACACACATCAGTACGTTACAAACAATCGGATTATCATTCAACCATCGGATATTCGTTATTAGTTCTGTAGTCCTTAGTTTACACATCCGGGTTACGTATGAAGAATCTCCGATAGACTGTGGAATGTGTGGTATCCGCCCCATTTCCTGTTTGTTGATTGGTTGTGGGCTTAGGGCAGATCCATACAATTAACTGTCTATTCAATATTAGTTTACACATAGCTAGTATGAGATAAGAGATTATAAAAGGAACTTGAATTATCATACTTATATTAACATTCATTATATATCAGAAAATATAAGGTTTTCTGGAGAAACATAACACACTTGTCAAAGAGCATACAACCTGTTTTCTAAATCAAAACGCTTATGAACTCACCAGCTTAAATGCTGATCTACTCTTTCAAAATAACTTGTATTCTCAGAAACTAGTAGACAGGTTCATGCACCAGGATTCAGAAAATTGAGCATAGTAGTATCATGTCTTTGTTTGGTTATTTACTTTTGGATTCAATCTTATGTGAATTGAAAGCAATGTAAACACTTTAATATTAATGCAATGGTTATTGTTATTTTGATTACTATGATGCATGCGTTGTGATACTAAGCATGACGTTCTCCGCCCCCAAACGTTTCTGCCGTTCCGGTTTGGGCGTGTGACAGATTGGTATCAGAGCATTGTTTATAGTGAACTGAGTATATCAACCTATAAAAGATATACAACTATAAATACAATGGGGACGAAGTGCTCTGACTAAAAGTATATATTTGAAATATAACAATATTTTTATAAAAGTATACATACCTACATATAAACTTACTAAAACAAGTATCACAAGAAGAAAAAGAACAGAAGTATTTAAATGTTGGGCACTGCGGTCAAACTTGGACAGTTATGTAATCATATCTGGGATAAATATAGCCTGATCAACTATATTTATTTGAGATACGACCAAAATGTGTTTGGGAGTGACGTGGTGTTGTAACATGCTTCAAACTTACCTAACTCTGTATTCAAAGGATCTCAAGAACGAAACACAAAGTTAAAATACTATAGGAGTATTTTAGTTACTATAAGATAACAAAAAGTATCGAGCACACAATAAAAATACTATAGAAGTATTTTAGACTCTATAAATAAGTTATGTGAAAATTAAAAGACTCTTACTGGTAGGTCTATAATTTCAGAGTGTATACTCCCAGGGTTTTATATAATGGAAATTTTATAGACTTAGAATTGGTGATGTATGCTCTACTTCCTACTTCTTATTTGGTAGTCACTTCAAATTCAAAAGTATATTTCATATAGACTTCCTTTATGGGTGGTTATCAAAACACTATAGAAGTCGGATCATGATACTCTCGGAAACCAGTATAACTTAGCTTAAATAACACTCGTGCAATACCCACTTTTATAGAATACCCTTAAGGAATGATGTCAGAAACATACATGATAGTCCATCAAGGCATGGAATTTATAAGTATATATAAATTGGTGAAATACAACTACCAATGACCATCGTTACTCACAAGATCGCTTCTCATCATGCCATAGAACCATGTCTTCACAAGGAGGTACCCAACCAACTGGCGAAACACCAATTCTGCAGATAGACTCCGGTACATTTCATGCCGTAGTCATAGCCGTCATGACAGCTGTCATGGCGCAATTCAATGCTAACAACCCAAACGAGGATGGAAACAGTTTCGACAATTCGAACCGTAGTAACACACAAGGAAACCGACAAGGGCCTAGCCATAACCATACTCCAACTCACAAACCTAAGAATAATAAATGAAAGTTCTGGGACAAAAAGGAGCACACCTTATCTAAAAGACTTGCCAAGAGACAACAACATGTGGCAATCCCTACAACCACAACATTTGCCACTCCAGTACCAATTCCAGTATGATAGTATGTTGGAAACCTATCGGATTGCAAGAAATGAAATTTCCATCACTTAGGAAAATGCCGCAAAATGCATTGTAAGAATTGCAACAGATAAGGACACATCACTTGTTTCTGTAGGATACCGGCACAACCAACCACCCAAGTCCTCGGCGTTGGAATAAGTCAGGTCTGTTATCGGTGCGGTGAATTTGGACATTTCAAAAGAGATTGTCCGAAGATGAGTAATGATGAAGAAGCTCGCTTTGGTAGGACCCTGACTCGACACATCACTTCAACCACCGATGCTAGTATAATTCGAGTATGCCATGCATGTGGTGAAATGGGACATTTCAAGAGAGACTGTCCGACAAAGAGAAATGACGGAGGAGAAGGAGGAATTTAACGACATTACATAAAGGAGAAATGAGGAACCCCTTTGAGATCTTGGGACGTATTCTAAATAAAATTACTTTAAAGATTTAATTTATATAAATATTAAAATTTATGAGAATAAATCTCTAGATCGTTTAGATCTTTCACATGTATATTGATAAAGAACAAACAATTCAATCACAATACGATTAAGAACACAATATGGAATCAATATGAAGCTTATGTTTCAAATATAGTCACGCCTCAACAGAGCTCGATAAAGAACTTCCACTGTAGAGGCGAGCTAGGGTTTATAATACTTTTGATAAGAAAATAATGAAAGCGTTACTTACTAAGGATGCATGCATGCAACTTAAATACTAAAACCCTAGAACAAAATAATGCACGGTTGGATAGGCCCAAACCAGCTACAAAACTGGGCTAAGGACCGAGCCCATGACACAACACTATACAACCCAACAATCTGCCCTTTTGCGTCAAATGAGGCGAGAGATTATTTATGTTGAGTAGCCTTCACTGTCTTCACAACTTTGAACAGCCGAGGAATGATAGCAAGAAGAGTCTGCCGAAATTAAATATACCATCTCTGCATGTCAGTAAACAACTTCTTGTCAGCTGTAGAATTCTGATTACACCTTTGAATGATCTCCAAAAGATGCTCCAAGCAAGCAGTTGAGAACATGTGCTTATCACAAAGAGCAAAAAGACATTTTTGATTTTCACCCCTGATGAACATCACTGTATGAAATTGGGGGTCAATTTTACCCTTGACCATCATGTTCAGATTTCCAGTTTTCCCAATTGGTTTGATCGTTGGTTGCTTGTGAATGGCAGATCCGATTTCTTGATCCATTTTTGCTACTTCATGAATGTAGCAAACAAGCATTCACTTGATATGGTCTATAATCGGCTGATACTCCTGAGGTTTTGACAACAGAATGTTGTTGAGGAGTATCCAGTCGTGAGGGTTAAGGTTCGGTAGATCAGTCAGGGAGAAATTATGAACCGAGCCTTCATAGCCTCGGGTCACTTTAAATTTGACGTTGACAAATTTCCCCGCTGAATGAGGCTTTAGTACCTTGACAATAGTAATCTTCTGTGAGCTCCATGTCAAGTACTATGGCTGAGCGAATTCCATATAAAAATCTAACAGATCTCGATCCACCTTTGGGTCCGGAGAGGGAATGCTAGCAGTTGACTTGAAGCAATGAAAAATAAATGCCTTTCGAGTGATTGTCATATCAAATTGTGCGTTCTTCGAGTTTTCAAGGCCAAACGACATAACAGGTTCGAGCCAATGAGTACTCGGTTCATCTATAGCTTCTTTTTGGAGCGAATCAATGGTCCATTCTGGAAAAATGGACTTCTTTTTCTTTAAGAGCTCTTTTTCTTTTAGCTTCTTCTTGAGCTCAACTGTTTCCTTCGCAATCTTTTCAGCAAGCTCCTTGTTAGAGAGTTTTGTTTTCTGAAAAGGCTTAGAGGGATTTTCACCTAAGGTATCTTCAAAATCATCATCATCATCATCATTTGTATCATCTTCACCAATTTTCTTCTTCTTCTTATCCCTTTTGCTGCCCGAAGGTACATTATTCTACGGTGCAGCTGCTGATTTGGGTTTGGGAGGAGGTTGAGTATCATCCTTTTCTTTTTCCTTTTCTCCCCCTTGTTTCGTCCGGACAGAAGTCACCGAAACACCCTATATCCGACTAAGGATATCCAACGCATGTCTGAGTTTTTCAGCTAAATGGCGTCTGATGGATATAGTCAGAATAGAGTCATGGGCGTCAAGAAGATGTAACAGAATGGAATGAACGTCGCCCACAGAGCTTCTAATTACGTCTCTTTCAGACTTTAAATTATTAAGCTCAGTTGTGGCAAAACGAAGCTTATGATTTTGAATTTTGAGTTGAGAAGTACGTTTGTCAAGCTCATCCATAATTCGATTTTTAATAGCCAGTTCGGCTTCCAGCTGAGTCAGATGATCATTGACATTAGCTTGAAGATATTCATTGGTAGCTTCAATGGCCTTTCTAGCGAATTCAACATTTGTCCTTTCGGTTTGAAGAGAACGCTGGAGATTATCAACCGAAGCATTCACTGTCTGAGACTTGTTTTGAGCAGCAGCTTGCAAAGAATCTAGGAATAGTTGAGCCTCAGAAATTAGTTTATTAACTTTTGCGGTCGCCTCTTTGCATTCTTTCGTCGAGGCCTCAACAGCAAGCGAGGCCTTCTGACATTGAAATGTAGAGGCATCAATAGCCTTCACTACGGCAGAGAGAGAAGCATCATGCTCTTGAACAACCGAAGAGAACAAGGCCTTGAGAGCAGGTTCGGAATAAGCACCAGTGGAGGAGGAAGAAAGTAGCTGAACAAGCTTATCAGTAACAGCCTTGAGGCGGTGCTTGGTAACTGGAGCATCGTCATCATCATCACTTTGGACGCGGTAGGGACTGAAGTAAGTGGAATCAAACTCCAAGTCCTCACCTCCAAGAATAGTGTTGGTATCGATAGATGGGGTAGGTGATGGTGGTTCGGTAGTTACTGGAGGTTCGGTAGTGACAGGAGGATCGGGTGCTGAAGAACGAGCCCCCATATTAGATACGTTGGTTCGAACTCCAATAGTGGTGGCAGTAGTAGCCTCAGTGAAGATAGGTGCATCAATGGGAATGGTAGAGGATGGTTAAGATGTAATGACAACAAAAATAGGAGGGAGGGAGATAGGTACAGAAACAGGTGGAGGAGAATGTGCCTGGGACCGAACAGGTACCTATGGTGTAGGCGAGTGAGGTGGGGTATCACCATGAACCGAACCTTCATCCTCTGAGCTTTCGCTGTCAGATTCACTGGGAGGAATTGTTGGTTGACTAGGCGGCACATATTTTGAGTCAGAATCACTTGAGGATTGAAGAATTAGCCAGCGAGCTAGTTTCTTGACTCCCTTTGGCTTAGGTTGAGTTGGGGTTGCCTTCTCAAACTTTCGCTTCCTAGGGGTTAGAACTTTTGAGACTTTACCCCCCTTATCTCCCTTTTTCACTTCTGGCTTTTTGCCCCTTTTGGTAGGTTTGTCTGCGTCTTCGATTGATTTCACTATGTCGACAGTGAGTTCCCGTGGACCAGAGGAGTGAAGCTTCTTGTATTGCTGAATAATCTTGCTTGAAGGAGGAAGAAAGGCAGACATTGACTCAAGAATAGACCCAACAAAAACAAATTTTGAAGGATGAGTCGCTATGATGTTGGTAGTGTGAAACGTAGCAATGGAAGAAAGCATGGAGTCAGTCATGATAGGAACATGAAAACGTTCCATTATCCACTAAGTGATAACAGTCCAGAAGCGAGCACAAGAGATGTCGGTGTGGCGAGAAGAAGATGATAAACTATGAATAAGTTGGAGCCATAAAACCATTCCATAATCCAGATTAAGACCGTGGTACACCCCATAAACTAAAGTCATGAAGCACTTACTCACACCGTCAGATCCAACACTTTGTTCAGAAAGCCCTTTGAATAGTAGGGTGAAGAGGCCATTCCATTGAGGAGGAAGGTAGGACTTCTTGAACCTTGTCACATTGATGAGGGTTTCAGTATACCCCATATTGTAGAACATTGAGAAGAGTTGACCAGTGGCAATGGAATCAGGATTAACTATGGAGTCTTCATATGCAAGCCCTAGAAGAGAGCAAAAACGATTCTTGGAGATTGAAGCTTTTTGGTTAGGAATATCGAAGAAAATTTTATCTGCTCCTTTGTCATATGTTGTAGTGGAGTAGATTTGAGAGAGGCAGGACATTGGAACAACTTCGATTATGGTTAGGGTTTGATGAGTGGGGAATATTTCAGACATTCCACCACTTGATACATGTACGTATCATAGACGAAAGGGGAGAGATCGATCAGTAGGTTCGGATTGGGCTTGATTGCAAGAAGAGTGGAGCGAGCAGTAGTTTCTTGAACTGATGATGATTCTGCCATTGGTGA
Source organism: Lactuca serriola (assembly GCF_051521515.1). Taxonomy (NCBI): domain Eukaryota; kingdom Viridiplantae; phylum Streptophyta; class Magnoliopsida; order Asterales; family Asteraceae; genus Lactuca; species Lactuca serriola. The sequence continues at coordinate 169,867,465 of NC_136408.1, read as the reverse complement.
AGCTTATCGAGGAAGAAGATGAACATTGCGAAATTGATCGCGTGCTTTTGCTCTAGAGAATTGAAGTGTGGTAAGGAATAGTCGCACATAAATTAGCCCTTATATATGATCGAGGAGAGAGAAAAATCATAAGTGATGATTTCTGAAATCTTGGAAACGACTCCTAAAAAAGAGTGATTTGACAACTTGCAACCCCGATAAAGTAGAGATGACGCATGATGACCGATTCAAATTATGGTGCCTTCCAAACTTATCCATCATTCAAACCGTCAAGCGTTTAAATTTCCTGCTGAGTCATCAGATTAATCTTCAATAAAATTGTGATTTCCATAATAGCTCAACAACGTTACAGCAACCCATCGCTTTTAATTTGGAAACTGTCTGCATGAACTCGTAAAGAACCGAAAAAAAACTTTTTGGGGATTTAGAACGTGTGTGCATAAGAGTGTAAATTATAAAGAAATAAAGCAAAATTTTTGTGGGAATCTGTGATGTCTGTTAAGACATAAAGCGATTGATCCCGGGCACAAATCTCTTCCTTCAAAGTCAAGTGAGACTTCAAAGTGCTTGTGTGGATTCCCGTTAAATAACGATCAAGTACTTGTCAAGAAGCATTGAAAGGCATCTTTTTAATTAAAGCTATAAAGGGTGGCTTTCACTTCAATTCATGATTTCGGTACTTGATATAAGACTGAAACAGAACAAAGTACTTGTGAGACCAATGTGGCTTGCTAAACAAGTAAGTAGGAAACATATTCAGTGACCTGTTGACAATTGAGAAATCTCAAAAAAATATAACTGGATCCTTGGGGAAGAAAAGTCTTGGTGATAGACATTTTTCAGAAGGATCGCTCAAAAGAAAAAGAGATTTCATTTATGAGAGCTAGACCATGGTAATTGTTCACCATCAATTCATTAAAGGTTTTGAATTGTGGGTTTCACTTAGTATGTAGTGACACGAGACTAAGATCATTAACACAGATTTTTGTGTAACCATAAACCTCAGTGGTAAGTGCTAAGAGTCTCAAGGGTTACATTAGTGAGATGAGGTGTAATGAAGAAAAATGATATAGGTGGTGTAAGAAGCAAATGTGCCTCTGCTATAAAAGAAGGACCAAGCAGAAACTCTAAACTCAATATGAGAAGAGTACGGTAGCTCACGATTAGAGTGAATGTATCAGCCTAGTTTGGGAAAACATGATTTGTATATATCACATTATTAAGGCTTCACTCAAAATCTGTAGAGGCTTTGGTCAACATGCAGTAGCATGCATCTAGGGACACTTAACTAATTCATAGAAAAGAATTTATACCTGCTTGAGCTTCACTGTTGAGAGTAGCATTTATACAAAGAAAAGCATGAGAAAAATGAAATAAAAGGAAAGATATTTTTATATTTTGTGGAAAATTTTTAATAAAACAAAAAAGAAAAATATTTTTGTATTTTATGAAAAGAGTAAAAAAAAATGAAAAGAAAAACATAAAAATGAGTATGGAAAAGAGTATACAAAAAAATACAATCAAAATCCCTTTTAATGAAAAAGAAGCGAACGAGTTCAGAAGGACCGAACCCAAAATAGACCGAGCGTTCGCTCTATTTCACTTCTTACCTTTAGTGAAGCAAAGCCGATTTTGGTATGAAATGAATTTCTACATTACCATATTCCACATGGTCTTTGATGAAGTGATACCATAGTGTTATGTGCTTTGTCTTTGAATGTTGCACTGGGTTATGACAAATCCTAATTGCACTTTTAGAGTCGCAATATAGTGGGATTTTCTTCATGTTCAACCCATAGTCCCTAAGCTGAATTTGGTATCCAAAGAACCTTAGATGTGCATGAGGCGGCGACTATATATTCAGCTTCAGCCGTGGAGAGAGAAACACATGTTTGTTTCTTTGATTGCTAGCTAACCAATTTACCATCAAGAAATTGGCATCCTCCAGTAGTGCATTTTCGATCCAATCCACAACCACCTAAGTCAGCATTTGAGAATGCTTGGACAAAGAAACCTGAGTTGGCTGGATACCATAGACTAAGAGAGGAAGTTCGCTTCAGATAGCGAAAGATGTTTTTCACAGCTAGCATGTGAGGTTCGCGTGGGTTAGCTTGGAATCAGGCACAGTAGCAGACTGAGAACATGATGTCTGGCCTACTGGCTGTGAGATACATCAATGACCCAATCATCTGATGATAAAGCGTCATGTCAGCAGCTAGCTTCTCCAAAGATGGTGTAAGCTTAGTTCCAAAAGCCATAGGAACTTTCACTTTGGAGTCTCCTATCATGCCAAACTTGGCAAGCAATGTCTTTGTATATGCCTCCTGATTGATAAAAATGCCTTCGGGTCCCTGTCTAATATTAAAGCCAAGGAAGAAGTTAATTGGACCCATTGAGCTCATCTCCAATTTAGTTTCCATCAATTTCGTGAATTCAGCTGTTAAGCTAGGATTCGTGGAACCGAAGATGATGTCATCAACATAAATCTGGACTATCATAAGGTGGTTACCCTCTCTCTTACGAAAAAAGGTTGGCTCAACCGAACCTTGTTTAAATTTGGACATTTTTTAAGAATCGAGTGTGAGTTTCATACCATGCTTTGGGAGGCTACTTCAGGCCATATACTGCTTTGGCTAGAATGTAGTAGTGATTTGGATGTCTCTCGTTCACGAAGCCTGGCGGTTGCTCAACGTACACAGTTTCTTCAAGTTCTCCGTTGAGAAAGGCACACTTTACGTCCATTTGAAAGACTTCAAAGTTTTTGTGTGCAACATAAGCAAGAAAGATTCGAACCGACTTTAATCTTGCAACGAGAGCGAAGGTATCTTCATAATCTATACCTTCCTCTTGGTAGTATCCTTTTACGACCAACCAAGCCTTGTTACGAATCACATTCCCCTCCTTATCCATCTTATTTTTGAATACCCATTTGAGATCGACAACAAAAGCATCCTTTGGAGTTGGAATTAGACGCCATACTTTGTTTCTTTCAAAATTGTTCAGCTCATCTTGCATGGCTTGAACCCAATTAGAACGGTCAAGAGTTGAATGCACGGTCTTCGGTTCATTTTTGGAGACGAAAGAGTTGAATATGCAAAATTCTACTTGAGAGAATAGTGCAGCTTGTTTCGCTTTGATCTGAGATCGAGTTAATACCTTTTCTCAAGAGTCCCCAATGATTTGACTTTGAGGATGGTATTTGGTCCACTTAATGAGAGGAGGGTAATTTGGATCACAAGAGGGATCCAGTTCTACATTGACTTCTTCTTCCAATTCTGATTATGTATCATCATCATTGACATTTGTATTCTCCCCCTCGAATGATGACACTATTTCAATTTCTGGTTCAGAACGTTCCCCTTCGTTGGGACTTTTGGTTGAGCTAGATGATTATGACGATGAATTCTCCCCCTGAATTAATGAATCCTGATCATTTGGTAGAGACGAACCCTCCCCTTGGATAGAAGAACAGTCCCCAAAAGGTTCGCTTGAGTCAGGCCTTTCGCTTGCCTTTGGTTGTTCAGCTGCCATCTTCTGTGCAACATCGTCAATAATTTGCTTCAAACTGTCGACTTTGTTATCTTCAGCCTTGGATTCAGAATCGATAGCTTTTTCAGGTTCATCGAAGAGAAGCATATATTGCTCGAAAAGATTTGAGATAGGCATAGTGACTTGACTAGACTTTGGAAAGATTTCCTACATTGCACCTTCAGGTGTCTTCAACTTCTTGACATAATTGTCATCGAAAGTGACATAGTATGTCTCTTCAATCTTCTTTGAGCGTTTATTCAGAACTGTATACGCCTTAGAGTGCAAGGAGTAGCCTAAAAAGATCCCTTCATCGGCCTTAGCATCAAACTTGTTTCTATTCTCCTTTGAGTTGAAGACGAAGCATCTTGAACCGAACACGTGAAAGAACTTCACATTAGGCATGCGGTTGTTCAAGATCTCGTAAGGAGTGATAGAGAATCGCTTGTTTAGATATGATCTGTTCTGAGTCTAACATGCAACAACAATAACATTAACCTAAAAATATAAAGGCAAGGAAGCGAAGCTTAGCATAGTTCGAGCCGCTTCGCACAGAGATCGGTTTCGCCTTTCGACGATTCCATTATGCTGTGGAATATATGGAGCAGAGAAATTGTGAGTCGTTCCCTTCTCAACCATAAAATCTTCAAAATCTTTGTTCTTGAATTCCAAGCCATTGTCTCTTCTTCCGTTACGAACCACTTTTCGCTGTTGAACCTCTACTTGCTTTATGAAGAGCTTGAGCTTGGGAGTTGCCTCTGATTTTTGCTTCAAGAAAAACACCCATGTGAAGCGAGAGAATTTGTCAACTATGACAAGAATGTACTTGTTCCCACCAATGCTTTCAATAGAGGAGAGACCACATAGATCGATATGTAACAGCTCCAATGGTTCTATCACCTTTGTGTTGATAACAGAAGGGTGGCTTTTTCGACTTTGCTTTCCCATTTCACAAGATGCACAAAAATGTTCTTTGTCGAATTGGAGACCTGGAAGACCTCTTACATGATCTCCCAGTACCAGCTTGTTGATATCTTTGAAATTGAGATGAGAGAGCCTTCGATGCCATAACCAGATTTCGTCTGAGTGTGCCTTCGTTAGCAAGCAAACTGCCGGTTTCCCTCGAATTGGATTGAGATTTAAAGGGTACATTTCCCCTTTTCGCTTCGACTTCAACAGTATGTTATTTGACTTCTTTTCGACTATCTCTGAGCCTTCATCATCAAAGGAGACCTTCAATCCGGTCCCAACTACTAGGTGTGATACACTTATGAGGTTGTGATGCAATCCTTCAATGTATGCGACCTTTCTGATTGAGAAATCACCATTCGTAATCATTCCATAGCCTTTGATAGTTCCAAACGAATTGTTGCCGTACTTCACTGTTCCACCATCCTTGAGAGACCGAAACTCCCTCAGTTCTTCCTTTCGTCCTGTCATGTGACGTGAGCAGCCAATATAAATGTACCATTCTTCGTCAAACTGCTCGTCACGTATAACCTGCAAAATATCAAGCAAATTTAGGAACCCAAAGTTTCTTGGGTCCTTGTGAGCCTTTTACAGGACAGGGAATAGTAAATGAAACATCAACCATATAATTTCTTTTTATTAGAGTTGTTTCATCTTTTCTCTTTATTGTAAAAACTTTGATTTTGTTTAACTTAGATTCATTTGATTTAGACGTAGGATTTGAAATTTTGACGTCTGCATGCTTTTAGATCTCTTTCGGGCATTTGTTGTCTTCTGGAAAGAGCTTTCCTTTCCCCTTTGAATCTTTTGAGGAATAAGAATTAGAATGAGAATGAGAAGAATAAGGTTTAGAAGCAATATTAGATTGTTGATTATTGCTCTTCCTTGGTTGAGAACGGGAACATTCTTCCCTTCGGTTCTTCTGATTGAACCTTGTACTAAACCTTCCTTTTGGTTGCTTTCATACCGAGGACCAAAACCTTCCTTTTGGTTGCTTTCATACCGATGACCGAAACCTTCTTTTCGGTTGTTTCATGCCGAGGACCGAAACCCTCCTTTCGGTTGCTTCTTGGTTCTCCTCGTGACTTATGTGACTTTACATACCTTACGTAATGAGGATTCTGAGATCGCCAAAACTGTTTTCTTTCTAAGAGATTCTTCTTGTATCTCAGATTACGTTGGTGTTTTCGTTTTGCCACCTGTTTTGGATTTTTATGAATATTGGCCTTTCTCTTCGGTACTCGAGCATGGCTTTCGTTCTTTGACGAACACGTCTCACTGGACGTTATCACTGGTTCGCCCAAAGATGTTTTGGTTCCACTTGTGCTTGGTACATCATATCTTGTAGGTTCATTAAGTGGTTCCGGCACATACCTACCCTTCACTCTCCATGAGGTTTTCTGAGATAGGCCTGTTGGTTCATCAGCGTTTTCTATTGGTGCTGACTAGAAGAACTCCTCACATCCATTTGCATTATCTTCTTCTACCATCACTGTCAGTTCTGCTGTTTTTTGAGGTGTGACTCCATGAACTATGTAGACTTGATTTGGAGTGGTTTGAACCTTTTGATATACAACAACTTTTGCCTTGAGAATTTTGGTCTTGTCTGTCGATGAGCGAGTGAACCCAACAGAGTTTTCAGAGATCAGGTTTTTATTAGGTTCGGGTTCCCTTTTGACAAATTCAGAACAGTCCACCACGTCCTCTACAGATATTTCGCTCATGTCATCATCGTCATTAAGTTCAGATGCATTTTCAACATCAATTTTATTTTTTGAACTTAATTTGGCATTCAACGAGTCAAATTTATGTGTAGTTTCGGTTCTTAGGTTCAATTTATCATTTTCATTTAACAAAATTTTGAGCATGTCCTTATGGTCTTTTGACTTTATGTAGGACTTTATTTTGTCAAGACCAATTGTGTAACAACGTAATTTTTCAAACAAAATTTTCATTTCAAAATAAAGTATTTTCATTCAAAACAAGGCATAAACATTCCAAGTGTCATGTCAGAATACAAATTATATGAATCCCAAGATCACAAAACATCTATTAGTGTGTACAGATCATGCCGGCGCCTTCCCACGGTCCTCGCTAGTACCTGAAACACATACACAACAACTGTAAGCATAATTACTTAGTGAGTTCCCAAAAATACAACTTACGCACATACGCCTTTCCAGGCCCCGACCTTCCGGTCCATGTGTATCAGGGGACTTCCGTCCTTGCTGGGTAAACCTTCCGGTCCTACCCACGCCAACCTTACGGTCCACATTACATGCCTTCCGGCCCATAACATAATGCCTTCCGGCCCACAATACATACATAGCACGTATAACAATTAACTTATCACATATAGCACATATATCACATATCATAACCGATCTTCCGGTCACACAGTCAAACCCTTCCGGGTACGGTATAGTGAGAAGACTCACCTCGTGAATATCGAAAACTAGCAAATCCCGAAGTCACCCGTGCTCGATCCGCCGCGCTACAATCTCCCTATAACATCATACATCTTTAGTCAATACGTTTATCTTCCAAGTTTGACTATCCCTACGAAGTCAAACATAGGTCAACTCTGGTCAACGGTCAACTTGACCGGACTCGGCGAGTGCACAAGGGCAACTCGGCGAGTCTAGACGTATTCGCCAACTCCATAGGATTCCCTTACTCGTCGAGTACTTCCCCTGACTCGACGAGTTCCATCTGGGAGAGTCACGGGGCCAAGAACAACTCGCCGAGTCTCAAGAACAACTCGGCGAGTCCCAACTCGACTCAGACCACCTGTCGACCCTCTCTCACTCGTCCTGACTCACTGAGTTAACCCGTGACTCGACTGGATCACTCACTGGCCGATCTAAGGCAATCTTCAAGCTACTCGCTGAGTCTGCTCATCGGACTCGGCGATTCCATGCCATGCAATTACTCAAACTCGTTTCTAAGGTCAGATCTGTTCCATCAATTCATAGATCTAGCCTTACAAAACTGATTCACCACGTAAAGTCCCTATCTTGGTGTCCAAAACACACCCCATGGCTTATAATGAACATTTTGATCTAAAGCATAAGGGTTCCAACCCAAAACTTCCATTGACTCCCAAAAAGCTTGGGCAAAGGGATGCTCTGGACCTTTAGGGGTCCAAATCTATAGTCTAAATCTCTTAGGGGTCCAAGGGAGCACAAGATCTAGTCACAAAAGGGGTTCAATAAACCCTAAATCAATGAAACACCAATATAGAAAAGAATAGCTCGAAATATACCCCAATAGAGATTCTCTGGCCTCCAAATCCTCAGAAGATGGCTCCTCTTGCTTTCCCCTTGGCTGATTTCCTCTTTCCTTGCAAAATGACACCTCCAAGATCAATAATAGCCTCCTTCTATGCTCCAAACGCTCACACTCGATTAGGCTTTCACTCAAGGGACTGGTGAGCACAAAAGACGGCCATAAGGCCCTTTAAATAGGTCCCAAACCCGAGAAATTAGGGTTTCATGAAACAGCGCAGACTCGCCGAGTCCATATCCTGGACTCGCCGAGTCCAAACAAATCCCGCGTCCAGAATCGCGACCCTACTCGGCGAGTCTGAGCTCCAACTCGCCGAGTCCCCTCTCAAAACACAAAATAAACAAATCAATAAAGATACCTGGAATTCCGGGCTGTTACAAATTTTGTAGGCATGAGAGATTTCGTCAGAAGATACAACATTTTCACAGTTGTAAGCTTCGGCATCGACTTCATCCTCCTTTAACTCAAGGAAGGGTAAAATCATGCGATGTATCTTCTTTCCTATTTCACAAATGAGATGCAATTGAGTGATATTAAAATAAAGTCTTTTCGCAATCAAACAAAAGACGTTTCGCTGTTTTAAAAGCTTAAGATTGTCTCGTTGCAAATAGATTGACTCATCCCTAGACCTAATTAACTCTTTCTCTTTCTGCTCAATCCACATCCTCATCTCCTCACTCTTCGACGATATCCTGCTAATTTGATCAGTCAGGTTAAAGTTTGTGACACGAGCTTGGGTAAGACTACTACTTATACTAGAAAATTTAGATTTTAAGCTATTCAGTTCCTTTTCATAGTTAGTAATAGGAATTTTTAGAGAAGTAAGAATATTTTGTACCTTCTTGATCAACTCATCACATTCGTTGAGCTCTGCACTATCAGGTTTCACAGCGAAACACCTGTCCTCTCACTCCTTCTTATCTTCCAGCCCACCATCTGTTGTGTATCCTCGCATCTGTGATACACCATCCATCACCATCAAACATCTTCCCTCAACCCTTTCTTCTTTCACCAGCAGAACCTTGCCATGAGTGGGTTTCCACACTTCTTCGTCTTCTGAATCTGTGGACCACAACTGCACTCCACCAAATTCATCATTGTCACATGTATCCTGTACAATCAAAGCATTCATGGTGTTATTGTTAGCTGCTGAATTCCTTTTCTTGATCTCCTCCACTCTTCTCAAGAGATTCGCTTCCTCATCATCTTCATCAACCTTTCCAGACTTTTTCTTAAACATGCAGTCTTTGGCAAAGTGATTATTGCCTCAACAATAATGGCAATCAAAACATGAGTCACCACCAATCTTCGACTACTTCTTGGATTCTTCTGACTTTGAACCCAGCTTTGGTTCCTCCTTCACTTTTTCAGAACTATAACTTCCCTACCAGTTTCGGTTCTTGTTGGCTGGGAACTTCCTTTTGATAAACTTTCTTGGATTGGAAACCATCAGGGCATACTCTTCACCAGTTAGATCATAGTCAGCAAAATCCAATTCTTCTTCTTCTTCAACAACACTTTTTCCTTTTGAAACAAGAGCTAATGACCCCAAACTAGAAACCATGTTCGTTTCCTTTGACACCACACTTTCATGGGACTTCAAAATTCCCACCAGTTTCGTCAGAGAGTATGATTTGAACTATTCGTGTGCCTTCACTGTGGACATAACTGCCATCCATTTGGGTTTAAGACCGTTCATGAAGGTGACCTTCTGCTCAATAACCTTCCTTTCGATCCTGTGCTTTATCATCTTACTGAGAAGATGATTAAACCGATCAAAGGCTTGGATGAGTTTCTCTTCGGGCTTCTGTTTGAAATCACCAAACTCAAAAAGCAGCAAGGTTTGAATCGAATGTTCCAGATCTTCATCAGTAGCATACAATTCTTTCAACCTATCCCATATCTCTTTTGCTGTAGCACATGAAATCACCAATCGAAACGTGTTCGATTGTAAAGAAAACCTAATCATTCTTAAGGATTTGATGTTGCACTGAAACTTCTCTTTCTCATCTTGAGGAATGTCTTTTACATCATTCATGAGTTGATTGTATTCCTTTTGAGTTTTGACAATCTTTGAAGTGCTTGAGTGAGCAAACGAACCAACTGTGATTGCTTCCCAGATCAAGTATCCATTATCCTCTAAGCCGATTACATAATCTTCGAAGTTGTGCGTCCAAACTTCATAATCCTAAGTGTATAAGATTGGAATCCTTGTTGTCGATCTAATACTATTGGAGATGTTGATTGGATTGGTTTGTGAATCATCCATAGACATTGTGATGATGTTTGATCGATAACCTGTTTAATATCAGACTTGTAATTTATCATTAGAGTGAGATCGACAATTAATGAGATACGCCAATTTGGAATGATGGCTCAATTAATATCAATCAATGCGGAAAAACCCTAATAATTTCTTCAACAGAAGAGATGTGTATTAATTACACAGCCTCCTGCTATGATACCAATTGATGAGAATAAATCTGTAGGTCGTTTAGATCTTTCACAGGTATATTGATAAAGAACAAAAAATTCAATCACAATACGATTAAGAACACAGTATGAAATCAATATGAAGCTTATGATTCAAATATAGTCACGCCTTAGCAGAGCTCGATAAAGAACTTCCATTGTAGAGGCGAGCTAGGGTTTACAATACTTTTGATAAGAAAATAATGAAAGCGTTGCTTACTAAGGATGCATGCATGCACCTTAAATATTAAAACCCTAGAACAAAATAATGCACGGTTGGACATACCCAAACTGGCTACAAAACTGGGCTAAGGACCGAGCCCATGACACAACACTATACAACCCAACAAAAATTTGGGGAAATTAAAAAGTAAGTATAAATAACTCACTCGTCCTAACAAGTCATGACATTCATAATAGAACTAAAGATCAACACAAGTGAGCAATGATAGCTTAGTACCTACATCAGGGTTAAGCATAGCTAAGATTTTGCAGAATTAGAGTGAGTGATTATGCCTTAATTCCTATTCCTTGTCTGGTTGTGGATTTAGAGCAGAGTCACTGAGTCGACCGTCTTATTCATCTTAATTATACATAACTTGTTTATGCCAAGCGATCATAGAGGTACCGAGAAGGATCATACTATAAAGTATCATCACTAGTTAACAAAACACTTTCACTGCTAGTACTCGCTTATTGCAGTACGATTTGTGGCAATCGTAATATCGAGAAAGCACTAGAAAGCCTACACATAATGCACTGTCGAGCACACTCGGGAAACACCATCATTATAACAGACGTCTCTTTTAAATCGACTCAACACTTGTTTCTATAGAGAGTCCGACGTCGTCAATCGACGTGAATTGGCATGGTCCTCACCATGCCAAGTTCATGTGTTACGAAAACCCACCGCTTTAACCAACTGATGAACGAAACCCTCGTCACTCGTAACGACAACCCAACCCAGACCTCAGAATTTTCTTTTATATTCTAAACCCTAAAGTACTCATGAGAGGAGTATTATGACTTCTAAAACCTCGCGAAATTTCTATCCTGTATAGTCAAACACAACAACGAAAGGTCAAATTAATAGATTTCTAAACCTAATATAAGTCGTGGGATATCCATTTGCCATTGGTCAAGTTCTCTTACAACAACAACTATCACACTAGCATCAAGGTTGCGTCGTTTGAAGCCCTTTATGGCCGTAAGTGCAGATCCCCTATGTTCTGGGCCGAGGTGGGTGACACGCAGTTGGCTAGAGGTCAAGTCCCTAATTTCACTTGGGAGCAAGAAGATTTAATGCAACAGAAGTACCCTCATCTCATTCCGAGTACATGATTTGTATTATATGTTAGAATTTTAGGAAGAAATTCCCTCTATCGGGGGTATGATGTAACGACCCGAAACTTTTTCCGTTGACGTTAAGCCAATTCCGTTAAATAAAATTTGAATTTTTATTTAGTTCGTCAAATTCATATGGTTTGGAAAATCATTTAAGTTATATAATTGAATTTTTTTATATATGATTCGGAACCAAAATCACACGAAAACTCGAGTTAATTTGAAGATTAGCGAAAATCGGCCTGACTGGTGTTCATGGTCGTGAACCCAATCACGACCGTAAACCTGTTCACTGTTGCTGGATCCCACCACCGACCATAACCCAGCCTATAAATATGTGCTCCTATCCCTCATTTATACTTTTCTAGCCGAAAACTCCATCATTCCCTCTCTAACCTCTCAACCGCAAACACAAAAACACCCTCCTTCCTTCCGAAAATCATCAAAAATCACCTTTGGGTGTTGTTGCGGAGCATCTAAAACGCATTTTCCATCGAATCCAGTATTGTTGTTCTTGAGTTCATGACCGCAAACCCTTCAAATCTTCAAATCTTCAAAGGCTGAAATCAGTTCACGGCCGTAAAGCATTCAAGGGCAGTTCACGCCCGAGAATAGTTCATTACCGTAATCCCCTTCACAGCCGCAATTAGTCCTACGTCGTGAATCTTGGCGACAAAGCCACTTTTTCCACTTTAATCGAGTCACGGTAACATTCCTTAAGCAAAAACAAGTGTTTTTCAAACACTATAATTAATGGTTTCGCTAATAATATACGTATATGTATTTAATTATTACTAGGATTCCGTTAAGTGCTGCGTATATCAACTCGAGGGTCTTCGTTTCCAATCTTGTTGTCCGGCACAGTCACACAACCAACTGTGAGTTCATACCCCTATGCTTTTATTATTTTCATGTTTTTAGGGGGAGAATACAAGTCAAACACAAATGGTTTTTGTCAACACTATGCACAAAATTTCAATAGGATTAAAACTTATACAATTGATACAACCAGAAGATCACCACACTTTATAAAAATGCTTAGATATCTTATCCCTTTTGTAATATGTTGAGCATAAGGAAAGTTTTCAACTCACAACTATAATTGCATAGTTTTCAGAACAATACACAAACCGAGTACTTAACACACATGCAAACTATAATTGGTATAGTTTGGGATTCTATTGAATCGTTTTACAAGTCCAAGAGCCGTATATATTACAAACGTATAAACTATAATAAGTATATAGTTTAGGGAACAAAAGTATCTATTTATAAATTATATGTTATTTATAAAATAGGGGTTTTTGTATTATTACTTGTAAAGTCGTTAATCTAGTTTGAGAGACACGTCTTTGGGTACTTACATATGTACTAGTGGAAGACTACCCTTATGAACCAGAGTCTCTTTGAGGGAGAGCGTGAGTTTGTGTATAGATCTATACAGGACAGACAATCCCACACCTTGTTGTTAGCTACAGTAGGACCGATAGGTCTACGGGTGACAAAGTCATTAAGGATATTGGCGTTCGATTCACGGCGTATCAGTTAGTATGGTCATAATAATCACAAGTTGATAACAACGATATATTTACGTAGTAATGTACTTTTCAATGAAAAATGCTTTAATAACATAAGTATGGAAAATACTTGTACTTTTCAGTTTTGGAACAATTAAGGCAACAACTCACATTCAAGGGAAAATGGGATTTTCTAGGACAAACATCAGTACTTTAAAAAAATCGGATTATCATTCAACCATCGAATATTCATTGTTAATTCTATAATCCCTTAGTTTATACATCCGGGTTACGTATGAAAAATATCCAATAGACTTTGGAATGTGTGGTTTTCGCCCCATTTCCTTTTCCTTGTTTGGTTGTGGGATTAGGGCAGATCCATACAATTAACTGCCTGTTCGATATTGGTTTACATATAGCTAGTATGAGATAAGAGATTATAGAAGGAACTAGAATTATCATACTTATATTAACATTCATTATATCATAAAATATAATGTTTTCTGGAGAAACATAACAGACTTGTCAAAGAGTATAGAACCTGTTTTCTAAATCAAAACGCTTATGAACTCACAAGCTTAAATGTTGATCTACTCTTTCAAGATAACTTGTATTCTCAGGAACTAGTAGATAGGTTCATGCACCAAGATTCAGAAGATGGAGCATAGTAGTTTGATGTCTTTTTTGGTTATTTAGTTTTGAAATCAATCTTATGTGAATTGAAAACAAAGTAATCACTTTAATATTAATGCAATGGTTGTTGTTACTTTGATTACTATGATGCATGTGTTGTGATACTAAGCATGACGTCCTTCGCCCCCGAACGTTTCCACCATTCCGGTTTGGGGGTGTGACACTTCAACACATTTGATGTCGCTCTTTGAATTCATCATGCATATCTCATCTTAAAAAAGAATATAACTTAGAATTTCGTACTTCTAGAATTGTTTATCTTGGAAAAACATCATACAATTCTTCACCTCTCTATTCTCATGAACTTTGTAAACAAGTCCTCTATGCTCTTTTTGAATAGAACCATTTCGCATCTGTTTAAGATTATCTAGTATATTACAAGACGACACTTGTATTCTTCTACAAGAAGCTATTTTATGTTATTATTGTGGGTTGAAAACCCTATATGCTCACCAGGCTCCCAAGCCTAACCCACTCAGCTTTTTATGTTACAGGTAGTGGGCCCCGAGCATAATCGGAGGACGACGAGAGATTTTTGGATTATAGGCCAGTAATTGTAAATAACTATTGAAAGACTTATAATGTCTTGTTTACGCTTTTGATCTGTATCGGAACATGACATCCCGAGGTTTTGATATGAAATAAAATTATACATTTCTTAAAGAAAGGTTTTGCTAAACTTTTATCATGTTTTGTTTTGGGGACTAATTCCACAACATCTTTCAGAAGGATTTCTCTGATTTTATTTTAAAAAGCATAAATTAAATCAGTCTTTTCTGGCCGAAAAATTAGGGGATGTCACAGTTGGTATCAGAGCATTAGTTTAAGCGAACTAAGAAATTGTAGGATTTCTAGACTTAAACTTAGAATGCTAAGTGATGATTGTGAGATGAGTGTCTACCATATTTTAGACACGAGCACTAGTTTATTTTAGGAAAGATGCCTAAAATGCCCTTATGTGCTAAATGCTATGTGTTTGCCATGTGTGTCATTATTTGTTCGGATATATCGTCTGTTGCAGACCGGATCTTGAAACCTTATGTGTGTAGGATTCTAAGCGTATAATTATGAGATTAGAACTAACATGTAAACGTTTCGGAGTGATAAGGGAATTAAAATGTCTAACAAGGATAAAGACCTAAATTCGCCTTATTCGGTATATAGATTGTAATGGAAAGAACTCATAGTGGAGTTGCAAATGCAAACGGAAACAGGGATCAACAACCTGAACCTGAAGTAGTTGAGCAAGTACCTGTTGTAGGAGCTGCACCTGAGCCAATAACAATGGCTGGGGTACAAGCAATGATGCATATGATGTTAGATCACCAAATGGAGGAGACGAGGCGATTACTACAACAGAATAGGGAGGAAACTACGATACCTGTTGAACAGCCCGAATTGAATGAAGGGCAATCAGTAGGAGGGAACTACAGTGGGACTCTCGGTCAAGCCAACCCACTGATAGTTAGACAAAACAACCAGGATGGAGGAGTTGATGGACGCAGATGCAAATACAAAGATTTCATGGCATCTAAACCACCGTGTCTAGCTGGAAGTCCGACACCGGTGGAAGTCATGAATTGGATCTCCGAAATGAAGACGATGTTTGAAAGTTGTGAGTACAGCAACAAACAAAAGACCGCACTTTCAATTCCTCTGTTAAAATCTGGTGTGTTGAGCTGGTGGAAGTTACTTGCTGATTCGATGCCCAAGGGAGAAGCTACCAAGATGTATTGGGAAGACTTTGTGGTACAACTGAAATTGCAATACTGCTCAGAGCAGGATCTTCTGGAAATCAACAATGAGTTCTAGAATTTAAAGAAGGGAAAGATGAGCGTTACTGAATACGCTGCTAGTTTTACGAAAAAGATGAAGCTTGTTCCTCATCTAGTTCCAACTGAACTCTCTAAGGTCAACAAGTTTGCCCTCGGATTACCAGCGGACTTTGCTCCGATGGTTAAACAAGCAACCACTTTGAAAGTCGCCATTTGGGCTGCTAAGAATGTTGAGATTCAGATCAGAGAGAAGGGTCTGGAGAGGGCAGAAGTTGGTGACAAGAGAAAGTTTGAAGGAACTTTAGGTTCCAATAAAAAGAACAAGTTCTCGAAGACTAGTTCCAGAAAATTCGGAGGAGGAGCCGAAGTGAACTGGTGTGAGAAGTGCAAGAAAAATCACTTTGGGAAATGTAGTGAGGGAGTGACTTGCTACAAATGTGGAAAGACTGGGCATTATGCCAACGTGTGTCCGTCCGACAAGAGCGTATGTTTTGAGTGCCATGAAGAAGGGCATATTTTTAAAGACTGTCCAAAGAGGAAGGACGTAGAAAATCCCAATAGTCCACTAAAGCCGAAGGCGAGAGCCTTTCAGAAGACACTTGAAGCTGCAAAAGAAGAAGTCGATGTCGCTTCAGGTACCTTTCTCGTAAACGAATTGTCTGCGCAAATTTTGTTTGATTTTGGAGCCAATTACTCCTTTATATCGCATGAATTTGGTAGAAAACTAGCTTTGCCTGTAGATAGACTAGTTAATTTTTATTAGTTGAGATTGCTAGTGGCAAGTTTGTACCTATTAGCCATCGTATGAAAAACATCCTCATTGAGTTGGATGGGAATAAGTTCCACGAGGAATTATTGCCTATCAAGTTAAATGGATTCGACATAATTTTAGGAATTGATTGGCTTAGTGCCAATGATGCCAAAATATTATGTAGGAAGAAGATAGTAAAAGTAAACCCACCAGGGAAAAAGTCGTTTATGGTGTATGGAGACAAACGCAAAGTAAATTTTGGAATCATTTCCCTAATGAAAGCCAGAAAGTGTTTGACCAAGGGATGTACATCATATCTAGCATTTGTGATCGATGCTAATAAGGAAAAGAAGGAGGTGCAGAATATTCCGGTGGTGTGTGATTATCCGGAAGTCTTTTCCGAAGATCTTCTCGGATTGCCCCCTGATCGATAAGTAGAATTTTGTATCAACTTTTTACCAGGAACGACGCCGATAGCAAAAGCACCATATCGATTAACACCAACAGAGATGAAAGAACTTATGACACAACTTTAGGAGTTATTGGACAAATGTCTCATTCACCTAGTTCATCGCCATGGGGAGCCCCTGTGTTATTTGTAAAGAAGAAAGACGGGAGCATGAGAATGTGCATCGATTACAGAGAGCTGAACAAAGTGACGATAAAGAACAAGTACCCGTTGCCAAGGATCGATGACCTTTTCGACCAGTTACAGGGTTCGAGCTATTTCTCGAAGATCGATCTTAGGTCAGGCTACCATCAACTAAAGGTGAGAGAGCAGGATATCGAAAAGAATGCGTTTAGAACAAGATATGGACATTATGAAATTTTGGTTATGTCGTTCGGACTAACCAATGCCCCGACAGCTTTCATGGATTTGATGAACAGGGTTTGTAAACCATACCTTGATAAATCTGTGATAGTATTCATAGACGATATCTTGATCTATTCGAAAAGTAAGCAAGAGCATGAAAAGCATCTGTGTTAAGTGCTAGAAGTTTTGAAAAGGGAAAAGTTGTATGCAAAGTTATCCAAATGTGAATTTTGGATTCAAGAAGTCCAATTTTTAGGTCATGTGGTTAACCAAGAAGGAATAATGGTTGACCCAGCAAAGATTGAAGCTGTGATGAAGTGGGAACAACCAAAAAGTCCTACGGAGATTAGAAGCTTTAGGATTAGCTTGCTATTATCGAAGATTTATCCAAGGCTTTTCTTCGATTTCTACTCCATTAACAACTTTGACCCACAAAGGAGCTACTTATGCTTGGAATGAAAAGCATAAGGAAGCCTTTGAAAAGTTAAAGAAGAGACTGTGTCAAGCACCGATTCTTTCGTTACCTGAAGGAGTTGATGACTTTGCAGTCTATAGTGATGCCTATGGAGTTAGGTTAGGATGTGTTCTAACCCAAAGGGATAAAGTGATAGCGTATGCATCGAGGTAGTTGAAAGAGCATGAAAAGAACTACCCCACTCATGATCTGGAGTTGGCAGCAGTAGTATTCTCCTTAAAGATATGGAGGCATTATCTTTATGGTACTAAGTGTAAACTTTTCACTGATCATAAGAGTCTTCAATATCTCTTTAATCAGAAGGAATTGAACATCAGGCAACGACGTTGGCTAGAGTTACTCAAGGACTACGACTGTCAGATACTTTATCACCCTGATAAAGCAAAAGTTGTTGCTGATGCTCTCAGTCGGAAGGTAAACCTTGAAACGAAAAGGCCAAGTGCATTGATAATTGAAGTTGTCTCAACAATTGTGGAAAGTATAAAGAAAGCTCAAGAGGAAGCTTTAGAGAAAAATAACCGAAAGGAAGAACGTTTGGGCAAAACGTTAGCATTCGGTACAAACAACCAAGGGTTGAAGGTATTCCAAGATAGGATTTGGGTACCTAAGACGGGAGGAGTAAGAGATCTTCTGATGGAAGAAGCTCACAAGACCATGTACTCGATTCAACCCGGATGTACAAAAATGTATAAGGATCTAAAACCCTATTATTGGTGACCAACGATGAAGCTCAATGTTGCTAAGTATGTGGCCGAGTGTGTAACTTGTGCTAGGGTTAAGGAACAACATCAGAAACCGTATGGGAGTTAGAACCTTTACCCATACCCATAAGTAAATGGGAAGACATCACCATGGATTTTGTGACTAAACTGCCCAGAACAAGGAACGGTCACAACATGATTTGGGTGGTCGTTGATCGCTTCACTAAGAGTGTGCATTTCTTAGCTGCCAATGAGGAATGGTCTATGGATAAACTTGTGAATTCTTATGTGAAGGAAATTATGAGGCTTCACGGTGTTCCGTTAACGATTGTATCCAATCGTAACAGCCGTTTTACCTCAAGGTTTTGGAGGAGTCTACAAGAGGAATTGGGTACCAAGTTGTGTTTGAGTATAACTTACCATCCACAAACTGATGGTCAAAGCGAACGAACAATTCAAACATTGGAGGATATACTGAGAGCATGTACCCTAGAATTCCAAGGTAACTGGGATGAACACTTACCTCTAGTAGAATTCTCCTATAATAATAGTTTCCACTCAAGCATTAATATGGCACCTTATCACGCTTTGTATGGGGAAAAGTGTAGAACGCCATCATGTTGGCTAGAAGCTGGGGAAAAGTAGTTTATGGGACCTGAAATAGTCCATCAGACTGCTGAAAAGTTGAAAGTGATAAGGGAAAGGATGTTAGATGCTCAAGATTGTCAAAAGAGCTATGCTGACAAGAAAAGACAACCGATATCCTTTGAAGTTGGAGATTCGGTTTTACTTAAAGTCACACTGTGGAAGGGGATTATAAGATTTGGTAAAAGGGGAAAGTTGAATCCAAGGTTTATTGGACCATTTTAATTTCTTCAGAGGATCGAGAATCAAGCTTACAAGCTAGAATTACCGGAAGAACCGGAGGGTATTCATGACACCTTTCATGTGTGTTATTTGAGAAAGTTCACGGGAGATGTGCCCGACATAATTCCGATTTCTGAGTTAAGGTTGGATGAAAACCAGAGGTTGATCGAAGAACCTGAGGCAATCGTTCACCATAAGACTATGAAGTTGCGACGCAAGATGGTTGATTTAGTGCTTGGGTGCTGGAAACATATGAATGGACCAAATCTCACCTGGGAAACAGAGAGTGACATGATGAGTCACTACCCGCAGTTGTTTGTTGAGGTGTAATTTCGAGGACGGAATCATCCTAAGGGGGAGAGAATTGTAACACTCGTGTTTCTAGCCTAGGCATTTATATTGAGGTGATACTCTAGGTTAACATTTGTAACTCATTTTGAATAAATGAAAAGGAATTATGTGAATATTATGTGAATTATGTGTTTTATGCTTAATTATTAGGGCTTAATTAATTAAGAATAAAAATGAGCGTCAAAAATAAATATAAGATAAAGCCGACATCTTTACATAAAGTTGTAGTGGTCGTGACAAGGATTACAGATATATAAAGAATACCAAAATCCGAGTTATAACGAAGAAGTTATGAGCTGTCGAAGTTTCGCGACAAAACTGGCACGGTGCTGAGTGTCGTAAAAAGTAAGTTTTTGATAAACTAATTTTTAGCCTTAGTGATCTAAACGAAAGTCGTAGTGCTTGTTAAACCAAGAGTATGTATAAAAAGAATGCCCAAATCTGACTTCGTATGAGGAAGTTATAATTTTTCGAAGTTTTACCTTAACATTAGACAACTAAAAACTCGAATTTTAGATCGAGTGATTTTTAGCCAACACGAGCTAAACGAGAATTGAAGGTCTCGTTAATAGTAGCACAACGGTAAAAAGACAAACGAAAACGGGCGTCGGATTAAGAAGTTATGAATTTTTAACGGTTTTCCTGTCCCGGTCTGTTAAAAATAATAATATAAAAATTAAAATCAAAATTACCCGACGAAGTCTAAACGTAAGTTGTAGAGCGTAATTTTACCTACGATTGCATATAAAGAACGCCAAAAACAGAGCTCTGATGCGAAAGTTATGGATTTTAGAAGTTTTTGCACAAAAACCGAGAAATCTCGCATATGTGGACTTCGGCCACGTCACCCTCGCTCAAAACGCGCCATGTATCCGAAATCTGCTGAGTCACCGAAGCCAGCTGGTGAGACGTGTCGCATGCCCTCTCATCTGAAGTCTGATCCAATGGGTGTCCGACGTGTGCCCTTTATCACATGTCTGAGCCTCGCAGGGAGTGCCACATCCAAAGCCTCGAACTAGACCTTGGTCCAATCAGGAGGCGACAGCGAGCCCTTCGCATGCACAGCCATGTGCGAGCAGGTGCTGTGAGCCCTCAAATCTGCGAAGCGTGGCTTCTTTTTAGCCGTTGGATCAGAAGCCTCGCCCCTATAAATAGAAGGGTCCGAGACCTCCCAGGTAGACTTTGCAAACTTGTCATTTTTGGCCCCTTTTTCAATATTTCTTTCATTCCAACTTCCCCCAAAGCCCCGGTATTATACGAAACACCCGGAATACTCCACGAAGTGCCCGAAAAGCCCGAAAAATTTATCTTTTCGGTTTCAAAGCCCGGTTTCTTAATAAAACTCCCGGTTTTATTAGAAACGATCGTTTTAGGAAACGAATTGCTGCCCGATTATCATCAAATCAAGTGAGTGTATAGTCACCTTCATCTTACACCTAGATATGAAGTATTTTATATGAAATACGTGCTACATGTAATTATATTAATTGTTTAACTGAGGTGGTTGTTGAATTGATGTTTTATACAAGTTTTAAACTGTATATGTATTTTTGTCTACAAATATGTTGGGTAAAACATGGGTAGATAGTGATGTGTGATAAAATAAAAGTGATGAGAGGCCTCGATGTGATTTGAGATCCAGTCATCTAGCAGAGTTTGGATAACGACCACGGACTTTCTAGACAGTCCAGTGGAACACTGATAGGCCCGCAACCTGTAGGTGTAATGAACTAAGAGTGTTCATTCGCTATACTCCATCCCCTTTATGGTTGCCTTTAGGACAAGTATGGTTGAGGAAACACCGTAGCAGTAGTGTCCATCCCGATGATATTCTTTAGGCTAGGTTCCTTATGATAAGTATTTAGGAACGTAAAGTGAGGATAATGGGAACGAGTAATCTGGGTTATTGTTGATTGGTGAACTTAATAAGTTTATTATTATTGTGGGTTGAAAACCCTATATGCTCACCAGGCTCCCAAGCCTGACCCACTCAGCTTTTTATGTTACAGGTAGTGGACCCCGAGCATAATCGGAGGACGACGAGAGATTTTTGGATTATAGGCCAGTAGTTGTAAAGAACTGTTGAAAGGCTTATAATGTCTTGTTTATGGTTTTGATTTGTATCGGAACATGACATCCCGATGTTTTGATATGAAATGAAACTATACATTTCTTAAAGAAAGGTTTTGCTAAACTTTTATCATGTTTTGTTTTGGGGACTAATTCTACAACATCTTTTAAAAGAATTTCTCTGATTTTATTTTAAAAAGCATAAATTAAATCGGTCTTTTCTGGCCGAGAAATTAGGGGATGTCACACATAATAACACACCTATATATATATATATATATATATATATATATATATATATATATATATATATATATATATATATATATATATGGTTGACTTATTGTACGAACAAGAAAAACAATGTGAACTTGCGAACTCATCATCAGCTCATCATTTTTTAACAACAAAAACACCAATCTTTTCCACATGGTGTGTCTAAGTCATACCAAGGCTCAATATATATATATATATATATATATATATATATATATATATATATATATATATATATATATATATATGGTTTTATTTATTTATATTTGAAATTTGCATGTATGCA